>NC_133398.1:29114458-29739458 GCF_047511655.1 Castor canadensis | reverse complement strand
CTAATTTTTTGAGGAATTTGACAAGCTCATTAAAAAATGTATGCAGGAACTCAAAAAAACCCATGTATTTCTATACTGTGCATAAGGCTGCAGAAATCTAAAACAGTATAGTACTGGCATTAGAATAGATAAACAAACCAATGGAAAAGAATATGTTAAAATAGACTTTATATATGAATATTTTATTTTTATTTATTTAGCATGCTTAATTACTTTTGATGTTTTAAAAACATAAGCATTTAGGTAATGTTTAACCTTTAGAATAAAGAAATAACTTATAATCCATGAAAAAAATCTACCAAGCATTAATTTCTCCTTTGCTCAGAATGACAGTTTTCTTTTTTCATGACAATAACATCTGACCTCTAACAACAGTCAAGAAAAGAATAATGTAATGCTATGTCTCAGCCTCTAACTTCCTACTAGTAACTAGTTACTAGTAACTAGTAACTAGTAACTTCCTACCTAATTGAAATGTTCAGTATATTCTTCAGTAAATTCATAAAATGGAATTTTAAATCTCTAAAGGTGATTGATTGCATTTTGTAGTAAACAGTAATCAATGTGATGACTAAACTAAATGTTCTATGTAATAAATTCATGACATTATGGTATATACAAATAGGCAACTAAAAGTATCAGGATTTTCTGGGTCAAATTTCATTCTGTTGAAACCTGAGTAGAGAATTATATTCACACTTATAAAGAAAGACTGTATCAATCAAAAAACATAATTCATTTCAATTTACTTTTCCCATTGAACCACTGTATCTTTCTGCACAAGTGAATAGTACCAGTCAGATGTATAATTTGGAATACATATAAATGAAGAAGTACAAATGGTCATTAAATACATGAAAAAAAAGTTCAACATCATTAACCATCAGGCAAATGCAAATCAAAACTACATTGAGATTCTATCTCATCTTGGTCAGAATAATAACAAATGCTGGAAAGGGGGAAGGAACTCTTATTCATTTGCTGATGGGACTGGAAATCAGTAGAACCATTATGGAAATCAGTATAGAGAGTCATCAAAAAAATGAAGAATAGTACTTCCATAAAATCCATCCATACCATTTCTAGGCTTACACACAAAATAATCAAATCAGCTTACTATAGTATACCCATACTTATTGTACCACTGTTCAAAGTAACCAAATTATGGAATCAACCTAGGTACCCATCAATAGATAAACGGTTAAAGGACATGTGGTATATATAAATAATGGTTAAAGAAAATGCGGTATATATGTACAACCTATACACTTGACCCTTAAGAAGAATGAAATTATATTGTTTGCTTGAAAATGAAGTGAACCGGATTTCATCATGTTAAGTGAAATAAGCCAGTCCCACAAAAACAGGTAATGCATGTTTTCTCTCATTTGTAGAAACTAGATGGGAGGGGGGGAAGCAAAGTCATAAAAACAAAAAGGAACTACAAGAGAAAAGAGGAAGAGGGATAAAAGGGAATAATACAGGGGTGAATATGACCGAAGTACATTGATGCATATATAGAAATGTCACAATGAAACCCCTTATTATGTACAATTAATATACACTAATAAAAATATCACCAAAAAGGTGTTAGTGGATCTGTCATCCTACCTCAGGAATCCTTTTGATATCCCAAATGACTGTAGCTCTACTCTATGTCCTGGTCTTCATCACTCAAATTAGAGGTAATGGTAGATTTCAGACCCTCTACCTGTTCACACAGTCACTTATACTGCAGGCTATTAACCTCAAACATTATCACTTACAGTTTATTCTTTTCAATTCCAAGAAATAGGTTGCCTTGCTAAAGAGTTTATATACAGCATTTAAAATGACAACACTATGGATAGCATTCCATAATGCAATTGCAATTGTTGTTTTTAATAGTAAATCCAGTCACTATAATAAATTCAGATACTAGAAATATTATTGCAGTCATGTTACACAATTGAGGGTTAAAGGGTGTTTTGAGTTATCTGGGAAAATTTATCCTTATAAAAATAAAAACAGCTGTTCAATCTTCTGTGCTGCTAAAGTCCTAAAGTCATAGTTCACTAGTCTTTATAAGAAAATACCTTCTGTTTTGATTATTTTTTCAGCATGGCTGATAATTTACTTCATTTAGATGATCAGGCACACAAATGGCCAGATTTGAGGGAACTTATTGTGCACAGGAGACCAAAAACAAACAAACAGAAAAAACCTTCATTACCATTAAAAAGACCACAAAGAAAAGACATAAAGAAACAGATCTAGACTTTGATGCTCATTCTGTCTTGGAAAGAGAGCTGCAGGTAAAAGGTGTCTTCTGGTTCCCTCTAAGCACATTCTGCAGGAATCCCAAGAGGCATCCTGGCATCCTAGGAGGACAGAACATATTACCTGTACTTTGAGCAAAGGGTATTTATTGGGCCTTGGAACTATGGAAAATTGACTGTGTACTGACATTGTACCCTTTGATATAAAAAACCTACCCACAGCAGAGCAGCTCTTCAGAGATTAGGTGACCTTAACAGTAACAAATCCTTTCATCCGAAGCTACACCAGGAACCAGAGAAATAAATATTGAAATAATGGTTTATTTATTTAAAGTTTCACACAGTCACTACTCTCTCTGCTACATAATCATCAGAGAGCTACTGTAAGCTTAAGTGGTGGGTAAGTGGGGGGAAGAAATACTTATAATTGGCTTGAATAAGAATAAAACTCTTCTGCATCATCTGCTAATTCTAACAAAAAATCATTTACCTTGAACTGGAGTTGTGGCTCAAGCAGTAGAGTGCCTGCTTTGCAGCACGAAACCCTGAGTTTAAACCCCAGTCCCACTAAAAAAAAAGTTTTCAGTATTCTTACCAATTCTTACATAAAATTACTAATGACAAAACCTTGAAATAAAATAAATAAATTTAGATAAACACTTACATTATTGAATAAATAATGTAAGTTTAAATTTGAAGACTTTTCTGTATGTTACTTACCAGTGTGATATTCCAAAGTTCACTTTGTGGTTCAGTCAAAGAATGAAGTTGGCCACCATCGCCTTAAAGTACATTGATATCACTGTTGGTATATCTATACTGGACATTTACCAAACTAGTACCACAAAAATAAAAAGGCCAATAAAATAATGCTTTCTAGTGAGTGAATCATATCATCCTGATTGGTTACTACCATTTTTATTCATTTATTCATATGTGCATACATTGTTTGGGCCATTTCTCCCCCCTGCTCTCCATCCCCTCCCTCTCACCCCCACCCCTCCTTTCCAGGCAGAACCTGTTCTGCCCTTTTCTCCAATTTTGTTGAAGAGAATGCATAAGCAATAAAAAGAAAGACAAAGCATTTTTGCTAGTTGAGATAAGGATAGCTACACAGAGATTCCTAGCATTGCTTCCATGCACAAATGTGTTAACAACCCAAATTGATTCATCTCTACCTGACCTTTTCACTAGTTCCTGATCATCTTCCCTTTGTCAATTTAAGGTTTCTGTATTAGCTCCTCTGCAGTGGGGGCACCAAATGCTTTCATGTTTTGGGGTTCCTACTGAAAGGATGTGCCCTTTACCCCAGCAGATCCCCATAGCAGAAACCAGTAAAGCCAGCACAGGATGCCCTGTGCAGGATAAGATAAACAGGATGGGGGCAAGTGGAATGTGAGGAATGTGAGGAATGTGAGCAGATTGCGAAAGATGACTAGAAGTATGTGCAAGATGTGCCCTGCCTGCTTGCTAAATGTAACCGTGTGCGCAAATACTGACCCTTGAATCTATAGGCTAAGAAGTAATGTACTCTTAAATGGATAGGCTGGGAATGTATGTGGTGTTACAAACTCATTGGCTATGTACTGTGTGGGCTTTTGCTGTAACGGCCGGTAGGTGCCTATATAAGATCTTCCCTAAAGAGGCTCGGGGTCTTGTCTGCCCAATCGGACCTGTGTGTCTGTGTGGGAGCTTGACCCTGGCTTGCCAGCTCGATAAATTCTGCTTTGTTGATTGCATTCACGCGTGACTCTGTGTCTCTCGGAGGAATAGGATACTCGGACCCTAACACTACATATCCCCATACCTCCCGTATGTGCTCTCCCCTTAGCTTGGGACCCAAGTCCAATCACTTGCTGTATTTGCCTTAGATCTAATGTCCGCATATGAGGGAGAATATATGATTTTTTTGGTCTTCTGAGCCTGGCTAACCTTGCTCAGAATGATGTTCTCCAGTTCCATCTATTTATTTGAGAATGATAAGATTTCATTCTTCATGGCTGAGTAAAATTGCATTGTGCATAGGTACCACCTTTTCTTAATTCATTCATCAGTAGTGGGGCATCTTGGCTGTTTCCATACCTTGGCTATTGTGAATAGCTCTACAATAAACATGGGTGTGCAGGTGCCTCTGGAGTAACCTGTGTCGCATTCCTTTGGGTATATCCCCAGGAGTGGGATTGCTGGATATATGGCAGGTCTATGTTTAGATTTTTAAGAAACCTCCATATTTTTTTCCAGAGTGGTTGCACTAGCTTGCATTCCCATCAGCAGTGTATGAGGGTTCATTTTTCCCCACATCCTCACCACACCTGTTGTTGGTGGTGTTTTTGATTATAGCTATGCTAACAGGGATTAGGTGGAATCTTAGTGTGGTTTTGATTTGCATTTCCTTTATGGACAGAGATGGTGAGCATTTTTGCATTTATTTTTTGGCCATTTGAATTTCTTCTTTTGAGAAAGGTCTGTTTAGTTCAATTGCCCATTTCTTTATTGGTTCATTGATTTTGGGAGAGTTTAGTTTTTTACATTCCCTGTATATTCTGATTATCAGTCCTTTCTCTGATGTATAGCTGGCAAATATTTTCTCCCACTCTGTGGGTGGTCTCTTCACTTTAGAGACCATTTCTTTTGTTGTGCAGAAGCTTTTTAATTTTATGAAGTCCTGTTTGTCCATACTTTCCCTTAGTTGCTGAGCTGCTGGGGTTCTATTGAGGAAGTCCTTGCCTGTACCTATTGCTTCCAGAGTATTCCCTTCTCTTTCCTGTACTAACTTTAGAGTTTTAGGTCTGATATTAAGGTCCTTGATCAATTTTGAGTTGATACTAGTACAGGGTGATTACCATGTAACTAGTTTCAGTTTTTTGCAGATGGATAACTACTTTTCCCAGCAACATTTCTTGATGAGGCTGTCTCTTCTTCATCATATGTTTTTGACACCTTTGTCAAAAATAAGGTGGGTGTAACTGTGTGGATTCATATTCGGGTCCTCTATTCTGTTCCACTGGTCTTCATGTCTGCTTTTGTGCCAGTACCATGCTGTTTTTATCGTTATTGCTTTGTAATATAGTTTGAAGTTGGGTATTGTGATACCTCCAGCATTGTTATTTTTGCTGAATAATGCCTTGGTTATTCACAGTCTCTTGTGTTTCCAAATGAAATTTAGGGTAGATTTTTCAATCTCTGTAATGAATGTCATTGGGATTTTGATGGGAATTGAATTAAACATGCAGATTGCTTTTGGTAGTATAGCCATTTTTACTATGTTGATTCAACCAATCCATGAGCGTGGGAGATCTTTGTACTTTCTGTAGTATTCCTCAATCTCTTTCTTCAGGTGTTTGTAGTTCTCCTTATAGAGGTCATTCACATCCTTTGTTAAATTTACTCCTAGGTATTTGATTTTTTTTTGATTAAGCCAGTATTACACTCATCCCAAAACCAGACAAAGACACCTCCAAAAAGGAGAATTATAGGCCAATCTCTTTAATGAACATCAATGCAAAAATCTTTAATAAAATAATGGCAAACTACTATTTTCTTGTTATCTACTTTCTCATGTTTATTTGTTACCTATCATTTACAGTAAAGCAGACATTGGTGATTTTTACCATATTTAAAATTTTCTGGCACATAATCCAGACATTTGTGATAGAAAAGAATTAATCATCTCTGAAGAGGAATAGTATATATAGGTGGATGAGAGACAGAAAAGTGCATAGATGATGTTAGATATATATATAGATAGATAGATAGATCTATTTAGATGGAGAGATCACTTAGCCACCTAAATATAATTCCTTTACACTATTCTAAGTAAAATATATGAGTAATTTGCTCTTTTTGCTAACTTATAAGTTAGCAAAACTTATAAGTTATGATTTAGCCATCTCTGAAGATTCTTATTGAAAAGAGGAAATAATAAATGACCCTGAGAGAGAAAAGTAGACACAGAGAGAGAGTCTTATTATTATAAGGAATTGGGAATTAGCTCAAATAACTATAGAGGCTGAAAAGTATCAAGAACTGCAGTAGGCAAGATGGAGACCCAAGAGAGTCTCCATCTTGGTGATACAAGTTCTAGCCAAAGTTTGAAGGTCCAAGAACCAGAAAAGCAATAGTGTAAATTCTAGTTTAAGGGCAAGAGAAAGCCAGTGTTCCAGGTCAATGGTCAGGTAGCTGAAGTTCCCTAATTCTCAGCCTTTTTGTTCTACTCAGGTCTTTCATATTAGTAAACACAATCTTCTTTCCTCAGTTTCAAATGTTAATTTCATCCAAAAATACCCTCACAGACATTCCTGGAATAATGTATGATCAGAAGTCTGGATATCCTGTAGACCAGTCAATTTAAGACATAAAATTAATTAGCACATTTTCCTTAAAGCCCCTAGGCTGGGTTTATACAGAACTGTACAATGAGATGATGTTGTTTTAGAGTATGCTTTCTTCTAAATTCTCTCAATCTCTTTCACTATAAGTCTGGGTTTTCTGGACAAATAAAACTGAGGAAAACTGTAAATCACAGTAGATTTTATAAATGAATGCCTTCTTATGGAGTGATTGAGGACAATGGGCTTGTTTTTGACAACCTCGATGTATGGTAACAATCATTGTAGGACTATTAAAGCTCACTTAAGAAAATCACTTGCATGGTCTAGGTTTGTGGCTCAAGTGGTAGAGTTCCTGACTAACAGCCAAGTTCAAACCCCAGTACCACAAAAAAAAAAAAAAAATCTTTTGCACATAAAAGGAAACAATTACCAGAATGAAGAAAGTCAATTGCTCTTAAGTAACTTAAGTATAAATAATTTTTAAATAACTGAGAATGCTTACATTTACTCTAAAACATTAATGTAACAGTCACAGTTCTCCAGAAAAACAAATCAATATAAGAAAATCAAGATAGTTACTTCTTGCTGCGGTGTTGAATACAACAAAGAGAGGAGGAGATGCAATGGACAGTTCAAGTTGAAGCTTTCAAGAACTAAAACTATTAAACTCAGTTGAAAATATAGGAGTAAAACTTCATGACCAAAAGAAGAAACCACACCCATTAGCAGTAACTCTCCATACCTCCCTTCCCCCAACATTTGGCCCTAATCACTAATCTATTTCTGTCTCCATGGATTTGTTTATACATTCATCAGTAGGCATTTGGACTGTTTCCACATTCAAACAATTATAAATAATTGCTTCTATGAAGATTTGTGCACAAGTTTTTGTGTGAGCATACATTTGCAATTATCTTGGGCAGATAGTGAAGGATGGAATGTTCAGTCATGGTAAGTTTAAATACAACATTTTGAGAAATTATCAAACTGTTTTGCAAAGTAGTCAATACCGCAGTTTCAATTTAGCCATATTTTCATCAACACTTGTTATATTGTACTTTTCCATTTTTTAACTTTAGTTATTTTAGTTGGTGTAAAATGATATTTCATTATGGTTTTGACTTCCATTTTCCTAATGAATAATGATGTTCACCATTTTATCATATTATAATTGGTCATTTCATCTCTTATTGGAGATTACTATTGAATCTTTGCCTAGCTTTTAATTGGGTTGCCTTTTTATTGTTAGAATGTAAGTTTTCTTTATGTAAGTTATTTGTCAAGGCAATTCTAAATATTACATAAAATTCACAGGCCTTAAATTCCATTACATAAAAATTCAATATGCTGTATAAGAATACTCTCTAGAAAAATCCAACATTAAAATATCAAAAACTTTAATTACAAACTGTGAGAAATATGTACAAATTTCATTAGTACCAGGAATAATTCCTCATATAAAAAGTCACTTCACATCAACAAGATACAAAGAACCAATTAAGACAGTGGACATCAAAGAAACAAAAATAAAAATGTAGTTTAAAAATGTGATAAAATGTTTATTTTATTCATATTAATACAAATGCAAATTGAAACCACACTAAGATATAATTTCTTACCTTTCAGATTGCAAAAATAAAAAGTCTGGAAACACACTATAGTGAGAGTATGCAAAAAGAAGGATTCCCCAAAAATAATTGAAAACATATGTTGGTAAACATGTGTATCACATGTAAATAGTCAGTATGGAGGTTGATGATATAGAGGGAATAATCCCCTAGAGGGGAACCATAGATTGGAGGTCTCTGACTTACTGTTTCAGTACATCTCATAGAAAGGAAGGTGAGGATCTTCTGGGGAAGCCCACCATGACACACTGGCGGTCATCAGCAAAGATGCCGCACACCCAGTTCAGGTGCTCACCATTGGCTGATACATTGGTACCAAACAAGGTGTTTTGTTCCAAAGAACAAAACAAGGTGTCCAAAGACCTAGTCTCAGATGTTGACTGATTTCTGGTTTGCCATTGGGCAGGGTCTTCCCCTCATATCCTTGCAATAGGTCCTCTGCCACCTGGCAACCCTAGTACTCACTAATTTCAAGAAATGACTGGTCAGAAGAATAAGCAAAAAATGTAGCATCCATTACGTGAAAATTTACATAAGAATCACAGCGGCTTTTCCATGTTGACAACTGTGAAGTTGGAGAAGATGTTATGGTACAACACTTGGACCTGGTGGCAATCTACATCTACCTTGCCTGAGCTGATCCAGCTCTCTAAGCTGTGAATGACATTCTGGTTTAGGATTCTTCATGGTTTAATGGTGGAAACATGACGATTCATTATCATATCTCTGTGCCTGGCCCAAGTGGCTGAATGGAGAGACATCCCAACCTACTCTGTGTGCACCTCTCTTCACCATGTGGTGCCTAAGGACCCCTGCACCTACTGTTGCATGTGACTTGTGCTTCACTGTTTCATTTAAAGGAAACCTTCTCAGCTTCTCTTTGTCATAACCAAATTACAAACATCACTAATTTTATGTTTGGCAATCATTATTAAGTAAAATAAGGATTACTTCAACATATACATGGTAATGCCATGGCATTAGATCACATAACCTAGACAAGTACTAAGTGACTAATGGGCAAGTAGTGTATCAGGACAGTGTGGATATGCTAAACGAAGAGATAATTTGTGCCCCAGATAGAATGTAGCAAGATGACACAACATTTTATCATTCTGCTCAGAACACTGCAGAATTCGAAACTTAAAAATCGTTTCCATTTAACATTTTCAGACCATGGCTGTCCACCATGGGTAACTTAAATCACAGAAAGCAAAACCATGGATTGGGGAGACTACTGTAGCATGCTAACTTTCACACATAGGTTAAGGAGAGAATATGTCTATGTATCCAAGGTTTCATAGGTCAAATCCAGTCCCTTGGCCCAACATGCCAAATAAAAAAGACCAGCAATACTAGAGGGCAGAGAAGGGAAGATAATTATGCACTACCACAGCCAGAGGAAGAGCAAACACAGCATTTCAACCCATCTTTTTCATATAGACATTTGTTGTAGGTTTAAATAAGAGGAAGAACTGGGGTCAATGGGAGATGTAAGCATAATTAACTAAGCAGTCCCAGTCCCAGTCATGTTCCTGTGCTCCTAGGTGATAATAAGTGGTCTGGCACTTATTGTCTCAGATATGGCCAGGTGAGACCTTGTTGCTGTAAAGTGACTGCAAGAGAGAATGGCTCAGTGAAAAGTATACAGATACAAAATGGAGTGCCAATCTTCTACTTTCAGTTCATTTGTGGGCCCAAGTAAGAAGTCTGTCAGCAAAAGCAACTTTTGAATACTGTTACGGTTTGGCTATTTATGCATAGAAAATCACTGGGAGAAAATAAAGGATATTCATAGTATTGGTATTTCTAAAGAAAATTGTATGCATGGGTTGAGAAAAGAGATTTGAATTTTAAACTATATGAATGTATTATATTTTAAAACAAATAAATAAAATTAAATTATAAAAATAAATAATTCTTATTTTTAACAAATAAAATTAATAACATTAATTATCTAACTCTGTACACTGAAAAGGCTTAGAAATGATAACACACACGTAGTAAAAAGTAAAGCCATTGCCCTTATCTTGGTTTCTAAATACCATCTACCAATGAAAGGAACTATGTTTGTTTAAAGAAATTACTGAGTCTAAGACTGGACCAGAAAAAATATGAGTGTAGATCATCACAGAGTACCAAGAGTGCCCCCAAAAAACAAAAGGATAGAGGCATGTCAAAGAGACATGGGATTCAAAAATGGAAAAAATTCCCAAAGGCTAAAAATGAAACAATTTAAGTTTCATTAAAATAAATAATGTAATAATGTAATATAGGATTGCAAACTGAAATATCAAGAAAATCTATAAGTCCATACGCATATAAACTTATGACAGAATGAAAAAGAGGGACTAGTCTTCTCACGGGATAACTCAAAATTATAGATGATGGATAGATAGACAGATAGATAGATACCTCCAGGAGGGGAGTTAATCCCTCCTTACACTAAAGGTTATTCTTAACAGAGTTAGTGACTCTCATCCACAGAACAGAATAGGCACAAGAGGAAATTAGCAACTTTACAATAGAGAAACTTATCAAACATTGCCTTACCATGTGATCAAGGTTAATATCAATAGTGATGTCATGTAGATACTACGTACTTCCCAACACTATGTGCTAAAAAAGGATACTTTATGTCCTCAATACTTTTCCATACATTCAACACCTAAACCTAATCATGAGAAAAATAGTAGACAAATATAGATCATAAAACATTCAGCTTTACACTACTAATCCTGAAGGTGACAAAGGTGTCATGAAAACAAAGAGACTGAGAAACTATTACAGATCATAGAAGACTAGAAGTACATATGACATGGTATACTGGATACAATCCTGGAACATAAAGTTGATATTAATGAACTATCTGGTGAGATCCCAGTGAAGTCTATGGTTCATTTAATAGTAATGCACCAAATTTGGCCATGTAAAATAGAAAAAACTGTTCAGAGGCTTTATCCTCCACATTTCATCAATTATTTCCTAGTCATATTTGCTCATGGACAAAAACAAGAAAAAGAGTCTACTTTCAGCCTTCACTTTTCATCACCTTCCTTTTCTCCACATTTTTACCAATTCTTCCTTAGTAGTCTCCATGAATCACTTCTCCATATGAGATAAAAGGGGAAATAAGGATAGAATTGTACCAAGAGGGTCATTAGACTTTCCAAGTAAAAATACATAAAAGAAAATACTTGTTCCAAACAGATGCAGTGAAAATTGAGCAGTTTCTTTAGCATTGGCTACTATATAGCACATTTATTCATGGAAAAATGGATTTTCATGTATAGATAAATTAATGCACAAGAAAGCCTGAAAATGACCAAAACGTACTTTCAAGAAGCAGTTCACAACTATAACTATTACCGTATAACCATTTGAGAAAAGTAAATAACATGACTTACTTTTAAAAAATGCATAAAAAGCCAAAACCAGAAAAACATTTAGAAGTTTGTATTTTTAAAGAAATTTAATTATTTTAAAAGATAATTTGTGAAGTACTGAAAATTTTGCATTAAATTCATGTTATGTGAAAAAAGCACTCTATGGTTTTACCAATCTATTACTAAAAATAAACTTGATGCAATTTTCATTTGAGGCTTCATCATATTATACATGAAATACAATGTTTTCCTTAACTATTAATAGTCCATATATGAAGAAGTAAATTAGAATACTTCAATCTACTAATATCTTTCATACAACCCTCTTCTTGAATTGTTTTTATGTCTTTAAAAGCATAATTAAAGCCATGTTAACATAAACCAAACTATCTCTGAAATATATTGATTTGGTAACTAATTTCCTTACCTTAATAACTCAGCCTCATTAGTAACTATAACCATAATGCAGTGATGAACATTTGTATAAATGGATTTGTACTGCCAATAAATTATAGTCACATGCACAAACAGACAACACACTTTCATTTTTACATACAAGTAATGTCCTTAAGGGTAATATTTTTTCTCTTTCAGTATTTCTGCTCTAAATTTAGTTGCAACTTACAAGATGATAACAGATTGCTTTTCTTTCTCCCCTGAACACAAACTTTCAACATGCTTCACTGTGAAGAGATGAGTTGATAGATGTAAAAAATTGAGAAAAGGAGGGGGAAGTGGAAATAACATCAATTTCTGAAACATGACAACTGTTAGCTAGCCTGGAAGCCAAAAGCTAGATTATGTTTCTTGATGAACATAAACAATTTTTCAGAATATCAACAGAAAAGATTAATCTGTGACCCTGATGAAACAAGACTAAAACAAGATATTCCAAGATATTAAATAGAGGTGCCCTGTACTCACCTCCATCTCAGCAAAGAAACACAAAGCAGCAAGTGAATAGTTTCATTTTGAGGTGAGTGACTATGACAGAATTCTGTGACTAAGCGAGGGGAAGATTGGAGCCTTGTAAGACTGGAGACCTTGGACAGCAGCATAGAAAAGGACCAAGGTTCCCTAACAACTGTGATCCCAGGAAACTCCATCAGTGTGACCTTTGGCAATCCTAACTACTGGAAAGCTTCACAGTGATGCCTACAGCCCACAAAACAGAGCAATTTGGAGTTCACACAGTAACTTTGTGTTAGGGAAGGAATTCACATTGTCTTCTCAACAACCTCCCCAGAATTTAAACAGATGTAGCTTGGTGCCTTGTTGAGAAGCGAGATGTTGAACAAATTTTTATCACACAACATTCATAAAGTTCTGCATATACCCATCTCTTGGAACCTAAAGACATTCCACCACATTTTCACAGAGGGCTGCAGTCTTACAAGTTGACCAAACCGGGTAATTATGACCCCAGCAACGATGCCCATATACTACCCTGCACTACAGAAGACAGATATTTCAGCACAGAGGTGGATGGGAGATGTTATTCTTAAGAACTGAGAGAGAAGGGTATTTGTTCTCTGGCACATGCAACATCACCAGCTGTGTGGGGGTTCACACCACTGCCAGGACTGAGAATGGTGCTGAAGAACAGATGCCATAGTTCACCACAATTCCTGCCATGAGTAGCTACATATGGGCCCATGTCAGCACAATAATTAAGGAAAAGTACTGCAGAACCCGAGCCCCCTTTACTGGACCTTCCAAGGCCAGAGGACCTTGACAGCAGCAGAACTCAGCCCATCAGTGCCCAAGAAAACATAGACAAAGCTCCTGGCGCCCACTCCTATTGTCTGAGTGGCCACACTGTGGGCACCCTAAACCCACTGTTTTGTCTACCCTGCCTTCATGGTACCACCAGTATTTAAATCCCAAGACTGTGGGTCTCTCTGACCCCACTACATCACCAAATGTAACCAAATTCATTAAGAATAGCCAAAAAAGTGACAAAGATTCTGCACAATGATACCTAGCTGAAAGAAAAAAGCCAAGATTGCATACCAAAACAAGTCCTAAAATACATCATCAAGAGAAAGTTATTTACTATGAAATCACCTTATAAAAACTGGTAGAGATACTGATCATCTAAATGTGCAAATCTTAATGTAGGGTCATAAGAAAAATGAAAAAAACAAGATGATATGATGTCTCCAAAAGAAAACAATAACTCTCTAGCAACAGACCACAAAGAAATTAATATTAATGAAATATTTCATTAATGATTTAAATGAGTGATTATTAGGATTCTCACTAAGATTCAACAGAATAAAAGCAGATGGTTGAATGAAATTAGGGAGTAGATGCATAATATGAATGAGAATTTCAGCAATGAGATCTTGAAGAAGAACCAAAAGAATCTTGGAAATGAACAGCTTAATAAGTCAAATTAAATTATAGGTAAAAGCTCTAACAATATACTATATCAAACAGATGAAATAATAGTTGAATAGATGTCTTTTTAAAATATTTCAGTCAGGCAAAAGTTATAAAAGAAAAAAAGAAGGAATAAAGGTAGTTTCTGAGAACTTTAGGACACTATCAAATGAACAAGTATTAGCGCTTTATAAGTAACTGAAGAGGGAGAGAGAGAGACACACACACAGAGAGAGAGACAGAGAGAGAGACAGAAAGAGAGGAAGAGGAAAGGTCCTGGGATGAGATATATCCTTTAAAGTTATACCTCCAGTGACCTACTTATTCCAACCAGGCCCCAACTCCTAATAATCCATTTAATATGAAGTCATGAATGTATTAACTTATTGATGAAGTTAGTGCCTTCATGATCTAATCACCTATTAATAGTGTCACTGCTGGGAAACAAGGCTTTTGGGGTGGGGGTAAATACATGAAGCTTTTGGGGGACATACTTAATTTCTAAACCATAGCAAATACTATACATAGTAAAGGTATCCTTTAGAAGTGAAGGCAAAATAAATACTTTAAGACAAACAAAACACTAAGGAAATTCATCATCACCAAATCAGCTTTACAAAAGATGATTAAGGGAATCCTACCCCCAGAAACAAAAGAAAGATAACTGCCATCATGAAAACACATGGAAATGTAAAATCCACTGGAAGAACAGACACACAAAAGAAAAATAGGATAGACTCAAACCTTATATCAGCACTATCTCAGGTACTTTGTCATAATGATGGAAAGAAGACCAACAAAATATATGATGATTAAAAGAATTCAGCAAGAAGATATAATAATCGTAAATGTACATGGATTTAATGCTAAAGAACTCTGCTTCACAAAGCAAATATTATACCTTAAAAAAGACACAAATTATTAGATCTAAAGTAACAGACTAGCCCCAATAATAATGGGAGACTTCAGCACTTTCATCAATGGATGATCACTCAAAAAGCAATCAACAAACATGGAGTTAACCTATATTATAGATCCAAAGGACCTATAGCATACATTTACAGAATATTCCATCCAACATCCGTTGAATCCACATTCTTTTCATCAGCACATAAAACATTCTTCAAAGAATCCTAAAATTTATATGGAAGCACAAAAGACTCCCAAATAGACAAAGAAATCTTAAATAAATAAAACATAGCTCTCAGTATCACATCATTTGTCATCCAACTGTATCTCAAAGCTATAACAATCAAAATAGCATAGTATTGGCATAAAACTAGACACAGAGGACAATAGAACAAAACAGAGTGACCTGAAATAACCCCATTCATTTTCAGCCAACTGATTCTCAAATAAAAGACAAAAATACATTAAAGAAAGGATAGCTTCTTCAGTAAATAGTGCTGGGGAAACTGGATATTCAGACACAGAAGATTGAAATTTAGCCAATATTTCTCACATACACAAATTGTAATAGGCAAAAATTTTGATAAGACCCAAAAATCACAGGAAATGAGTAAAAATAGACAAATGGGATTATATTTAACTGAAAATCTTAACAGTAAGGAGAACACTTAACAAAGTGAAGAAACTACCTACAGAATAGGAAAAAAATTCAAACTATATGACAAGATGATGAATATTTAATACCTAAAACACATAAAGATTTTTAAAACTCACCAAAACAAAAGAGCAAATAATCTAACTAAAAATAGGTAAATGATTTAAACAAACACTTCACAAAAGAAGAAAATCAAATGGCAACAAATTTATAAAAAAAACGTGTTCATCACTCATCAGGGAAATGCAAGTTAAAAATCACAATGAGATGACATCTCATTAGATGGTTATTATCAAAAAGCAACACTGACAAATGCTGGTGAGGATATGGGAAAAGTAGAACTTTGGTGAGAATATGTATTAGTATAATTATAATTAGTATAATCATCTACCTTATGATTCAGCAATCCTTTTGGGTATATACTCAATGGAAATGCTATCAGTAAAAATGCTTGCACACCATTGTGTGTTGCTGCACTAGTCATAATAGCTAAGAGATGGAATCAACCTACATGCCCCTCAATGGCCACAGTAAAATAATGATATTCTATCATTTGCAGCAAAATAGACTGAATTTGAGGATATTATGTCAAGTGAAATAAGTCAGACACAGAAAAGCAAATACCACATGTTCTCTTTCACATAGGGATGTTAATAAAAGTCAATTGAATATATAATATTCATTACTAGAATCTGGAAACTGGGGAAGGAGGGAAGGTGGGAGATTGTATAAAGGGTACCCAGACACAATTAGGTAGAAGTAATAAGTTCTAATGTTCTTCTGAGCATTAGACTATAATTCATAATTGTTTATTGTGATGATAATTCATAATAATCTATTATATATCTTATGAATAAACTAGAAGAGAAGAGTTTGAAGGTCCTTTTACATACAAAGTAGTGATAAAGAGAAGTGTTAAATACTCTGATATGATCAATACACATCATATACATGTGTTGAAATGTGACACCACACCTCACAAATATGTACTATTTATTATGTATTAAAAAATTTTTAAATGTTTAAGAACATAGAAAATTAGTTACTCTGATTTTATCATTATACACTGTATACATGTATATAATTAGCATATTGTATTCCATAAATTTTATTCCCCCAAAATATTTTTAAAATATGCATTTTATGATTATTAGAGTCATAATTATTAGAGAACTTTTGCAAAATCACTTCCAAGCTCTGAGATCCCTTTAATTATGTCATAAAACTATCCTACTCTTCTTAGGAGCTGTAAATGAGACTTACAAATTCAAAAAATAACAAAAACAAGGACTCTGTGCAATCACATTCCTCTCTTAAATCTAATGAGTGATCAGTCCTTACAAATGACAGCCTTGCTTTAATTCTCTCATCTTCTAAATTAAAACTGTTAATCCAATTCAGTCACCAAATAGCCCCCATTTTCTGACCATGCAATCGAATCTTTTAGTGTTTACTCAAACCCAATAAGGAGATCAAACTTCTTCCATATCACTGAGATTATTTTTCCAGGAGGGTACAGAATTCCTCACCACAGTAAGTTAAAACTAAATTTGTTTAATTACAAATATGTTTTTGGTGGTCTTTGGGCACCGGGCTTTAATAAGACTAACATAAAAATTATGAAAAATTTGCTGACAGATGGTCTCAGCATTGTTGGTATTTGTTGATGAAGAAAGGGCCATACTCACACATAGACTTCAGTTTTGCTGTCTTCTTCCTCATATTCTCCTGATCCGTTTATTACCCCCGCCTTCCAACTTCATAGTGAATTATAATTTTTTAAAAAATGGAATCAGCATTGTTGTTCTTATTTAAGTCCACTGTGGCACCCTTCTCTTTGCCATCTAAGTTCTGAGTCAGTAGAAAAGCAGACCCACAAGCAAGACATGTGAGTATCAAAATAGGAGTTTTATTACTGATAAAGTCTACAGATTATGACAAAACCATATGACCAGATTGTCTTCCTAATGCTCTGTTTACTCTCTACCAGTCTAGACTTTGACACTCTGAGGAAACATTTGGTTTTTTCAGGACAGATACAACTACTTAGGATTTCTTTCTTTTTTGTTTTTGTTGTTGTTGTTGTTGTTGTTGTTTATTCCTTAGGATTTCTTTCTTGTACTGATACAAAGTAAAGAAACTCGGAAGACAGATATCTAGTACTTACAAATGTTTTAATAGATTACCTTTACTTACTTCAGGAATGTAGACCAATGATGTTACTCAAGCATCTAAGAACTTATTCCAGAAAGGCTTTTAAATGGCAGTTCCTGTGTATGACAATATTTAGTACACATAAGTACATCTCTCCAATGCTCTGGAGAGATTTTTATCCATCTAGTTCATTGGGTTTATTCACTAAACCTATAATCATACATGACCATGGCTATTCTCCTTAGCAAGGATAAGATTATCTAATTTCCAATTTCATGGAGACACTCTTCCAAGATCAATGAATATCTTGTGTATGTTCTTTGTGCCCTGATGATCAGTATCAATTTTGTCCACCAGAAGGCATGGAAATGGATAATAACAGTGTAGTTAGTTAATTAACTCCAATGCCACACTGTATTTGGAGCTGAAAATACATTCCTTATTCTAATTATATCCAGCCACATTGTCTTATATAGGTTATCAGGGGCTCTACAATGATATAAAATGATAATATTAATATACACCAGCAATAAATTCTAACAAAATCAAGACACTCGAAGTTCGAATATTAAATTCCTCATATTATTAAAATTCTGAAAAAATTTTAAATTTCAAATAGAATGCCATTGCAGTTAAGTCTTTGAATCAAGCTATCCGATCTCAGTTCTTCCACTTACTAGGTTTGTGAGCCTGGACAAGTTAATGTACCTCAGTTTCCTAATCTGACAAATGAAAATAACAATGAGACTTACAGAACTGTTAGGAGAACTAAATGAATTAGTATATGTAAAGCTTTTAAAGACAGGGATGGAAGATAAGGAATAGTTTAGTAAAGTTATTACTTTAATAATTGTACTTACAATTTAAATTTAAACATCTTTAAAATCCAAAAAATATATATTTAACCATACTGCCTTACCTCAATTTCTTTTTCTTCTCAGTAGCTGCTAATATGATTATCTGTCTCTAGATGCTTTAGGAGAACAGGTGTTTTATGGAAAAGTATTGTTTCTTTAGCAAATTTGAAGTTATCTAATTCTAGCCTCACTTTATCGTCAACTTAATTGAACTAAAACTTACAAACAATAAAATTTCCCAGTTTTTAAGGCCTAATTTGATATTTTAAGAACTGTTTGTACAGTGTTGCAACCACCACCACAATCATGATATAGAACATTTCTATCTTCCCCAAACTTCCTTCATTTTCCATTTTATCCAAATATCCTCTGCCCAAACCCTGGATCCTGGCAAATATCAATTTGTTTTCTGTAATTATAGCTTTGCGTTTTCTGGAATGTGACATAAATGGAATATACATTATATTGTGTTTTCTTTCTGGCTGCTTTCACTTAGTAAACTATATTTGGAATTCATCCCTTTTCTTGCATGTCTCAATAGCCATTTCTTTTTATCGCTAAGTAATAGTTCATTGTGTGGGTTAATTTATATAATACAAAGAGAGATTGATATATATAAATATATATCATTTTGGAAGGAGAATTGAACTCAGGGCCTCCAGCTAGCTAGGCAAGTGCTCAACCACTTGAACCCTTTTGCTTTTAGTTTGTTTTTCAGATAGGGTCTGACACTAACTTGCCTGGGCTGGCCTCAAACTTTGATCTTCCTCCCTTCTCCTCCTGAGAAACTGGAATTACAGCAGGAGTGTAAAACTATACCCAGCCTGAATTAATCTTTTTAAATTCATGAGTGGAGAAAAGAAAAACATAGATTTTTTTCAGGCAATTTGGGATAAAAAGACAAAACTACTCAAAAATCCTGCCTAGCTGTCTTGAGGTCAGAGGAGATCAATGTCATGTCATAATTTATGTAAAGACAAATGTCTCCCCTATACCATTTTGTAGCTCGGTGGTACAGTGCTTGCCTAGCATGCGTGAGGCCCTGGGTTCGATCCCAGCACCAAAAAAGAAAAGACAAAAAAAAAAAAAACTTCTCCCCATTTACATTTCTGCCTTCACTGCTTTCATAAACATGTATTATATATATATAATGTTTATATATATATGTATCTATACTATTTTCCATTTTCTGCTATTTGTTCAAAAACATTGTTCATTTTATCTTCAATATAACAACTACAGAACCTCCAATCCTTGTTCTACAGATGCAGTTCCCTTTACCAGGAATTCTCACACCTTCTTTGTCAATCCATCAGATCCCTTCCTGCTTATTATCCTTTACAGCTCAGCAGAGATTCCACCTCCCCCTGTCATGTCTTTCCTGTCTCTTTCTTGGTGACCCTAAAGCACCATGCATTTAACTCCTCTATATTATTAATTTAATGATAATTTATATCTAAAATCAGGTACGTCTCTCTTATGGAAAAGACAGTCCTAGTCAACTTTGTTTCCCCAACTGTAGATTCATCTCTCAGCACTAAAGTATATATGAATGTATGTTTAACAAAAGAAAGAAAATAGATGAATGCATGAAACTGGCTCCTGTTGATGCAAATCTGTCACAGATAATGAAATTACACAAACACAACTCACTGCTCTAATTGCCTGGAAATCTACTTCTTTGCCCTCATTGGTTTTCAGTGGGACAGACAAGTCTGTTAGTGCTCTGATAAATCTTTCTGAGTTTAAGGAAACGACTGCTATCCAGTGAAAAGTGTACTTAATTATTCACAGTGCATAGGGATTGCTGTGACAGGACTAGCAGCAAGCTTCTGGTCCTTCAGACAGGAAGGATGCATTTGTAATTAAAATGTGACCCATGCTGTCTCCTGCTGCCAGATTTCCTTGAGTAGTCACTGGAGATGAAATTCTAATTATGACAGTTGAAGAAATAAAATTCTCTAGGGGAAACAGCCTCCAAAGACAGACTGTATGTCGACAGCTGTTGTAGAAATTACTTATTTTAACCTTTGCCATAAAAATTGTAAAACCAACCCAGCTCCATCTCTGTAGCAGACGTTTGGAAAGATGGATTTGTAGGTGTGTTTTGAGGATTAGCCTAAAGCCAAGACAGCACCATTCTACAACAGAAGTTCCATTAAAGTTTCTTAAATTTCAGTGAACTTCTGCTTAGGAAGTCCTTTTAAATTCTGATGAGCTGACATTTGAATGTTTCTGAGGCAGATGGCTATCAGCTAAAAGAAGTACACAATATTTTATTTTTAGTAGTTGAAACCAAATTTGAATGTCATAATTGATTTTTTAAAAAATTAAATCTCTTAGAAGTTTGGGTCGTACATTTCACATAATTTTTTAAAAAGAGAGAAAATTTAAAATAATTTGGATTTAAACTCAAGTTTCCAAAAATAACATTTTAGTAATTTTCAAGACAGCCACCATGGAGCCAAGTGTGGTGGCACAGGTCTTTAATCCCAGCCACTCAAGAACCACAAATAGGAGGATCACAATCTGAGGTCAGCCCTAGGCAAAAATATGAGATCCTATACAAAAAATAACTAAAGCAAAAAAGGGCTGGAGGCATGGCTGACATGGTATAGTACCTGCCTAGCAAGCATGAGGACCTGAGTTCAAACACCGATACCACTATAAAAAAAAAAAAAACAGGAACAAAAAGAAGAAAAAGACTATCACCAGGTGTAAGCTTCTTAAAGCTACCTATTCAATGGTAAACTATCTGAAAGTTGGTTTTTCTAGCAATTATTCTTCTAGAAATCTTTATTACAGAAATCTTTTCTTTGTAGACAGCCAATTTGTCCTGCCTTCCACATTCTTTAAGAGATGTGGAAGAAATGGTCAAATTTTGGTGGGAAAATAAAGTTGATATGAACACAGAACCATACACTTAACAGAAAAAAATTTTTAAGTGCTGTAGCTGGGCACTGGTAGCTCACATCTGTAATCCTAATTTCATGGAAGGCTGAGATCAAGAGGATAGCAGTTGGAGGCTAACTCAACAAAATGTTTGCAAGACCCCACCTCAACCAATAGCTGGGCAGTGGCATACATCTGTAACCCCAAAGTACACAGCAGACTGACAGCAGGAGGACTGTGGTTCCAGGTAAGCCCAGGTCAACTCAACGAAATAAAGCTGAGCATGATGAAGTGTGCCTGTCGTCCCAGCTATTGCTAGAAGCTTAAAATAGAAGGATTACCAGTCCAGGATAGCCTAGGCAAAAAGTGAGACCTTATCTCCAAAATAACTGCAGTGAAAAGGCTGAACGTGTAGCTCATGTGGTAGAGCACCTGCTTGCAAGTACAACGCCCCACCAAAATCAACAATAAGTGCTATAGTTTGGAACTTAACTGTCCCCCAAATGCCTAAGTGTTAAATGTTTAGTCTCCAGGGTGGTGTTTTGAGGGAGGCAGCACCTTTGAGAGGCGGGGACTAGTAGAAGGTCTTTGGATACTTGAAGGCATGACTTTGAAGGAGATTGTGGAACCCTGATCCCTTCCTGGCTCACTTTTGCTTCCTGTGGTGAGAAATTTTACCTTGTCACATACCAGTCATGATGTCCTGCCTTACCATAGGCACAAAACCAACATGTTCAACCAATTATAGATTAAAACTTCCAAAACTGTAGATCAAAATAATCCTTTTCTCTTTATAAGTTGATTATCTCAGGTATTTGTTATGGCAATGGAAAGCTACATATGCATAAGAGACATTGCCAATTATCCATATTTACAGATGATGACTGAGATACATTTTTCTTTACTCAAAAATTTAAATCTATTTGGAAAGAGAGTTTAAGATGTGCTTCTGTTAGTTCTCACAGTGTTGCAATGATTTACGTATTATAGTGGCCCCATTTTTCTGCTTGAAACCTTTGATACAGAAACCAAATTTTTATTATAACATAGCCCACATATCTTCCAAAATTTACTTTTTCCTATTTTTAGTGCTGTGTTACCGTATTAGCAAGAGGCTAGATTTGGATGTTCTTAAGACCTTATAATTTTCTCTTTCAAAGTGACCTTCTCACCAAAGCAGTCAAGAAGCCTCATAAGCTTTGCCTCACTCAACTGTGTCATCATCAACCACTCGTAAATAACTCCAGACAAGTAAAGTGCTAGCTGTTTCAGACCTTGATGAATAGCTTTCTGGTCTCCTTCTCCCAGCTGTCATTGTTCTGGCAGAGTGATTGAATACAACTCTTGCACCACATCAATGGGAGCTGCACACAAAGGGCACCACATATTTTTGAGCACTTCTGGTTGCATTTTTCCAGGACAACACTGCAATGCTCAAACCAGCAACCTGTTACTCCAAGGGGAAAGGAAAAGAAAGAGTTATCTGTAGAACCACACTGTGTAAAAAAGTCATACATCAAAACTCATTTCTTCAAATGGCATGTTCATCTATCCTTGTAGAATTGGATAATGTGCAACCTCTGAGATCTGATGACATCATACATATACTGTGCAATGTTTTTCATTCATTCCACTTAGCAATTAAATATTTGAAAGCACAGCATTCAATGACAGATTTCTTTCCACTCAAAAGGTTATCTGGCAGGACAGGCATGGATCATGAGTTTGAGGCTAGCCTGGGTTACATACCAAGACTTCGTCTGAGAAAAAAAAAGTTATCTGTCAATCTTGTTTTCCTTTTTTCCGCAGTTGTGCTAGGCTACTATAACTCAATATACTGGTGCCCATACCTGAATATAGATAGACTCCTTTCAGTTTTATATCTCTAGGAGAATCCTAACATATGCAAGAAGGAGAATGGTACACTTAAGCTCTTACCATGCTTTCCCTATCTGATCTAATGCAGCTTAGATCTAATGCCCACTGAGAGTCAGAATCCATTGTGCCAGCCAAAACTTTGTTCTGAAATTGCTTCACTGACAAAGAAATTTAGGTTTAATCACTGAGATCCTATTTGCCCTCTAGTTCAAACCTGTCTTCTTCTTTCCTTTTGTAGCTTTAATTCATAAAGCAAAGTCCTACACAGGTTCTACCTTCTAACCCACGGTTAAGTATTGTCTAATACTCTTGTTGCCTTTTGGCTACTTGATTCTCTGCCTTGCCCAGACACATTCCTTCCCGAGGAACTGCCCAGTCCAGTGGCCCAGCTTCCAAAGTGGTCATTGTGAATTGGACTCAAGGACACAAACTTCTTTGATTGTAAGTGTTGATTCTACTTTTTTTCTCTTCTATATCATGCCTTCTCTCTCAAGAATCATTGGTACTGGATTTGTGCAAGAGAATGTTGTGATGCTTTTAACACCCATAATCATTCAATCAATTCCTCTGCTTACTATTCCTTTATTACTATGCACACCTGTTTTGAATGGACTCAATTCATGACTTCACTGTATAACTGGGTAACTAAACTTGTAAAAGATACATACAGAAGCTGAGCAGCAGTGGCTTATGACTGTGTCCTAGCTACTTGGAAGACTGAGATTGGAAGAATCACAATTAGAGGCCATTCAGGGCAAATACTTCATTAGACCCCATCTCCAAAATAACAAAAGCAAAATGGACTAGAGGCGTGGGTCAAGCAATAGGACACCCACTTTGCAAGCATGATGTCCCGAGTTCAAACCTGAGTACCACCAAAAAAATAAAAAAAGGACATGTACGGAAGATAAATACGTAAGACATACACAATTTTTAGGCAGATGCACCCCATAACACGATTCGGCACTATATTCCTCTTATTTACCATCCACGCTCAGCACTAGGTCCACATCTTATAGAGGAGATAGCAACATAGCTTCATATTTCCTATTCTGTAGCAACCAAAAGCACAAATAGGGACGTCTTTTCAAATCTACTTGGATTCATCACCATCTGCTGTATAGGAATGTAATCAAAACTCAGATACTTCCACTGTGCTTTAGTCAGTCCCTAGTAATCTTCTTGTTTACTCCAATAGCATGTACTATTTTCTTTCTCTTTTCTATAGCTCGCTATGGTGCTACTCCCTGTCAATAATGATTGGAGTCTTACTATTGATGTCTGCTGGCACCCACTGATGCCAGTGTCAAAATAAGTCCTACATGTTTGTGTTAAGGCAATCAAAGACAGAGGTTAAGAAAATCTGCGCTGATGCTAAGAATGGCACAGTTTGTCATGTGCTTGCTTTAATCGATCTCCTTTGTTATATCTTCCCATTGATCCTGTTTTCTTCCCTTGGAAACACTTCCTTTCTTCTGCATAAATAAAAAAAAATTTAAATGGTCGTATCCTAGCACTCAACATGAATTCTAAAAGGTTATATATATATTTTTTCCTTTTTCTTTTATTATTCATATGTACATACAAGGCTTGGTTCATTTCTTCCCCCTGCCCCCACCCCCTCCCTTACCACCCACTCCGCCCCCTCCCTCTCCCCCTCCTCAATACCCAGCAGAAACTATTTTGCCCTTATTTCTAATTTTGTTGTAGGGAGAGTATAAGCAATAATAGGAAGGAACAAGGGTTTTTGCTGGTTGAGATAAGGATAGCTATACAGGGAGTTGACTCATATTGATTTCCTGTGCGTGGGTGTTACCTTCTAGGTTAATTCTTTTTGATCTAACCTTTTCTCTAGTACCTGTTCCCCTTTTCCTATTGGCCTCAGTTGCTTTTAAGGTATCTGCTTTAGTTTCTCTGCGTTAAGGGCAACAAATGCTAGCTAGTTTTTTAGGTGTCTTACCTATCCTCACCCCTTCCTTGTGTGCTCTCGCTTTTATCATGTGCTCATAGTCCAATCCCCTTGTTGTGTTTGCCCTTGATCTAATGTCCACATATGAGGGAGAACATACGATTTTTGGTCTTTTGGGCCAGGCTAACCTCACTCAGAATGATGTTCTCCAATTCCATCCATTTACCAGCGAATGATACCATTTCATTCTTCTTCATGGCTGCATAAAATTCCATGTGTATAGATACCACATTTTCTTAATCCATTCGTCAGTGGTGGGGCATCTTGGCTGTTTCCATAACTTGGCTATTGTGAATAGTGCCGCAATAAACATGGGTGTGCAGGTGCCTCTGGAGTAACCTGTGTCACAGTCTTTTGGGTATATCCCCAAGCGTGGTATTGCTGGATCAAATGGTAGATCGATGTCTAGCTTTTTAAGCACTCAACATGAATTCTAAAAGGTTATATATTTTTTAAAGCATCTCTACCTCCCAATCCCCATATACATGATTCACTTGGTGCTGGGCATGTAGTTCAAACTAGGCTTCTACTTGACTTTTGTGACTTTACACTAGATTAGGCAAGGTTGAGATTTTTCTACAGAAATAAGTGATAAGACCTTGGAGTTTCCAACAGCCATATTGTCTATCATGTGGGAAACTCATGATTTTTGCATGACAGAATGAAGTCAGAGTAGATAAACTCAATGACAGGAGAGACCTAGAAAGTCCCCTGAGTACAGTAACTTCCCTGGTAAAAGTTGGCACCCAGTGCAATTTCAATTCTGACTTCCTTACAGTTACTTAAACCTGCATTGAGATGGCTTGGTATCTTTCCTATAAATTCCTTTTCTTCCTAAGCTAATTCAAAGTGTTCCTGTGCATTCATTAGAAGGAGATGTCACTGCCTCCTGTTATTTGCCGTGGGCCACTTGTTGCTGATGTGCACACTAATATCTGTGACTATGGGCTTTTTCTCCTGTTTATATTTTTATGATTAGAGTTTTAGTATCAATTCTGTTAAACACAGGGCTCTTACTTTCTAGCTACATTCTCCTTAAATGTTCTCACTTGAGTGTTTTTATACCTCCTCACATTAGTTGTCAATTATGAATACATGCAAGCTGTGATATATTCAGAATCACATACTCTCTTTTCCCTTATCCAAACTGGCCCAATGACTCAGTCCCAATTTCTGTGCTTTCATTTTCTCTTGCCTTAGGATCATTTATGTCCCAAAGCTTTTTCAGCTTCTCATCAAAATTCCTGGAGTTTCTGTCTTGCCCATATATGCTGTTCCTAATCAGCCATTCAGAGGAACATGGAATAGAATACAATCAGGAAGAGCTTTACAGAAGAGTTGATAGTAGAGATGAGTTATTAAGAATTTGATTTTGAACTGACATATAAAATTTGTGGCTTTAAAGTTTAAAAAATGTTAAGAATGTGTACATTCCTTCGGTGTGTCTCAGAACCACCTAGAACAACAACAAAAAGGATATCATAAACCTGGCTACCTAGACAAAATTTAATAAAACTTCCTTCATTGTTTCACTCACATTATTTGAAGTTTATCCAAGTTTTGTAATAACTTTTGCTACAGAAAAAAAATTAAAACTCTCGATTGGCTGCTTTCTGCTAAACCTAGAGGTTTTATCCACATTATAGATTTCCTGTAACATTCTTCAGTCATGCCATTCTCATGGTGTCTTTATTTCATTTGTGAGAGCAGAAAGTGGAATATGGATTTTCCTGTAAGAGTGGATGGATGGACAAGTGAAAATAATCTGTCATTGTGTCTTTTTGTGAAAAAAATATTGATATAAAACAGGCAAGCCTGGAAAAGAAATGTGCAAATTGGGTCAAATTGCAAAACATATTACAAAAGATATATCCATAGCCTTTTCAAGAAAAGAATCAAGAAGCAGAAATAACAGAAACATCACCTTTCCACTGAGTGCAGACAATTACAGTAAGTCATTTCTCTAAAGTCTTCATCTTCTTAATTGGTACCATCTCAGATTCTGATTGCTCTCCCCCAAGGGAAGTCTTAGAAACATGCTAGTAAAACAAAACAGACATGTATTGAAGTATATGTCACTTCCATGGGTAAAAACATGCTATAGTGGAATTTCCTTGTGATAAGATCAAATTCCTGCCTCATCACTTTTCAAGCTGTCTCCCTGTCTCCATTTCCAGATTTTGTCACTTTCAGTCTGTTCTCTCATAATTCCATAAGTTTGCACTCTTCGTTTTTGCTAGAATGCCTTTTCTCATTGTCCCTCCTAAGAAATCCTGGATAATCCTTCCAGACTCCCACTCTTGTTTTAGTCTCCCTAACATTCTTCCCCAATAGGCGAATTGTAATACACTTTCTGTGTTCCCATTGAATTCACACTGCAGGTTGAAAACACTTTTATTGTAGAATTTATTGAACGCTCTGTGTGCATCTCTCAATCACTAACCTGTAAACTTTTTCAAGATAGAGACAATACCCTTAGTTCACTTAATTCCAAACATTTCTAACTCCTCCTTCAATACATGAAATAGCCTCATAGCCTCCAGTTTGTGGAATCAAGATGTCCTAGATAAATTAAAATTGGTTCCCAACAAGGATTTTGGGAATAAGGGATGGGATCCTCTGTCTTGTTAGTACCTCCTGTTCTCATTTATCACTCTCCTTGAGTTCTCCTTTTTCTCTAATGCATGCCTCACATTTACAGCACTGCAAGTTGAGGATCCCTCCCTAATCAAAAAATCCAAATGATGGCAGCCCCCAGTGGTTCATGCCAGTTACTCAGGAGGTAGAGATCAGAAAGATTGCAATTTGAAGCCAGCCAGAGGCAAATAGTTTTCCAGACCCTATCTTGAAAACAAGACTGATGGAGTGGCTCAAGTCATAGAGCACCTGTTTAGCAAGCCTAGAAAGCCTAGCAATCTTAGAAAGCCTAGCAAGTGTGATATCCTATGTTCAAGCCTCAGTACCAACAACAACAAAAAAATCCAAATGATCCAAAATCTGAAACTTTTTGAGCACCAAAATGATGCCACAAATGGAAAATTTTGCACCTAACCTCATGTGTTGGGTCACAGTCAAAATGCAGCCACACTAAAAATACGATAGAAAATTAATTTCAAGCTATATGCATAAGGGGCATATAAACTATAAATGAATTCTGTATTTAGACTTGAATTTCATTCACAGGATATTTTACTATGTATATACAAATATTCCAAAATCTGAAAAAATTCTGATATCCAAAACACCTCTGGTCCCAAACATTTAAAATAAAGTTATACTCTGTTTTCTATTGTATGTGGAAGATTGATACAAATACAAGCAGAGAAATGAGGGAGAGAGAGAGAGAGAGTGGGAGAGGGAGAAGGAAAAAGAGGGGGAGGGAGAGAGAGAGAGAGAGAATGTTTCTAAAAGTGCAAAAGTGAAACTGTTAGAGGAGACTATGGGAGGAAGAAAAGAATGATAGGGAATGAATAATATTGAAATACATCACATCTGTGTAGGAATAAGACACAATGAAGAACACTGAAAACTTTGGGACAATGCGGGATGGAGGGAAAAGGATAAGGAAGAGCAATAGAGGAGATTCAACTGACTAAAGCTCAATGTATTTATAGGTAAAATACCAAGGCAAAAATCCCACTGAACAATAAGCAAACAAACACTAAAATAATGAAGCACAGAATGTAAAAGGTCATGTTAAGAGGAGGGTAATAGCAGCAGTGAGTGGGTGGATAAATGAGCACAAAGGAGAGTAAATATGGTTGAAGTACTTTCTATACATATATGAATATGGAACATTGAAACCTGTCAATTTCATTTCAAGAAGGGTAGTGGAAAAAAAGGGAGATTATTGTAGGATCTGACCCATACTGGGGCACATTATATGTGTATATGGAAATGTGACAATGAAACCTCTTGTATATCATATACAATCATACACTAATAGAAACATTTTAAAAATAAATAAAAACATGGATGGATGAACTTTTTTTTTTGTCTTTTCTTTTATGGTGCTGGAATCGAACCCAGGGCCTCATGCATTCTAGGCAAGCGCTGTACCACCGGGCTACATCCCAGCCCATGGATGAACTTTAGAAAAAAACAAAACATAACAAAAAATACAATAAAATAAGGAATGCTTAGCCTGTACACACTAGTTGACACTGCTTTTACACCAAAATACATAGTTAACAAATCACTGTGTAGTCTCTCTTAAACGATTGGGGAAGGCAAATGTTATATTCCCTTCCTTCAAATATCAACACATGCATGTTTCATATACATAAATCTTCAGCATCCTTGTGTCATTCCTACCACCTCAATGCTAATTCCACTCATCATCTCTTTTGGTTGGAGTCAGCCTCCTGTTTCATTGTTGGTTGTCCTCTCTTGCTTGATTTTATTATTACTCCTCCCTAGATTAAGCACCCTTTATCCCCAATTTTTTTGTTCACATTTTACACAGAACACTATACTCTCTGTAGCTCTTTCACTCCCTCCTGGCTCTAGCTCACTGTCTCTATTTCCCATTAAGATATTTTACTAAACAGTCTCTCAAAGTTAAAACTGAAACCAGCTTCTCCTATGAATCAGCTGCAGGATGCCAATAACACATGTATGAGTATCTCATCCTCAGACACTGTGCTTGGCAAAAGAAATATAACAGTGAATAAAACGTGGTCCTGCTCACAAGGACCTAGCAGGGTTCTGTTCAGTTTTGATAACCAGAGTAATCAGCACATAGTAGGAGCATAATAAAAGGCAATAAAGAAAATAAGAAAAGAAATGAAGTCTTCTTTCCAGGTGGTTAAAATTAATGTGGATTTTATCTGATATCAAGTAAAATGTGGTTAAAACCAGAATAGTATGACTAAGGAATGTTACAATTTCCTCCTTTACCCCTAATTCACTGATTCACTTTTTAACCAGTCCTTCTAGACAAAAATTTAACTCCATAAAAACACAGTAACCCTGGAATTAGAAATACATTTAGTAGTGAGTTACACATCAGTACAATGGAACTACAGAAAAGACAGTATCATTGAGAAGCATTTAAGTCATTTTATTATTAAACAATTAAGTGAAATCATTTCAAAAATTACTTTCTCCTAAGGAATTTGAAAGCATTGATTAAACTTCCTTATAAAAGTAGTCAGAAAGGTGGTCATATAAAACTTAAGCTGATACCTCCATTATTTAATAACATTATAAATCATTTCTTGAAAGGGTTTATGTTTTTGAAAATGAATGAAATGAAAATGAACTAAATTGATTTAAGAAATATTTAATGATCTTACATAACTGTATTTTTGAGAAAAGACATGTAGATCTCCATTCTGTGTATTTCATTGAGAGTATTCATTATCAGTGCCATCATACTAATTGGCTCTTTACTATCTGACACCCTTTACAGTAATTTGGGATTCACATTTAAAATATACAGACATATCTTTGTCCTTGCTGCACTATTCATCTGAAGGACATGGCATTGAGCTTTCTTAACTTGCCTTTATCTCAAATGTGATTATAGAACACAGAGTTTATTTACCAAAAACTAGTGAAGTTTAGTCTGATCCCCTCATTGAAGGGTCCCACTCCAACACCATTTATGGGATCCCTCACGCTAGCTTCACAAGACTTATTTTTATAAATTTGAGAGAATACGATTTTTTTAGATAGAGGCAAGCATTCTCTTTCAAGTGCCATTTTCATGACAACCTTTCTGCCTCTGAAATAAACAGAACAACTTTGGAGTCTGACTAATAGGAAATTAAATTGCAAAAAAAAAACCCCACATTTAACTGGATTTGGTGGTATGTATGTATAATTCAGAGCCATATCTCCTTAGAGATAAGGTATTGCTAGCTGTCTGGTATAGAAATAGCTTTTAGGAATACGCCTAATTTCCATTGTGCCAACCGATTCGTGTTGTATCTTGAAGATCCAGGACCAGAACAACATTGCAATATGAATATAGCCTAAGTTACTCACCTCAACAAGTATCTAACAGTGAGGGAGGGAAAATGGATTAAAATAGAAAATTTTACAATCTATGTATGCAAAATTACAAACAGAGGCTCAGGTTCTTATCAAAACCTAAGTTCTCTCTAATTGTGAATAACTTTGTGAATTCAGCTTATCCAATTATGAACACATTTTCCTTCATGATTGGGAATAATTCAAAATTCAATTTATTAGACTTCCCATGTTTATAAGGCACAATTCATACCAGTTTGTACTTGAAAAAAACTCAATAGAGGTTATCCAAACTTTGACAACTTTACATTACCAATGATGAGTTTTGAAGCCAAAACTTTTCTGAATTTTATCAATAATGTTTTGAGCAAACATTATTAATATTTATCATCTGTCTCATTTCCCTAGAGAAAATAATTTGTTAAAATAATTGAGATCAAAGAAGATGTAGACAAAAATACTAAGAAAAAGGCATAAAATTGTAGAGGCAGCTAAATAAAACCATTTATGGTTTTCAAATTTTGTGATGGATTTATTATTTTTCAGCCCTTGAAAATTTGTCAATCATAGTGATGTCTTTTTTCATTCAAAATAAATATCAATTTCTTGTCTAACTTTTCATTCTTTTACCAAAAAAGGTAAAAGAGGTATTTATTTTTCATTCAAAATAAATATCAATTTCTTGTCTAACTTTTCATTCTTTTACCAAAAAAGGGGACTCAAAATTTTGTAAGTTGCCAAGCCCACAAATCTTGATCTGCCAAAAGGACAGAGTAAAGAATAGAAGCACTTTCTCTTTGTTAAATCCAGTCCTCTTTTCATCTTCAAATAAGGGCTCCACCCAGTGAGACTCCTCTTCTTTTGGAACTTAAAACATTTGCCACTATTTCTGTTCCTTTACTTTTGGAATCCTATCTTCAGAAATTTATAATCAAGTGGGACATAGATTTTCCCACTTGTTATTTGACCAAAGAACACACCATGCCAGTAAAATTATACATATCTCATTAAATTTAAGATGCTCCTATGGCAGAAGAAAGGATAAGCTCCTGAAGAACCTACAAGACTTTCATGCAGATATGTATACAGTCGCTCTGTGCCACACCAAACTCCACAGTCCTTAGTGAAAGGACATAAAGTTGCAGATTTATTTGATCCATCTCATCCCAAAGGTTCAATTTTGTGCTAACTAACTTTTAGATTTCCAATCCCCTTTCTGACTCTTGTATCTATATTTTAAAAGAATTAAGTTATTGCATTTATAATTTTGTAACCTGCTACTTATTTAATGTTAAGTAAATATTTTCTATCAAAAAATTTTAAATCATAATTATATAGTAAACATAAAATCTACATTAATTTTTGTCTAATTGACCTTTTTTAACACTATTTTATGTTTTCCAATGTTATAATCACGAATTATAATATTGAGAGGAATATATTTTTCACTTTTAATCAATACATGAAAACATTAAAATGTACTTATTAATGGGATATCATACAACGTTTTGATACTTACACACATTGCATAATGCTGAAAACAGGTTACCCATATCTTTCTCCTCAAACATTTATCATTTATGGTGAAAACTTTCAAAACCCTTCCTTTCAGCTTTTAAGAATGTACAGTACAATATTGCTCTCTATACTCATTCTTCTGTGCCAAATCACAACAGATCCTCTCCTTCCTATCTACTATAACTTAGTATCAACTGATTAACCTTTTTTCATCCTTCCCCACCTACTCATCCAGACTCTGGCAACCACCATTGGAGCCTCAACTTCTATGAGATCAACATTTTTAGATCCCACACGTGAGAGAGATCAGCAGTGATTTTTTTGTTTTGTTTTGTTTTTCTTTCTGTACCTGGCTTGTTTCACTCAACATGCTCCCTAGTTCTGGCCATGTTATCTATCAATCCCTTGTCAAACGCAAATATTTTCTCTCACTCTGTAGGTTGTCTCTGCACCCTGTTGATTGTTTGCTTTGCTGAGAAGAAGCTTTTTAGTTTCATCTAGTTCCATTCTTGTATTTTGGTTTTGTTTTCTCAGCTATTGGAAAAAAATCCTTACCCACTCCAATGTCCTGAAGGTTTTCCCTTACGTTTTATTCTAGTATTTTCAAAATTTCAGATCTTACATTTAAGTCTTTAATTCATTTTGTGTTTAATTTTGTAACTGGTGAGAGATAGGAGTCAGTTTCATTCTTCTACATCTTGATATCCCATTATCCCAGAACCACTTATTGAAATGACTGTCCTTTCTCTAGTGCATCTTCTTAGCATCTTTGTCAAAACTCACTATGGCAACAGATAATGTGAGTTATTTCTAGGCTCTCTAATTTGTTCTGTTAGTCTGTACATGTGTGTTTCTGTCAGTACCATGCTGCTTTGATTACTACAGCTTCATAGTATATTATGAAAACAGATAATGTAATGCCTCCTGCTTTGTTGTTTTTGCTCATATGTCTTTGCTATTCAGGGCTTCTTGTGGTCCTGTATAAAATTTAGAAACATTTTGTTCTAGTTCTGTGATGAATGTTATGAGCAGTTTGATAGATATTGCATTGAATCTGTTGATCACTTTGGTAGTGTAGGTGTATATAGATTTAGAATTATTTCCTCAAGTTAAATTGATCCTTTTATATCATTATCTAATGACCTCCCTTGACTCTTTTTGCCACTTTTAAATTAAAGATGATTTTACCTGTTATAAATTGGCTACTCCTGTTTTCTTTTGGGTTATATTTGCTTAGACTATCTTATTTCACCCCTTCATTTTCAGTCTATGTATGTCCTCAGAGGAATGATGAGTTTCTTATAAGCAGCAAATAGTTGTACCGATATTGTTTTTTGTTATTATTGTGTTGTTGTTGTTTTGGTTTGGTTGGGTTGGATTGGGTTTTCTTGTTTGTTTCTGTTTTTTAATCCAATAAGTCTCTGCATATCTTTTAAAAGAATTTAATTCATTCACAAATGAGGTAATTATCTATAAAGTATTTCTGCAGCCATTTTATAACTTATTTTCTAGTTCTGTTGCCACTCATTTCTTTCTCCTTTTCTTATAGTTTTCCTTTGTGTGTAATTGATTTACTTTAGCCATATATTTTGATTACTTCCTTATTATTTTGGTTTATCCATTAGAGATTTTGGCTTTGTGGTTACCAGGAAGCTTAGAAAAAACATCTTTGGGTTATAACAAGCTGTTTTGAAATGATAGCTACTTAACATTATTGCAAAAATAAGAACAGATATAGGCTGCCTATTGCTGAGGTGGATTGTGGCCTCTGATTGCTCTAACTGCTGACTGGAATAGAATTCATATCAACTGGCACTGTTTGTCTTCCCTTGGCACCAGATCTATTCCAGAGGCTCTGTCTGTAGGCAGGCCAGGAGATGAGGGCCATGAACATCTAATCAGTGTTAGGTTTCACCAGTCCAGCACTAAGTTCCAGGCAAAGTCTTAACATTGACTACCCTGTCCTTCCCCTAATGAATGGGGTCTTTCCCCACACTACACTGCCCAGTATCGGGGTACTATTGGTGAAGGCAGTCCCTTGGCCACTGAGTTTGATGCCATGCTAATTTGTGCCACAAGGACTTCATAGTCTCAGTGATACACCAAGGTGCACACTACAGCCAGCTGAAGGAGAAACCAGTTGAAACATGGTTCCATTCCACTGAGGCACATGTCCCTGTTGAACATCAAGGCAGTTCTTGAGCTTGTTTGTAAGCATTGGCCATGAACACTGACAGTAAGATGTACTTTAGTAGGGTGCACTTAGTCTCACAGCCTCAGGGTCCTGCACAATTTCAGGAGGAAAGCAGGTTTCCCAGGCCCCTTCTAAGAGTAAAACTAATGAGGGACAAAACTCCAGTCTTCTCTACTTGCACAAAGGTTCCATGGTTCACTATATCTGAGCTTTGGCCTGTATATGGAGCCTTCAGTTCTACTTGGTACTAGGTTTCACAGCAATAGGCCAGGCACCAGGTTCCACAACAAATAGCTTCCATGCCCTGCTACCCAAAGGGTAGAGTAATGCTCCCCGCTCTGCAGCCTAAGTCTAAGAGGTGGTAGTTGCAGTCAACCACCTGTACTAAAGCTGTCTCAGCCACACAGTCCTTGGGTATTTATCACATGGTAGGGATTATAGGTATTTGTTCAACACTGAGTTAAACCATGGCGGCCTGGTACTGAGTTTAAAGTGGAAAAACTGGACTTAATTCTCTCTCTCTCTCTCTCTCTCTCTCTCTCTCTCTCTCTCTCTCTCTCTCTCTCTCTTACCTCCTGCTCGCCTCAGTATGTATTTTTGTTTTATAATACTGAAAGCAAGCACTAAGGTCTCTCACCTGATTTCCTTAGCTCTTGTGAAGTAAGTTTGGAGTATGATGAATGGCTGTTCAGCTTGAAAGAACTGTGGGGAGATGATTATCAAAGGCATTTCCTCAGTAACCATCTTGCTCACTCATCTGAGAGGAAAATAATTTTTAAAATGAAATTACTTAGTCAATTTTTTAAGATCCTAAATCTTAAATACATATATATGGTCTTAGACTTTGAATGATTCAATTTACAGTTTTTGCAGATCAGGATGACATAAAGCAATATGTGTTTAATAGAAGCCATAATTTGAATTTTGTCTTTTCCCAGGCTAGTAATATATGGTATAATACTCTCTCAGAATACTAGGAGGTGGCAGTAAGCCAAGCCACAGCTCCCAATCATCCCATAAACACAAGGATTAGCAACTGATAATCTACCATGTTGTTAAGCTATGATTTTCATTAGACATATTAAATACATTTTCAATTTACAACATACTCAGTTTACCGTAAATTTATTGATACTGGTACTTAATCCCATCATTAGTCAAGGAGCACCTGTATTATGGTTTATGAATTAATAGCATATATAAGATTGCTCTAATTTAGAGTCTCAGAAGCTGTAAATGAATGTGTATGGAAGTGTTCTCTTTCCCACAATTGGTATACTTTTTACCAATTCACCAGTTTAATAGAAGCATTATATCTCATTCCTATTGTGTTGTTTGTTGGATTGTCTATGCCTGAGGTTGATCATTTTCCTAATGTGTTCCCCAGTGTTCCTATTTGTCTTTCTTTTTAGATGAATTGCTAGTTTTTGTGAATTTCCTATTTTGTCTATTAAATATTCAGTGGGGTTTTAAAAATAGATTAAAAGCACTTCTAAAATGATTATAAATATCAACTCTATCAAATTTCATCATTGTTTGTAGAGTTTGTAATAATTGAGGTTAATAGCCTCAGGGATGGACAACCTGATGCTATGTTAAAGTGGCAGCTCTACTTTTCCAGTGGATTGCTAGCTTTCTGCATTCTTCTGGTAAAAACAACACCCATTTCAATAGAAATGGACTTCTTTTGTGTGTAGAGTGGTTTCTTCCATTTGTTCCTTTTATTTTCCTACAGAGTCACAGGTGGTGAGAAAAAAATTTTTAATGAAATTAGTTTTAATAAACCCTTTCCAAAAGGTTCAGTTTTTCCCTTTTTAATAAGCTAAACACAAACAGACCTCCACACAGACAATAAATTATTATGTAAGTATATCATTTATTATACTTCAACTGCATGAGGTTCTTGAAGTTCATTCACACTTTCTGCGGATAGGAAGAAAGTTCTTGAAAATTGCCCAGCAATAATTCTTGTTAGAAGGACATGTTGAAATGAATCCATTAGATGTGATTATCACATTATGTTAATAATTTTTTCAAAAAGGGCTTTAATTACTCTTTATAATCTATTATTTACCTCACAATAAATAAAGTTATCCATAATTAGGATTGTAGCTTCTGAAAGCATCAACTGTCCAGAAAACAACAGTTAACTGGGAGAAACAGACATATTCAGTGTTTTAAGAAGCATTTGTTTTCATGATAGCTCATTGTACTCTGAAGCATAGAGGAGAAGATTTAGCACACCCAAACAGCAGTTTTCTGCATTGTTTCATTTATAAACTATGTGGTTTGGGAGAATACTCTCCTCTCTTCTGCATGGTCAGAAACATGTGCCAAAGATTTTTGTCTTCAGCTACATGCCATGGTTAAACCTTGCCACTTCTATCATGGCTCTGCCACAGTTGTGCTCTGAACACTAAGCTATAGCAAAAATGTATGCTAATTTGGGGCAGGGATAATCCCCATGGGAAAATAACCCAAAATTACATCAATTTATGCTTTTGGGTTTTTTGGTTTTGTTTTTGGTTGTTCATTCTTTTGGTGTGAGACGGTTCTTCATAGATGATATATATTCCACCTCAGGCAAGCTGAGTGTGTTTAGATGTATTCATTTCCATTATTGGTACATGCCTACCCTCAATGAGCAACAGGATAGCACCAGATTGTTTGGCATCTTCATTCTGGTTTAAAGCAGCATTTTGATAAATATTTGTTATGTGAGTAATCTTTTCTTCAGAATGGGTCTCTTTCAGAGCCTCAAATTTAGATATCTTAGAAGATATGGTAAAGGATATTCTTGAATTACGTACCAAGTTTTGACCTTTAGTTTTGTAGTCTTCGATTGATAAACTGTGAGTTATAGAAAAATATATTTGAATCGCACTAAGAAAATTTCAGCAGACAATATGCTTAATTAGGGAGTTGGAAACTTGTTAAGGAGGACAATATTTGGTGGCACCAAGTATGGATCTTTGGGCAGTTTTCAAATCACAAGTTGCCTAATGTAATGGAAAATAACTGTACTTAAGGTTATCTCTAGAAAAAGCTTGATTTGGGCCTGGGGATGAAGAACAGTGATTGTTTGACTGGCATGCTCAGTACCCAAAAACAATAAAAAGCACACAAGAAAAGGCATGATTTTTGAGTACTTTCTGGTAAGCCATGGTATGGGATCTACAAAAAAAGGGATTACTCAAATAAGATAAATATGTGGACAGTAAATTTTATTTCTCTTACTGAGTACTTTATGTCTTTACTATTGGTGATGAAGTATTTTGCCCTTCAGAGAAAAGGAAAAATGGAGTTCAACCAGTCAGGCTATAAATTCAAAATTAATAGAAAAATGAATTATTTATCTGTATTTATAGCCTGTGTGTAGGTATCTAGCCTTTGCCATCACAGCTGTTTTTCTTATGTGAGTTAATAATGGATAAGGACCTAGTTGCTTTCAAATGTCAGAACATTCTTTGCTTTTTTTATATACCAAACTTTAAAAAGCAATAATATCCTAATATATCCTACATCACCTCTGAAACCCTAAAGCTATAAGATCTTCATCTTTAATGTCATTCGGCTGCAATGTTATTAACATCTGTAAGGGAGATAATAATTAGCTTTGGTACAATATCTTTCTCCTGACCAGAATTGATCATTTGAATACATTATTTATAGGAACATATAACTGATAGAGATATAAACTCTGCAAGTTTTTGCTATAACTGAAAATAAATAATTTTAGACTTAATATTTGTAATACTTTATAACTGAGAGCTTTGCATAGTGAAACATCGCATGATCACTAACATCTTAGCCTTGAGGATTCAAATAATAGTTATGTTTAAATAGTAAAATATTTTTAAAATTCTGCCTCTGAATAATTGTATCTGACTCTTTATCTACCTAATGTATGGGTACAATGTAAAGAATTTGTACTTTGAATTCCACTAGACCCGTCTGAATATTGAATCTCTTACCAATTAATTAGATGGTATGAAAAAGTGACGTCTCTCTACTATAAATTTTATCAAATGGGAAGAGTAATTGTAATGGATAACTTGAGAATTTTTACAAATCATATAATATAGCAACTAAATGTGCTTTTTATTAAGTCTCAACTGAGATCCTTCCTTTTGCAAAAGCCCACTCCATTTCTTCCATTTCTACCCGTGCAAATTTGGAATGTGCACCTCTTCTCAGCACCCTGCTAAACTTACTAACTTATTTTTTTTTTTTGTAGTAAGGTGATATGGCTCAGTCTTCTTTTTTTTTATTTTTTTTTCATTTTTCTTTTATTATTCATATGTGCATACAAGGCTTGGTTCATTTCTCCCCCCTGCCCCCACCCCCTCCCTTACCACCCACTCCACCCCCTCCCGCTCCCCCCCCTCAATACCCAGCAGAAACTATTTTGCCCTTATTTCTAATTTAAACTTACTAACTTATGATGTCAGTTTACATGGAAGGAACTTTGTAAAATAGTCTACTATTTCTGTCACAGCATGTGCTGATCAGTCATACTGAGAATACTTCCATCCAATTATATAGAATTTTTTTCACGAGGACCCAGAAGAGAAATTTTTCTATGGTTTTTCTTCCAAAAAATAAATGTATCCTAAGCAAGGTATGTTTTTTTCATCTTACTGAAACCATTAATTATAGTGTTAATAGGGGTTCACTTTGCACATTGAGCTAGAGACAAATTTCTAGGATGTGCCCTGAATACCAAATTTCATCCTCAAATCTTTGCATTTCTAGCCTTACATCTTATCTGTTGAGTACCGATCTGTATTCTACATGTCTCATGGTATCCAAACGCTTCTACAGCTGCAAAAGCTACCCGCATAGCAAAATGCAGGGAGGGCTAACAGCAAGCTCAGCAAAGTCATGAGCATGGTGTGTACGTCTCCTGAAAAATAAATCCCCATGCTAGAGACAGAAACTCTGAGTCACTGAAATCACTAACTCACTGCACTTACAGTGAATCCAAACTTAAGCAAATTCAAGAATGTGATAGTTTCTTTCTATACTGACATTAAGGACTATTTATAAAAGTATAATTTTTATGCTAGACACCTAAATTTTATATCACAAAATAACTACAACTCTTATTTAAACATTTTAAGTGTGCATGCATGTGAGAGATGAGACAGAGAGAGAGAGAGCGGGTGTAACCAAAACATTCCATTCTGTGCTTCCATTAAAAAATAAACTACCATAGTGCTTCAGTGATGTGAGAATGGGAAAAAAACATGATTTTTTTTTAGCCATAAGTTAGTGATAAACACCTAATGAGCATTTTAAACAATTTTTCTCAAGCATTTTGCAAAATTAACATGTTATATTGCTAACATAATCAAGGGAGTAAAGGAACTCTCTTTTTAAAAGGTATCACTTATTTTTGGCATAAAATTGCCTCCAAAGTACTGTTTCCAAACTTTAATACTGGGTAATTCTGTGTGCATTTATGTGATTTGGTACATGAAATTGAGATTAAAATTGACTATTTTTTCTTTAAGTCATCACATATAGCTTATAAAATATGTCACATATAGGTTATAAAATACATTTATTACTTGGAATAGAACAGTCTATCCAACTGATGATTTATTTTAGCAAGGTTTTTGTATTCATAAAGATTGATTATCAATGCAAAGGGCTGATTTCTCTGGGAAAATCAATTTCAGGTATTTATTCTTTCCTATAGATATTCACTGTCGACTTTGGTAAAGCTGAGAAAAACAAAACAGTTGAATTTTCCCATGTATGTGTGCCACAAGTCAGTTTCACGTTCCAACCTCAGAACAACATTTAGACAGAAGCTTAATACTGCTTACTCAAAACAAAACTTTCTAAAATGACATACAAATTGCTATTCCCTTAAGGCAACCAACAACTTAATCTTGGAAAGCTAAAAGAATCTCTAACTTAATTTATTATGAAATTCATATCCTTGTTAGAAAGGATATGAATTTGAGCCAGACCATGTTGATAAGTGTTTATTTGGAGCATGGATACATTTGGCATCACTCAAATTGGTAGAAATATATTAGTTTTGATCAACAGAATTTTATCAACTTAATGTTGTCAAGCATAATCAAAAATTTGCTGTAGATTCAACTAATCTGTAAAACCACGGTAAAAAGCAATGTTACCCATTGCTGTGCTTGTGAAAACATCAAGAAATTGTGTGGATAAAATGATGAGGTATTCCATTCTCTTCTGGTTTTCAAAATAATAGGATTTGCTATTTTAGTGCAGAAGAAAACCTCTGGGCCTTTTGGTATTTGACTGAACTTTAAATACTAAATCTATGCTGCCTTGCAGAGCCAGCCTATTCAACCTGTATTCTTGAAGACTTGTCTACATTGTAACAGTGAAAAAGTGAAATCTGCAATTCAGAAAATTTGAAGGGCTGCTACTGCCCTTCTTTGTCATACTTAGTAATGTTAATTCACACTTCTTAATTGGTAATTTAGCTTAATAAACAGAAATTGTTCTAAAGTTTGCAATATTTATGGAAAGTTATGCTAAACAGATCAATTATTTTAACAGTTGTACAGTTTCACAGTAAAACTACTTTCAGAAATAAGACTATTTAAAGCATTCAAAACTATATACTTTTGCATGCATGGTATTGGTCAGTTACTAACCAGTTGGTCTCAAAGCCAAATTCTTAATATGATGATTGAATAAGTTTAAAAATTGCCATGTTAAACTGGGCATGATAGTTCATGCCTATAATCCCAGCTACTCAGGAGGTGTTGACAGAAGGATCAAGGGTCTAGTACAACAGCACTAAATTAGTGATACCCTAACTCAGAAACAAAGTACAAAAAAACAAAAGGACTGGGGGCATGGATCAATTGGTAGTGCACTTGCTTGCATATGCAAAGCCCTGGGTTCAATCCCCAATACCACAACAAAGTTCCATAGTGAGTAATAAATTGTCATTAGAGCCATCAAACCAAAGAAAAAGTTATAGTTAAATGAACACATTTTTGCCCTGTTTATATCAGTGCTGAGTAATGTAATACTTCTGAAAAGACTGGGACATTATATGGCAAAAGCAAAGAGTTTTTTCATTCCCTTGCTACAGTCATTTTTTGGAAATTTCTCCTAGAGAAATAATTCCAAAAAAGCAAGAATACATGTTCCCCAAAAGTATTCAGTGCAGTACTATCTGTAATGGAATTCCACATTCAACAATAGGGCTGGGCTTCCTAACTTATGCTGCATTAACACGATGGGATATTACACAGCTGTAAAAAATGAGGATTGTGAGACTAAGTGGTGACAGCTACTTGGAATGCAATTTCAAGTGGAAAAACTCATAGGTTGTAATTTATACTTTACATAAACTGTGCAAAATAAATGATTTATAAAAACAATATGAAAGTAATAAGCAGAAATGAAAACACCTGCTATGTTACTATTGAAAGAGTCATAGATAATTGCTTTTCATTTTTTCTTTGCATTTTACTATAGTAAAAATGTTAAACATGACAATAAAGATAAAAACACCAGTAATATATCAAAGGTGAAAACTCATAGCACAGAGAAGCTGAAGAAATTTAAATATTTTTAAATGGACTATTTTAGAGCTGCTTTAGAATCACAGCAAAATTGAGCATTAAGTGCAGAGAATTCTCACATAGCCTCCGCTACCACCAACATCATCAGAGCGGCACATTTGTTACAGTGACATGTCACTATCACCCCAAGTACATAGTTTATATTAGGAATCACTCCTGATTTTGTCCTTTCTACAACTTTGGATAACTGTAGTGAGTGACATGTTTTCATCATTATACAGAATAATTCCTTGGTCCTCCAAACCCTGTTTCATCTGCCTGTTCATCCCTCTCACACTCTCTCCTAAGCCCTGATAATTATTGATTAATTTTTAAAATCTTTACTGGCTTATTATAAGGGATATGACTCAGAAATAGCCAAATGAGAAAGATACAGAGGACAATTTTATATTTTAAAAAAACCCACAAACATTGATCTTTTTACTTTTATCTTTTATTGTTCTATTTAACTTTAAAAGTTCTTTGTAAATTTTGCATTTATTTGTTCATTCATTTATTTTTGGCAGCACTGGGGTTTGAACACAGGGTCTCACACTTTCTACGTGGGTACTCTACCACTTGAGCCACTCTGCCAGCCCTTTTTTGTGCTGGGCATTTTCAAGATTGGGTCTTCTGAACTATTTGCCTGGGATGGCTTCAAATCCAACTCCTCCTGATACCTGCTTCCCAAATCGCTAGGATTACAGGTGTGAGCCACTGGCGCCCAGCATACATTCCTTTACTTTAAAACTTTTTGAGACAGATGGAAGCATGTGCCTTTGCTAAAATACTATACTGTGGATTAACCACTCAATATATTGTCTTTGACTACCTGACACTGATTGCCTACAGAAAACAGCTATGTTACCAGTCGGCTGACTTTTCCTTCCCTCTGCTTGGACAGAAATAACACACAGGCAAAGTGCAACTCCCACAGTGTCAGCGACTCAGAGCTTGGAGTAGCCCTGGCCCTTAGCAACTAAGTGTTACAACCCTGTGCTTTGAATGCCTGCAACCCAGCACCCAGCATCTACTGTTAACAGCTCTCTCAGCACCTCTGGTGGCTGCTCAACTCATGACTACACTCTAGAGCTGTTTCAGCAGCAGGAGCCAGGCACTCTCTACAGCTCCTCCACATCCTTCTGTTTTCATAGCTTTTCACCTTCTACGATCTTGCAGCCTCTTATCTTTGACACTCTCAGCCCTCCCTAGTCCCTTGCCTTCAGCTCTCTGCAATCTCTTGCCATCTCAACACTTCCACAGTCCTTCATAGTTTCAGCTATTTGCAATCTCTTCCTCCAGCTGCTCTCTGATACTCTCCAGTTGCCTTCTAGCTGCTGGGTATGCCTGGGGTTAGCAGCCTTAAGAGTTGTCTGTTCTTTTCATTACCAGTTATGTTCAGCCTCCTCTACCAGTCCACAGAAGGCAATAAAACTACTTGGATGAGACTTTACTGGGGCCTAAGCTGCAGCACCCATGATAAAGGGATGGGCAGTGCACAGGAGAGAAGACTCTAGGACTTGTCTGAGGAAAGTCAGAGGAGGGCTGATTTATAGCCTGTCACACTGCACAGCCCACTGCTACAAACCACAAACTGCTCAGTCACATCAGTCTGCTCCAGGTGTCATGGCCAAGGGAGATACTCCTCCCTCAAGTGACTGAAGACACCTGCAGAATGTCTGCAGTGCTATGGATAGTCATATGTTGATAATCTGAAGCTGTCACAGCTGAAGTAACCCCTCCCAGAGCTTGTGTCTGGAGTTGCTGTGACTGAAGCAAAGTTGCCCGTAGCATGATAGTTGCAGCAGATTCCACAACTGGAAGAAGCAGGAGTGGAGTCTCCTTAAGTGGCCATCAGTCATTTAAAGCAGCCAATGCTCATGACGACAGCAGTAGGAATCAAAGAAGCTGCTGGTTAATTGACAGTTGTCTAGTTTCAGCAAAAGCAGCAGTTGCCACCTTCTCCAATAATCTTCAAGAGCAGCAACAGTGTTGCTTACAGCCCAGCCTGACTTGGGGACCATGGAGGCAACAACAGTAGGTCCCATTCAGACTTTGTCCCTGCACAACCTGTGGTAGTCACACATTTCCACTCCTAGGTGGTTGCTGCTCCTGAGGATATGGAGAAGGGGCTGACAGCTGTCAACCATGCAAAGGAAACATTCACTTTGGACAGCTTCAGTTGTTTAAAGGAAAAAGTAAAAAAAATTAAAGAGTATTTGCAGGAAAGACCTAACATGAGATTCACCTTGTTCTTCAGTGAACTTTAACTAACCAATGCTCAACTGCCAGCCAAAAATAAGTAGGGAGTATTGGGTTCTCCTAATCTCTCAGTTAATAGATGTGATTATAATACCAACTCCAATTTAGCTTGGTGAGCTTTCATAAATCGTTTAATATCTGAATACCAGATAGATAGATAGATCTATATTATCTAAATATACATATATGGGTTCAGTAATCAGTAAGCACTCATACTCAAAAATGCCATGAAAGTTATAATTACTAAGAAATACTTTTGGGATTCCATGTTAGTAAATGATTTGTAAAGACTGGTTTTTAAATTTTTCCCAGTTTTACACATGACATGCTAAGATGGTGGCCATGGTTGAGTGCTTACCAACAATGAAACTGGAATAGGTCTTGGATACTTTTGGCTTAAAGCTTGATATACTTTCATTTGGAGAGGTAAAATGGCAGATTTGAAGCACCCACTGTTTTGACTCCATAAATGAGAAAAGTCAGATAACTAAGGACAGACTATATTCAGAAGAGAGAAAGGCAGGAAGAGCTTCAAGGCCCACAAAGAGACGACAGGACATCAGAAAAGTAAGAAGAATCACATGCATCAGAGAAAAATAGTATAAAGTCCCAAACCTGACCCAACACCCCTCAGGTGACGGAGGGGAACTAAAGATAGGAACAGAAGGTAAGGCATCAGGCCCAGGGGCAAGCTTACATTACCACAGCTGGAAAACTCCATACTGCCCACAAGCTTCAAATCCACTCAGGGTCTTGGTGAGTCAGAGAACAACTGAGACTCAGTGTGATCACAGCAAACTGGGAGAGACTGAGATCCTTCAGAGACAGTGATTTACATGAGAGCAGAGTGAGAGCTGTGCACTCTACACAACCGAAGGGACCCAACTAAGAGCATCAATCTTAGGTGAGAAGTGTGTCACTCATGCTTTCTGAGCTGCTGCCATCCATGGAGTGCAACCCCACTTGCAGACCACAGCCCTGCCTACTCAGATTTCTCAGCAATTCAACATGAGTTTACCCCACACACACCCCACCCCATCCCCACCACACCCATCTGTAGGAGCAGTGGGATTCCAAAACAAAACTCTACTGTTACATCACTTTATTAAGAGAAGTTCACTGGAGTGAAAGATTGGAAAAAGATATTCTAAACATGTGGAACTTTATGTATGTATATATATATAAGAGCATATATGTATTATGTATATATTTATCTTTTAGGTCTAGCTTCCACATATGAAGGAGAAAGTATCCTGAGTTTGGCTTACTTTGCTTAATATGATGATCTCAAGTTCTACTCATTTGCCTGCAAACAACATAATTTCATTCTTCTTTATGACTGAGTAATACTCCATTTTGTATATATTGTATTTTCTCAACTCATTCATCAATTGTAGGCCATCTGGGCCATTTCTAAAGCTTGGCTATTGTGTTTTCCCTATTCTTTCCTGTAGTAGTTTCACAGTTTCAGACCTTACATTAAAATCTTTGCTCCACTTTGAACTGATCCTAGTTCAAGGTGAAACATTGAGATCCAATTCCAACCATCTAGAGGTGGATATCTGATTTTTCCCAGCACTATTTGTTGAAGAGACTATCTCCAATGCATATTTTGCACTCCTTTGTCGAAAATCAAATGGCTGTAGCTGCATGGGTTTTTGTCTGAGTCTCCTGGTCCATTGGTCTTCATATCTGTTTTTGTGCCAGTAGTATGCTGTTTTTATTGTTATGGCTCTGTAGTATAGTTTGAAATCACAACACCTCCTGCATTGCTCTTTTTGCTCAGGGTTGCTTTAGCTATTCAAAGTTTTTTGTGCTTTCACATGAACTTTAGGATTGATTTTTCTCTCTGTAAAGAATGCCATTGGAATTTTCATGGGGATTGTATTGAATATATAGATTGTTTTTGGTAGTATAGCCATTCTCACAATATCAATTCTGCTGATGTATGAGCACAGAATGTCCTTCCATCTTCTAATGTCTTCCCTTTTTGTATTCAGTGACTAATAGTTTTCATTATACAGACTTTTCACTTCCTTTGTTAAATTTATTCCTAGGTATTTTAATTTTTTTTATCCTAACATGAATAGTATTGTTTTCCTGATTTTTTTTCTCAGACTGTTTCATTATTGGAGTATAGAATGCAAATGATTTTTGTGAATTGATTTTGAATCTTGTTATTTTGCTGAATTTATTTATGAAATCTAAGAGTTTCTGGTAGAGATTTTAGAGATCATATCATTTGCAAAAAAAGGATAATTTGAGTCCATCCTTCCCTATTTGAATCTCTTTAATTTCTTTGCTTTCTTACTGCTTTGCCTAGGAATTGCATTGAGTAAGTGGGGAGAGTGAAAAACCTCATCTCATTCCTGACTTTAGAGGAAATAGTTTCAGTTTTTCCCCTTTTAGTATGATGCTGACTATAGGTTTGTCATGTATGGCCTTTACAATGTTGAGGTGTGCTCCTTCTATTCCAAGTTTCTTCAGAGAGCTTTTACCATGCTGAGTTATGCTGAAGGCCTTTTCTGTATCTATTGAGATTATGGTGTGGTTTTTGCTCTTTATTCTGATTATGTGCCCTGTTACATTTATTGATTTGTGTATGTTGTAGAAGCCATGCATCTCTTGGATGAAACACACAGGATCATCCCATATGATCTTTTTACTGCGCTTTTAGATTCTGTTAGAAAGTATTTTATTGGGAATTTTTGCATCTGTGTTCATCAGGTATATTGGCCTATAACTTTCTTTTTTGATAGATCTTTACCTGATTTTGGTAAGAGGGTAATAATACTGGCATCACAGAACAAATTTGATAGTATTCCTTCTCTTTGTATTTTATGGAATAGTTTGACCTTCTTTAAAGGTCTGGTAGAACATAGTAATGAATCCATCCAGACCTACTTTTCTTTTTTTGAGAAATTCTTTATTACTGTCCCAATCTCATTACTTATCATAGATCTATTTTGGTTGTTTGTATCCTCTTGCTTCACTTTTGATAGGTCATATGTGCAAGAAATTTATCAACTTATTCTTAATTTCCCAGTTTGCTAGAGTACACATTTTCAAAATATTCCCATATGATTTTCTGAATTCACTTGTATCAGTTATAATATCCCCTTTTTCATCTGTGATTTTATTAATTTGGATCTTCTTTATTCTTTTGGTTAATTTGGCTAAAGAAAGAGTTTGAGGTACATCAAGAGGTTGTTTATTTTAGATCTCTCAAATTTTCTGATGTGGGCGCTCATGGCTACAAACTCACCTTTTAAGACTGCCTTTGCTGTGCCCTACAGGTTCTGGTAAGTTGTGTTCACATTTTCATTTGAATCTTGGAGTTTCTTAATTTATTTTCTATTTCTTCAGTGGCCCATTGATCATTTAAAAGTGTACAGTTCAATCTCTGTGAGTTTGAATGGATTCTGTAGTTTTCCTTGCTATTGATTTATAATTTTATTCCATTTTGGACTGTTAGGATACAAACAATTATTCTAATTTTTTAGCATTTGTTGAAATTAGCTTTATGACCTAGGATGTGATCTATCTTGGAGAAAGTTAGCTGAGAAAAATGTGTAATCTTCTGTTGTAGGATTAAATACTCTATAAATGTCTGTTAAGTCCATTTTTTTCATGGTATTATTTAGTTCTAGGATATCTTTGTTTAAATATTAAATATTTGTTTAAATATTCTGCCTCTTGATGAAAGTGGGGTATTGAGATTTCTCACTATTATTTTATCTGGACATATCTGTTCCTTAATACTTAGAAGTGCTTACTTTATTATTTTGGGTGTACCTTCTTTATCTCTTCTGAATGATTTTTACTTAAAATACGCTTTGTACGATGTGAGAACAGCTACTCCTGCTTGCTTTGGATTTCCACATGATTGGTATATCTTTTTCTTGCCAGTCACTTTTAGTTTGTATGTTTTTTGGGTTGTGAGGTATGTTTCTTATAGACAACAGATTGTTGGGTCATATTTTTTAACCCAATCAGACAATCTGAATCATTCATTTGGAGTGTTAAATCCATTTATGATCCAGAGATATTTACTGATTCCTGTGTTTCCGTTGCTTTTATTCCAGGTTGAGTCTCATGTTTATTTTTCCTTACTTTTGGGATTATTCAGCTTTAGGTTTTTCTGATTTACAGTTGATCATGTTTGATGCTTTCCTAGCTCTCATGGGTTCATCACTTCCCCTTTTAAGTTTTATTCTTTCTTGACCTGTCATGTTTATGATTATTTTTCCTTCCTCTTCTGTGTGAAATATTCCCTCAAGTATCTTCTGTAATGCAAGCTTGATGGACATGAACATTTTAGCTCATCTTTATCCTGAAAAGTTTTTATTTCCCCATCAAAACTAAAGGATAGCTTTTCTAGATATAGTATTCTTGTATAGCAGTTATTCTGCCTTAGAGTTTGCAATGTATTGCTCCATGCTTTCCTGGCTTTTAGGGTATGAACTGAGAGGAAAGCAGTGATTCTTACGTGTTTACCTTTGTATGAAAGCTGGTATGTTTCTCTCACAGCTTCAGCATCCTTTCTTTGTTCTCTAGTTTGAGCATTTTAATTATAATATGACATGTGGTTGTCTTTTTTTCGTCATGTCTGTTTGAAGTTTAAAATAGCTTGTATACATGAGTGTCTATGTTTTTACATAAATTGGGGGAATTATATGCTATGATTTCATTAAATGGGTTTCTTATTTTTTTAGTTTATATTTCAGCTCCTTCATCCACACCATGAATTCTTAGGTTTGGTCTTTTGATCATGTGCCAGAATTCTTGTATGTTGTAACCACAGATATTCATTTTTTTGTGTGTGTGTGATTGTCTGTGGGCAATATCCTCTCAATATTTTCCTGTCTTTGAATTCTTTCTTCTGCTTGACCTTGTCTGTTGATAATACCCCGGTAGTTTTTATTTGATTTATTACACACTTGATTTCTAACATTTCTACTTGATTATTTTCATAATTTCTATTTTCTTGCTGAATTTCTCTTTCATATTACTGACTTACTTATCTAGGTCTCAGATTAGTTTCCTAACTTCATTTATCTGTTTATCTTAATCCTCTGAGGTTACTGATCATTTTGTTACCATCTAGGAGTATGAGGTTTTTTTTTTTTTTTTTCCAGATGAATTAAGAAGCAGGAGAAGTGAAAGAATTTAGCAGAGCTTATTGGGGAACTGAAAGTGAAAGGATTTTTAGTGGGGAAACAGAAAAGTGAAGTAAAAGTGGGAGAACTCCTTCAAAGAGGAGACCCCAAAATCAGTAGTCCACTGATGTACTTCAGGATTTCCCTTTTTAAGATACCTGCTCTCTCCTCCCCCAGGTGGCATAGGATATACTTTCCATTACAATTTACCCATGCTTTACTCACCCTCTGTCCACAAGATCTTTCCCTGTCCCTGACTGAATCACCCACCTGTGAATGCTGCAAGGAAGTGCAAGAGAGATGACATGATTTTCTCCACTATTTGTTAATTAATGTGCCCCAGTAAGAAGTTGGTGCTTTTCAGCAAAAGTAAGTTGAGCCTCTCTTAAACAAGCACATATTGGTGTTTTGTCAATGCTAGGTGTTACTATCACTAAATCTTAGAAAAACTCTTTTACCAGACTACCTCTACTATTCCCATTTTGTAGAAATGGAATTTAAGTTTCAAGAACTACATTGTTAAAATTTTTAAATTCAAAGTAGTTTCATCTTCCCACTAATAGAATTTCAAAGTGATTTCTATGAAACATATGCTTTTTCACTAAATATTATCATGTAGGTATTTTCAATATTAAATAAGTGTTCTCTAAAAATTAATAGTAAATTATTGTTATGCTAGTATTCAATATTTCTGAAAATCATAATTATTAGAAGTAATATTGTAATGGTGATCTCTGAACAAAAAATCTTTATTTTTCTTTTGCTACATTTCAAATGATACCCTTAGGATAACTTATGACAAGACATAAATAATTTCATTTCTTAAGATCTAATTTTTATGGACAAATTTTTGTCTTGAAAGTTATAATTACAAAGATATATGTGAATATACATAAATATTTATATAGATATGTGTATTTACATATAGTTTTAAATAAGTCAATATAAGCAAGAGCACACAAGGGAGGTATGAGGATAGGTAGACACCCAAAAACTAGATAGCATTTGTTGCCTTCAATGCAGAGAAACTAAAGCAGATACTTTAAAGTGACAGAGGCCAATAGGAGAAGGGAACCAGGAACTAGAGAAACGGTTAGTTCGAGAAGAATTAATTTAGAAGGTAACACACATGTACAGGAAAGCAATGCAAGTCAACTCCCTGTATAGCTATCCTTATCTCAACTAGCAAAAACCCTTGGTCCTTCCTATTATTGCTTATACTCTCTCTTCAACAAAATCAGAGATAAGGGCAAAATAGTTTCTGCCTGGTAGCGAAGGGGGTAGGGGGGGAAAGGGGAGGTGGGGGGGAAATGAGGGGGATGGGGGGAAGGGGGGAGAAATAACCCAAACATTGTATGCACATATGAATAAAAGAAAAAAAAAAAACACCCCGAAGAACTGAAAATGAGTCTTTAAAAAAAAAGTCAATATGTTTATAATATTTATTTTTTAAAATAGGATTTAAAGACACAATATGATCTGGTATATGTGAATGCAAACTTCAGAAATCATTGTTAACATTGCCCTACAGGAAGAAAAGCTTTCAACTATCTTTTGGGATACAAATCACTGAAGCAAATAACATTTTTTCATACAAAGACTAGGAAAGTAAATTGGTTCAATAGAATAAACAAAAAGCATCAAAGATAATGGAAGAGACATGCTAGATAAAAAGAAGAGTATATTGAATTAAAGGCTTTAAAATTTTTTGACTAGAAAACAAGATTGTTTTCAGGGCTATCAGGGTGAAAGGACTTATAAGTGACCCATTTTTCCTTTTGTAAAGTTAGCAACAAAGAATTACTTAAATGGATAGCCAAAGAAAAGAAAGATTAGTGAAAAGGAGAGCAGATTAGAAATAGGAAAAGACTCTCAAAACAAGCACATTTTTAGGAAATAGTTAAATCTTCAAGAAAATCAAATGAAAAAGGAAGAGTTAATCTGGAGACCAGATCATCCCATATTATTGTTAAATTCACTGATTAATTGATTACCTAACAGCTACTGAGCACTAAATTAAGACCTAAGAAAGAAAGAATACAATAGAAGTGTCCCCATATATGGAAGCTGAGAGTCTGTTTTGAGAGTAAATAAAGGCAATTATAGCATTATGTGATATTTAGTAATTTTAGAAAAGTACATGTTCAAAGAGATGGCCATAGATTAATGAAACTAACAGTGTTGACTAGTTTTATAATAATAGTTAATATTATCAAAAGTGAGTATGTAGACACTCCTACCCACTGTTGATAATATTGTAAATTGATGTCACCTTTCTGAAGGGAAATTTGATTCCTTCAATATCTGTAGTGTCTGAGATTGTACCTTCCTTGCAAGTTAAACTATTAACCTACAATAGTTTCATGGAGATTAGATGATATGAAACTTCTGTAGCCACAGTATCATCAATTTTGTGCCAGCTCTTTAAGCCCTAATTTCCAGAATGAAGAAGAGAGTTAGGAGACATGTGCATATGCAATGAACTGTAATATAAGAAAGGAAACTGAATTTAATTATTTTATACTAGGCAATAAAATTCCTCCCCATTACTCAAGAGGAAGACAGTATCTCTATCTTGCAAGATTGTTTGCTATCAAGTCTGTGAAAAAATATGTGGAACAAAGGCAATAAGTGACTTAGCTTATAAGATGTACATAAATGTGAGTCCTGGATAATTGTCTCCCAATAGACTTCAGGTATAAAAGTCTAAGAAATATCTGATATTAGACAAAGAATGACATCGTTAAATCAGACCCAAAGATTCTGCTCAAAACCTATATGACATTCTCAAGTATGCAAGTAATTGTAGGAAGAGGTTTGAGACCACCAATATAGTTCTCCATCTCCTTTCTTCTCAGATTTATCTCTAAGAATAGTGTATGCTCATATCACTTACAAAGACCAATTTTTTACTCAGATGTTTATGTGGCATTGGTGTCAGATTCCATGGATCTCTTCCTCACATTTGTTTTCCGTAAGCCACAGGTATATCCTACTAAAAAGCATTCTGTGGGGCTGATGGAATGCCTCAAGTGGTGGAACACCTGCCTAGAAAGTGTGAGCCCCTGATTTTGTGCTTCAATCCCACTGGGAAAAAAATGGCCTGAAAAGCATTCTATAATAAAGTCTCCTCTTCTAGCAAGTGCCACCAATGGGTTTTTCATTAGGTATGTTGTTACCATATTTATGATACAATCAGTGGGTTTGGTGTTATTCTCAACCTATTTAACTTCTTGCTCTCTTCTTCCTCTTATACATAAAATAAGAAAAATAAGATTATCTACTGCATATGCTTACTATAAAGAAGCATAATGAGTCATTACACGGGAATATAAGCACTGAGAACAGTGCCTTGCATTTTGTAAAACCTATCTTACTTAATACTATTGTGATGAACCAATAAAGTCTCTGTTAAATTCATAGACTATATCAATTGATTTTTTTGGCTGACTTTATATATTTTCCTGAAAAAAAAGCAAGTGAATTATTGATTTACTTAGAATGGAAGGACATTTTAGGACTCATCTAATAAAAAATTTATGACAATTTGGGCGTCATGTCACTAAATTGAACTAATTTGACTAGGCAATATTTCCTTTTCCTTTCATTGTATGATATATTTCCTTTGTGAATCTGAGTGCAGAAGTTAAGCAAGGATACTTACTATTCTTAGATGGAAGCCACTCTTTCATTTTTTGCCAAGCAATAACTGAGTATCTAAACTTCTCTGCCTCTTCCAAGGAAACTGTAAAGGCTAGCTAGCATTTCTCAGTTTACAAATGTGGAAACAGATCTAGGGTAGCTAGATAGTTTCTTCATTCAAGAAAAGATAAGTTTATTAATTCAAGATAGAACTGGATCAAGGGCCAAGGACTAAACACATCAGTATATATGCTATTCTTAGTAAACTAAACCAACTCTTTTTAGAGAACTGCCTATCAGAAGAGCTATTTCAATCAAATACAATAGATATGCACATGGGTTGCTTTTTATTATAGTGAAGTCATCTAGAATGAGATAGGAAAGTGCAAATATCATAAACAAATAGACTGAATTTTATGTAAATGGGAAATCTAAAGCAGAAGCACATCTATGAAGTAAGTCCACTTGGTGTATGACCCAGGGAGGGAGATAGTGTAGTTCAATAGCACAAATGGACTGATATTTCATTAGTAGATGAAATATACTATATACTGAGTTTACAAGAAGTAAATAAAGTCCAGGTCTGGATAAATGGTAAAGGAGACATGAATGCTTTTGCCAATTTGATCTCAGGTTACATTTGAGTTTGGAGATGCAGGCTCACAGGTGAAGCCTAAACTGCAAGATCAGGAAAAACAGAAGATACCAGTCCATCACCAAAGAGAAGAAAAACAAAGATAATTTTCTAACTAAACATATCCTTCTCATTTAAGAATGTTTCATAGAGTATGTTAATGAGTGAGTGGTATTCCAACTCACTCATTATCAGTAATACTTATCACTAGGAATCCTTCAAAAGAAGTTTGGATAGGCTATTCATTTAACCTGAATAATAAGGTATATGAAATGGCACTGGCTAAGGACTTCCATTATACAAAGAAAAATCTGAAAACATAGCCATCTGCCAGATGGAAGATGTATTTGCAGAGCTCAGAAAACTGCTGCAAAGCAAACTGTTGAACAAAAGCAACTGGGGCCTGCCATGGCACTTGTTATCCATTTGCAGTCATTCATAAAATTTTAATGTTTCGACACTAAACAGAACACAGAAGAGATATTGCTACTATAGTCTATTAAGTGTTAGTGCTGGATAAAGACGTATTGTTAGAGTTATAGAAAACACAACAGCACAAACAGCTATAATGATTTAAGAGAACAAAACTGCTGCCACTCTTTCATCTAAGAAGACAGAGCTAACAGGTAAATGTACAGATTGCTTCATATAACTTTTTTTATTTCAGATGGAATCTTGCAAACTTTTTTGCCTGGGCTGGCCTGGAACTACTATTCTCCTGATAGCCACCTTCTAAGTAGCACCTGCCCTCTTTTCACTTTCTTTTTTTTTATTCATTTATTCATATGTGCATATATTGTTTGGCCCATTTCTTCCCCCTGCCCCCTCCGTTTCATTCCCACCCTCTTGCTTCCAGGCAGAACCTGTTTTGCCCTTTTCTCCAATATTTTTGAAGAGTAGACAAGCAATTATAAGAAAGACATAGCATTTTTGCTAGTTGAGATAAGGATAGCTATACAGAGAGATTCCTAGCATTGCTTCCATGAACAAGTGTATTACAACCTGAATTGATTCATCTCTACCAGATCTCTTCACTACTTCTCAATCACCTTCCCACATTGACCTCTTGTTTTAAGGTTACTGCATTAGAGGATCCAAGCTGGTGACTAAGGTGCAGAAACAGACAGCATGAGCTCTGCAAATCAAAAATTTGCTGAGATGCTGGAGCCACATTTGGCAGAAATAAAGTACCAAAAGAATCAAAATTTCAATACCCTGAACCCCTAGCCCATACAAACCTTCTCCATACACTGAGAAAACAGGAGGGCTCCTGTGCTGCCAGATGCTGGCTCCAAACCTGGTTGGGAGACATTTGGCAGACCAACAGGTGAGCACTAAGTGTCACATGGTATTCCCCCAGCCACCCCTGGGATAAGCCACCATAGCCCCCTGGGCAGACTGATTCCCCATCCTGCAAAAAAAAAAAAACAGCACAATAATCAAGGAACTAAAAACTAACACACAGCAGGGGAGGTGTACTGTAAGTACACCAGAGAAGGGGGGGAGGAGCAAGAGATCTCCACATGAACTTTCAGTAAACAAATGGCTGGAAAGGCAGAAGGGCTGACAGCTGACAGGTGATAAGCTGCTGCCTTAAATAGAGCAAGTAGCAGTCCACAAAGCTCATATCCTGAGCCAGTGAGCAACATCCAAAGTCAAACAACACTGCAAAATTGAAAAGCAATCAGCAAATCATCATAACACACTGACAGCAGGGGGCAGGGTAAAGGATCACTGACTTTGCCTTTGCCAAAGAGAAAGGGGTCAAGGCAAAGAAACAAGTTCCCAGTAAACCAACACAGGGAAAACCTAACTCCAAAGCAGGACAGCTGGTGGGCTACAGAGCTGATCTCCAGAACCTAAGGACAAGCCACATCTCACTGAAGGAGGAGCTGCCACTGAAAGACAGAAGAAAAACTGGTGAGACTCCCAACCACCTGGCGAGACTAAGACAGAGCTTCTGCTTAAACACCAACACCAGGATTGGATGCTGAAGGAGTAACACCAGAACTAAGACTGAAATTCTATTGTTCCTGACCTTGGAGTATTTTTGTGTGTTTGTTTGTTTCTGTTTGTTTGTTCATCTCTCCCTGTTGATTTCTTTGGTTTTGTTTGTTTGTTTGTTTGGTTTGTTTTGTTAGTTTTACGATTGTGAGTTAGTTAATACTAGTCAAATTACACCCAGACAAGGGACAGAAATAGCATACATACACTAAGCTAAAGTCCAATACACCCACAAAACAAAATTTTACCAAGGGAAAGAAAACAGGTAACTGAAACCACCAAGAGACTGTCAAGAACATACTTGCACGGTACCAAGTGGAGCGATGAGAAGACAAAAAAGAGATGGAAATGATTCTCTCCCCAAAAATAATATAATACAGGATTCAGAGAAAAATGAAGAAAATGGATACCCAGTTCCGGACTCCAACAAAACAAAGATAAATGATGCCAAGGAACCCAACAATGCCCACAAGAACAACCTCAAAAAAGAAATCCTGCAGTTAATCACTAAGAATTTCATGGAGAAGTCATTAGACATGGTCAACCAAAACGTTAAAAAGGCACTCAAAAAATTCCAAAACACCAAAAATAAATAATACAAGAAGACAGAGAAACAAATAAATGAACTCATAGGAGCCCTAAATAAACACCAAAGTGAAACAGAGAACACTATAAATAGAAAGATAAATTATTTAACAACAAAAATTTACAATATTAAAGAGGAAGCAACCCATAATATGGAAAACCTCAGAAAAAGGAATGAAACAGAAATACAAAGCACAATGGAAGGACACTCAAGCAGACTAAAACAAGCAGAAGACAGAATCTCAGAACTTGATGATAAAAAGGAAATTAAAGGACAAACTGAAGAGCTATTAGTAAAACAACTCAAGATCAGTGAAAGAAATATGGAAAACTCACTGACTCCATCAAAAGACCAAACCTGAGAAGCATGGGCATTGAAGAAGGAGAAGAGGTGCAAGCAAAAGGAATTCAAAATATATTCAACAAAAAATAACAGAAAATGTCCCAAATCTAGAGAGAGCTATGCCCACTCATGTATAGGAAGCCTCCAGGACACCAAACAAACTTTACCAAAATACAACTTTCCCATGACATATTATCATTAAAACAACAAACACAGAGAACAGAGAAAGAATATTGAAGCCTGTAAGAGAGAAAAAACAACATACAAAGGTAAACCCACCAAAATCACAGCAGATTTCACAGTGGAAGCCTTAAAAGCAAGAAGGGCATGGAGTGAGGTATTCCAGGCACTGAATGAAAATAACTTCAACCCTAGGATACTCTACCCAACAAAACTATCATTCAAAATAGATGGAGCAATAAAGTCTTTCATGATAAGCAGAAATTACCACAATATGTGACCAAAAGCCACCACTACAAAACATTCTTCAAGGAATTCTGCACACAGAAAATGAAAGTAAACAAAACCATGAGAATACAGGCAATACTGAATCACAGGAGAAAACAAGACAAGGAATCAGAGAGTAACCTTCATTCAGTTGCACACAATCAAACCCTTAAACAACAAGAAAACCTAAATGACAGGAATCACCACATACCTATCAATACTAACACTGAATGTTAATGGACTTAACTCCCCCAACAAAAGACACAATTTGCTAAACTGGATTAAGAAGGAAGATCCAACAATCTGTTGTTTACAGGAGACCCATCTCATTGACAGAAACAAGCACTGGCTTAGGATAAAAGGCTAGAAGAAGATTTACCAAGCCAATGACCCCTGAAAACAGGTCAGAGTAGCAATACTTATCTCAGACAAAGTAGACTTCAAACTTACATTGGTCAAATGAGATAAAGAAGGACACTCCATACTAATAAAAGGGGAAATGCACCAAAAGGAAATAACAATTATCAACCTAATATGCACCCAAGGTCAGGGCATCCAATTTCATCAAACATACTCTGAGGGACCTAAAAATATATATAGACTCCAACACAGTGGCAGTGAGAGACTTTAATACCTCCCTATCACCAATAGGTCATCTAAACAAAAAAATCAATAAAGAAATTCTAGAATTAAATCACACCATAGATTAAATGGACCTAGCTGATGTCTACAGAATATTTCATCCAAATTATGCACAATATACATTCTTCTCAGCAGCTCATGGAACCTTCTCCAAAATTGATCATGTCTTAGGGCACATAGCAAGTCTCATAAATATAAGAAAACAGAAATAATACCATACATTCTATATGGTCATAATGCATTAAAACTAGAACTCCACAACAAAATCACCAGTAGAAAGCATGCAAACAACTGGAAGCTGAACAACACTTTGCTCAATGATCAATGGGTCACTGATGAAATAAAAAAGGAAATTAAGAGATTCCTGGAAGTTGATGTAAATGAAAACACAGGTTACCAGAACCCAAGGGACGCAGCAAAGGCAGTCCTAAGAAAAAAGTTTATAGCCATGAGTGCATATATTAAAAGGACAGAAAAATCTCAAATCAATGACCTAATGCTAGGTCTCAAACGCCTAAAAAAACAAGATCAAGAAAATCCAAAACAACCAGAAGGGGAGAAATAATAAAAAATAAGGGCCAAACTTAATGAAACAGAAACAAAAAACCATACAAAGAATCAATGAAAGCTGCTTCTTTGAAAAACAAGATTGACAGACCCCCAGCAAACCTGAATAAAATGAGGACAGAAAAAAACTTAAATCAAAAATATCAGAAATGCAAAAGGGAGATAACAACAAATACCACAGAAATCTAGGAAATCATCTGAGACTACTTTGAGAACCTATATTCTAATAAATTTGAAAATCTTGAAGAAATAGACTAATATCTAGATACTTAGGACCATCAAAAATTGAACCAAGAGGATATTAATCACCTAACTAGATCTATGACACAAAATGAAATTGAAGCAGCAATAGAGTCTCCCAAAAAAGAAAAGACCGGGACCTTATGGATTCTCTGCTGAATTCTATCAAACCTTTAAAGAAGAACTAATACCAACCCTCCTTAAACTATTCCACAAAATAGAAAGGAGAGGAACACTGCCTAACTCATTTTATGAAGCCAATATTACTCTCATCCAAAAACCAGACAAAGATACTGCCAAAAAGGAAAACTATAGGCCAATCTTCTTAATGAACATAGATGCAAAAATCCTTAATAAAATAATGGCAAACTGAATCCAACAGCACATAAAAATATCATTCACCACGACCAAGTCAGCTTCATCCCAGGGATGCAGGGGTGGTTCAACACATGCAAATCTATAAATGTAATACAGCACATTAATAGAAGCAAAGACAAAAACCACTTGATCATCTCAATAGATGCAGAAAAAGCCTTTGACAAGATCCAACACTACTTCATGATAAAAGCTCTAAGAAAACTAGGAACAGAAGGAATGTACCTCAACATTGTAATGGCTACATATGACAAACCTATAGCCAACATCATACTTAATGGAGAAAAACTGAAACCATTTCCCCTAAAACAGAAACAAGACAAGGGTGCCCACTATCTCCATTCCTATTCAACATAGTACTGGAATTCCTAGCCAGAGCAATTAGGCAAGAAGAAGAAATAAAAGGAATAAGGAATACAAATAGGTAAAGAAACTGTCAAAATATCCCTATTTGCAGACAACATGACCCTATATCTTAAAGACCCAAAAAATTCTACCTCAAAACTCCTAGACACCATAAACAAGGTAGCAGGATACAAAATCAACTTACAAAACTCATCAGCTTTTCTATACAACAATAATGAACAAATTGAGAAAGAATATATGGAAACAATTCCATTTACAATAGCCTCCAAAAAAATCAAATACCTAGGAGTAACTTAACAAAGGATGTGAATGACCTCTTCAAGGCAAACTACAAACCCGAGAAGAAAGAGACTGAGAAAGACTATAGAAGGTAGAGAGATCTCCCGTGCTTATGGATTGGCAGAATCAACATAGTAAAAATGGCCAAACTACCAAAAGCAATCTACATGTTTAATATAATTCCCATCAAAATCCCAATGATATTCATCACAGAGATTAAAAAAATCTACCCTAAAGTTCATTTGGAAACACACGAGACCTCAAATAGCCAAGGCAATACTCAGCAGAAAGAGCAGTGCTGGAGGTATCACAATACCTAACTTCAAACTATATTACAAAGCAATACCAATAAAAATAGCATGGTACTGGCACAAAAACAGATATGAAGACCTGTGGAAGAGAATAGAGGACCCAGATATGAACCCACACAGCTACGCTCACCTTACTTTTGACAAAGGTGCCAAAAATATACGATGAAGAAAAAGCAACCTCTTCAACAAATGTTGCTAGGAAAAGTGGTTATCCACCTGCAAAAAACTGAAACTAGATCTATGTCTATCACCCTATACTAGTACCAACTCAAAATGGATCAAGGATCTTAATATCAGACCCAAAACTCTAAAATTAGTACAGGAAAGAGTAGGGAATACTCTGGAAGTAATAGGTATAGGCAAGGACTTCCTCAATAGAACCACAGTAGATCAGCAACTAAGAGAAAGGATTGACAAGTGGGACATCATAAAATTAAAAAGCTTCTGCACAACAAAAGAAATGGTCTCTAAAGTGAAGAGACCACCCACAGACTGGAAGAAAATATTTGCCAGCTATACCTCATTCAAGGAACCGATAACCAGAATATACAGGAAACTTAAAAAACTAAACTCCCAAACTAGATCCATGTATATCACCCTATACCAAGATTAACTCAAAATGGATCAAGGATCTTAATATCAGACCACAAACTCTTAAGTTGATACAAGAAAGAGTAGGAAATACTCTGGAGTTAGTAGGTATAGGTAAGAACTTTCTCAATGAAACCCCAGCAGCACAGCAACTAAGAGATAGCATAGATAAATGGGACCTCATAAAACTAAAAAGCTTCTGTTCATCAAAAGAAATGGTCTCTAAACTGAAGAGAACACCCACAGAGTGGGAGAAAATATTTGCCAATTATACATCAGACAAAGGACTGATAACCAGAATATACAGGGAACTTAAAAAACTAAATTCTCCCAAAACTAATGAACCAATAAAGAAATGGGCATGTGAACTAAACAGAACTTTCTCAAAAGAAGAAATTCAAATGGCCAGAAAACACATGAAAAAATGCTCACCATCTCTAGCAATAAAGGAAATGCAAATTAAAACCACACTAAGATTCCACCTCACCCCTGTCAGAACAGCCATCATCAGCAACACCACCAACAACAGGTGTTGGCGAGGATGCGGGGAAAAAGGAACCCTCTTACACTGTTGGTGGGAATGTAGACTAGTACAACCACTCTGGAAAAAAATTTGGAGGCTACTTAAAAAGCTGGACATCGATCTACCATTTGATCCAGCAATACCACTCTTGGGGATATACCCAAAAGACTGTTACTCCAGAGGCACCTGCACATCCATGTTTATTGCAGCACTATTCACAATAGCCAAGTTATGGAAACAGCCAAGATGCCCCACCACTGACGAATGGATTAAGAAAATGTGGTATCTATACACAATGGAATTTTATGCAGCCATGAAGAAGAACAAAATGTTATCATTCGCTGGTAAATGGATGGAATTGGAGAACATCATTCTGAGTGAGGTTAGCCTGGCTCAAAAAACCAAAAATCGTATGTTCTCCCTCATATGTGGACATTAGATCAAGGGCAAACACAACAATGGGATTGGACTATGAGCACATGATAAAAGCGAGAGCACACAAGGGAGGGGTGAGGATAGGTAAGACACCTAAAAAACTAGCTAGCATTTGTTGCCCTTAATGCAGAGAAACTAAAGCAGATACCTTAAAGCAACTGAGGCCAATAGGAAAAGGGGACCAGGTACTAGAGAAAAGGTTAGATCAAAAAGAATTAACCTAGAAGGTAACACCCACGCACAGGAAATCAATGTGAGTCAATGCCCTGTATAGCTATCTTTATCTCAACCAGCAAAACCCCTTGTTCCTTCCTATTATTGCTTATACTCTCTCTACAACAAAATTAGAGATAAGGGCAAAATAGTTTCTGCTGGGTATTGAGGGGGGGAGCGGGAGGGGGTGGAGTGGGTGGTAAGGGAGGGGGTGGGGGCAGGGGGGAGAAATAAACCAAGCCTTGTATGCACATATGAATAATAAAAGAAAAATGAAAAAAAAAAAAAAAAACTAAACTCCCAAAATCAATGAACCAATAAAGAAATGGGCAATTGAACTAAACAGAACCTTCTCAAAAAAAGAAATTCAAATGGCCAAAAAACACATGCAAAAATGCTCACCATCTCTGGCCAAAAAAAAAAAAAAATGCAAATCAAAACTACACTAAGATTCCACCTCACCCCTGTTATAATAGCTATCATAAAAAACACCACCAACAACAGTGCAAAAAAGGAACCCTCCTACACTGCTGTTGGGAATGCAAGCTAGTGCAAGCACTCTGGAAAACAATATGGAGGCCTCTTAAAAATCTAAACATAGATCTGCCATATGATTCAGCAATCCCACTCCTGGGGATATATCCAAAGGAATGTGACACAGGTTACTCCAGAGGCACCTGCACACCCATATTTATTGCAGCACTATTCACAATAGCCAAGTTATGAAAACAGCTAAGATGCCCCACTACTGATGAATGGATTAAGATGTGGTATTTATACACAATGAAGTTTTACTCAGAATGAAGAAGAAATAAGAAGTTTTACTCAGAAATAAGAATGAAATCTTATCATTTGCAAGTAAATGGATGGAACTGGAGAACATCATTCTGAGCGAGGTTAGCCAGGCTCAGATGATCAAAAATCCTATGTTCTTCCTCATATGTGGACTTTAGATTTAGGGCAAATGCAGCAATGTTGTTGGACTTGGGTCACATGCTAAGGGGAGAGCACATACAGGAGGAATGGGGATAGGTAGAAAACCCAAAACATGAAAGTGTTTTATGTCCCCACTGCAGAGGAGCTAAGACAGTAACCTTAAAATGACAGAGGTCAGTTTGGGAAGGTGACCGGGCAGTAGTGCAGATGTCAGGTAGAGATGAATCAATTTGGGTAGTAATACACTTGTGCATGGAAGCAATGCTAGGAATCTCTCTGTATAGCTATCCTTATCTCAACTAGCAAAAATGCTTTGTCTTTCTTATTATTGCTTATGTCTTCTCTTGAACAAAATTAGAGAAAAGGGCAGAACAGGTTCTGCCTGGAAGCAAGGGGGGTAGAGGGGAGGCGGGGGTAGGGGGCAGGAGGGAGAAATGGACCAAACAATGTATGCATATATGAATAAATGAATAAAAAAATAAGGTAACTGTATTAGCTCCTTTGCAGTGGGGACATTAAACACTTTCATGTTTTGTGTTTCCTACCTTTCCCTATTCCTCCTGCATGTGTTCTACCCTTAGCACATGACCCAAGTCTAATAAAATTACTGCATTTGTTTTAGATCTAAAGTCCGCAATATGAGGGAGAACATACAATTTTTGGTGCTCTGAGCCTGGCTAACTTTGCTTAAGATAATGTTCTCTAGTTCCATCCATTTACTTAAGAATGATAAGATTTCATTCTTCTTCACGGCTGAGTAAAATTCCACTGTGTATAAATACCACATATAACTTATTTATGATCTACATGGAATGACACTATTGTGTTGTGCAATGATGTATACTGTCATCAGCTACATTTATGGAAGTAGTTTCAGAAATGATCTTTCCTTAAGGTATCAATATGTAAGAACATAGGATCCTTGTTTGAGTTTAACTTGCCTAATTACCATTGAAGTATTCAGTGTTGCCAAATTTTATTTTTGAAGTCAGCTTATGCAGATATTTTGTGTGATACTGAGAGATATTTTAAAAATCTCTAAAATAAGATATGCAGAGGAGGAGCACAGAACTTGGAGCCAGACAAAGGGAAGGTGTTTATCTCTGTGTACTTAGTTATTTTTTTAATGTATGAAAACTGATAATACCTTGTTCATATAGTTTTGGGGATAATCTAATGTGACATAATAAAAGTATGCTCTGATCATAGCTTGGTTTAGAAAAATGTAGCAACCATTACAGAGAATATTTGATTATTGATATTAGATTCCTTAAGACTCAGAATTATAAACCATGAGGAGAGACTTTTCACAGAATGCCCTGGAAGAATAAGGCCACTCTGTTGCTCTGTCACCTCTATCCCAAATCCCACACTCCTTTTCATATTTCTTATGACCTATCTCATCCAATTCAAGGAATGATCTATGTACACCTGCAGGCTAAATCCCAACCAATATGAGAATTAGCCAAAAATGTATTAATAGTTCTCTTCTTAGCAAGTAAATTGGAACTAGTTCATGCCTGTCATAACTGATGAATGAGTTTCTAGAGGTGCTCAAAACTCCTGGTGCCTGTAAGAGCATCCTGCTGCAACTTTTTGACCTATACTAATGCTGTGCAGTAGCTCTGCTGGGCTGGCTGCATACTAACCTCCCTCGGATAGGCTAAGAATACTTGGTTTCTGGCCTCAGCTTCTGGTCATTAGTCACACTCTTCAACCAGTGTCCCCCCTGTTGCTCTCAAATTCATCATGCCACACAAAAAATATTCCATTGTCCCATATAGAACATAGTATTTTGGAAATAGATAAATTTGAGTTTGGCCAATATCTCTATGGCTTATAACATGGACTAACTTCACCATTCATTCCTTACACACCTTGTGATTATACCTTCCATCCTGGCTGCATGCTGAAACCCATATAAACTGGTTTCAATTCACATTCATCTAACTATTGGCTTTTCATCCTTCAAAGACCTCCTAGAATCAGTAATTCTCCCCAGGCCTGTAGATTAAGACACTTGGTTCTTTTATAAAGGCTTGTTTAGTATAGAACTCCTACCATGAGGGAAAGTTAATTTGTGGTTTCTGTTTATTATGAAATTATTAGACAGTTTGCTTGGGTTAATAAACTGTCTTTCTCCTGAGATTATGTTCCTCATTTCTATCATATGCTCCATATATGACAAAAATTTTTAAATGAGAATAACAATGTTTTCTCCATTGATGGTACCAAAATTCATCATGGATTCTGTAAGAGAGAGTAGTGTACTCTACAGTACAATGCTTTGGGAAGAATGAAAGGACACATTCTGAACCAATGAATTGAGATGGGGACTAAGTGAGATTTGAAAAAGTTTATGACATATCATTTAGGATTGCTTCACTAGCAAGTGTCCAGAAAACCAAAAGACCCCAGAAGTAGATATGGCACTACATTACAGAGCTTTATAGAAAAGACTAAACTCTTCCTCCAACAAACTTTATTTTCAAAATTGTCTGCAAGTATCTTTTAAACTTCTTAACAAAGCATTCTGGATCAGACACCTCTCATCTGCCTAAACAGAAACATTAAAGTTGTGCATAGTTGGGCAGGTTACACTTACAGAGTTTAAGACTTTTGAGAAATACTATTTTAAAACAATTGTCAATATTTTTAAGATCTTTCCTTTATAGGGAAAGTTACAGAAGAACTGTTGCTCAACAGAGGTTTGGGAGGAAAGAGTCATGTTCATGAAAAATATACACGCTGCTGAATAAAATAGTGGTTACTAGCTATATCCTGGTACTCATCCCTTGCATCTGATTATTCCCAAAGCAGTCCTTCTTCTTATCTATGTGTAAAGCTAAAATCATGCTGACTGAAATCAACAAGGAGTCACTACAGATGATTAAAAGAATCATAGAAAATAAAGGATCACACGCATTTTCTCTTTTTACTCATTTCTCTTTATTTTATATTTGCCATATTGCTTCCTTCTTATCTCCTTTTGTCTTTCCTGCTTTCTCCTTCATATGTTTCCTCATTTTCTTGGACAATTTTTCTATCATCTTCATCAATACCTTTTTTTTTCCCTCTCTTTCCATTTATCTTTTTCTCCTCCCGAGTAACTGCAAAAGTACCTGTCAATACATAAGTTCTTAGCAAGTATCTTCAAAGGATTCAGAGATCAAAATATGAAAAGTTTTCCATTGGGAATATTTTTAAGCCTTTATGAATAAACAGTGTCAACTTCTTTATAAAGACCACCAGGGAAATCTTATAACCACTCCCCCAAAACACTGAGTTCATTAAACTTACTGAAGCAAGGGCAATCCCCACCTTGAGGTCTCAACAGGGTCTCAAAAGGGAAAAGTTAAGGAAAGCTTGAGGCTTTGGAGTTTGGGATAAAGAGGTTAAAGGCAGGCTCTTCAAAATGAGGAACTAGGTGAGATTTGGAGAAGTTTATGACATATCACTAAGGATTATTTTGCCAGCAAGTCAAAGATCTTGATACTAAACTATTGCTCTGATAAGCAAGCCAAGTTATCCAAATCATTCACTCTGATAAATTATTTGCAGAAACTTCTTGAAGCAAAAAATGAAATTATTTACTGGCTTGCAGGTTTATCTTCCTCATTAATATATCCCTGAGAAATCAGCAAAATAATATTGGCACAAAGAGTATGAACCCTCAGGCCCAATAGTTAAGAAATGTGAAAGAAGTGGCCTTAGTCCTTAATCAAGCAGTGACCTTAGTTTAACACAAAGACAGTGCTTTTCATTAAAAACATTGAATAAAGCTACCTGTGATGTACTCTATAAAGACAGTAAAATTTAGGCAATATCAGCTTTCTACCAGGAAAGGTACTGTACTCCAAGGGTATTTGAAAAAATATAAGTAGCATGCTGTTTGTGTTAAAGAATAGTATCCAGAGATACCAAATAAATTTTAGCATGCAAGACAGTTCCACCCAACAAAGAAATGCCAACAGAGGCTCTATTAAAAACCATGGCTAGATGATAATAATTTTAGGTAGAGTCTCAGGTAAGGACCACACTGGAAAAATAGACATTAGAAATTTGTTATTTTATGGTAGTCATTTCTGTTAATGTGACAGAAAGTTCTGTATTTTATTTTCACCTTTCCATAAAAGATAGGATTGAAGACCTAGAAAGGATGAAATAAAGCTGGAAGGAGTAACTAGTATTCTAAGTGACATATCAAAATTAATTTTTTTTCCTCAAAACAAAACTAGAATGAAATGAAAACTTTAACAAGGATAAGGTATACCATTTACTGCATATCTACCAAAATAAAATTAAACTGGCTTCCAGAAGATGATGCTGGACTATAGCTTAAGCCAGTAATGTTTACATTAGTTAGCAGATCACAAATTCTTTATAATCTAATAATTGGTCAAAATTGGATTAAGTTATTAGAAGAGTTGAATATAAATTTCAAAGCACATTAGGATAGTTATGGTAGATTGTATACATTATATTTTTATGAGACAAAATAGTAAATCAAGATAAGTTCGGGAGAAGTTTACCAAGATGATGAAGGGCATGGAAATAGGCCATGTGCATTCTGTATGATAAATTACTAAAGTAACAAAGGGAATTCTGCTTGGAGTTATACAGAAATAAAAACTGAGAGATTGTTATCATCAAGGATACTTTAAGGATCATTTAAAAAAAAAAAGAGACCTTGATCTTATTCAAGAATCTTACAACCCAAAATATAGTCCATAGATCAGCAGCACTGTTATCACCTGGGAGTTCATTAGAAATGAAGACTCTCAGGTCAGGTCCCATTTCAAACCCATTAAATGAGAATCTGCATTTTCGTGAGATCACCAGATAATTCCTTTATGAACATTTTGTCTGAGAGTAGTTAGTGTTTCACAAAGATATCTGAAAGCAGGAATTACCCACAATATGAGATAAAGTGCAAGACCCAGGCCCGACATCAGGCTTTCTGGTTTAGATTTTTCCAGGGGAAGAAAACAGGTAATCTGGAGATTTCTCACTAACACTACGTGAAACTAATCAGGGAAGTTTGGGATGCTCTGCTCCAATTCACATAATTAATCTAGATGGGCTATTAAAATTAGTTAGATTTTTTACTACAGTTTCAAAAATTTTGTTGGGTGGGAAGAATAAGCTGGTTTGGGAGGGAATGAGCCCCACCCCTCATTGTAGAGCTATTATAAGTAGATGCTGACCATCTGTCAGAAATGACAAAGAATGGACGTTTGTTCTCAGTGGGAGGTAGAATTTGATGACTCTATATTTCCTTCCAACATAAAATGTAGAATCTTCTAAATCCAGCTGTGATTTCTCAAGTCAATTTGTAGAGACATGCTTACTAATAAAAGCCAGCAGCAAATCTAAGAATAAAGATGTTGACCTCCATTTCTGTGGTCCATTCCCGCCCTGCCTTTCAGGCGCATTTGCTGATAATTCACATCAACTGTGAACCCGATGGCACTAAGAGCATGAAATAGGCTCACAGTTTCCGGGAAGTAATTAAGGGTTTTTCTACTGAGCTCAGCTTGAATTAACTTCAAGGAGTCTTGCAGCTGCCTAGATTTTTCACACCAAGTCATGCCATGGTGCATAATTTGATGCTGTAATTTATTCACAGTTAATTCTTATTAAATGAAGCCCAGTGGCAGTTCTACCATAATAAGGAAAGAAAGTATTACTTGTTTTATTGCCAGAAAAATGTTCACTGAGGTGAAAAATCAGGACTTACCTATGATCTGTTAATATATAGGTAATTGTTATGTAGAGTTCTCAAATTGAGTGGCTGTAAAGGTTCTCAAACTGAACTGCTATGAAATTCCACTTTTATTTCTCTTTTATGTCTTTGGTTCTTTGAAGATAAGATCCCATTTGAGTTTTACCCTTCTGTTTCAAACTCTAGTACCAAGTTACACCAGTCATTCAAGATTTTTTAGCAGATAGTATAACAAAATCAGACAGCCACAATTTCATTCAGCCAGTCATGTTCTCTCTCTCTTTTTCATATGTTAAAGTTGTTTTGAAGGGAAAAATAGTTGCTCTGCATAAGGAGGGAGAATAAAGCAGAAGAGGGGATTTGACCAGAGTAAAAATTGGCTTTGCCACTCTAAGACTTGGACCTGCAATGCATGGCTCATTTCTTGATGCAGGTGTGAATCACTTATTTGAATTTGAGATTTGTATTGGCAGTACTGTACTGCATGGATAGAAATACAAAATGTGGAGATGAAATATATGAGGTTCTGTGATGTTCAAGCAAAGTCATTTGCTAGTATCAATTTTTTAAATAAATAGTCTTTTCCTCAAGTTTGAACCTAAGAAGTTACAATTGAATCTGTCTCAATGAAGGGCTTCCCTACCCACCAGCCATTAATGCTAGAAATCTTAAAGTTGTGCTCCCAATTTTTTACCGTGTCCTCCTCATCTTACCTATGAACATGTTCTACAGTCTAATGGTGTTGAGCCTATTTTCATCTACTCATTTAACACATTCCTGAGTATCAATCATGTGTTGAATGCTGTCTTTCATAAAGATCAAAAGGTGAACCAAAGCCTATGCTTAAGAGTAAGCCCCCAAATTCCAGAATAAGCATTCATTCATCTCTACTCCCTCATTTAAATACCCTTTTCTCGACCAGTTAATTTCTATCTAGATGACCTATATATCAGACGTGGCTCTAAATAGTTTAAATGACTATTAAAATGACTAAAAACTATTTCCAAAAGAAACTAATCATGAAAATGATCTGGATTCTTTGAAAAGAAAGGAGAGGCTAAGACAGAGTCAGAGAAATAGGGATCAAGAAGTAGGGGAAAAGGAAAGGAAGGAAAGAAAGGAGGGGACAAACGGAGGGAGGGAGGTAGAAATGAGAGAGAGAAAAAAAGAAGGAAGGTTAATCTTTATCCTCTTTATTTCTTATTTTGTAAGTCTGGAGGAGATCAAGGAAGTTGACTTTCTACCTAGTTCCCTAGGATCATGCAAGTCTAGAAAACACTAAACTATAGAGTACAGCCAAAAATAAGTAGTTTGGCATTCAAAATCTTCCACAGTCTACCCTGTCCTACCATATACATACTACTTCACATTATTTAAGGTACTCTGTCCTCTAGTTCAGTTGTCTGTAATTTTGTTTGCAGATCAAAATTAACAATAAATCTTCTTAAGTAACATATATCTTGGCCTCATTCCTGGAATGCATGAATCTGTAGACCTATGTGTTTCCTATAAATAAGCTACTCTTGATTCTAACATACAAGTGGGTATGAAATCTGTTGCCCTAATCACACTACACTAGATTACCAGCCTTTTCTCATACAGCCAGACTCTTTCCTCTCAATATCATATTGTTACTGCTTTTCCTTCTGGTTGGAATGCCCTACTTTTCTCCCTTTTCAAACCCAGGAAAATATTTTTAAAACACTCTTTCACTGTCACTTGCTCTGTGAAGACTTCTGTTTGCTCCACCTGAGCTTACAGGTATGAAGTTTCTCTCTTTTGAATTTCCATAAAAGTCTTCCATAATTATGTTTATATTGTTAACCTCTTAATGCATTGTCTTGTGCCGGTTTAAAAAAAGTAACTCTTCTGTTAGATTTAAAGAACTTTTTTCCAGAGATGGTGGTACTTTCTTCCTTATCCCTTATATAATACCAAAGGATTTGAAAGAGGTATGGCAGCTAAAATGAAAGAAAGAAGGGCACTGAGAGGGGCCTAGTGGTTATATTTAGGATGTTGGTAATATTCTTCTGTTTCTTGACCTACACAGCAGAGACAAAGATGTACTTACTTCACAAAAATTCATTGTTATACATTTATAATTTGTATGATTTATTTTTGTTTGTTTTACATCAATAAAAAGTTTAAAAAAGGAATAAAAGAATAAAGTTATCTCTCATAATAGATACTTCCAAAATCCAAACTCAGAAAATAAACTGTCTGTCTTCTTACAATATCACCTTCTCAGGGACCATCACCTTTACAGAAAGTGAGATGTAAGTTTCTCTGTCATGTCAGTTCTATAAAATAAATTAATGGAATCACTGAAATAGTAATTGATGGTCTGCTATATCTTTTTAAACAGGCAGAGTCAGATTACTATTAAATAATTAGAAAAAATCAAAAATTCTGACTCTGATCAAATTCTAAGTCAGGAATCAAATTTCTAGTGTTTTATATCTTCACATAAATTCAGCAGTTGCAGACTTGAAATATTCCTTATTTTTGACATCTAGGCTCCCAAAACACACAATAGATTTTAATTCATTATATGTACTATATGCTAAACTAAGGGATGTCACTGGAAATCAGACAAGCTCACTGCCCTTAAAATGCTTGCAGACAATTGTGGAGAAGGATGATTACAACACAGTGTGATAAGTATGATAAAAGGCTTCTGGGGAGAGTACATGTGTATCAGAAAAGATTAATAACTCCTGACCAATGAACTTCTATCAGAGTCCTCCTGTGAAGTTCTAATGAGATAAATATCATTTGGTCCTACCTGGGTTTGGCAGAGAAGGAAGTAAGGCAAAGTATAAAATGGAGTGTATTACATAAAGCTTTTTGTAAGGTATGATACCCCTCTTAGAAAGTTGACTCTTGATTGACTTTTTAAAATTAGCATGTAATAATTGTACAAAGAAGGGATTTCATTGTGATATTTCCATGCATGCATATAATGTACTTTGATCATAATTACCACTGCAATTACTCTTTCTTACCCTCTTTCCCTATGCACATCCATAACAGGCCATGTTTTACTTTCTTGTCTTCTTTTAAAACTTTTCCCTACATTCCACATATTACAGAAAACTTGATATTTGTCTTTGTGGAACTACTTTATTTCACTTAATATGTTGATTTCCAGTTCTATAATTTTCCTGAAAACAACATAATTTAATTCTTTATGTCCAAGTAAAACTCCTTTCTGTATGTATACCACATTTTCTTTAACCATTCATTCATTGATGGACACTGAGGCTGATTCCCTACATTGACTATTGTGACTAGTGCAATATGCAGGTACCTATATCATAAGTAGACTTTGATTTAGGGGGTATATACCAGAAGTGGTATGGCTGGGTCATACAGAAGTTCTATGTATTTTCAGTTTTTTGAGGAACCTCCATATTAATTGCCATAGTGGCTAGGAAAAAAAATGACATTTCTACAACAGTGAATAAGGATTTCTTCTTCTGTACCCCCCCAACCCTCACCAACATTTGTTGTTTTTTGTTTTCTTCCTCTCTCTTTCTCTCTCTCTTTGTTAGCATATAGTGATTGTGCAAAGGGGCTTAATTGTACCATTTCCATGTATGCATATAAATGATCAATTTGCATCGATCAAATTGATCCCCTCTATTACTATTTGTTATCCTCTCTCCCCCTTTTTTGAACAATTTTAATGGTTTTCATTATTCTATTTTCATATGTATGTGTGAATTACTTCTATCATATAACAAAATATAACAAATCCTCTTTTACCTTCTCCTTTTATTTTCTTAATGATAGCCATTCTGACTGGGGTGACATAGAAACTCAGTATAGTTTTGTTTTGCATTTCTCTGATGGCAAAGGATATTGGACAATAATTCATGTTTTTATTGACCATTTGTATTTCTTAATTTAAAGTGTCCATTCAGCCCAAGGTACCATTTATTATCTTGATTATTTGCTCTTTTATTATTTGAATTTTTTGTCTTCTTCATATATTCTAGAAATAAATCACCTTTGAAAGAATATCTGGCAAACATTTCCTCCCATCTGTAGGTTGTCTCTCTACTTTTGATTGTTTGTTTTGTTGTGCCGCTTTTTAATTTGATAAAATCTCATTTGTCAATTCTTGCTCTTATTTCCTGAGCTATTGGAATCCTTCCAATTCAGAAAATCATTGCCTATACCTATATCTATACCTCTGTTTTCTTCTAGTAGTTTCAAAGTTTCAGGTCTTATGTTAAGGTGTTTGACTCATTTTGAGTTGGTTTTTGTACAGGATGAGAGATAGGGATCTGGTTTCAGTCTCCTAGTCTTCTACATGTAGATATTCAGTCTTCCCAGAACCACTTGTTAAAGTGCCTGTGTTTTTGTTCAATGTATAGTTTGGGAATCTTTGTCAAGAATGAGATGGCTGTAGATTCTTGGGCTTATTTTTGAATTTTCTGTTCTATTCCTTTGGTCTTCACGTGGCAGTACCATGCTGCTCTTATTACTGTGGCTCTGTAATGTGGTTTGAAGTCAGGTATCGTGATACCTTCCCCATTGCTTTTGTTTGACTTTTGACTAGTGGTTATCTATTACAGTCGGCATTCATTAATTCCGTTCTGTACTGAATCCCATTCATATATGCGAGGAACTAAATTAAGGACTAAAAGTAAAGCAGAAAAGAGAGAGAGAGAGGGAGGGGAAAAGAGAGAAAGAAAGAACTTCTGCTTTCAGATCACAGAAAGAAAAAAACAGTGTTTAGAGGAAATATAATTTATATCTGAGGAAAAGAGAAGGTAAGAAACTGACCTGAACTTGATAAATAGGGGAGTCAAAAGGAATTATCCAAGAAGGGAGAGGAATGAGAAGTCCCAGAGCAGTGATTTGGCCAGATGAAGCAGCACAGGCAATGATGCAAAGGAAAAAAATGTGAGAGGTTCAGAGATCTGAGAAAACTGTAGAATAAAATGAGGAAATAAATGGTAACTGCTGAGACTGAAGAGGTGGACAGGGACCCAATGTGTGACAGAACCTCATAAGCTTTGCAAACTGGGCTCTGGGGTTTTGGTTTATATTCTGCTAGTAAACAGAGACATCAAAACCCATTCAAGTACTTTAGGCAATGGCATGACATTTATAAGAGTTACATTTAAGATAAAAACCACTTTAATTGCTGTGGGGAGGACCAGATGGGGCAGGGAAATAAGCCAGACTTCTAAGCAGGGTGTGGGCAGCACCTGGGGGATGGTATGCTGGGCTCAAGTGAAAGCACAGGATATGTAAGGTATATTTTCTAGAAGCGAGCATTTTACTTACTATTTGGAATAAAACACGTTTTGTGTTTTGTATTCCTAAAAGATTTCATCACATACCTGTGCAAACAAAGCCAGCAGAACCATGCTTTTCTCAGGCAGCCAATCTCATGTATTTATCACAGAAACTGAGACAGTAGAAACATTTTATTTGTAGCAAGAGATCAGGAAACTTGGCACTTTTGTCTAGTGCCTAAGGCTTTGCACATAAAATCTTGAAAGCAAAGATGATTGCACTTCTCAGCTACAATTAGTGACTCAGTGTTAAGCAACAGTCATCAATACAGGATGTACTTAGATGTTTATTTAAAGTATGGGCTTTATTATTAGGGAGATGCAAATCCACCTAAATTTCAATATGAAATTGTGTTGTGTGAAAAAAAGAAATGGAACAATTACTGCATGACAGTCTCTTTTCCAGCAACATTAAAAAAGCCAATCATGTAAATTTTGAAGGAAAATCATCAGAAGTTTTGGAGCTAAAAAGAGAAATGTCTTGACTAGAAACAAAACAATACAAAAAAGCACACTCAAACAAGCAAATGAAAAATTGTTTGATACTGCCTTCCAGATCAGCTTCAAAACCATCATCTGGGAAGAGAATCTCATATTAGAAGAACATTTAGAAAAATGCTGTGCTACAGTTATGGCCAAATCTGCTTGAATCAAAAAAAAAAAAAAAAAGAAGGTAGTACACAGTTCCCTTAGAGAACTCACTAACTAATACATTTTAATATATTATGTTGATAAGAATGATTTAAAAGACTAGAATAAACCAATTTTTTTTACTCTTGGTTGAAAGTAATGATTTGGCTATGTTATTAGTCTGGAACACTAAGTACATTAGATAAAGTTCTCCAGAAAAAAAGATTATACACACACATATATATGCATATACATATACAAATATACATATAGACATATGCATATATGACTTATTATCAGGAATAGACTCACACAATTATGGATCCCAGCAAGTCTCAAGATGTACAGTATGAGCCAGAAAGCTGGAGACCGAAGATTGCTGATGGTTTAGTTTCAGTCTAATACTAAAAGCCTAACAACCAGGAGGGTTGAAGTTATAATTTCAGTTCAAAGGCTGGCAGGTTCAAAACCCAAGAAGACTTGATATTTCAGCTTTAGTTCAAAGGCAGAAAAAAAACCTGATAATTCCAGTTTAAAGATAATTCAGAAGGAAAAATTTTCGCTGCTCTGGGAAGCATCAGACTTTTTGTTATATTCAGGCTTTCAACCAATCAGACAAGGCCCACCCACATTCTGAAGGGCAATTATGCTCATTCAGTGTATTGATTTAAATGTTATTCTCATCCCAAAGCACCCCCACAGGAACACCAGAACACTGAGTAATGAGATAGAGTTAGAAAAGAACAAGAAGTTCTGGTGTTCTATTACACAGTAGGGTACCTACAAATAAAGGTAATGTACTTTGCATTTCAAAAAGCTAGAAAAAAGGATTTTGAATGTTTTTACCACAAAGAAATGATAAGTATTTGAATGTTTAATCTGATTTAAATATTACACAGTTCACACATGTATCCAAGCATTCCTAGTATCCCATTGCTATGTATAACTGTTATAGCTTTGTTCGGTTCTGGGGTTCATACTCAAGGTCTCATTCTTAGGTAGGCATTCTACCACTTGAGCCAGCCAAGCTCACAGCCCTTTTTTTGCTCTCTTTATTTTTTCAAATAGGATTTTGTGTTTTCTGGTCAGGGTCACCACACATGCCTGCCTAGATTATTTGCTGAGATGATGTCTCACTAACTTTTTGCCTGGGCTTGCCTTAAACAGCTACTATCCCTATTTCTGCCTCCCTAGTAGCTGGAATTATAAGCATGGGCCACCCACCACAGCTGGCTTGTTATACTTTTACGTATCACTTAAAAGTAAGTTTTAAAAGAACCTTAAACTTTAAATATATAAAATATATACACAAAAACCTAGTATTCCAAATGGTTTAATTTTTTTTTTTTTTTTGGTGGTACTGGGGTTAGAACTCAGTGCCTTGTGCTTGCTAAGCAGGCACTGTACCACTTAAGCCACATCCCTACCACTTTTTGTGTTGGTTACTTTTTAGATAGTGACTCCCTTTATAACTGGGCTGGTCTGGACCATGACTCTCCTATATATACTTCCTGCCACAGCTGAAATGACAGGGATATACTACACCCATCTTTTATTTGTCTTGAGAACTTTTTACCCAAGCTGACCTTGAATCACCATCCTTCTGATCTCAGCCTCCCAAGTAGCTATGATTACAGGAATAAACCAACACATCTAGACTGTAATTTTAAACATAAATTTTTTTGTTTGTTTTTCAAACATCTGGTTCCCCTAGAATCCACTTTAAAAAAAAAAAAGAGTGCTATGATAGAAGTAAGCAACATAGATAGTTGAGACAAGGATAAAGGTAAGCTGCACCCAAGTGGAGACAGTCTTAGTATAATTCTGAAGGGGATAATAAACATAGTGATGTGTATATCAAAAGATATTAAGTGATGTGGGGTTTTGTTATTTTTCACTTACATGATGTCTAGAAGTTTAAAGAAAGTAAAAGGACCTCCCTCAGCACTGAAGTGTTTCTTTGGAGTTGAGTGGACACCTGTATTGAACTGTAGAAACCTGGCATTTCTATTAGTTTCTTTCATTTTCAGCATAATCCTATTTCCTCTCTAAGGTGATGTGTCAGTGGACTTGGAAGGTCCACGCAGACCCTGGTGACTTTTTGGCCATTTGGTACATGTCACTCCTTCTCAGTTGTAAAGCTACACTATGAAATTTTAACTAGAAGATGGTGCATTAGGATTTGGAAAGGTTCTGTTTCAAGACAATATTTATGTTTTTAACAGAAGAAAAAGGGAGACCAAACAAAACAGATCAGGATCACGGAAGACCATAATTCTACTGCAATATTTCTACTAAAGACTAGTGGGAGCCTAACTTTCAGTGCCCCAGCTGAGAAAAGAAAAGCTGTAAACTAGCTTTACTATAGACAAACTCCTTTAAAAAATATTTTCCTTTCCTAAAACAGAAGAAATTCTTCTTTGCTTATATGTGATATCGTGTTATGACACATTGATGTAGTTGTGACAAATTCATTTGCCTATTGTCTATCTCTGAAGTTCTGAATTTTTCCTTACTACTTTTTTCCCTAAACAAACCATTGAATTCCTTTCCAGTCTAGCAAAGCAAGAATATTTCTCCTGATATGGAAAAGAATCCTAAAAAATAGTTGATATTATAGGGTTGTCAAATATCCATGACTAGTGAATACCAGAACAAGAGTATAAATCTATAATTGTCACTGTTAGCTAATGTGTCTGTTTATATCACTAAAATGCAAATTGCAGAATATATGTATGTATATCTATATATATCTTTAAGTAGTTTACATATATATGTGTATATATAAAGAAATTCTACACATATATGGAAGTACTACAGACATCACTGGGAGAGAGAGAGAGAGAATGAATTGTAATTTTATGTGTACATATATTAAATATATATGCACATATATCATAAATATATATAAGGTCCTGGCAGAAGGTCTCACACAGAGTGGCAATTTCAATAAATTTTGTTGAATCAACAAATGAAATAAGGAAATAGTTAATAAAGGAAATATCTCAAAGCATGACTTACTTAATGATACATATAAGAGATAATGTTTGATATGCAAATTAGTTATTATAAGACACATTACAAGAAGTTACAGGGACTCAGTTTTGTTCTAGTAGTTAATACAATCTTACTTTCTATGAAATCATATTTAAAAATGAATTGTTATTGTTATTTTAAAATAACTCAAAAACTGAAATAACATAGACATTAATAGTAGGAGGGAAGAAACTTCACAGATGTAAAGAATAAACAGAGAGCAATTTATGGCTCAGGAAAATGTTTGCAGTAGAATGCCTGAAACAAAATGTCAAATGTTAAGAATCTTTATATTTCAATATATGTGGTAACTTAAATATATTAGACATTTCTTTCTCTAACAAGAAGATATAGAGTTCTTAAAGACTTCAAATTTAGTCAAATTGTTAGGGTTCTGCTGTCAAAAATATACATTTATGAAGATGAAATATCATTCTCCAAAATTCCCCTGAGCTCTCATCTCTGATGTTATTCTACACCACAATTCTCCTCTTAATTATCAGTATCTCCTCTATAAGATTATGGGCTCTTTGTGTCTAGAAACAATGTCTGATCTGTCTTTATATCACCAGCAAACAGATAAATGCCTTGCTCTTAAGGGGTAAAGACAGTGAATATTTATGAAGCAAAACATGGATCTGGAATATCTGTAAGATACAATTTCAAATTTATGCACTGCCAGATGTAGCACAACTATTGGAATTAATCAGAATGAAAACTGTCTATCTGTCTAACGTGCTACATTATATGGTACAGTAGGGACCATATAATTCAGATAGGGAGATTGTCCTAGATTAACCAGGTAGACCACATTTAATATAGCCCTCAAAACCAAAAAACTTTCTCCAGCTGATAGCAGAAGAGAATTCATAGATATTCAAAGCAGAAGAAGGATTTGAAGCATGATTGCTGACTTAAAGTTGGAGGGAGTCACATGACAAAGAATGTGGTGGCCTATAGAAGCTAAAAGTGAATCACAGCCAACAATCAGTAAGGAAATGGAGACTTCTATTCTATTACCATAGACAAATTTAAGACAAACCAATTGTTTCACATGGAACTAAGAAAAAAATTGAAGACTTACACAAGATACTATGAACAGACCAGTTCTGTGCAATAATTAAAATCATAAAATGAAGAGGAAAAAATTAGGCTACCTTATCTGAAACTAATAATACAAGTTTTGACTAAATACAAACCTTTTTTAAAAAAGACCAAAATAAGTTTTATATTATAATTACATAACACATTTCAATTAATAAATAATCTTTCAAATATTTATACCAGCAAGCATACATCTAAAGTATATATAGAGTGGTATATGTGATTATTATATCATAATACAATAAAATGATGAGATTTATAAAACTTTTGAGGTAGCTAAAATTGAAATATTCTTGTATTCAACAGGTCAGAAAAAATGTGTGTCAACAAAGTTAAGTCACTTGTTCACCCACACAGGATCCAGATTCAGACATAGGCCTATTTCTGCTCACCAGTTTTCAGGGAGCATATGAGAGCTATATGGGACCTCCTTCCTTCCAGCCTGCTCATCCAACTTATTTCTCCATGGCTTCCCAATCCTGTGGATTACTAGGGCCCCAATTTTCTCACTTTGAGCATACCCATTTCTCTGTCTTTGCCATACCTCCTTCCAAACACAATCCCAATCCTTTACCAATATACTAATCCCTTTTCTACGATGGGGATAAAGAATCAGAAATTATCCTGAAACATGGGCATCCCAGACTGTCATTGAGAACAGGAACAAGACCTCAGGACAAAATCCTGTCACTGTACCTAGTTGTCAGCTCTCTCAGTTTAGGCAGCTAAATAGAAACCAATGATGTCAGTGACACCCTTGTGCTCAAACCTCTTCAAAGTATCATGAGAGGATGTGACTTTCCTCACCTTCCCTCTACAGAAATAGAAACCTGGGCTTCAAGATGTTGGACTGGTATCTGTCAGAGAAACAAGTCATAAGGGTTTTACTCTCTTACAACATGGAAAACCAGGACACACAGGGACTAACTATCCCACGTCCCAGGTCCCTAACCACAAAACACTAAAGCATAAGGAGTCACATTTGTCCAGAGGCAGAATCATTGTGCCTGCAACAACTAGCTTTGCTCAGTGTCTGCCCCCAGGGCTTCACCTCTGCCACTTAACTAGCACCTTGAATTGTATTACTTGCTCCCCACCCCCACATGCACACACACACACACACACACACACACACACACACACACAAACCTCTTCCACACACTATGAACTTCAGCACAGAATGATTCTTTTAATCCTACTGTTAGGGAACAACATGACAGTCCTGGGCACCATAGTAGCTTATGAATTATAAAACCTTTTTTAAAAAAAAGTAATTATGTCATTTCTTCCTCAAATACCCTATAAATTTTAACACTAAAATTTTAATTCTCAAGATTTCATAGATAAGAAAAGTAAGATTCAGAGAGATCATAAGGAATGCTTATGTCACAAAAACTAATTTAGATTAATTCCTGAAATTAAATGTGGACAGTCTGATTCAGCTGTGAGTCTAGGGGGCAATGAAGGGAAAAGTACAGGAACCAGAGAGCCTGCCTCCTTATGGCACTCCTGGGACACCTGCTGACGGAGGCAGAGCCATGTGACTCTGTGTCCCAGGGGTTAGGGTTGTATAATGCCAAGCTAGAGGTTAACTCTGCCAAAGAGAAACAAAGGAGCATTTGGACAACTTTTAATTGCAGTTGTTTAGTCCTGGTGGACATTTTGTGAAACCATACAGGAAGTAAACATATATCAAAGAACTTCAGAATTATGAGCCTTTTAGAAAATTTTTGGGTTTTCCTCCAACAGCTTCTTTCTTAAGACAGTACTTTCAAATGTCTGACAGAATTTTTGCAGAAACAGAGTGTGTTCGGTGTCTCCAAACTACCCAAAAGGCCTGCTCTCCAATATGACTTCTAAGCCTTTGTGCTCTGCCTTTCTTACCTCTCCTCTCACCTCTGATCCCTTCCCCTTTAACTCCACATTGCCAAGATGAGCCTTCTGCAGCCTTTCCTTATATTTTTCATTTCTATTGGGAACATTCTAACACTACTTTTTTTTTCTTTTGTCATTTTCCACAAATAAGCTTAGCCATTATTACATTTGGAAAATCTTTCTGTATGACCCTGGTAACAGAGGGAAATACATATACCATATTCCCTCTCCCTCTGGCTTCCTTTTGGGTTCTGCCAGTGAGTGTAACAAATGAAGATAAGAAGGCCAAATGAGAAGCTAAGACATTTGTTTTATTGGCTTCCTACTTTGCAGACTCAGCCATTTACTATCAAAGTGTTCATCTCCTATGGGGTGACTCTCTTACAGCTGCAGCTCTCAGGAGACTCTGGGAGAGAGGCTAAGGCATTGCTGTCACTTGTGAATTTCCCTTTACCCTTCCCATACACACTTTTCTGGACATACTCTTGAGGGTGCCATCTGTCTTCCTATGGACCTTACTCCTTACATTTTGTGACAGTGGACTTAATTCTATAGGAAAAGGGAATCAAAAGCTTTTAGAGCATCAAGATGTCCATACAGCTCAAAATATTGCCAACAGAAAATGCCCTATTATACTAGAAGTTCCTTAGGACCAGGGTACTTGCCTCTTTTGATGTCATTACCAGTGGCTAGAAGCAGGCTTGATATGCATAGCCCAAAATACATATTTGTTAAATAAAATAATAAGCAGCCTTGGAAACAATTAACATTGTAGCCTAAAGCTGAAATTTAAGCAAATGCAGACAAAGAGGATGCAGTCTAAAAGACCCTCTAGCTATTGGGAAATGAGATGGTGGTGGGTGGCAGGTTGATTCCAGAAGAATCCTATAAGCTTAGAGCAAGCAGCCTAGATGAGTAAGTCCCTGAGAGACCTCAAAGGGCCGCTTTACCTGGTAGATGTTCCAGCTCTCAGTCTCAGCCTTCTTACTATGACCACAGATAATTCCTTCTCTGTGATTAAGGGCACTAGGACTATGCAGCAGTGAGAAATTGCTGCTTAATAATCCATAAGGACAGGTCTGAAATGGAAGGCAGTATTGTCAGCACAGCACTTACCTCATCCTGCAGACATCAGTCTAATATCAATGCTGGTTAACTTCAATAAAATCTGCAAGTATAGGGCCTATGAGGGTGTTTTTAGAATCAGGAAGCCTGTAAGACAAGTACAAGACACCAAACAGAACTGAGGAATTGAGGTGGGAGAAATGGAGAGAAATTAAACAAAGACAACCACCACTGGATTTCCTTAGCAAGTTCTTCTACTTCCCCCTTGTGGCCAAATTTTCTTAGAACTTAGACTTTTTTCCTCCTTTTCATTTTGTTTTTGTTTTTGTTTTGTTTTGTTTTGTTTCGTTTAATTTCATCTTATATTTTATGTCTTTCCTCCTTTTCAAAATAACATTTACTATTGTTTTGTCAGAATATAAAAATAAAGCATGTCCATTACAAAAAACATGGGCATTACATTTGAGTGGATAGGTAGAATGTCATGTGGTGATGTGTACATTCTGCAACTTTTTATAAATGAATTAATACTTCTACAAAGGGTTAAAATAGGTTAATCAAGACCAAAGTGATCCATTCAAGAGTCTGATTTGTATGGATTGTGAATTCTATCAAACTTACCTAATTCTCATGATTATCCTGTAAAATATTATACCCAAATGAATAATATAAAAGTATATTTCACAGATCTCAGGTATTTGGTGTTTACTGTGTTCTGTGCATGTGCAAGCATTCTGCATAAGCTCCTTTACCTTGATAATAACCCAATGACATTAGGTTTTATTAGCTCTTGTTTTATAGATGAGAAAAACAACTTCTATTTAAGTTCTCCAAGTATCATAGCTTATATCTGACAAATATAAAACTTCAATCTGACCATTGACCTACAAATTCTCCAATATTTCCACTATTCCCTGTTGCCTTGTTTTCTTACTGAATTCTACTTTTTAAAATTTCTACCAGTGATTTCTTAAAGTTTATCTTGTACATTTCCAGGAAGGATACCCATGGCTCCATAGGATGATTCTCCTACTGTTATGCAGCTCTTTACTCCCAAAGATGGAATAAAAGCTCTTGTTCATTAGTTGCATACTTAAATTAATATTTAATGAACTATTTTAGAATTAGACAATTCACTTTTTTTGTGAATTTTTTTGTCAACTAATCCTACTCTTAGCATAGGGAGATACTCTATACAGGTAATAGAGCAAGACAATTTTCTTTAAAATTATAGTAGCCACATCTGGAGTGGTATATTTGAAAAAAAACTGCAAAATCGTATGGAGCTATTCATAACATTATATTAAAAAGGAGGTATAAAGGAATGTATTACCTGCTGGTTCATGTGTTTTATTTAGACCAGAGAATCCTAATTCTCCTTTTCCAGCACTGCTGGGTGTGTTTAATTCTACCCAATTATCTCATAATATTTAAACAATAACTATAAAATATGTTAATTAGCAAATTCAAAATATGTACAGCATTGGGCAAGTTGTTATAGACTAGGTGGCTAGTAACAGAAGCAGAAGACATGGGAGAAGTAAGTGATTATCAAATTCTAAGTGATTAATATTTTATTTCTACAGCATAACAGGTCATCTAGTAAATATTTGGGTTTAATTCTTGGATTTACAATTCACAAGCGTCTGACCCTCATCAAGTTACATGTCCTACATTTGTGATAATGACAACAAAAACCTGTTTGGAGACTCAAATGAGTAATGCCCTTAAGCACTTAGTATGAGGAAGGATTCTGTTGATGTTTGCTCTTTGTATTAAAGCCTAAAATTTACCAAAACTTTATTTTCAAGAGGGCATCCAACAACACAGGAGCAGTGGCTATCCTGTAACTAGGATCATAGGCAGGAACACTCTGGATAGCGTTATTTCTTTGATGATTTTTTAATAGTGAGATTCCTTTGCAGGCTGTCCTACCTTGTTAAATACATTTTGTATTTACATAACAATTAGATATCTTAAAGACTGTACTGTATCTGGTGCCAATCTTGTCACTATAATCTTAAATTTTAATTAAGTCCTCCCAGAAAAGAATAGCATGAGATCATCTACACGGACCAATGCAAGAGGCTGGAATTTCAGCTTGAATTTGGAGAATCACTAGAAGTACACACGTCGAGGTTTGTCCTTTGCCCCTAAACATCTATACAAAATATTGCTGGACTATGTGCTAACCTCCAGGAGGTTGCTAATTAAGTGTTTCATACTGATATTCAAATCATTATATAAATTAAAATAATCTGTTATGAATTGCATTTGGTTATTAAAGCAAAACAACTGTAGAGATATTTAGGAAAGAAAAGTAAACAATCTTTTTGCTGATGAGGGTGGAGAAAGGCCTTGTTAACATTTAATGTATTTCATTCCACAATTTTTCTATGAATATTTATGATCTAAAACACATATAGAATTTTCCACCAATCAACAAATAAAGATATATGCAGCTTGTTCCAGAGTCTTCTCAGAAAGTGGATGTAATTAGCTGAAATTACAAATGCAAATATAACTTGGTCTTACAAATGGTGATAAGGACCCTCCCACCCACTACCATCAGCACTGGGAGGACCAATCACAGTTATGGTAGTCTCTGTGTGCCCACAGTGTTTTATGAACCATAATAACTCTCTCTTTTCAACTATACTGCAAGCTTCTTGAGGGTAGTATCTATGAATGAGCTTATCTTAGGGACAGAATTCAATGTAATGGTGAAGAAATAGGACTCTGGAGTGAGATTGTTCAGACTAATTTGTTAACTCAGCTGACATTTGGAGAATTACTTAGCACTCTTGTTGAAAAAACAAATAAAAGGACTGTTCACATAACTGTTCACATAAGATCACATAGTCCACATATGAAAAATTTTGTGCATTGCAAGTACTCAGTAAACATTAGCTGTTATCACAGTCCTTGTAGATCTAGAGCATAACATTAAAAAAACCATTGAATCACAAGTTTTCAGCATAACCAGTAGTTGTGAAGTTGAGAGCTAAAAGACGTGATCCAGGTGTTTAACTAATTGTGGGCTTTGTAAGTCATTCAAACTATCTGGACTTTTACTTTTTTGTCTGAAATATGGAAATAATGTGTTTATACCACCAAATTATAGTGAAGGTCACACAAAAAACAATATGCTTAAACTCCATGAGTACATTTTCCAAAGAAGCATGCCCTTCAGAAGTGTTATAAATGAATCAGATACTGGAAATGTTTTTGAAGTTTCTATACATTTTGCTTCTCCTTTTTCCACAAAAGCTACACCAATTTTCAAATTCAGTAGCAGAATTTGTATTTTACTCTCATCAACGTGAGGATTTTTAAAATGATTTGCCAGCTTGAAGTTTTGTTTTGTTTTTACGGATTAGTAAATTTGCTTTTGGTGGTATTGTTACTGATGAGATTCAACTTTTCACTGGTTTACTTATGTATTGCCGACTTATTTATTGCCTCTGTTTCTGTACTTTTTCGTTTTTTACCATAGGACCATTCAGCATTTCCTTGTCAATTGTGTAATATCCCATCACATATAAAGGATACTAGCGTGATATTGTAATTTTTAATCATTTCTTTGTTGGAGATACTAATGTAAGAATGATTACTAAGTAGAAAACAGAAGAGAACACTGAACCATAAAGCTTTTAACAATCATTAGCTTTATATTACTTTTCAAAACAATCTTTAAAATACTAAGTACAAACCAAAATTAGACTTATAAAACTCATTTATATCAGATTGTTTATATCCTATAGAGTTTACAGACTTCTATTTATAAGCATTATCTCATTAGAGGAATGCAAAACTTCAGAAGCACTCATGAGAAATTGTGTGAAGAGCTTTAAAATTATAAAATTTTAAAGTTGTCACAGTACTTAAAAATAGCCTGCTTTTGCAGTTACAAGCTTGAGTGAGTTCTCACTGATTAAAGTTTAGAACCTCTTAAAACATTTAATGAACCAAAAGTTTTTTCTAATATTAAAATACTCTCAGTAAATCTTAAAGAAGTTTAGCATTAAACGCAAATAAGTTTTTCTCTAAATTAAAACCACCATTCACTTTCCTAAATATTAAAAGGTTTCAAAACATTTTGGCAAAATAGGATTCGTTTTCTTCTTCCTTGGGGTTATGATAAAAAATGTTTTTAAAAACCTTAACTTATAAAGACAACCCTTGGCCTTTAATATTATAGTAATAGAGCTACTACTCCTGATCGCTGGTTAAAATATCTTACCTTTATAAAAAACAAACAAAACATAGAACACCTTGTACACATACTCTTGAGACCCATCTTAGAGTTCAGAGAGAAGTCCTGAAGGTGATGGGTTTCTTAAGCCTCACAGTAAACTGACTCTGGCTGGAGTATATGTGCCATTCTGCAGCATCCCTGGAAGGGACAGTAAGATTCCAGAGGACATGGTCACTCGGAATACCAATATTGGCTAGACTCAAAGCAGAGAGCAGATTTGTCTTGTTAATGATTTTTCCTTGATATTTAGGATGATGCTTTGTACTTAAAGGTATTTTTAAAAGTGAAATGTATGGATAAGGGCAGTAGAATCCTTCCAAATCAAAGACTTCTATGCCTCAAGCATGTAAGAACTGCTGGAGTTGAAGCAAAAGTCTGGGAGGAACACGGGGCTTCTCAGCAGTAACTAGGATACACCAAGTCCTCAAAACCAAAGCGCTTGCTTCAATTCTTTGGCGTAACATAGAACTAAGACACTTTAATGAAATTTCAGAAGGGTTGAGACCAAATAATGAATGAGGCTGAATTTCTGGCTGGCAAGGCAGCATGAGAATTTGAATTGCAGTTATTTAAATAAAAAAAAAATAAACATTATTTTTCTTGCACAATTGAATATTCTTATTAATATTTGTAACTGCTATATTTATATTGAGTGTTGAGATATGTGTGGCATTGTTCCATGAATAATTCCATTTACTCTCATTTTGACCCATTAAGTCTGTATTGCATAGGGTTAGAAACTCAGGGTTTGATCTCAGACAGACCAAATTTCAAATACTGGCTCTGTCATTTGCTAGCACACACTCTGAGGGAAGATATATAACATCTATAAATTAGTTTCTTAGTCTGCAAAATATGAATACTGCCAGTATCTCCATTAGTTTATCGCTATGAACATAAGATAGCACAGAGTAAATTTCAATATATCCAATATCCATTAGCTAAGGATATATCTATGCAAATTACACATGTATATGTACACATACATATACATTAAGGATATAGAGGTAGAAAATTGAAAGAAAAAATGTAAACTTGGACTTTTGGCCCTAGAGCTAATTCTCTGTCCAAAAACCTTTAAAATGACTCCATCTAAATAAATGGAAATAAGACACCTAAACACTGCCATTGTTTGATATTTATAATTCTCTGAATTTTCTTTTAAGATCCTATTATTATCTTTTTTTCCAATTTAACTACTGAGTTAAATCTTGTTACCATCCAAATTTCCAAAGGCAATCCTCTTTTTTACTCCCTTCATTCAAATGATGAGAATTTGTCTTGGTGGTTTCTCTTTCTAATTGCTTTAGAAGATAAAATGAAGTCATTGTGGATAGATTTCCTGAAAAGCAAGACTGGAGAATGGAGCTGTTCAACAATGTTTTTTATGGTCAGTATACACTGTCATACTTCACTTCCCCATGAAGTAATCACCACACAGGGTTCTGGCTCACCTTACCCTTCCCAAATCAAGTTTCAAAAAAGACTAAACTGAAATGATCTCTTCTCATGTTTTATTCCATCACCCAAGGTAACTTGGCATTTCTTAGTAGATTAGGGACAGGTTTTAATGTATCCTTCATAAAAGAAATGTCTTCCAGTTAACTACACCTTCACAAGTACCCCTGAAGTCTTTTAGCAATCCTCAGAGTTTATCTGGTGAAGCAGTTGGCTGAAACTAGCAAAACTATTTGCTAAGAAAATAGTTAAGATCCTCTAAAGTATTAAATAGCAAGTAGTTGGCACCTATGAACCATACTCAAACAATCTTTAGAGTTCTCAAGAATGTAAACATGCCTTAAAATATGCATACTTAGCTGCACCAGGGAGATGTCCTTTGCAAGTCTCTTCAATACATAGAATCCACTGGAGACTTATCAGGCAGCACAGAATCAGATATCCCACCCTAAATCTATCAGTGTTTAGATAAATGGAGCCACCACATTCTGTAATGCTTTTACACATAAATTATTAAGTCCTACACTAAAGTACAGAGAATTTTCCAGTGCTTAGCATACAACTTCCTTTCGGATTGTATTTGTACAGTCATAGTGTGTAAGGTTTCTCTCCCATTCCTCACCATACTATCATTTTGTGTCCCCTCACTTTTTTGTAACTTTGTGCAGCTTGAGTCTGTGTGATATTTTTTCTTATTTTCCGCTTCACCTCCACCTAAAATTAAACTCTGTGAAGAAAAATAGGAAATCTGTTCCTCTTCTTGCTGTTCTTTACTTCACATCTAAAACAATGCTTGCTACTTGGAAAGAGTTTAATAAACACTAAATGAATAAGTATATGTAGTTCCTCTGACTCTTCCTAAATCCTTGTCATTAAGGGTCAGCTGTTGTAATTTGTCAGTAATAGATAGTCATCATGTCTATTTTGGTGCTAAGTGATTTTTCAAGTAAGGGGTTCTGCTTTAAAAACTGCATTAAATAAAAAGAAATTACATAAACAATCTTTTCTATGAAGAAAAGGGTAATGTCAGCTAGACAGCTTCAGAGCCACAATAAAAATATATTTCTGACAGGACTTTCAATAATAGTCTTCTTAGACCTGAAAGTATTGATGTAAAACTTAAGCATCTCAGATTAAATATTCTCTGTGTACCCCCACTCAGTACAACAATAATAAAAAAATTCTCTCTGGGTAATACAAAGATTTTTTGAGACAATATCACTATGTAGTCCAACCTGACTTGAACTCATGATCCTCCTGCCTCAACCTCCTGATTACAGGAGGTTGACACCATTCCTGGCATATACAGAGCCTTTTGGACAGTATAAAGGGTTTAGGTTTTCTGCCTCCAAAAGCAGGTAATTGAAGAATTTTGCATAGAGGCAGACCAACAGTTTTTCATTAAAAGAAAAAAAAAAAAAGATCACTCTATCTGGGCATTAGTGGCTCACGCCATAATCCTAGCTAGTTGGGAGGCTGAGATGAGAAGGACCATGGTTCAAGGCCAGAACAGGCAAATGTTTGCAAGACTCCATCTCAACCAATGGCTGGCCACAGTGGTGCGTGGCAGTGGTGTGCACCTATCATCTCAGCTATGGTAAGAAGCATAAAACAAGAGGAGCATGGTCCAGGCTGGCCTGGGCAAAAAACAACCACCTATCTCCAAAATAACCAGAGCAAAAAGGGCTGGAGGCATTGAGCAAGCAGAACAGGACTTGCCTAGCAAGCATGAAGCTCTGAGTTCAAGCTCCAGTAGGAAAAGAAAAAAACACTCGGGCTTCATTCTGAAAATAGGCTAAGAGGGAAGAGTGGATCTGTATAAGCATGGATGTAAAGTTCACTCAAAAAGTGGAAATGAGAGAAAATGGTGAATTTGTTTTGTTTCTGCGCTTACCAAGAATTCCTCACTTTTGACTTGTCTGCTTACTTAAAGACTACATTCTAGAAATGCAAATACAAGAATGCGAATTTATGTAAAAGTTTCACTCTACTTTTTAAATTAAAGCACAATGATTACATATATCATTTGGTAAAGTTAGTTACTGTGATTCTCCTTGTACTAAAAAAAAAAATCTAGGTTTCTGAGATTGCAAAATTGATGATCATACCCTGGACCTTGACAACTTCACCAAGACAAATGGTGCCTTGTGAAGCCTTGTGAAAGACAGCTAAGTCATCTTTTTCTAGTGACATCCTGAGCTCCACACTAGTTACAGTTCTCTTCGATTTGATTTGGAATGTAATGTTGATCTCTAATGAAAGCTTAGATCCATCACTAAGCCTCACGTGCTTCTCTGTTTTACAGATATACAAAGACTTTTCTATATTTATTTTTACTACAAATGTCTGTAGAGTAATATTATACATACAACTATAAGGAAATAGTCTTTATTGTCCCTGCAGACCACAAATTTCTTCAGTAGCTAAGAAGACAAGAAAAAGAGGTAAGTAACTTAGAAAGAGGATGAAACAGAGCAAAAAGTTACATGGGAACAAATGGATACTAGCTTTTTCTTTGTGGTTTCATGATCCTCCTCTGTTTTTCACTTTGGTTCTTGGCACTATCAGTGTTCTTAATAACTACAAATATTAGCAACCAATTCATAGAGCACTTACAAATACTACTCTTAATAGCATTTTATTATAAACAATAACTATTTTACTGGGTTATTTTAGTTTTCATTGTGCTATGCATGTTTTCTTTATCCTGCCGATACTTATATAATAGTTACAATATGCTTTTTGGTTCACTGAAATTAAAAACATCTTGGACTCATCTTATTTTGTTTCATATGGTAAAGGTATATCAGGAAGAAGATGTTTATTAGAAGTTGACTTTCCAGCTTCTTGTTTTGTAGCATTTTCCCATGTCTTCTATGTTATTATCCTCCACTCCTCCATTATTTTTCCTATGCACACATCCTTGAATTAGCTTTGCTTCTGTTTCTTATGTTATTGAATGGCCCAGTTCTTCTCCAAATTTTATCAGTAAGGAATGTCATTTTCCTCACTACTCCCCTAACTACCAAAGAGGAAGATAATGAAGTATAGTTTAATACATGTAGAATTGACACACTAATTGATGTCCTTCCATATGGAAGGAAGTATCAGGACAATGAAATTGTCTCCTTTAAAAAGTACCAAAGCAACAGACAGAGTCAGATAACAATGGTGCCTGAAGTAGGCCTATCTAAGTAGGTAAAATGGGTCCATCCTCACCCATAGTGATGGCCATTTCAGATACAGAGGAATGGATCAAGGAAGAAAGGTCCATGCATTTTTCAACACCTACCCCTTTCACATACTCACAACTCACAAAAAATTCCTGCATGTAAAAGAATAAAAAATTATACAGTGTTTACAAACATAGTCTTTATTACTGACTCTGCTATTGTTATTTTTACATTTAGTCTTTCCATCAGAGAATACCTGAAGGGAGAAAAAATGAATGTTAGCATTTCAGCACCAAAACCACATCTCGAACTTCTAATAGTAGGCATGGAAGGGGGGAAGAAAGTTGATTTCTCTTGTGCTCCAGGAAATCAGCTTCTGGTACATGATATATGCCTAAACAAATAACTACAACATTACTAAAATACAGTGGTAAAGATATGCAATCTGTTTTTGCTGCAAGGAGGTCTGGAAACCACAGGAAAGATTCCAGCGTAGTGTGATGTCTAAGTTGAGTCTTAAAAGATAAGCAACAGATCTCTAGGAGAAGATCATTAGAAGTTGTTCTGGGGCAGGGGGCAGCATGAGGAGATGCATAGTGCTGCATGAATAGAAAATTGTTAGTAGTTTGAAATTGTTGGAGCATACAGCGAAACACAGGGAGTAATGAGAGATGCAGCAGGAATGCAAGGCAGGAGATGCATAATGAAGGGTTTATACCACATTAGGAACTTGAATTCTATCCTGTAGGCATAGAGGAACTGTTGGATGGTTTTGAGTAGATACTGTGCATTTGGGTTTTTGAAGACAAATTTTGGCAGCAATGCTTTAATAAATTTGAGGAGAATTTGACTGGGAACCAGACAAAAGGCTCTTGCAAAATCATTTAGATCAGAAATAGAATTTGAGAATGTACAATTATATATGTATATGTAATTTTAAGCAAAGACTCACTTTTTCCTAACTTATATATTTACTTCATATACATGGAGTTCCTTGGGTACTGGATGAGGATATCCAGGTGGGTTCAAGACTGGCTGTAGAGATAGTCATACAATTTTTGCAAACACTGCAGAAGTACTTCTAATGTATTTAGCCATTCAGTTGCCCACTTGAAAATCACTTATGCCTAGGTACTTGAAGTATACTCAGTTGCAGATTGCTAAGTTGAAAACATCATAGCATTTTAGACAAAAATCCTATTTCACTTTTATGGACACCTTAGAAGTATTTATTATGTTAAATAGTGGTTTGGTTTTCTTCTATTAGAGCAAATGAATTGAAATCTTCAGGATAATATTGGAATGAGCTCTGGTGTAAGTTTCTCAGAATTGAATCATTCAATTAAATAATTAATACTTTCAATTGATAGACATCCAGGAGCATCAAGCTTGATTACACTTTTAGCATGACATAATCATTACAGCTTTCTCTTTCATCAAATATAATTTATGATGTTTACTCAGGTATATTCTACTATTTACGTACAGTCACAGACTATGCCAAGGAAAATGAGAAAGTCAAGCAGTTACTATCTTCAAAAGTGTCCTTCTAGAGCAATCTAATTTTTTTTGTAGTACTGGGGATTGAATTCAGAGACTTACACTTGCTAGACAGGTGCTGTACCACTTGAACCATATCCCCAGCCCCTAACCTGATATTGCTTGAGGTGTAACACTTAATATTTTGCTTGAAAATGGTGACTTTAAGATGCCTTGATACTTTTCCATGTGTGGTTATATCATTAACTGAAAAAATATTTGAGATTGATTTTTCAAAAGAAAACACTAACTTCACATCTTCAGATGAGATGGACAATAAACACTAACTCTCAGATGATCTACTGGAAAGACATAATGCTCTCTGAACTAGAATCAACTTATTCACAATGGTGCCTAAGGCATTTACATAGCCTCTAAGGAGGCTTCCACCTGTGAACTGTAGGTCATATAATCTACCACAGTTAAATTATTCAAAGTTCTTAAACTGGCTAGTGTGACAAGTAACAGGTTTTCTATAGTTTTTTAAATTGTTATTCTTTGCTGTTACTTTCTAATCACTGATTTCTTTCTTCTCTCCACTACTTACTGCTCTTTCCCAATTTTCTTTGTCTTTTCTTTCTTGCTAAATGTTGGAGCATTGCAGAAGTCTGACTTGAGATACCTTTAATTTTCTCTATATAAGTTAGGTGGCTTCATTCATTTCCAAGAGCATCCTAAGTGCACTTAAGACTGTCCAATGCAAATGGCTTTCTTCAGAAATTATGAATTTGTTTATCCAATTGCCTATTTAAAATTACTATTTGGACCTACTTGGTATTTTGTTTATTAAGTAAATGCTTATTAGGTACCTATAGTAATTGTAGATGTCAAAGATATATAAGTAGGAAAAACAAAGAGAATTCCCCTCCATGTATTTATGTTCTAGAAATGGACACTTGAAGTATGCTTGATACAATATATAGTAATCAAAATAAATTATTTAGTATGATGTAACTAAGAGCTATGGAAAATGATAAAGTGAAATAGATATCTACTGTTATACAGAAAATTATCCTGAAACCTAATATAGCAGCACAAAATAACATATTAATTATTTCTCATTTTCTGTCATTTAGGAGTACAGTCATGGCTCAGCTGATTGGTTCTGGCTCAGGGTTCTTGTGAGATTACAGTGGAGATATGGTTTAGGCCTACAGTCATTTGAAGGTTTGTTTGGAGCTAGAGGATCTGAGTCCAAGTTGGCTCACTCATGTGAGTATTGGCAGAACACCCATGTTCCTCGTCACATGGACCTCTCCATGGAACATTTTTGAGTATTCTTATGACATGCGCATGGCTTCTTCCAAAACAGTGATCCAAGAGAACATAAACATAACTCTTTGCCTGGCCTGTCTTTGGCTTTATAGTCCACTTGACTTAACCCAAACTTCACCCATGAAGGCTATATTTCAGGCATCTTTGACCTCCAGATGACATAGCCAATCATACCCTTCCCTATGCCTGCATTCCAGAACTCCAGTCTAGATCTAAAACCCTTGATCACACAGCTTTTCCAAGAGGGATTTGTTAGTATAGTGCTGCAGATAATGCTAATGAACACTACCCATTTAGTAATCACAATAACAGAGATTCATTCATTGTTAAAAGTACACAGTGAGTGAGTGGAAGAGAAGCTGGAGTATTCAGTCCCCACCAGGAGTCGCCAAGTTGCCCAGTGAGCAACATGCAGCAGAAAAGCCTCTGGGGCATGGAGTAGAAGTAGCAGTGGACAGAAAATCTGCAGAGCACAGCATAGGTCCCAGAACAAAGAAGCTACTCAGAGTGTGACGTGAGGCAGAAAAGCCACGGAGACACAGAGAATAGAGGTGGTGGCAGTGATGGCAGTGGCCTTAGCACTGGGTCCAATGCAAAGTCTCTAAGGTGGTAGAGAAACCAGAAGCTGCCTTGCTGTGTTTCTAATCCCACTACAGAAGCTGCCATCAGAGAAGACATCTGACAAAAGCCTGCATCCTGAACACAGAAACAGACTGTAAGTAGTGGGGGGCTGGAGAGAAGGGAAAGCTATAACTTAACAGGGGATGCTAAGAGACTGGCTAGTTGAGGGCCTAAACTCCAAAAGCCTTTGATAGAGGTCATATTTAGATCTCCAAATACATATAAAAGCCAGATTTCTCAACACAAACTCTAAACACAAGGAGGTCATAGAAAGATATATTTCAGGTCTTAAAAGAAAACAGGTATCAACTTACATTAGTCTATCCAGCAAAACTATCCTTCCTAATTGAAGGAGAAATGAAAACCTTTCATGATAAACAAAAACTAAAGGAATTCATGACCACAAAATCAGCACTGCAGAAAATACTTAAAGGAATCCTATCCACACATGAAGTTTAACTCAGCCATGAAAACACAACAAAGAATAAACCCTACTAACCAAGTAGATTAGTAAACAAGGAATAGGGGGAAAATAAACACCAGAAAAAAAAACAAGATGACTGGAAATACTACATACCTCTCAGTATTAACACTGAATGATAATGGCCTCAATTCCCCAATCAAAAGACATAGTATCGTAAATTGCATTAAACTGCAAGACCTGACCATTTATTGCTTCCAAGAAATGCATCTCACTGACAAAAAAAAAAAAAATTGGCTTAGAGTAAAAGGGTAGAAAAAAGTCATCCAAGCAAACAGTTCACAAAAACAGGCTGGAGTAGCTATACTTGTATCTGGCAAAGCAGATTTGAGACAATGGAGGTCACTTCATATTAATAAAGGGAACAATTCATCAAGAGGAAATAACAATTCTTAACATATATGCACCAAATATCATTAGAAACACTGCTGAATTTAAAAGCACAATAGATTTCAGCACAATGATAATGGAGACTTCAATACTCCACTTTTACCAATAGACAGATGAAGGGGACGCTGTTTCCCGTGCTCCCTCCCTTTCTGGAGTGAGGTTTTCTCTCTTGCTCCTTGGTTATTACTGCACCAACTGGGTTTAACTGGGGGCGACTAGAGATTTTAGAGAAGATATAGGATAGAGAGACAGAAATTTGGGGTCAGGTGTGTTGTACACTGGGCTGGAGACTCATAACCCTCATTGCTTCTCTTCTCTATCTTGATTATTTAAGGCCTTGCTCCTTGAAGTTTTTTAAAACCTCTTTCCTTAGGCTCATGCACTGTCCCATGTTTGCTCTCAGCTTATCTTTTAGCTTAATTGCTCTTAAAGTCTTTTGCCCCCAGGCTTGCACTGTCTCATCTCTCTTTTGCTCTCTTAAAGCCCTGGTGCTACAAACTTGCAAACAGCAGTCCCTACAACCTGCATATGCATAACTCTTAACGTCTTGGTCCTTAGACTTGCACTGTGCACTCTCCCAAGTTCTCTTTGGCTTTTAGCTTTAGCTTTCCTAAGGCCTATGTATGAAGTTCTTTCTCAGCTTTACTTTCTGAAGCCTGTTAAAGTTCTCAGTGAAGACTTTCTATCAACCCTTCTTTAGCATTTTCCCTTTAGTACTTTTTCCCTTTTTCCTTTAGCACTTCCCTTCAACAATTCTTTTCCCTTCAGCAATTTTTCCCTTCAATAATTCTTTTCCCTTCCAAAAGCTTCCCACACCAAAAAGCCCAAAGTAAAGCTCCAAAAGCAAAATCCCCTCTTCCTCTTTCAGGGGTCTTTTACAGCAGCAAACAGGGTGGAGCCACAGTAAGGGGTGTGACATTGTAACAGGAGAAACCTGTGCCCCCTGAACACAATTTAGGAGATGCAGCTGTTCTGCCTTTCCCTGTTTCATGGCCTAGGGCTGTGCCTATCTCAGCCTACAGGTAAAAGCAATTAACTGCATCTGGCCTTGCTTTGTCCAGTTCTCATAGGCTTTAATCCACTCCTCACAGACAGATCATCCAGACAAAAAAATCAACAAACAACCTGAGAAGTAGGCCCTGTCAGATGCATCTTCCAAATAGACCTAAGGACTAAAAGAGAGGGGTGAAATGTGCAGTCCTATATGTTATGTATAGTAACTCCACCCTTCAGGAAAATAAGTCCCAGTGAAGATCTTAGGTTTTAACCAGTTTATCAATTTCTTATCCCTTAAGAAGGATCTTGAAAGACAGAGCCAAGCATGGTGGCATATGCTTTCAATCCAAACTAGCTCAGGAAGAAGAGAAAAGAGGATCAGAATTTAAGATTAGCCTGGTCAAAAGTTAGACCCTATCTTAAAACCCAGTTGGTCATGGCAAGTTGATGTATGCCTTGGTCACAGCTACTCAGGAGGTTGAGATAGGAGGATCATGTTCTGAGATCAGCCTGGGGAAAAAAAATCACAAGACCCTAGCTGAAAAAATAAAACAGCAAAAGAACTTGGGGGAGTGGCTCAAGTGGTAGAGCACTTGCCTAGCAAGTGTGAGGCTCTGAGTCCAGTCTCCAGTATCACAATTTTACACAAAGAAAAAGCGATAATGTGTGTTTCTTACTTATTCCTGTCCTACAAATTCCTACATTGTACAACAATTTACAATATTCAAAATTTCACATACATTATTTAACAAAACTCAATTGGTAAGCATTAATGTTCTATTTTCTATAAGAAACTGATAAAATAATTAGCAATGGTCATAAAACTAATGAGCAGTAGAAGCACTAAAGCCAGGCCTTCTGAATGTAAAACTATGTTATTTCCAACTAAACAATTTGCAACAGAGCATGTTTCAAATGCCCATACATAAAGGATTCCAAACTGGGGTGAAAGAAAGACTAAATATGTCAGAAATATATCTGCAATGTCCTCAAAATCCATGTGTCTTTCCCTGTGGCCACTCTTGAGCCCACCTGGGATATCCTGCTCCAATCTGCCCAAAGAACTCAGTTACACCTCTATTTTGAAAACTCCACTTATATTTAGTACATATAGCATAGGTCAAAAAGAATATAAGCAAAACAAATAACCTCTTAAGTTGCTTTATTTATATGTGCTTTTATTTATATGTGTCAAAAATTCCATTATAACTTAGTTGTTTCAAGGTAAGATATAAAGTCCTGCCTACCAATAAGAATAAAAGGTTGGGTCTAAAATGATTTGCAAGAAGAACTGAGATTTCATTAGGAAAATCTCAGAAGAGAAAAATCTTATTTTCCTAGAGAGGGAGAGTTCTCTAGGGAATATCATCCTGAGAAAAAAGTAAGTTCTAACAAGTTCAAGGTTCAAGGAGAAGAAAGTTTTCCACTTTTGCCAACCTTAGTATTTGACCTCAGAAGAGAGGTAAAAGTAGGATCTGATGGTATTTGTTCATATATATGCTGAGATCATCCCTGTACTTGGTTATAGGAACTTGAGTAAATGATGATAAGATTTTTTCACAGTTGACAAAAACCCCTAAGTCATCTTATAAAAGTTGAGAAATTCAAGTGTGAACAGTTTGGGAAGTCAATGAAATGTGTAAAGTTGTTTTGATATATTTTCACCAAACATGAGTAAAACATTTTAACTGTCACTTGAAAGGGATCATTACATTTCATGGGAAATATGTTTTATGAAACATCTTTAATCCTGATATACTAGATCAACAGATGTAAAAATAATGGGAAATATTCCTTAATTCTTTCCACCTCAAGCCTTTGATGGTAAGATCATCATTGTGGTCATCATTTTGACATAAAAGAACTTTGAAATACTTGAGCAACACATAGACTTGTTAAAAACAATTGTGAAGTGTCAGGCTTCTAACCTACCCAGTAGAATCTAGCCTTGTGATCAAATATGCACCCATCTACTTGCAAGGGTGCTTGTTTGCTTTCTTTCAACCCACTGATAGTGATGCTTGTAAGTTATTTCAAGAAAAAGTGTTTAAAAATAAAAAAATTGGTAGAAAATGGAAAACTACAAATTAGAGTCATGGTTTATATTAAATCAGCAATTGAACTTATAACCAGGGACTGTGAAGAAATCAATCAAATAAATAGTCATGGTCTTTTTTCTGTAGGATAAAATAGCACCTAGATGTCAGGAAAAAATACAAGACAGTGAAAGAAAATATAAAAACAATGAGTCATGTGAATGTAGGGAGGGAGGTGGCATTGATGGGAGATTGCTAAGGTTATAAGATTACTTTAAAATTCAATGTTTTAATTTAGGAACACATTGATGTTGCTAAGCCTTTAAAGTTCATTAGTAAAATGACCTGTGATTGAGTCATATCCCATAGTGTTAAGCTCATGTGAGTGTCCTTTTTTATCTTCTTCTTTCTTACAAGAACACTGAGTGTCATTTTCTCTCCTCCAGCCCACACTAAAACAGAAATAAAGATTCAGACACGATTCACTTTTTATCCCCTCTCAGAAACTATTTATTGTTAGGCCTGAAAGACAGAAGAGGGGAAGGAAAAGAGGCAACTTTACAAGAGAATAGAGTCATAGGAAGAATGAGGAAGAACATGAAGGAGAAGATAAGGAAACAGAGTTTCTCAAGCAGGGTTCTCTGGAAACAAGATTCCACAAAATGTCACTAAGTGTTTCTCAAGAGATTGTGAACAAAGAAAAGAAATTAAACCTTATTTTTTTAAACTTTCTGCTCTGTGGAGTGCCAGCATTTACAGTGGTGGCAAATCACTCAGTGGCATTGTTTATGACTTCATTAGTTGTCTTTTAACCCTAAACTGCACTGTGCAGGATTGTGTTCACTTAGGTGAGAATATTCTAGTTTTTGTCATGATAGGAGAGGCCAATGATGTTGATAAGTATAGTATTGCATCAAGGAGAATATGACAGGCTATGACATCGGTCTTTAGGCCGCCAAATGGTTTGATGTGAAGCATCTCCCCAAACCCTTGTGTGTTGAAGACTTGGTCCCTAACTAGGGGCACTATTGAAACATAATTGGATTATGAGGTTGCTAACTTCATCAATGGATTGATCCTTTGATGTATTCATGACTGAAAGGGATATTAAGAGGTAGGGCCTTGTTGAAGGAAGTAGGTCACTGAGGGGTGTGACTTTGAAGTGTATATCTTGTCTCACCACCCTTTTTCTCTGTCTCTTTGCATCCTGGCTGTCATGAGACAAGAAACCTCCTCTGCCACATGCTCCCACCACCATAATGGTCTGCCTTGCCACAGGCTCATAGTAATGGAGTTAACTAACCATGGACCGAAACCATTGAAATTGTGAACCAAAATAAATCTGTCCTCCTTTAAGTTGATTTTCTTAAGTATTTTGTCACAGTAATGAAAAGCTAGTACAATGCCAGAACACCTTCATTAACTTTCTTTGATGCTGTGTTAGTTTAATCCTTCAAAGAATGGGAAAATCAGATGTGAGAGCGATTGACTAGGGGGTAAGAAGATAAGAAAGATCAGAAACAAACAAGGAAATCCTTTAGCCTGAAATGCTGATCTGACACTTGTAAAAGGATAAGGTATGAAAGAAGAATCAGACAGAAAAGAATTTAAGCAGTTTGGAGAAAGAATCAGGTAGTCAAATAGAACTTTATCACAAAGATAGCCCATAAAGGAGTCTCTGGGCATAAATTGTCAGACCCTAGTATCCTGCCATAGTTATTCTTTTGGGATTCCCCAGAAAGAACATGGCCTTGGTTTAAACACTGCAGTAGAGTCAGGTTTTTTCATTTTATTTTTTTAAGTGGTACGGGGGATTGAACTTAGGTCCTCATGCTTGCTATGTAGGTACACTATAACATCAGCCACTGTGCCAGCCCAAGAATTATTTTTCTTGAAGTGACTGCTGAGCAGCATACCTCACACCTCAGGCTGCAGAATGAATCCATTTTTCCATAAATATTTGGGCTGCAGACCCTTTAGGTTCTAGTTGTCCTCTCTCCCTGGGGAGAAACTAGAAGAAGGAGATTATTGGAACAAAGTACAAGCAGTTGGGTTCCCTCATCCATCATCCAGTCTAAATATCCATTCTCTGCTTATCTCAGTGGCTTAATTGATGTCGTGACATAAAGACACATTTCTGAAGTAACTAAATCTTTCTAAACTAAGAGTTGCTGTGTTTGTCCATTCACAAACATAATCAGGAAGGGGAGTTTTTCAAGGCACTCAAGCAGATAATCTGAATTCTATAGGGATTTTTCCTTCTATGGAAAGTGAATGATCAAATGAACCACTTGACTGCCCATTGAAGTAGCAGTCAAATCCTTTAGCCTGGAATGTTAAACTATATTTCAAGGCCTCCCTTGAATATGATTGTATTGAAGCCACTACTGCCCATTTGGGGTTTATACTCATGAATCAAGCTGATCTATCTGTTAACCAAGCTTGAATTTCTCCTCCTCCTTCTGTAAGGTCATAGGTATAAGCTGAGGAAGGGTCACTGATGCAACTGACTTGGGAAACCTAAGTTCTTGGACTAACTGCTCACAACACAGCCTACTGCTTGGCATTAAACACATATATATCATTTCAATCTTATGATGGACTGCTACTAGGCCTATCTGACTCTATTGGTCTGCTATTTCTGAAAGAATCCATCTCAGAAAAGAAAGTTATGGAAGCACAGACATTTGATGCAAATGTTTGATTTCTACAGGACTGATAACATACTAGTTATTTCTTAAAATGTATATGATTCTGTACTGAAAAGTCCATGTTCTTATTTCAGACTCTCAAAGTCCTGGCTTATGATTCTCTCACTTAGTCTTACCAAAAACTCTATTCATACTACTGATATTTCTATTACCATAGGTTCTTCTGGACCAAGTGATAGGGTTCCTTATACCACAACATAGACCTACAACAGAGTCCTTTTCTGATTCAGTCCCATTCAGAGATAGAAGTTGTCTGTGACACTTCATATATAGACTGCTATAGCATTAATGTTTGCATCTCCCCAAAAACTCATATGTTGACATTTTAACCACTGAGTTAGTGATATTAGGATATGGGACTTTTAGGGAAGTGATGCCCTTATAAAGAGGATCAGTGTCCTTATCAAAGAGACCACAGAGATCTAGGTGTCTTTCTACCTTGTAAAAACGCAGAGAAAAAGCCATTTTGAGCCACAAAACAGGCCCTCACCAGCTATCAAGCCTGCCAGTAGCATGATATTGTACTTCTCAATATTCAAAAAAGTGAGAAATGAATTCTCTTGTTTATGCCACCTTATGGTATTTTCATAGCACCTGAAATGGGCTAAGACGTGATCTGAAGTATTATTCCTCACGTGTTGCCTCTAGAATTCAAAGAGGCCTGTTTTGCATTGCACTTCATTTTTAGTATTAGGGAATACAAGAGGCAGAAATGTGTCTTTCAACTTTGGAGGATATGTTCTCACACAACCTGAACCACTGGACTCTTAAAAATATTACAGTAGCACATCCCTGAATCTTTGCAGCTTTTATCTCCCTTTATACAGAGCACCTAAGTGTTGAAGGTCTCTAGCATACCAGCCATTTATTGCTAATCCTGCTGGCTCAACATGATGTCATCAACGTAGTAGATCAATGTGATATTTTATCACATGTTCAGACAATCTAGAACTCTCCTAAGTATGACGGAGAGCAGGAGAGCAAATATAGTTATGGAAGAAAACTATAACAGCATTTTCTTGTCCATCCCACATGAACACAAACTGGTTGTAGTAGGAAATAAGACATGTGCCATATTGTTGGTCATATATTATGTTCATAGTCTACCCCAGCATATGCCACGTACGCCACAGCAGCTAAAATAAAGACTGCTATTTGAATGAATTTGCAGACTCCAGAAGTCTTTGCAAGGATAAGATCCTTATGAGTAGGACCAATGTCATGCCAAACCATTTTTAATTGTCTATATTTCAGTGGGAGAGGGAACTGTTTTATAGGCTTCCACAAAAATAACTGCTTCCACAGAATCTATGGTGAGGTTTACATCAACCTTCAAATGTGTCAATTCCATCTATAAATTGAAGGACCTGGGAGGTGACCACTAGGTGGACTCACAGAAGCCATTGTCCTACTGTAAACCCAACTTTGACCAGAATTCCATTCATTACCTTTCCCCAGAGACCTCCACTCTAACAGGGACCATCTTTGGGACTCCAATTATCAATGTAAATGCAAACCTTGTATCTAATAACCTTAAAAATGGACATTTTGTGATCCATGAAACATAGGCAAGTAAATAGCTACAAGTACTTATGAGAAAAGATGGGGAAACCATTAAAACTCTCACCTTTCATGATACTGCATACTTCTTCCAACCATTGGTCTTATCATCTCTTTAGCCAAAGGTTCCTGAATATGAAAACTGTCCCAAGTTGAGAGTCTGGGCAAAAGATCATCACTTCCAATTAAGATGACTCATCCAGTCTCTTGTGCATGTATTCTTGCCTTCTTCTGATGTATACACTAAATAACACTATAGCTGGCTGTTAATCTTTACTACCATTAAAACTATCGTATTTTGTTAATCACCTCCAAGTCTTGTTAGTGCCCCTCTGAACTTGTAAATCATCACAATAATTTCTATGTCTGTTGTGTCATCTTAATTATTATTAAGAAGCTAATATCATCATCACCTCCCCTACCATCAGCACGGCCACCTGTAGAGGAGAGCTCCTACCACATTTTTTAGTGATGATGCCTCCATCTTTACAGTGCCTTCCTGAAGTACTTGGTAAACGGTGCTTCCCAAAGTTTCTCATTAAGTTTTTAATGACTTGTCTGGTCTTACATAGTATAACCTTTTAATATGGCCTTTCTATATTCTTGGTCATATATACCTCTAAATGACTTCCTAGGGAAGAACAATTTCCATGATTGTATAGAAAAATCACAGAGTTTTCATAAAAATGAATTCCTAGACTGGATGCAGTAACTCATATCTATAATACCAGCTACCCAACAGGTGCAGTCAGGGAAAATCACAGTTCAAGGCCAGTCAGAGAAAAAAGTTAGAGAGACTCCCACCTCAACCAATAAGCTGGTCATGGTGGTGCATGTCTGTCACCCCAGTTATGCTAGTTCAAGCCTCCATGAGCAAAAATGCAAGACCCTATTTGAAAAATAACTAAAGCAAAAATGGCTGGGGTATGGCTTAAGTGGTATGCCTGCTGAACAAGTACAAGGCCTTGAGTTCAAAGCCCAGAACTCACTACCCCCCAGAAAAAAAAGGAATTTCTATGTCATAATTCAGTTTCTGTAATATTACTTTGAAGTTATAACTATTACAAAATACAGATTTTGTGGGTTAAAAGTAAATTGCATTATGATTGCATTTTTTTCTTTGCAATATTCTCATTTATTTATTTTATCCCTTTGTTTTATATTTTATTAATGTCTATATTTTACAAGCAAGTCTGATGGCAATTTTTAAAGATAGGATGTACCATGAAAGATAAAGAGTATAGAATTAGATCTGTGAAGAATACTTATACAGTTAGTGATAAAGAATTGCAATCTTCTGGGTTACTTCCCTAGAACATTGAGAAAAAAAATAAAAACTGTATTTACAAAGAAAGCTTTGTAAATGGCTTCACATGTAATAACAATCCCAGTTGCCATGGCCCTTGTTTGTGTCAGAAAGTTAAAATGTTGCAATGCCTCCAGATATCTTGAAAATACAGTTAATTACAAATCATACCCACTTGACAAAGAAGATTGCTCATCATTTTAAATAGCCATTGGAATTCAAAACAGAGTGAAGATTTTGTCAAGATAGTCACATACCATCAAAAGTCTCAAAATTGAGGTACTTCATAACAAAATATATTGCCTTGAAGAAAAATGTTACACCATTGATGAGAAGCTAAAGTGTTAATATGTATATAGTGAATAAAATAAGTTGCACCAGGCAAAAATTGAAATTTTCAACTCTTGAAAGAAAACGTTAACATATTCACGACATGTCACATAATACTGAATACTTTCTGTGTAATGAATTGAAAAGTAACAGCTTGTTTTCCAGGCTGATTAGTAAACAGATTTCACCAATATTATGCTATCACATTTATAAGATTTTTAAATGATGGAGAAACTCAAGAAAAAAAATTACTGCTGAAATCAATTGCTGAAAGCAATAGAAGTCAAAATATGGGCCTCTACTAAAAAAAAAACTGTGTCATGGAGAAACTGGATTGGCACCTATCCTAATGGTGCCCCATGAATGGTTGGCTTCATGAAACAGTTTTCTTCTTTAAATATAAAAAAAAATTGTCCTAACATGGACCCCACACACTACTTTCTTCACAGAAAAGTAAAGAGAAAATAAATTACACTCTGGTTGATGCTACAAAAATGTTAGCTTTATTAAGTGAATGCCAGGTTACTCTTAAATGTTGGAAAAACTGCAAAAACCTGGGCAAAGAGCAGATAAATTTCCTCTCCATGCAGAAATCCTGTGGCTGAGTAGAGAAAAGTTCTCAATATGGAGACTGACTTTTAAAAGTACTCTCAAAATAAAATTACTTTCAAGAAAATACGTCCAAAAAATTTACCTTCAAAACAAGAAGTACTTCAAACAGAGAGAGAGACTAGATATTGCTGAGCACTTTAAAAAAGAATGCTACAGAAACTAGCTTACTTAAATATTTTTCTTCATGTGAACTAGCCAAACACAAATGAAAGGCTCTTGGACTTAAAAGGAAATGGAATTTTTGCAGAAAAAAATTACGTTACAAAAGCCTCCCTCTTACCTTCTTAAGTCAAGTATAGGATGAAATACAGAAGAAAAATAGGAGAAATGAGATACAGAAAGAGAGAATGAGGTGGGACATTTTCAGAGCATCCCCTTGCAAAACTTTCTTACTACATATTCAACACATGGGTGGGTCATTTGTAAAAGCACAAACAACATCTTGTTATATCATTATTAGGAAAGGAACCAGGGACCACATTCAGTAGCTGAATCTTAATGGCTTATCTCCTTATGGCTGATACCAACTCAGTCATTCTCTACTGAATGCAAGTTACAAATACTTAGGTTGCAACACTCAAGCACTCATTCGAGTCCAAACCACTCACTCACCAGAGACACCTCATTGTCTGTCTTCAAGCATATTTGCTTAGTGTATTCCATGTAAGACCCTGAGTAAGTTTCTTTGGAAGAAGAGAACAAAAAATAACAATAATAATGTGTGTGTGTGTGTGTGTGTGTGTGTGTGTGTGTGTGTGTGTGTGGTGTGAGACAGAAAGTGAGAGAGAGAAACATTTTAGAAATAGAGCCAAATTTTTAGTGATGCCAAGAAGAAGGGAAAGCGTGTAATTTGTAAACTACCCACAGGGCCCTAAAACATGATTAGTCAAACACATTGAAGACATTTTCGAACCTTCTCTTAATTGTAACAGATGGTTGAGCAATAAATTTCTATTTGAAACTAAAGGATGTGCTACAAATATATCTGGCTGAAGCTCAAGCTCAAGCTAGTATTTCATTGTTCAGAAAAGATTGTGTCTGTGTTAGTGAACTGTAAGAATTGCTCCAGCTAGCTGCTTGGATAGAATCACTATTACTGAAATTGAAGCCCTTAGTATTACATTAGTATAATACAATTTCTGACTTTAAAGAAGTAAGCTTCCATATTGTCTCATTTTACAGATAAACAAAACAAAAATAAGGGCTAGACAGGTTAAATGGTTTCCCCCAAACCACACAGCTAATTAATCACAACCTGGAACACAAACTTGAAACACCTGCATTTTTGTCAATTGGTACTTCCCCCTCACCATTACCTCTGTGATGCCACCAATGATAATAAATCTCTCAATGAGAATTAAAAAAAAATAACTTGTCCAAAGTTACACAGCTAATCCATAAAAAAATTCTGTATACATTCATAAATCTTGCCTGAGATTCTTATTTTTGTACTATATTCCACATGACAGCTTGTAAAAGAATTCCTGAGTTATAGTTTGTAAAATACTTTCCTATAGGGGAAAGTATGGGATGGAAAAATGAGCATTGACTTTAAAATTAAATGAACTTAACTCTAATCTCAATCCTGTCACTTGCTAGCTGTGTGCCTCTTGGTAATATATGTCTCATTAAGCCTCAGAATATCAGTTAATAATCTATAAAATGGAGACATTAACCCCAACATGGTGAAGTTGACATAATTTTCAAATAAGGATATATGTAAAATATCTCACAGAGTGCCCAGCACATACCAAATACTCCATAAATGGTAGTGGGAGCAGTTTTCCTCTATGTCCACATCAACAGGTTCAGATTCTTTAGGATACATGTTGCCAGTGTATCATTAACTTGAAGTGAAGAGACGAAATGAAGTCCTTCTATTCCATGCAAACTTCATCAGACATTTATTTACATTTTCAAGTCAGTGGTGGGATCTAGAATAGGAAAAGATAGTAAACAGCAAAATTTAAATGGCATATCCAATTAATTTTCGCCCATCCACAGGTTAATTGAAACATAAATATGTAGGCTTTGAATTCTAATGCTATTTCAATTAGTTGTCATTTGTTTCAAACAGCAACTATACCCAGAGCCTTTCAACAGAAACTTATTTCATCCACCACTTTTCCTCCCACTCATATATCTAGAGAGAATATGGGTCTCATCCTCAAATTAGAAATGACACTCTGGGGTAGGAAAAAGAGTGATAGGAAACCATGTGGACTGGCAGGGTTGTTAGGTGAAATTGGTCTTTAATATGGGTATGCTAAGGTTGAGGTGCCTTCTTGGTCACTGCTGTGCACCAAGAAGCCAAATGTCTTCTTCCTTCAGGAGGCCTTGTCCCAGTCACAACTGCTCCAGGCAACTTGGGCTGGTTTTGGAAGACTCCACTACCAGCAAGACAGTAAACTCTAGATGACTCTGCTCACCCTGTAGCTCTCATCACCCAGGACAGGAGGGAGCCACCTCCATAGTGACTCAGCAGAAGTCCTGTGACTGGTGGAATGTGAGACTTGTGATTGGTAGAACTGGGAGACACCTACAAGTAAAGCTATAATTGATGGAATAAAAATCTGAGCAAAAGTGTGTCATACCCCTTTTTTAATTATATAAGTAGGATATTTCTGTCTTAGTGGGTCAGTCTAGGAAACTTTTCTCTCATGTGTACTACTCCCCTCCCTTCATGTTGCCACATTAGATCCCGATAAAGGCTTTTCCTAAGTGTCTATTATTGGCTACTTGAAGTCTTTATCACAGGTAAAGTAGGATGAGATGGTTGTACAGAGAACATAAGAGAATTTAGGGCTTTAACCCTACACCCTCCTAGCACCAACAAACAGGCCGCTACAGGTTTCCACAGAGCAGTCAGAAACAGAAACTGCAAAGAGCTGAGACTACAGAAGCTGAGTCTACAGAAAGTGAACCAACAGTGAGAGCTGCAAGCTTTCAGAGTTCCTGAAAATCACCAAGGACTAAAAGCTGAGAGTTCTTACATCTGAAACTCAGGAACTCATGCACACTAGCTATTGACACAGAAAGCCCAGGGCAAAAGCCTCTTGCCTGAGTTCCTAGATCTCTAACTCCCTGGCTCTAAGAGTTTGGAGTAGCACACCTCTCTTTCTCAGGGCCTAAAGTCATATCCTCTGGTTTTGAACCCAGAGCTTCCTCTGTCCTGAGCACTCAGAGCTAAAAGCCTAGACAAGTGAAGCATGGAGCCACAAGCCTCTCTTTATCAGGGCCCAGAGTTATAAACCTCTTGGTTTTTAAGCCCAGGCAATAAGCCTCTGGTACTCAAAAGCTTAGGACTTCCAACACTAAGGGACATGCTCCTTGCCAGTTCATGGTTATCATCTGAGTACAGAAAAGGACCTTCAGCTGGCCATTTTTGACACTTTTACCATATAAGGTAACATATGCCTAGGTTCTGTGGATTAGGATATTATCATATTCCAAACACAATTATTCTCTCTACCAAACAGATCTAAAATTGTTTATGTAAAGTTTTTAAAACTGAGTAAACCCTATCCTTCGGTAGAGTATATTTCACATAATATCCTATGCTGTAAATGTTAAAACCACAGAGACTCCTCTCTCTCATTCCTTCTCTCATTCAAACTCTAATCTCAAGGTTTCCTCCTCTCAAGCCCTTTTCCATCTTTAATTTAGGCCCATACTACCTATTGTCTGAACTATTTCAAGGGCATTCAAACTCATCTTCATTGAAGATGAGTTTCTCCCTGCTCTAATACATTTTGCAAAAGCACGTTTGATAGAGTTTATTTGAGCAAAGAACAATTCATGAATGGAGAGGTAGCAACCACAAAGAGATTATGGGCTCCACTCCCACAGTTTATAGATTGAACATAGAAACAAAGCAAAGAAGTTATCTGATTGACTGTAGCTAGGCATTCTCTCTATTTTGGCATGATCCTATGGAAGGTTGAATAACCAATCAGATGCTTGACTGTGATTGACTGAAGTTCAGTTTTGTTTTTCTTTCTTTCGTTTGTTCTTTCTTTCCTTCTTTCTCTTTTAAGTCAGGTATAAGAAATGCCTTTAAGTTTCAGTTTGCTCACTTAAGAATTCTTAGTACATCCACAACCTGAAAGTAATGATCTCCTTATTTAAGGTCTCTTTTGGCTACTTATAAACTGACAGGATAAAGTCCAAATACCTCAGTTTAGCAATCAAAATCTCTTCACAATCTTACCCCAAACTACCTCTTCTTTCAAAGCCATTTCATATACTTAACATCTTAGCAACACAACTTATTTACTGGTTCCCAAAGATGCCCCCAAATAATTGATTTTATTCATTGTGTTTCTGGATACCCTTAATTTCTTCCTCTACCTTGAGATTCAAGCCAACCTTTTCATGTACCCACCAAGATATCAAATGTTTTGCCATAACAAATTAGCCATTTACGTGAATGTCCACAGCCACCCCTAGTTCTCTTTATTATTGAATCTATGGCTTTTCCTATTACTTGATGTTTTTTATCATTGGGTACAATTTCTCAAAGGATTTTATTATTACTTTATTATTTTTATCATGTGTGTGTACAGTTTCTTAAACTAAGAGCTCATTAAAGGCAGAAGCTGAGTCTCATATTTTGAAAAAATGTCTGACTTGGCATTTAATGTAGGCCTAATTCATAGTTGTGCACTGCTGGTATCTAGAGAGATAAAACAAGGAAGTATGAAACAAGATATGCCTGTTCTGATTCAGTTTGGAAACTCAATCCTATATAAAGCAACAAATGGAAGAAACTAAAAGGATTCATCATTACGAGGAATCTTAGGGACTTAAGGAAAGAAATGCTAATTCAAAAGATTTTCGTAGCCAAATTTCACTGAGGTAGGTGCAAGTAATCATCCCCCTACAGTCTGTGGGATGACAGGGTTTGAAGTGGTGAGCCATGGAGGATCTCTGGCCAAGTGTCAGGGGAGAATTTGTCAGCCAGCAAAGTCTCATTCTTATGGAAATTCTTACTTGTGGCAAGTGTAGAAATTCTCTGTCAAATGACTTTGGGCATCAGATTTTTAGCAAAATATCATAACAGAAGAATATAAGGAATTTATGCAGAGCTTATATAAACTCCTTCATACAGATTCCCAGAAATTATTGTGTATTCTCTGAAAGTATTAAGCAAGCTGAGGTTCTACAGTCAGGCAGATTAGAGATGAGTCAGGGGAAACTGAGTGTTGAAGTCCTTGAAACCTCTTATTTACCCAAAGCTGGTCAGGTCTGAAGTCGTTCAGGTTAAATAAAAAGATTTAATGAATGATCAAATAAAAAAATGCATGATAGAATGCATGTTTTTAAATTTTACCAAAATGTATGTTTTACTTTCAATATCTAGGTTTACCCTTATTAGTATACTATGAACATGCATCATTTATCAGATAGAACTTAATTATTTAAAAAACTTAATTTGGTGGTTGGCACTTACTCTAGTCTGATCCCTAAACCCACTATTCTACCTAAAATCAAACACAAGCTTTTTATTGTACCATATATCAGTTTCTTTGTCCATAGAGCAGAACTCCAATTTGTCTACTACATAGAGGATAGCTAGACATGTAAAATATTTTTTACTTAGAGATAAAGAATCTCTATCAAATAAAGCATGATGGTCTACTTAGCCTTGATGTTAACTGAGGGGAAAAAAAGGAGAATACAGAGTAAAAATAAATAAATAAATGGGACATTGATGTAGTGTATCTTTTCTGTCGTATAACTGCCTATGAGATGCTAAGTTGAAATATTGTCTAACATTTTGCCAGTAGGGAAAAAAAATAACAGCAGATGGGCTAAGCAGAAGGCAGAACCAAATCATTTTGTATTCTTTTCAATGTAGTTTTTTCAGTTCCATTACAGATATGACTGAGATAGATAATCATAAACCAGAAAACATGCATCAGACATTCTTACAATTGTATTACACTTATTCAAAGTGTAATATAATTATAACTTATTTCAAAGCTACTTTTATAAACAGATATTACCATTAAAGTCTTTTTTTGAAGGGATTGATAAGATTTGGAATCCTTGAAGAGCAGAAAAATTATGTAAGATCAGAGAAACATGGAGAGACTACTACCAGGGAACTACATACTAAGATGCCCTGCTTTTGGGGTTACCTGATTTTATTTAAGAACGTGTTTATTAGTTATAATGCACTAACTCTAAACCTGGTCAATTTGTCATCAGGAGTTAAGTGCTATAACAGCAAAGGCAACAGATGTTGGGAATAACAAGCCAAATTGCTGAAAACCATGCCAGTAATTTCCCCTCAAAAGTAAATGGTCTGACTTTATAATCTCCTGAATTCATTTCTTTCATATGCAGCCGATGAGTTTGCATTGTTGAATTAGAGTGCCATCTGTTTCCTGGATGCAGATAGACTTAAATGATACCACACCTAAGTCTACCCCTCACAGTTCAACTCGTATCCCCTCGTCATTGTAAATCACTTGTCCAACTGCAGCATAATCAGTCAGGACCATACTTGGAAGACTGATAACAGTCCCATAGGAAATTTGTATATTTTGATAGGCCCACTTCACATCCAAAGATTTTGTATTGCACATTGTCAAGTATAATTTTATGTGCTCTTATAATTATGTAAAAAATACATTTATAAAATGTGCTCACTGACTTTACACATTGAGACACACTAGTTTTTTAGTAACAGAAACTGGTTTTACTTAACATCCTATACTAGGTTATTTGTAAAATATACATTAACTCATATTGATTGCAATATTCCAGTGATCATTATCTACTATTTGCAGAGGAGGAAATCCAGGTACTGGGAGTGTAATTTATTTATCAGTTCTTACTGAGAATTTTCCAAATGCTGGACAAGAGGAGCACCAAGGATATAGTGATAATAGAACCATGGACATGGATTTACCTTCCTGAGACTTAAATCTAGTAGAAGAGATGAAGATTAAATGTACTATTAGCTCTGACAAATGCTATGAATTAAAAAAAAAGGATGTGATCATGGGTTATAACAGTTCAGTTTAATTTAGAATGGAAGGTAAGAAGCTTCTCTGAAGAAAGAACATTAAAACTAAAACTATAGGATGCTCGGGAGTAATCTGGGTAAAGTGGAAGAGAAAGTGCTAAGCAGAACTCTAGGAAGGTTTTGGTTGTAAAAGAGGCTAACTCTTTCCAGGAAGAGATGGGAGACTAGTTAGTGAACCTGTGAAAAGGTAAACCAAGGGAAAGGTTGCATGAGGTAAACCTAAGCAGGAAAATAGGAGAAATGTAAGCGGTCACATTCAAGATCTACCCGACCTGCCCCCATGCCATACAAATAGAAAACTGACTTCCTAAGACTAGAGTTGTCTCCATTTCTATTCTACTGGCTTTTCTACTCTACCACTACACTGTCCTCTTACAAATGGGTTAGCAAAGACAGTGCCTTATTTTGAATTTACGTATTTAGAAGATGTTCTTTAAAAAAAAAAGAATAGCAAATTATCACTACTAATTTTTGTATGCACTGATGTTTCATTACTGGGCTCTCTGCATTCATTCTATTAAAATTTTAATTACACTAAGACACTATTGAATCAATGCCTCCTATGTACTCAGCTTTTTGCTTTCTCTGTGTATTAATCATATCTACTCTTAATTCCAACCAATTCCTACTTTCTAAATGAAGAAATTAAACTTCTGGAAACTCAAGTGTCTTTCCTAAAATCACATAAGTAGAAAATTGTGGAGCCACAAATCGGAAACTGACCCCAACATCAATTCTAACTATTCTACATCACACCATGAAAAATTAGAGCAGCCATAATTAGTTTAATAATACTTTTCAATAATTTCTTCACTAAAGAGAAAAGTGAGGTGCTCACATAGAATCATACAGGTGTATAGGTTAACAGATATTGCTATGAGAACAAACAAAACAACAAAAAAAGCACACTACTCCTTCTTATTTGTTACCTGAAAACATGTTTGTTAAATTTTTTTTGGCTTAATTTAGTTTGATGGAGGACTTATGGACTTAGGTTAATCAGGTGATGAAGCATTGGAGAGTAAGCTTCATTTCCTTGTCAAGTTAATCATTACGGGTAGAATGATTACATGCTTGGTTATATCATTATTATTCAGAAGAAAATTTGTTACTGAGCTATAAAGGCTCAGAAACTTATTGTATCATTTATTTAAATATGCCAAAAAGAAGGAATAAGTATAATTTTAGGTCAGTTAATATGAAGTTTTACAAAACAAAAGTTGTCCAAAAAGGCCCAATAATTTTGACATCAGTTAAAACATTTTCTTAAAATTGCCTGAATTTTCCATAGAACTTATTTTATAGCAAAATTTTTTAAATAGCATCATTAACAATTTTTTATAAACTATAAATTTGATCAAACTAGAGCATTGGCTACATGTAATATTCACAAGGACAAGAGTTTTTACTTATTTGATTTCATCAGTCCACCCTCAGCACTCAGAACAACACCTTACACATATTGGCACAAAATAAATACTTTTGACTTAAATAGTTAGTTAATATTCCTCTCAAATTCATTTTTTCTCCTCCTCCTCTTCCTTGTGTATCTCCTGCTCCTCCTCATCTTCCTCCCTGTTCTTGAAAGAGAGTCTTCCTATTTAGCCAGACTGGCCTCAAATTTGTTATTCTCCAGTCTCAACCTCTCCAGTACCTAGGCTTATAGGTGTACTCCACTATGTCTGGCCAAATAATTTATTTCTTTAGAAACAAGTTCCCACTCCTGTAAGAAAGACTAAGAGCAGTTTCTCAGAGGCCTTTATAAAGTGTTCTTAGCAGTTACCTGCCAACCACAAGGGGGACTCAGACTCAAGTCACAGTTGCCATGTAGATAACAGTTGAAAGAAGAAAGAATACAACCCTTCCATGAAACCATGGAGTCTTTCTATCAGTTTCAAAGCTTATTCTATCTCTCTGCTATTAGTAATGATAATTTTAGAATATTAACAAAATCATAAATTATTAAGCTGAAGTAGAACTTCTCTACTTGCAGATGAAACCATTCAGATTTCTAGCTTTTATCTTTGGCATGGATAGAACTGTATTACATGTGTTTTAGTATATTCTAGGCTTGCTAATACAAATTCAAAGTCATACTTTTGAGCACTTAAAGAGCTTAAAGAGTGAAAAATTTTGTACAAGACAAAGATGAATGATGCATGATCTTTTCCCTACAGGAGCATATAAATATGAAAGGAAACAGGAGCATATAAATATGAAAGGAAACAACATAAATCACAAATACCAATTATCTAAACAGAACACATTCTCACTATGAATATATGAATAAATGTGATGCCTAGTGATCCCATTTATGCCCTATTACATCTCTTCCATACATTTGTTGCTCTTGACAATAATCAATAAATTAAATCCATATCTTCATTGAGCCTATATATATTTTGGAGGAAAAGGATTCTGTGCTATTGTACAGCAATGCACACAGTTGGGTTCTGAACTATATGATATTTGTTTTCCATTTTTAGTTTGTCTTCTATGCATTGTAATTCTCTTCTATAAACAGCAAATACAGTGGGTTGAATAGTGTCTTACAAAACTTCATGTTCATCCAGCAAAGCCTCAGAATTTAACCTTATTTCAAAATAAGGTCTTTGTAATTGTGATCAAGGTAGGGATGAGATGAGAGTATGCTGCATTCAAGTGACCCTAAATCCAGTGACAAAGTCCTTATTACAGATAAAAAGAATGCAGAGACACATAGAGAATAAAATGCAGCAACAGTCTTTGGAGGTAGGGATTTGAGTGGTGCATGAAATGTCAGAAGCTGGAAGGATTCTCCATTAGAGCCTTTAGAAGGAATGTGTAGCCTTGCTGGTACTTTGATTTTGAACTCTGGCTTCTGAAACGATTGTAGAAGTGAATGTCTGTTGTTTTAAGTCACCGAGTTTGTAGTAATTTGTTATGGCAGCCTTAGAAAACTAACATAATCATTGTTACATTTTGTTGTGTGTGACAACTTGGTTTTAGCTGTGCTATGGAAGATGGGAAGGGTCTATGTTTATACTTAGACAATATTTATTAAAAAAAAAAACCTTGACCTCTTACCAGTAAAAGAGCAATTACTAGTAAGAAAGGATTATCTATAGATTGTGTAATAGCTGTCAGTAACAGTGGAATTGAGGTGACCAGCAAACAACAGGTTGGACTGAGGCAGGGCTAAATCTTAATCATACATACACACTTTCTTTATTCCTAATTCTCTACATTTAGGCTTTTAGTGTAGCAAGTGATTTCCTATTGTTTGCTAGATATTTTTCCATTGCTTTAGGAGATTCTCAGACCTAGTTAAGTCTTTTATTTTAGCAAGCAGTAGCTCTATTTATATTTATCACAGAGGTCCTAGCTTATTTTTGTGGCTGTGAGTCCAATAACAATACAGTCACACTGCCTTTGGAATGTAAGTTTGATTGGCTTGGTTGATTTGGTGTCACTGGAGAAGTTTTTCCTGGTACCTCCAGGTTTGAAGAAGGAAGTCTAAGGTTCATAGGAATATAAAACACTTCATAGCCCAGAGACTGGTGGTAGAATCCCATGGCCAGTGACCCCAGTTTTCTCCATGTCTCCCAGTGAATAAGGGGAGCCTGAGCCCTGTAATGAGAGGCTTGCCTGTCCTGCCCGCTACTTACATCATTAATCTTTGTCCAGTGTCACCAGGCTACTAAGCATTTCCAGGTACAGAAATGGAATTTTAGGCCCAACAGGGAAGGAAGGCATATCTCCTGGCCACAAATTTTTAGCAAGAATCCTAATAGATTTATCCCTTGAGCTACTGTTGGTTTGCTTGTGCTGTTTGCAGGACTCAGTTAATATGGGTGAGGAATGAGCTTAACGAGACCATCCTTGTATCTAAGTTGGGGGTCAGAAACTTTAGTTCTGAGTTGTCTTCTTCTGCTGGATGGCAGCTGTAAGAAAGAGAACGTGTGATTGTGTCCCGTGCTCCTTTCGTCACCTTCCAGATTTCTCTTTCAATTGTCAGGTTTGTAGTTGTGTTTAGTGGGGAAAAGCAGGAAGGAATTGACTTGCCATTCAGGATTTGAACCTGAGACTTAAAGATCCTCCAAGAGGAAAGACCCAGAAAAAAATGTGAAATTCTTAGTGTTAGGAAACAAAACAATGCAAAAACTAAGGGCCAAATTATAAGGACAGAAAAATGTGGGGGATGATTGTTGAGCTGTTATTTCTCACTCCAGAAGCAATTTCCTTAAAATGACAGTCTCTCTGGGTTATATGACAAAGGAGCCAGAGAGATGCATTGGAGGAAGTCTCTAAGACAGGGTCTTGAGCCAGGCTTGAGTTAGTGGTAAGGGGGAGAGTGATGGGACACCCATAAGATGTGTGGTGATCCAATAATAGAGGAGACTTATTTAATCATCCCTAAAAATAATAATGACAACAAATCTGGGACTGTGGGAGGTCACAGCATGAGTTTTAGGTACCACCATAAAGCAGGCACAGTTGAGATCATTGTCTGGGACTTCAGGTGCCTGTGTGCCTGAGGCAACTTCACTATTCTCCATGTCACTGGGGAAGACTCTTTCTTCCTCTAGGTCTCTGAGAGAGATGAGGAAGTAACTGGGGATAGAGAGTCACAGCCTTAAAGGGTCTCCTACAAGCAAATAGACAGCCCAAGAGCACAGCAGATATACACACAGACACTTCAGCAGGCACTACATGAACAGATGATAATGACTAAAGAGTAGTCGGGACACTGAATTTCAGTGGATACTTGCCTGTGTCCTTTTCTTCTCTTGGTATCTTAATGCTGTGTAGCTTCCTCTCCCCATCCCCTAAATTTCTCTAATATTGAGAATTATAGTAATAAGTGAGGATAAAAAATTATCAACCTGATGGAGTAACAATGAAGTGACTAAAAACAAAACCAAATTTACTGATTACTAGCAAGACTTGACCAAACTTAAATTTTTTCTATCGGGTGAAATAGTAACTTAAAATAAAGATCAATTTAGTTTTAAACCTAACAGCTAATCCTCTTTTGATATCCAAAGTTATAGCCTTCCTGATCATCTTAAAACAGAATATATACAAAGCAAAAGTAAATTAGTTGTAGAAAAACAAATATATTTAGACTCGTTATAGATAGCCTTACTGAGCTATAAAACTATGTGGTGCATAGAAATTAACACTATGTTGCTGTATGTTTTCTAAAAACACATAATCTGTATATTACCTATTTTCCAATGTGTGGTGATAGTACACAACATTCTATAAGCGATTTCCCTTGCACAAACACCTGTTTTCTTTCTCACTTTCCAAAGTAAGATAATTGTAAGTAGAACTTCAAGAAGGTTATACATAATAGCTTTTCAAAGATGAAAATATTCTAAACTCTTAAATTTAGAGAAATAATCAAGTAAATTATAACACATTATGAATTATTGTCAATTACTAAGAGTAAGAATTGCAAAAAATATGTTACAAAGTAAAAAAATCTCAGGATACCTATTTCTGGTGATGTTTTGAAATGTGAAAGATTTAATGTGCTCTGTGAAAACAATGTACTGCTACTTTTCAGCTGGAGGATATTTATACTTTCATTGTCTGAATCAAGTTTGTTCTTCACCCACACATAAAAGCCATCTCTTTTCTGAAGGTCTCCCTGATTAACAATCAGAATGAATCAAAATCATCCCCCTTTATGATTCATCTGTACTCTGCGTTTAGATTTCATTACTGCTTGTGGAATTGCCTTACTTCTTATCTCACTGTCTTATATTTGTATCATCAAGCACTAGCATTGTGGTTATCACACATTAGCTACTCACTCCATGTTCATTGGATTCATCTAAAAGGGACAGAGCTCTGATTTTAAATGACATACTCAAAAGTTTCCTGGTTAATTAAAGGGATTACACCATAAATGGGAATTGTCAAGATTGATAAGCAGTAAAAAGAAGAAAGGGACAAAAGAAAAGAAAACTGACATTGATTTCAGCAATCACACAAAATTTATAAAACATTCATAAAATGAAAGTTCCAGAAAATACTATGGAAGTTTGAGAAATAGCTTGCTTTCTTGGATTCTGTCAAGAAGTCAATTGATCAGAGACTAGTCACACCAGCAATTTATCTTAAAACTAGACTGCTCTTATCAGCAAGTTATTTGGTTAGCGTAAGAGTTATAAGATTGCACTTTACCTGAGTTATTTTCTCCTTTGTCAAATTTAAGAAGGAGGAAATTAGCTTAAAGTAATTAAAAATGGCATAGAAAGACAAATTACCATCTAATCACTGTAACTCAAAATGCCACTTATTCTTGTTAATCAGTTATACAAATTTGAGCTTCCATTAAGATTTCAAAAATCTAATGGTAAATCTATATCCTAACCAGAATGATGAATACAACCAAGGAGTCAGTTCTGATTCTCAATGTGTAGCAATTTCAGCTATTACAAACTCTATTTATAGTAGTTGCTAATTTACTTTCTGCTAACAATGGAATATCACTTTGCTTGAAAAATCTGGGTTGGAACTTTCACTATTTGTTGTGAGTCTGACCTAACAAGCATCTAAAGTTCTTGTATTGAGTAGGACTGAGCTACACTGACAAAACAACAAGGGTGAACATCTTTTGCTAGCAGAACTATTATGCAAATTAGTGGTCTATTCCATTATAACTAATCAGTAGTGTGAACCAGCCATCGTATAGACATTTAGAGTTACAATTTATTTCTGCTTCATTTTGCTCCCTTCCCCTTCTGTTTTCTGAGATTCACTTTCAAAATACCTCTGAAGAATGAGACTTGGCCTTGTCTACATTTGAGTACAAGTGTGGCCTCCAGAAAAATGTCCTATTGCAATCTCACTAAACATTCTGCATTTTAAACTTAGGTATACATTCCATTAGTTCTTCAATTTCTGTTGACTACTTGAACATAATAAAATCATAGACTTAAGCCTATGTCTAACTTCAGCCACTGTCTAACTCAGTGTTTCTCAGTAGGAACATCACCTTATAGGAAGCACTTTAAAAAGTTGTGGGTGCATTTTTTTTGGTTGTTGTAATTACTAAGGATACAAAGAATATTTAGTGAGTAGGAGGCAGAGATGCTAAATATTCTACAAAATTATGGAACAGCTATACAGAATGAATACTTTTCTCACATCCTATGTGACTGGGAAGTATTCCTTGAAGACTGGTTTTCAACCTTTAGCTTACATCAGCATCATTTGAAAGGCTTGTTAAAACACTGATTGCTAGTCTTCATACTCAGTTTTTGATTCAATGGGCCTGAGATGTGGCCGATCGGCAGTGTAATTAATTCCTAATGATGCTGATGCTTCTGGTCCAAGACCATTCATTGAGAATAATACCTGTAGATAGTTAAGTAGCTGTAAATCTCTTTATAGTTATTTAAGCCAGAATACTAGTTACATTTTGTGTGCATGGTTTCAATGTAATAGAATATTCTAGTACTGCAACTACCATATTGCAACTACCATGCAATTTAAGGGACTTGAACTTTGTTGTGTTCAGACTTTGACAAGAATTGTTTAATGTTTCCGAAAACATATCAACAAAGCCATTGCCAGTATCAATGACAACACCAACATCACGCACCTCTACCCATGTTCATTTACAACTTTTGCATGTAAGTATGTAGCAGAGGAGGTCGAGATTCCTTTTAAAATATTGTTAAATTAGTTAAGAGCTATGAAAGTCAGAGAGAATCTCTCCATTACTGTTAGTTGTTTCAAAATATTTATACCATTGTCATCCTATTATAACACAGATATAAAAATTATGTTTGAAATTATTGATATGCACTGTGTATGGCAGTTGGTTTTCAAATTTTTTTGGCCTAGTACTGGAGTTTGTTGGAACCCCATGCTTCCTAAGCAGGTGCTCTATTGCTTGAGCCACACCTCCAGCCCAGTTGACTTTCAATCTTACTTTGATGTTCTCAGAGATAACATAATTTCTCTATATCCTGTTTATTGCTGGTTACTTTTCCAATGCCTTCTCCATTGCATGTCAAAGGATATGGTTTCTAAAGTCCTTTTCAGTATTAGAGACCCTTAGAATTTCAAGATATACCCTATTTTTTTAACCACTAAGTTTTTCAATATAATTAAGCAAATAATCATTTGACACTATACTTAAAAGTAGGACCCACTGCATTATGTACATTGTTATATATTATATGTGTTATATTTTGTAATATATATATGTTTTATATACATTATAATTCTTCATTGTATACACTTCCCCATCTCTATTTGTCTTGGCATCTTAGACTATTTTAATTAAGCTTATTTATATCCTTTTCCTACAATATATAAGTTTGATCTGTTTTTATTGACTCCAGCACTATTTTTCATGATTTAATGTGCACCCTTATATCTCTAATTTTATTTTCATATACTTATTCTATAAAGTAGTTTAGTATCCAAACATTCATTGTAAGAAAGCACAATTATCTGAACACATCAATACTTCAAGAGGAATCAAGTTATGATTCCTCTATGGAATCATAACTGAATATTTGCCCTTTGAAATATATATATATAACTGTATTATAAATTACTTTCTTTTGATTCATTTTTATTTACTTTTAGGGCATTATATCTATTTTGCTGATAAATATATTTGTAGTGAATTATATTATACATGAATTTCATTTGAGATAAAAAAGGGGCATTCAAAATATTTCTTACAAATGGAAATTAAACCTCAATAAAGTCAGGAACCACTGATCTAGCCAATCCCTTCAGTTATTTTTTGAGAAGTAGAGGTTTACAGTAAAGAAAAAAGTTATTTGCATCAGAACACAAAACTATTTAGAGACATTGACTCTTTTAAATCTAAGGTTAGCACGTTCAAATTCAATAATCCTAAAAGTAGAATAAAAATATTGAAATTATTTTTATCCTTTTCTTATTTCAATGTAGAAGGCAAGAAGTCAAGTAGAGAGATAAATGTAGTTTTTGATCATGGATTGTAACACCAATTGAATTTTCTTCGTGGCTTCTGATATAATTTTTCAGCAGAAAAATTCATGTATTGGTTTTCTTCAACTAAAATCTATAACTCCACAGGTTCTTATTTGAGCCAAAGAAATTGTGTTGTAGATGATCCCTTTTTCAGTATACCATACCTTTACTCAGCCTCCAAATACTAAGAAATTGGTTCGGGCAGCATTTTGAAAGTCATACATTTCCTGGGAAAAGCACAGAAATGGAGGCAATCATCTTCAAATGACAAAAAGAAAAAAAAGAGTAGTGAGCTCAGAAAAACTGAGAACTTGATCAATACTGAATCAGACTAGGCACAATGAAGTACCAGATTATCAGATAGCAGTCTTCAAAAGTGCAATATTTACAATCTAGGAGGAGTGGGGCACTTTGAAAGCTTGGCTCAGCATTTATTAAGCAAACATCATGAATTGCTGAAAGTTGGCTAAAAGTTTGCTACCATGAGACACAATAATTGAATATGTCTTAGTAGGTGACCTGGAAAAAGGAACCATTTTCAGCAGGATATATATTTTAAACTTACTGTCTTTGCTGTCCACAGAATCAATGCTACTGCATTGTTTTTATTACTGTTATTGTTATTCTTTTATGATTATAGTTTTTGTTATTTGTTGTTTTATGTTGGTCTCTTGGCAATCAAGTCATTGTAAGAAATAGCAAATGAAATTAATGCAGAAAAACTTTAAAATTATTCTCAGGAATCTCAGAATTTTATTTCTTTTTCTGATCACAAAAAGTATGCAATATATCTAGTCTCTTCTTTCATTTTTTTCTTCCAGAAATCTCAGATCCACTTTGCACACAACACTTGGACTCTTGTAGGCATATTTGTCTTTTCTTTCTCAGGCTATTTTTTCCCTTTTTCTACTCTACTAGGATTTTTGGAGTTAGTTACTAGTTCAGACTAGTTTAGTTCTTTTATTGGATGATTCGAGGGTTGAATAAATATATTTGAGTGAATTAGATCATAAGTTTTAATCCACACTGAATTACTTTGTTCTCAATTATGTGAGACTTCCATTTCCTTTTCAAACTTTCAAGTTGCCTTGAACCTGAGATATAGACATTTTCTTTGGAAGAGCAAATACCTGACAGCCATGGCTAGAAGTGTTTTTAAAATATGTACGTGGAGGTATGAGGTGTGGCTCAAATGGTAGAGCACTGCATAGCAAGCATGAGACCCTGAATTCAAAACCCCAGAACAACCAAAACAAAAAGAAAAAAGACTATATATATAGTGTGATGGATTTTATATCTAATGAAAAACATGCTAGACTGAAATTACAATAAGTTAACAAAGCTATCCTAGTACTTAGGTTGACAGGAAAACAAAGTTTGAAATGAGTATACCTGAGCAGAGAAAAAGAGAAATGAAGATGTAAAAATATCTTCAAATTTGCAGTCTTAGAAGTAAGCCAAACAAAGGTTAAGAAACAATTTGGGTTATAATATATATAAACATGAAAATGTCACAAGGAAACTACCTATGTAGATATCTTAAACAAACAAAAGGTCATTTTTTTTTTCATTTACAAAATCAGAGAACAGGATGGCAGAACAGGCCTTGCCTGGGGAGCTGGTACCAGTGGGAGGGCAGAGGAAGTGGGGAAAGGTCTTGGGAGGGTGAATATAGTGCAAACACTGTATATAAACGGAAAAATGAGACCTGTCAAAACTATTCCAGGAATGGCGGGGAACGGTGGGGGGATAAAGGAGAATAATAGAGGGGTTGAATTCAAGTATAATATTTTTAATATATTGTAAGAACATTTTTAAATGCCACAATGTACCTCTACTCAGCACAACAATAAAAAAGTAAATACTTTCAGTTCTCATGATTTTGACTCTGAACTGAAACGTATATCTTTCATGGAAAATAAAGGATGCCAAAAGAAAAGGTAATGAGATAGTTAACAAAAGTCTCTAAAGAAATATGTTCACCACAGAGTGGGAGAAAATATTTGCCAGCTACACATCAGACAAAGGACTGATAACCAGAATATATAGGGAACTTAAAAAACTAAATTCTCCCAAAACTAATGAACCAATAAAGAAATGGGCAAGTGAACTAAACAGAACTTTCTCAAAACAAGAAATTCAAATGGCCAAAAAACACACGAAAAAATGCTCACCATCTCTAGCAATAAAGGAAATGCAAATTAAAACCACACTAAAATTCCACCTCACCCTTATTAAAATCGCCATCATTAGCAACACCACCAACAACAGGTGTTGGTGAGGATGCAGGGAAAATGAACCCTCTTATACTGTTGGTAGGAATGTAAACTAGTACAACCACTCTGGAAAAAAATTTGGAGGCTACTTAAAAAGCTAAACATTGATTTACCATTTGATCCAGCAATACCACTCTTGGGGATATACCCAAAAGACTGTGACACAGGCTACTCCAGAGGCACCTGCACACCCATGTTTATTGCGGCACTATTCACAATAGCCAAGTTATGGAAACAGCCAAGATGCCTCACTACTGATGAATGGATCAAGAAACTGTGGTATCTATACACAATGGAATTTTATGCAGCCATGAAGAAGAACAAAATGTTATCATTCGCTGGTAAATGGATGGAATTGGAGAACATCATTCTGAGTGAGGTTAGCCTGGCCCAAAAGACCAAAAATTGTATGTTCTCCCTTATATGCGGACATTAGATCAAGGGCAAACACAACAAGGGGATTGGACTTTGAGCACATGGTAAAGTGAGAGCACACAAGGGAGGGGTGAGGATAGGTAAGACACCTAAAAAACTAGATGGCATTTGTTGCCCTCAACGCAGAGAAACTAAAGCAAATACCTTAAAAGCAACTGAGGCCAATAGGAGAAGGGGACCAGGTACTAGCGAAAAGGTTAGATCAAGAAGAATTAACCTAGAAGGTAACACACACGCACAGGAAATCAATGTGAGTCAACTCCCTATATAGCTATCCTTATCTCAATGAGCAAAAACCCTTGTTCCTTCCTATTATTGCTTATACTCTCTCTTCAACAAAATTAGAGATAAGGGCAAAAATAGTTTCTGCTGGGTATCGAGGGGGTTGGAGGAAGAGGGAGGGAGCAGGGTGGGTGGTAAGGGAGGGGGTGGAGGGAGGGGGGAGAAATGACCCAAACATTGTATGCACATATGAATAAAATAAATAAATTAAAAAAATAGATTCAAAGGATAAAAGGAGACAGTCAGGTGAAGAGGTGAGTGAAAGAGAACATTGTAAGCAAGAAAATCACAGTAATAGATACCTTGAGGTAAGAAAGAACTTGATGCATTTGAATAACAAAAAGATGAGGATGGCAGAAGCATAATGAGCAAGACTAAAATGGGCATATTAGTCAGGTTTTGTAACTGTTGTGACAAAAATACCTGAGAAAAACAACTTAAGGGATAAAGGATATGGAGGGAGTAGCTTCAGAGGTTTCAGTTCATGGTCGACTGGCTCCAATGTTTTTAGGCTATGGTGAGACAGAATATCATGGTGGGCAATGCATGATGGAGCAAAACTGCTCACTTTGTTGCATCTGGGAAGCAGTGAGAAGAGATTGAGAGAGATTGAGAGAGTCAGAGAAAGAGAAGGGAGATAAGGGACTAGGGACAAGATATAATCTTTAAAGGTTTGCACCACCTCCTTATAGACCAGCTATGAATTCATCAATGGATTAATCATTAATGAAGTTAGAACTCTCATGCTCCAAATACCTCTCAAAACTCCACTTCTGAACGTTGCTGCATTGAAGACCAAGCTTTTAATACACGAGTTTTTGGTGGGACATTTCAATTCCAAAACACAACAAGGGGTAAAAGATTAAGTTGAAAACCCAGCCACAGAGAAGCTTTAAACAGGGCACTATGCAATCTGATTTTACACTTTTTTCCCTCTTTGGCTATCCTGTTGTACTGCTCTTTGAACTCAGGGCATCACACTTGCTAAGAAAGTACTCATTTGTCACAATCCTAGCCTTTTTTCTTTAGTTAGATATTTTTTGAATAAAGGAGGATTATAATCCTCCTGTTTACACCTCCGCATAACTGGAATGACAAGTACTGCCACCAGGCCTAGTTTTATTAGTTGACATGGAGATGCCCTAACTTTTTGCCCAGGCCAGCCTCAAACCCCAATCATCCCAATCTATGCCTATGCAGTAGCTGACAATACAGGTGTGAGCCACCATGCCCAGGCTTGATTTTGGTATCCATGGATAGAATAAACTGTATAGGGTTGATGCAGGGAAAGTGGGCAAGAGAAGACAGAGCTATGAGACTGTTCCAGCTATCTAAGAGAGGATGACAGCTTCAATTAAGGTTATACCTACAATGGTGATGAGAGGAGGTGAAATTATGGAAGTATTTTGACTATAGAATTGACATTTTGTGTCAACATAATTAACATAGGATAATAGAGTAGCAGGTATAAAAATGATTCCAGGCATGAACATTTGTGTGGATTGCATTACCAAGTTCCTTAGGAAGACTGAGAGAATGGTGGCCTAAGGATAGAAAGTATGATAGTTTTAATTTTGACATCCCTTAGGGCATCTATAAGTCATCTGATAGCAGGATAAATAAGGCTGAGCTTCAAATCTGAAGTAAAGATATACATTTTAGAGCTATTGGATATACATGTTTTTAAGGTCATAGGAAAAAGAAAACTTAGGACATGGTCTTATGCTTCTCTGTGTCTTTTCCTCTTTCTACCTCTTCACTCCTAGGAAAGCCAAAGGAAAAAAATATAAAAGAATTTGTGTCTCTTTAGGATCTAGGATTGTGATGGAGTAGATGCTAATTCCTCACCAACTGTCAGTTATAGATTTTGTATTACCTATACATTCTGTAGATTTGATGGAAGATCTGCTTGGTAGTAAATTATAATCTAATGACAACTTAATCTCATGGGAGTTCATTGTTGTTGTGCTGTGTTTTGGGGTTTGCATTCTACTTTCCACTCATTTGACCAGGGAAAATACCAAGAACTCATAATTACAATTTTCCCATTATTGTCTCCACTATAATTGGCTCAAATGAACAAAAGCCATAGGGTCAAGAGTCAGAGAAAAGGAATCGCAATAATACAAAGGAAACCCAGAGAAAATAATTTTATGTAGAGTCTTAATTATTTATGGACTATGTTCACCTATACTTTTTCTATGATAAATATTTGGAGTAGAGGTATGTAAGATGGCCCAATATCCTAGGAGTAATATAAACACTGGAGAAATAGGAAAAAGTTTCATATGACTTTCATAACAGCATACAGTAGCTATTGTATTTTTTTACATCCCCATTTGGCAGATTGAGCAAGTAAGGCTGATTTGTCCTGAAACACACAAAGAAAGAAAGAATTAGTGTCAGTTTGTGTGATAACTAGATTTAATAGTTGGATGGTTGAAGATACACACACACACAACAGCAGAATTTGCAGTCATTTTATAGAATGCAATCATAATTTATACAACTGAACAGACTTCTCAGTTATAGCCAAGTCACTACAAACTAAAATCCATAACCATTTGAAAACAAGCCCAGGAGAATAAAGCCCAAAGTACTTTTAACCTTTTCTAAGGAGATCAAGAGTTCCATTCAGATCTTTAAAAGATTTTAAAAGGCAACTTGTACATAATTAATTATTGAAGGAAAAACTAGAACAATTTTTAGAAAATTGGCATGGAACATAAAACTCTGTTCTATAAAGTAGTCCCTGTACAATTAGGTATAGTACATCATCTGACTATATAGTTGTAAATATGCAAAAGAGTAATATGGGCTAATTCTAGAATAATAGCTAAGTGTTCAATGGGGATGGATGTTAAGTACTCTGGTTTATTACATTCTGTTTATTGCATGTTGAATACCTTTAAATGAGAATTTAATGTAGTTGAAATTATAAGGTGTATATTTTCTGCCAGCCACTTTTTGGTGAAACCCTGTGAGATATGACCAGAGATTAGAGGCTAACTCTTTATTGCATTTATGAAAATAAGAATGAATTTCTAAAAAAGAAAGGGCAAGTGGGTCTCAGCTGTTGAGAGTTTTATATTTGTTAACAGACTTCCCACTTCTACACCATGATTCACATTTAAGAGATCCCCACTCCAGAACAGACCCTTGAGCAGAAAATTGTTAAGCTTAAGAAAACATTGATTTATTGAAACTTTTAAAGGCATAAACATAGCCTTTGTTGTGACCTTAAACAGGATGGAGAAACACTGGTTAATCATGAAATAAAAATTCGCTGAAGGGTAAAATCCTTCAGTAGAATATCATAGCCAAGAAAAAATATTTCACAGAATGAGGTATTTTGTTTTTATTCTTAAGAAAATTAAATGCAAAGTATTATATTTCCTGAGCTTAAAAAAAGAACAAGAAACATAAAACCTGTATTGTTTGACTCTTATTTCTAAGGAATTATTCAACAAACAGGTCTATTACTTTTATTGATTTTTAAGAGAAAGGAAAAAAGATACAAGCAAAAGATAAAAGAGATGAGTGAAATAAGAGGGGTGTGGTAAATACTGAAGAGAGAAACCAATAAAAAACAGGGTAGGAAAGAGGGAACTAAATGCTTAAAGTACAGAAGAATGTTTTCATCAGGAATACATGTTGCAGAAGACAACAGAGTAAAAGCAGAATCACAGTAACTTAAAGTTATTCAAGCAATCACTATATCTCTGGCATGATAGCCCCAAAATTATTGGGGACTCTGGCTCATTTTTTCATGTTGCTCTGCCCACAGTCCTCTGGCACAGTACTTTGTAAGAGAGCTACCCATAGTCTCTTTCACCAAGTCCATACTCTAACTATTCCTTGAGGCTGAGGATGAAGAAATTCATGCTTTCTTCCATGAGTCAAATTTCTCTGAAGTTGCACATGCTAAGTCACATGGCTAAGACTATAGGTAAAGAGAGCCAAGAAAGGTAAATTTTATCCCAAGTTAAAAATTGGAATTTCTGTTATTAACTTAAAGGAAAGAATGGATATTTTTATATACAATTAGTACTCATCTTCACCAAAACCTATTGTTTAGTCTGGGAACATGCTCATATACTTAGTATTTTATTTCTTCCACAATTCTAATTTTGTTCATTCCAAAATTCCAATTCTATTGTTGTTATTGGTTATAGCATCCAAATTTTAAGTATTATTTCAGTAATGACAAATTGTTAAATGTAATATTAAGTGTAATTAAGTTGTTATTCCTTTGTAAGACACTGCATATAAAATAATTAAAGGGGAATATCATTTTTAATTTATGTCCCTATTTAGAATTTAGGAAATAAGGCTAGTCCACATATTGAGAAATATTCTAAAAAACTATGCTAAAATAGCAAAGTATTTCATTTAATAATCAAAGACATTTGAAGGCTTTGTAATTTTTACTTACAACAAAGTCCTCCTCTCATTTGGTTGAGAAAAAAACATGACACAGAGAAGAGGCATAAATCCAATAGAATTAATACTACATCATTTTTAGTCCCTTTCATATGTATTACTTTATCCAAAGTCTTCTACAGGATTAAAGGGAGGTTTTATTTCCACTCTAGAGATGAAAACAATGAGATTCAGAGAGACTGAGTTGGTCTGTATTCAACCATTATTTCCTCTATACACACTTTGATTTGGTAAAAATCTCTCTTTTGTGTGTATTATTATACCACATTCATTTCTATCATAGTGCTTAAAACATTTACAATTTAAACTTGCTGGTATGATTTAGTTAAATATTAAATTTGTCTTCCCCACAAGATTGTACATTTTATTATAGTAGAGACCATGTTTGTTTTTGCTAACTCATAATTCCCCAGTACCTCCCACATGACTAGTTTATTGTAAGTATAAAGTAATAGCTTATGAATAAATTAATTGCTATACTCTACAATAACAATGAAATAATACCTAAAAAGTACAAGGCTATGGAAGTGAATCTGGGTTTCTATGTCTCTAGCTCTTCCAATGTTTTGAAAGAGTTAAAAATCATAGAATCTCATTAGATTTTTTAAATGCTCTTCTGCTGATCTAGAATTCATATGCTTAAATTCAATCATCAAAAAGAAACAGATAATCACTAACAAATCATGAAAGTGAAGGTTTGTTTTAAGGCCAGTGTTTTCGTTTATTTGTTCATTCAAATATTTGGGCATTTATTCAACAAATACATTTAAGTACCATTTCTCATTATAAAAAAATTCTAGCACACTGGTGTAAAAGATATTTAAACTGCTTTTGCTGAAAAGCACTGACTCCTTACTTGGGTCACAAATTAAAATAAAAACAGGAGAAAAGCATGGCATCTGTACCTCCATTTTGTACCTATTGTCCTTTGCTCTGAGCCATTTACTCTTACAGCCACCTCACAAGGAAGAACAGTAATTATCAATATAATCTTTATGACAAGAGGCTGAAACTACCCTAAAGAACAGCAGAACCTAGCTGGACAGACCTCCTCCCAAACGAGCACAATTGCCATGAATGATGACGCTGCACCCTGGAGGAGAAGTGATCATTTCATGGGAACCAGATTGTTCCCTGAAGTCATGACAGTGGCAACTTCTCCAGAACCCTGGAAGAACAAGGACTGAGAAAATGATCAACCAGGCCCCACCTTACCATTCTGATCACCTAACACACCTGTGGCTGGTGCTGTTTAGTTATGCATACATTTTGTCCCCTGCCCTAATTCTTTGTCTATTTAAAACTAAAGCTTATGTCTGTGCCCGGAAGATGGCTAACGATGGGCTGAGTGCTTACTTTGCTTCTTCCCACAACAACCCATGCTGTGTAATAAATCTCCTTTATCTACCCTTCCCCATTATCATCTCTATTCAGCATATAGGGGTGAGTGGTCAAACCTGACATGTGGAAGCCCAGAAGTTTGGGCCTGGGGTCCAAAATGCCAGTTTCACTACGTGCTATAAGGAATGGAAAATTAAACATAATATGCAATCATGTTCTCAGGGTCCTGGTAATTTATTTGAAGAGACTGGAAAATCATATTTCCTTTTTTGAAATAGGAGATGACAATGGATGGTTAAGTTCTGAAAATACCATGTAGTGAAATAGCCCTATTCAGTATTTATTCAAGTCTGAAGTGGTTTCATGTCATTTCCTAGAAAAGGCCAGACAAAAATATGATAAACCATGGGCTCACAGAGAAAAGTGCAAATACCATTTGGGCAACTAATAAGTTGTGGCAATGAAGTTGGAAAGGGAATAGGGTGAAAATGACAGAGAGATAATCAAAGGCCAAATTATGAAAGTTCTTATCTTCTCTTAATCCTAAAATCTACTGGAAGCTTTAGCATAAGTTCTCTGCTATCAAGTCACCCAGGAAATAATGTAGATGGTAGAATGGAATAGGGCATGGTGAAAATGACTGAAGGAAGGCCAGGAGATGAGCTATGAGTATTCTTAATAATACAGATATGAGATATTCCAACAAGTTACAATTCTGCATTATTCAATGAATACTGTAGGATGGAAGGGGATGACAATGATATAGAAATATAATCATAAAATTATTCTTTCAGATATTGGGAAGGAAATGGTGTCATCTATTGAAAAACAAAAGAACTGCAGAGCACGCAGATTTATGGGCAAGGATAAATTACTCAGCTTATACATATATAATTTAAGGGGTAGTAGAAGAAGCAATAGTAGATATCAATGGGAGTCAAAAAATTTAAAACTAATGTAGTAAAAATATAAATGGAAGACACCAGATAAAGGGTTGAAATTAAATGGAACTAAATACAAATTTGAAAATCAATAACACATGGGAGGTATTCAGTGACCAAAATTTTGAATAAATCACACAGGATCAATACTTAGTTTGAGAAGAACAGAAAGATGTCATGAGGAACACCAATAGTTAGGGCTTTGACAAGATTAGAAAAAAATTGAGAGGGATTGACCCAGATACATGAAATTAAACCAGTGAGACTAATGGCTCCCAAACCAAGGTAGAACAGAGTTGTGTGAAAGACAAAGTAGTCAATAGTGCCACTGCTTCTGCAAATGCAAATAATGAAAGGATGTGTGTTAGTCACTTTCTATTAACAAATATCTTGAATAAATCAACTTATAGGGCAAAAAGGGCTGGTTTGGCCCACAGTTTTGGAAATCTTAGTCCATGGTTGATTGGACCTGTTGCTTGGGGCCTGTAGTGAGGCAACACATGAGGAAGGAGAGCTCACCTCAAGACAAGAAAGCAGAAAAGAGAAAAAAAAAAAAAGAGGGCATGGTTAGGGTCTGTCAGAAATATCTGGGTGCTGCCATGAACACAAAACAGACATGCTGAAAAGTTGATGAGCAAGGCAAAATTTACTTCTGCAGAAGGGTATGTGCCTCCAACCTAAGTCAGGCAAGCCAGAACACCAGGTGGAAGAACTGCCTCAGTATTTATCCCTAACACAGGACTGTCCCTTTGCTCTAACTGAGGGTGCTTGAGTTCACAGTTTTAGTGATTGACTAAGGATGAAGTTTAATGAAGGGCAAAGGGGAAAAGCAGACATGATTGGAGAGCATGGACACAAAACTTAATTTGGTTGGTATGCTCAAAGACAAAAAGGTGACCCATACATGGGAATTCTAGGATTCTGGGGAAGCCGAGGCCTGAAATTAATATTTAAACTGAATTGGCAGCACCAAGTATATAATTAACCTGTGAACCAAGGGGACCTTGAAGCAGTGATTACTTTGGACAATGATTATCTTAAAACTAGCAGTTTGAATTTTAGGACAACTGATGACAAACAATTCTCTGCTTAAAGGTAGAAACTTCACAGATAAACGACATGTCATGAGCACATAGACAACTGGGGAAATTAGCAATATCCATACAATGACAGACATGTTCCATAGTGTGGTACTGGGTGGGGAAGGAGGAAAAAGAGGGTCAAGCCCACAATCTTGAGATTAAGAGTATCATGCTCTACTGACTGAACTAGCTCTTTGACAGAAATGACTCAATTTAGTTGATTCTCACAGGTACTACTATTTCCTTCAGTGGCAAACCCCCAATGACTCACAGACCTCCCACTAGGCCCCACCTCTTAAAGTTTCCACCACTTCCCAATGGTGCCAACGTAAAGACCAACTTTCTAACATAAATGGCCTCTGGAGGAATGCTTAAGATCCAAACCTTAGCAGACACAATGTAAAATATTGGATTTGACAATTATGAAATTGTTGGTAACCACTGTGTGAACAGTGTCAGGTGACAGAGGCAGAAGATAGATTTCAGTGGGTTGAAATGGAACTGGCAGGTAAGGATGTCAGTCCTTCAATGAGACTAGATTAATTTTCAAAAATCTTGATATAAAAGCAAAGTGAGATGTAGGATAGTAAGGCTGTGTAGTAAAGAGAGAGTCTTTTTATTTTACTATGTAGAATTGACAATCTGTGTCATACTGTACCATCCAAATTAGTCCAAAGGATACCACTGATTTAACAAGACTCCTAAAGAATTAAGAATAAATGGGGGGGACTCTAAAGTTCAAGTAGAAATACTTCTTTTAAACAGAAGATTATGAAGTTGAAGAAAAGTTGTTAAGTGTGGGACCTAATGTCATAAATTTGTAGAATATGCCAAAAGAAATTCCTGATGCTTCCCATGACCTCAATAAAGTTGACTGTGTTACAGAAAGGTTGGCACAGCTATCTGGATTCTTCAGTCCTGTGACAGAATGTAGTGAAAGAAATAGTAAAGTTTATTAACAAAGGAATACTCTTTCAATAGACTGGAAGCAGGGTTATCTCTAGGGTGAAAATTACAATATTAGCCTTTGAGTCTAGAGTGGGTTTAGAGAATTATAATGTACAAATGATTTTTGGGTCTACTTGACCAAGGGTGTGGACTGAGTCTGTTTTGTTAAGGCAAAGAGACCTACCTTAGATTTGAACAAAGCCTTTGATAATCCTTAGGTGGGTAGGTGACTCTAAAACATTTTGTGATATCCCATGACCTTGGTGGGCTATTTTGGTTTTCACAGACTGGTCACTTGTAATGTGAGTTTTTTTGGGTGGTACTGGAGTTTGAACTCAGGGCCTAATGTTTGCTATGCAGGTGCTCTGCCACTTGAGCCACTCTACCAGCCCTGGTCACCTGTAATTTGGAACATTTAATTATAGCATTTTCTCCTAGAGACCTTGTGATCTCTCCCTCTATTTCAGGTTTCCTTGGCATATTCCCATTGCTGCTGGCATATCCGCTACCTATCAAATGTAAAACAAAAAGAATTTGACAGTAAGCAAAACAAGAATGGGAGACATGGATAAGTAGGAAAAAGCAGAGAGCTGATACCAAAAGTTGGTCCCTGAGCTCAGTGGCGATTTACATATAAGGAGAGAAGGTGCCATAGGTTGTCAAGCTACAGGCCCAAACTCCTGTGTTTCATAGATCAGCTCCAGCCTCTCACCCCAAAGTGTGCCAAATACAAAAGACAAACAATGGCAAAGGACAGAGAAAGGAATTTTATTACATGTCACAGGAAACCGTGGGAAGAAGAAAGGAGTGAGACAAGACAGATTAGAAGTGGTAGAAGGGAGACAAAAATTTAACACAAACCTGCAAGTAGTCAGCTAAACTCTGCCTTTGACCACCCATTTGCAGTCAATGTCATTTGCTTTGCATTACATATGTCCTACTAGAAAAGGGAAATAAAGGGATCAGGTTCTTGCCACATGCACAGAAATAGCACCTGTGCACTTAAATTGACCTTTTCAGTCATTTTCCCCACTTAAGAACTCCTAAGTATTACTTACATCTCCTGTGTACAATTAAAGGCCTGGGAATCAGCACAAGAGCATGTGCAGAATGTTCCTGTTATATAACAAGATTTTCTCAATCAAATATGCCAATTACCCTAGCCCCTCTGCAAAGACTACCCAGATTTGCCTGCCAACCTAACCCTAACCATATAAAAGACAGATAAACCCCTGACAGCTGGGCTCCTAAGCTACCCTTTGCTCAGGGTCTGCTGTCTCCCTCTCCTAAACTTCTGATTTGTTTGTCTCACTTAATTCTTTGACCTTCAGATAAGGACCTGATAACCATATGAGGAGCACCCAAACACCCCTTATTGGTAGCACTTCAAATCATCTTCAGCCATCTTCCCTAACAGACATTTGCCTTTGTTTAAATAGGAGGAAGAATTGGGGGTAGAGAGTGAGAGGTATTTATAGTTAAACAGTCCCAGTCCCAGTCCCAGTTGTGCTTAGGTGGTCACAGGTAGTCTGTTAGCTAAGAGTCTCAGGATTGGCCAAGTGGGGCCAATAGGAATAAGAGTCACTGATACTCGGCATGTGGTCCAGTCCTTCCTAGATTCCTAGATGCTGTAAAGTGACTACAAGAGAGAATAGCTAAGAGCAAAGGACACAGATGCATAAAGGAGGCTGGGATGCCTAGCTTTTATCCTACCTTCAGTTAATTTGTGGGCCCAAGTAAGGAGTCAGTATTTCTCAGAAAAGCTTTTAAGCACCTGTTTCAAAGAGTTTTGAGAAAAAGGAAATTAAAGTTTTTATTAATTCACCAAGAGAATGTCTTGGTAAGAGGCCTGATATTTCTCTAAAAAGCCCGTTGTTTCTCATACCCCTTCAGATGTCTGCTTCTACAATGTCTCCCTCACCCAAAATGGAGTCCTCTCACAGTAAGATAAGGATCTTCTATTTGGAGTGTTGATACTGTTGATCCTGTTAATCAAAGTGGACAGTACCCAAGCATAAATGCTAGAACTGGATCTGAGAAACTCTCCCCAGGCTAGATTTTAAATCTTGCTTGTATCTTGTAGTAGTCCAGAGAGTCCCACCCAAGCCTTTGGTTAGCTAAGCTAGTGGTCATGGAGAAGCCTTAAAATAGCAGTTAGTTATCAAATTATATGCAATTATTTTATGCTTTAACAATTAGTCATACTGTCACCAGAGGAGGAATAAAGGGGTCCCCTCTGCTTCCCAGTTTCCACACAAAATCACCAGAATTTGAAATTCACACATGAAAAGCATTTCAAGTTGTCGCACATCAGGAAATCTCACAAGATGTAAGTTTTAGCAAGGATTTATTTTAGTATAACAGGTAAAAGTGGGGCAGGGAGAAACATTTTCTGCTCCCCATGCAGGAAATGGTAGTAAAGACTCAAAATGGTGGTTCTCATCTTTGGCTCTTATACTTTCTGAGCTGGGAGAATGCATGTGGTCATCATCTAGCAATCTCTAATCATTAGACAATAATTCTGTGTGGCTAAGTTGGGTGCTGTTTGTTTATCTAAACATAGAGATGGAATCTAAGCCTATCCCAAACCCAGGGACAATAGGTATTCTAGGACTTCCTGTTGTTAGACATGCCTTTCATTTTTCTATCTCTCTACACATTCAAGCACCTTTGAGCTTCTTAACATCACAAAGTATAAGAGGTTTTTAAATGCTGCCTTTGCTAATAAGCACTGACTCCTTACTTGGAACCACAATTAACTAAAGGCAAGAGGTAATTAGATGATTGTGATTCCCCTTGTATAGAAATGGAAGGGACAAATTGATAGTGGGGAAAATATAACCAAGACTAAAAAACAGTAAAAAATCTTTTGGAGTGTCCATCTTACATGCTGGCCAATTTACTCAGCTTTTTATTCAACTCAACATTTTGTTTCTCTCCCTCTCCATGCTGGGGAGACCAAGGTTAAGACTCCTTACTCTCCAATTAGACCAGGAAATCTTCTCCCACTTAGCTTTCTCTCTCTGACTTCCTGTCAACCATTTTGAAGACATTAACTACAATAACATGGCACCAGTAAACTGGGAGAAAAGAGCCAAAGTCTTGGGACATGTGTTTTGTCACATACTCAAACTGAACCCCTAAACTCTTTAAAAAGTGGACATTTTCCTTCAAACAGGGAACTGCAGAGCTTCCAGAGATTGACTCTTCCTCTGACAAATAATAAACCTTGTTTCCTTTTCCTCAAAACCCTGCTCTCATCGTTTGTGAATTGATATTGAGGCCAGGGGACAGGCTTTCATGTAAAAACAGGAGAAAGCAAATGAAGATGCCCCTCTGTCTTCCTGTTCTTGTAACTTAACATTTAAAAGGAGTTGGTGGAAGGGAGATAACTGCTCTAGTTTTTCAATTTTTAGTTCCTGATTCTAATGCCTGAGTCTGGACCTTTTAATATATGGTAAAAAAAAAATAAAATTTCCCTGCCTCTTCATCTATCTAGCCTGCCTCCATATCTGTACATATCAACTGAATATCAGCCTCTAGTGTTGGCCAACTATCATAAAGATAATCAGACTTGCAGATTTGTGTCATAAACTGTTTTCTATGCCAGTGGGCTGAGAGACAATGGCCACAGAGATGGATAAGATTACTTTTTCACTCTACCATACAACTAACCATTTCACACATTCCCCACTCTATTCCAAACTTTCAAAGCTCCTTTCTCCTTTTCATTTTCAGTTTATGCCTTTACTTCTTGCTTCACTGATAACACAGTATCATGAAAAAAACAACATAGAGTCAAATTATCCTTGAAATTTTTTGGAAGTTTCAATATTGGGAATTGCTTCACCCTTTCTTAAGAAGTCTAATGCAACCGGTTTGTCCTCCAACATTAAAACTGTTTCTTTAGTGTGGTAACACATTCAGAGTCTGTATTGTATCCAAAATATGTGTCTTTAGGCATTACATTTTCCACGGCTAGATGGTTACACTATGAGAGATATATGGGAACTGATTTTGTCTGGGGAAAGAGCAGATTCACCTCTCCAATCTCACTCTCACTCTAGGGCATAAGCTCATTGAATGAAATAGATAAATGTTTATACTATATCAATTTTTATTTTTATATATTTCAGCATCTCAATTTTGGACACTGGGAGCTGTTAAGTGTGAAGTGCTAATCCATATTATATAACAGATGTATCTGGTGATCCTACTAAATATATGATGCATTTTCTACCTCTTATTCAATTTGATAATCCATTTGAAATGCTTAACACAGTACCTTGAATATAGTAAACAATAAATGTTGGCTATTATCAGCAGTGTTAGTATTAGTGTTAATATTCAAGAGTTTATGTCACAGCCAAGTGGAGAGCTCATATACATGTTATGATAAATAGTGACATGATAAGTGCTAAATAATAATTATAGGTGCTCAAACAGACAGAGGTCGCCATCAGCTTCATCCACTATGATAAGGTTTGAAATCTTATGCATAAAAATCCTGGAGATTACAAGAAAGCCAGCATCTGGTGAACCAACAGTTCAGATAAAATAGAGGACAAATTGGAGATCATTTTCAAACCATTTCCAGAAAAAATAAACCACAACATCAAAGTTTATATGCATATGGTTATTGGTTTATAAGAAATGTCTGACTTCATTATCTCACTGAATCCAGGGGAACTTAGTTGCTGAAAGGGCAGGTATCCTGTTATCATTTTGCTAATGAAGAAACTGTCCCTTAGGGATTTGGTCACTTGCCTAGCCTCCTTCTGCGCAGGGGTAGAGCCTGAGGAGGAATTACATTACAGTTCTCTGACTCTAAGCCCTGTTTTGCCTGAAATAATTCAAGTACATAAGAAGTGTTGTGATAAGTGCCAAGCTTAATATATTGCTTAAAGTATTTTGTTGTTTTGACAAAGCCTCATTCTTTTAAGTAAAAGAATATATAAAAGAAAAATCTTTAAAACTGGTACAACCATCAATACAGTTTTTCCATTAACCAGACACACTGGTATCATCTTAATTCAAATATTTGTAAGCAGAAAAGAGATGCTTATTTTTATTCAGAATGCCTTTCCTATCCCATCTGGCACAAGCAATTTCCTTTTGTTTGCCTTTGAACTACATTATAAAGAAATTAATTTTATCCTACAGGCTTTCACTATGAATTTCACAACTTTCATCCTGGTTATTTCTCAATTTCATCAATGGTAACAAATTGCTGTTGTGGGAGGAATTGCATTTGTCAATTTTTCTAGTTTAGTACATCAGATTTTTTTAGTAAGTCTTGTCACTATCAAAATTCTTTGTTTTCTTTCCAAAGTTGTCAGCAGCAATTATAATTATTTTATCGTAAGAACACATTCTACATTGGTGTATATTTATTAATTAGAAAATTACCTTTTCAAATCAGTTTATAATGAGAATGATTATGGGTACTGTCACTTAGACAAATGGCTGAGTGAAAAATGAATCAATTTAACTAAATGCATGTGGTTAATAACTAAAAAAATATAAATGTGTACCTTGTAATTGTCTAATCATACTTGTTACAGAGTTTTCATGATTTCATTAAGTGACTAGAAAAATCAGGTAATGTGTAACTTCAGTTTGGTAAAGGTCAATGAACTTTGGGAGACAAAAGACAAAAAATGAAAAATAACTGGGCTGGCAGAGCATCTCAAGTGGTAGAGTGCCTGCTTAGCAAGCATGAGGCCCTGAGTTCAAACCCAGTACTGCCAAAAAAAGAAAAATACTGATGCTTTTATCACTTATTCATTACTCCAAGTTGGGCTCAGACTTGTCATTAGGGATATAAAATTGATAAAACATAACATATAGCTTCAAAGAAGTCATATTATAAAAACTTCACTATATCAACAACTACTGATTTTCTGCATGATGGGCTGACTTCTGGGCATTTTTATAAGATTCATAAATATTTTCTCATTTAAATCCCACATCAACTCTGGGAGGAAAATATGTTGTAATGTGGGTTCCACAGAAGTCACTTATTAAAAAAACTATAGAGCCTGGTAAGAAGAGGATTTAGAATATGAACCTAGGTATCTCTCTCTCTCTCTCACTCTCTCTCTCTATCTCTCTCTCATTTATTACCATGGAATAAAAGCTATAGTGCTGGTACAACCAATCAACTGCTATAGAACAACAACAACAACAAAATAACTGCCTCACATTCCTTGAGCATTGCTGCTCAGAAAGGCTTGACCTTGAATGCTCATCAAAGAAAACCCCATACTCACCAAGCTCACCATGTCACTAACACACACAGTCTTTAGAATATCCTGGAGACAACGTCACCTATGGCATCACCCTCTACAAATCACCAGGCATTTTTGAGGCGTTTGCTCAGAGTTTCCACATATCATCATGCTCTAAGCTGGAGGCTCGACTGCTCAAATTTCCACCCCTGGGTCTTCCAAGAAACTACTGAACATATATCCAATCATCAGTGAAGATAAACAGAACTTTTTGAGCCCCAACCCTATGCTAGACACTGAACTAGGAGACAGGGATAAATAGAGGAATAAAACATGATTCAGACCTCAGAAATTCTAAGGAAGAACTAATAAACAACTTGTTGATAAGGATGAAAAGCAAAGTAGAAATTAATTTGTGGAAAACATGGTGAAAAAATGTTTTTCTTATTGTAAATGTCCAAATGCTCAATAGATTTACAAGATTATTCTGCCTGTGTTGGTACACAGTGATGGTGGTAGTGGTGATTCTTAGTACAGGCTATAAAGTTTGTGAATTTAAAGCAATTCCTAAAAGTATTTACCCAAAATAAAAATAGAGTGATGTCTCTTAAAGACACACACTGTGGTGGCCAACTGGAATTGAAGCTTCCTTTAGTTTTACAAGCTACAAACCATGGTCTCCAGTAATTTGTCTTCTCAGACTCAATCTCCTCATCTGAAAAAATTGTAACAATGCTATCTATCTTTCATGTGTGTGATGTGTGAATGGGATAATGTGTGTTAAGTGTCTAGCTCAGAATACTCTATGCATTGTTGAGGAAGAATGTATGCAGGTAAACATAAAATTTGATTTTAAATTTGTGAGACACAATTTATCTTTGGAAATTCTGACTTAATATAAGATAAAAGATATCAGGCTGTTTTGACAATACTTAAGATGAATATATCCAATATTTATATGTATGGAAGGGAATAGAACATCAGAATTCTGTCTTGTATAATCCTGTGATTCATGAAGCATCAAATAATGCTGTTTTGTGTGATGATCCGAATAAATATCATAGGGTTGTTTTGACTTCTTCAAGCTCACATATTCACAATAAACCGAAATTTATGTGACCTAGACCATATGCTCTTATATATTAATAGAAGTGAATTGTAGTTATTCTGTAAATATCTGTGTGCTGCTATATTGTGGGTTTCTCACAGCAAGGAGTATGACCTCTATCTTTGACTCCCCAGAGCCTTTGAATATTTACTGCCCAAATAGCAGGTGCTTAATAAGAGCTAGTAGAAGAAAAAAAATGATAAATTTTACCCATTTAAACATAAATTTCATTTTTGGTATGTACATTTTGAACATAATTTATATTTCTAATCACAGTATAATGAAAATTACTGCAAAATCACACTACTGAGGAAACCAACATCATTAGTGTCACTTTAAATTCATTAGCACCTTGAGCATCAGCCTGAAAGATATTCACTAACATGCTGCAGCCCTAGTCCAAGAAGCTTATTTCTCTGTTCTCTTTTCAGCTTACTTACTTGGTATTGCTCTTCAGATCCCCAATCACTGAATAATGATGATTGGATGTAGATAAACCAGAAGTCATAACATGACTATTCTTCCTACCAAACCAATATACCTTCCTGATCTGTACCCCCCTTCTTCTGCCCTTCAGACGTAGTTATCTCCCTCCCCCCCACAACACTCATCTAGGGTCATTTCTTTTCATTTCTTTTTAAATTTATTTTTATTGGTGAATATTAAATTGTACATACTAAAGAGTTTCATTATGACATTTTCCATAATGCGTATAATATACTTTAATCAGATTCACTCACTCTGTTATTCCTTCTTATCACCTTTCTCTACACCATTTTTTCCCTTTCCACCTCCCGAGTAGTATTTTTCTATTAGCATGCAAACACTGTCCACTATTGCTCATCTTAAGTAATAGTTACTGATCCTTCTTTTCCCATGTTACCCATTGCTCTGCTCCCTTTACTGGTCAAATTCCTTACATGAGTTGTCAATTCACAAACTTTTCACTTTTTCCCAGCTGTTCACTCTTGATTCACTGTTTCTTAGCTTCCACTCTTCTCTTCTTTCTGCACCCTTTTGCTAAGTGATCTCATCCATTTCCATGACTTTAAATATAAGATAGGTACCAACAATTCCCCAGTAGATCTTTGCAACCTAGGTATTTCTTTCCATTTTATATTCCATGATGCTCTAATTTAATTTAATATACATAAAAGAAACTAGAAGCATGTGGTTCCCCTTAAAATGTATTAATTGTTCTACCTTTCTAGGTTGGTAAATGGCATAGCCATCTACTCAAATACTCAAGCCATAGATCCAAATATCATTTTTAATGTCTCCTTACTGCTCTTCTGTTACAGTCAGTCTATGAACAAATACTGCCAGCTACAACTTCAAACTTTATCCCTTCTTCTCCTTTCCTGGCACCATCATGTACCAGATCACCATTATCTCTCACCTGAATAAAATAACTCTCCCATGGGAAGCAGAAGACTTTCTTATTTGCTCTTAGTCTCCAATGAATTCTGTATTCATTAGTCTGCAATTTTTTTATAAAAACTCAGTCAGATTATGGGATACCTTTACCTAAAACCCTTCTATGTAATTTCATTTAATTTATAATGAATATAGATTGCTCATATAAATATATCTCTTACTCCATCTTCAACCATTCTCTACCTTGCTTACTGAACCTGAGCTGCATTGGTCTTCCTTTAGTTTATGAAGCCTGTTATAGAGTCATTCCTCTTCCCTGGAATTCTCTTCTCCTTACTCTTTTTGTAGCTACACACTTCAAATCCTCAAATACTGCTTTCTCATAGAGAAACTTTGTTTTTTTAAAGTCATTTGAGACACAGTCTGTTGTCAAGCATGGTCTCAAATTCCTAGACTCAAGTGATTCTTGTGCCTCAGCCTTTCTAATAGCTGGAACAACAGATACCAGGAAGTAGTGAAGAGGTCTGGTAGAAATGAACCAATATAGGTTGCAACACACAAGTGCATGGAAGCAATGCTAGGAATCTCTCTGTGTAGCTATCTTTATCCCAAACTAGCAAAAACACTTTGTCTTTCTTATTATCTCCTATGTTTTCTCTTCAACAAAATCAGAGAAGAGGGCAGAACAGGTTCTGCCTGGAGGTGACACAGTAATGTATACACATGTAAGTAAATGTAAAAACAATATAATTTTTTTAAAAAGAAAAGAAATAAATACTATTTCTTTTTTTTAATACTTCCAGGCTCAGCTTTTCTTCTAAACTTCAAATTCCATATATTCAATTGTTGTGTGAACATTATCACTCCAATATGAATCTAAGCATCTAAAACTTGACTGTGAAACTGAATATTAATTTTGTTACTGGAAATTCAGGTCCCTGAACTCAATGCCAATTTATAAGTAATGACAGCAGGTTTTGAGAAAAAGGAAATAAGACTTGGATGAGTCTTCCCTGATCACACAGAAATCTATAGCTTTCATATCAAAATATGGCATAATAATATATTTATTTGTTTAGAGTGATTCTCTCCATTAGTTCCAAGAGACAGTAGATTTGACCTGTTTTCTTTACTTCTATTTCCTCAGATCTTAGAATATCCTGACACTTAGCAATTATGTGTTGAGTAGATGCTAAATTGGAATTTTTTTGTTTACTTCTAGTAGGTTAAAAGTTACATGAGAGCCTACCAAAAAGATTATATAGCTAATAAAATTATCACAGAGGCTATTGAAATACTCTTACTATACCTAGTTCATGCTTCTACACAAATTTTCAAGCAGAACTAAACATAACATGTCAAAGCTGAACTCATAATGCTACCCATTGAACTGTAACTTTCTGACTTTACCATTTCCTTTAGTGCAGTGACTTCCTCTCAGTCATGCAATTTCAAATACTTAAGCTATTTTTCACTTCTGTTCTTCTCTTTCTTGTTATAGCTCATATCAACAGATGCCAAATTTTAAATTACTACTTGTATAAGCACTTTGCCTCTTTCTTTCCATTCTCATTGCCACATTATTTCAGTCTTTCTTTCTTGATTCTGTTCTAATTATCTTCTTGCCAATCTTTATCTCTGGATATTTTTGATAACATTATTAATCAATTAATCACTATAAATCATAGCTATTATATTCAAATCGTTAAAGATCTATCACTACCTATTTTAGCTACAGTAGCCATGCAACTTATTGTCCACACAGGTACACTTTTGAGAGTGAAAGGGGCACCTCTCTTCATTGCATTGGGACAACAGTCATTAACTGGAATTGTCCAGGCAAACCAGGATGACTGAATATTCTAACTTTGGCAAGGACTGTTGATTCCCTACTCAATAATCATGCCTCCTTTCTTCTTTCTGAAAGAAAAGTTCTTTTCTGGTATTCACTCCTCCTCAGCATGATTTACTGTTATAAATTGAACTCTTTTAGCCAATATGGACATTCCATTAATTTCATCAGTAACTAGTTTAGGAAGGGTCATGTGATCTTTTCTAGCCCTTGAGAAGCAGTCTGCTTCAGGCAGAAATTTATGAAAAAATACACGCATATATATGTGTTTTGTTGGTTGATTTTTACCTGGAACTTCAGTAGCCAATTTGTGATCATGAAATTAGCCAGTGAAGGACAAAGCTGATACCCTAGTTTTAGCATAGGGAAAAATGAAAATAATTTGATTCTTTGATTATATTATCAAAATACTGAATTAAAAACTTTTGAAAGGAATAAGTACAAATGGCTGACAATTCTTTTTTTTTAATTCAACATCTTTAGCCATTAAGGGAGTGCTAATAAAAACTACACTGAGATTCTACCTCACCCCAGTCAGAATGGCTATCATCAAGAAAACAAAAACAACAAATGCTGGTGAGGATGAAGGAAGAGGGGGAAAACCTCATACACTGTTGGTAGGAATGTAAGTTAGTTCACTATAGAAAACAGTATGGAGGATCCTCAAAAAATTAAAAATAGAACTACCTTATGATCCAGCTATACCACTCCTAGGTATATATCCAAAGAATCAAAGTCAGCTGACAAAAAAGATATCTACATACCCATGTTTACCATAGCATGGTTCACAACAGACAAGTTATGGAATAAGCCTAGGTACCCATCAGTGGGTAAAAGGATAATGGGGAGTGCGTGTGTGTGTGTATAGTTGAGTATTATTTGGCCATAAAGAATAATAAAGTTATGTTCTTTGCAGGAAAAGGGATTGAACTGGAGATTCCAATTAAGCAAAATAAGCCTGACTTACCAAGTCAAGTGTTGCATGTTTTCTCTTACTTCTGGAATTTAGGGGTTAAAAAGAGGAAATGACAGGAAAAGAGGGACTATTAATAATGTGGAATGGGGCTAGTCCTAGCTACTCCAAAGGCTGAGGCAGGAGGATCGCTTGAGTCCAGGAGTTCTGGGCTGCAGTGCGCTATGCCGATAGGGTGTCCGCACTAAGTTCGGCATCAATATGGTGACCTCCCGGGAGTGGGGGACCACCAGGTTGCCTAAAGAGGGGTGAACCGGCCCAGGTCGGAAACGGAGCAGGTCAAAACTCCCATGCTGATCAATAATGTGGAATGGGGAAAGGAGGAGGGAGGCTGAGAGAAAGTAATAGAGGAGGTAAATACGATAAAAGTTTCATGCACATATGAAAAGGTCGTAAAAAAACCCATTACTTTGTACAACTAATATATGCTAATAAAAGATAATGAATTAAACAAACTTGAGGGTACTCTGCACAGAAAAGCAAGACACTTTTCTGCTCGTGTGAGATAATAGGTCTTCCTTATTGTTTAAAAGAGTTAAGGCAGAAATTTCAGTTACTTGTGCTCAAAGACTTCCTATTTGAAGAAAACTAAATGCCTCTCTCTCTTTCTCTCCATATATATATATGACATATATATTATATATATATATATGTCTATTAGCTATCGACCTATCTATCTATCATCTCTATCTCATCTCTCTCAATATCCTTTATCAATGGCCATGTCTTCCCCTTTATCTAAAACTTATTGCAATACACTTCATTTTTGAACAAATTGGAAGACCACAATCTATTTTTAAAAAATATTATTTGAGAGGGCTCCAAGATAGCTACTAGGGTGCAGAACCAGACAGCATGACCTACATGACACCAAAATCTTGCTGAGACACTCGAACTGCACTTGGGAGAAATAAAGCACCAAGGAGAATCAAACTTCAACACCATGAACCCCTAGCCCATAGAAAACTTCTCCACTCCATTTTACATTGAGAAAACAGGTATGCTGCTGCCACTGCCATCACCACCACCACCACCACCAGCTCCAAACCTGCCAGTGAGACATTCGGCAGACCAAACAAGTGAGCGCCGAGCATCACGCAGTATTCCCCCAGCTACCCCTGGGCTAAAACAGCCTATCCCCCTGTGCAGACTGATCCCCCCCAAAAAAACTGAATAATAAACAACTAACTGAAAACTAGCACACAGTAGAAGGGGCAAGATTGCTGAAAATGCACTGGAGAAGGGGGGAGGAACAAGGATCTAATCTCCACAAACTATCAGTAAACAAACACTGGAAAGGCAGGAAGGCTGACAGCCTGAAGCAGGGCAGGTAGTGGACCACAAAGCTATTCTCCTGAGCCAGTAAACAATACCCAAAGTCAAACAGCTCCACAAAATTGAAAAACAAACAGTGAACCATCACAACACACTGACAGCAGGGGGCTGGCTGACAGAACACTGACCCTGCCCCAGAGAAAGGGGGCAAGGCAAAGTAACAAGCCTCAGTGAACAAGTACAGCAAAAAGCCACCTCTAAAGATGGACTACAAATCTCCTAAGCCTGAGGACAGCAATTTATACTGTCACACCATACTGAGGAAGGAACTAACCAAGCAGCTGCTGCTGAAAGACAGAAGAAAAAAACTTACCCACAAACCAACCACCTGAAGAGACTATGACAGAGCTTCTGCTTAAATATCAACACTAGGACTGGATGCTGGAGGAGTAACACCAGAACTTAAACTAAGACTGAAATTCTATTGCTCCTGAACCTGGAGTTTTTTTGTTTGTTGGTTGGTTGGTTTGTTTGTAATTTTGTTTCTTGTTTGTTTGTTCATCTCTCCCCATTGATTTCTTTGGTTTTATTTTTAAGTTGTTGTTAGTTTTATTATTGTGGGTTTTCTATTTTTACTTTTACTCCTATTTTTTTTTCCTTTTCTCTTTCTATAGTATCAACTTAACCATCATCATCCTCTCATCCCTACAATCACCCCCTTCACTCTCCATCCTTCTCCTGTGCTAAAACCCATTGCTCCCCTCTCCAACAACTCATTCTGCTCACTCTCACACACTCTCCTTCTCAGCCCTCACCTTCCCCTCCCATTCTCTCCTGAACTGTCACCAGACTACTCCTCCCTCCTTCACATTCATCACCCACTAAACAACCTATTGTGCTAACTTTACAAAACCCCAAACCCCAGCAATCCCTACCACAAACACCCTCTTCTACAATACCCAAGGACCACGAAAACAGCAGCCCCCACACTGCTTTCCCCACTCACCTACTCCACTTCCCATCTCCATCTTTAGTGCCACACTATCCAACTCCCCAAATTTTTATAGCTACCATTACAAACATTAACCCCTCAACTCCCATTGCTTATAGATATTACCACCAGGGGATCTTCTTAGATAATACTAAATTACACCCAGACCAGGGACAGAAATAGCACACCACTTTAGCTAAAACCCAAGACAGCCACAAAACAAAAATTAAATCAAGGGAAAGAAAACAGGTGAGTGAAACCACCAACTAGTCTATCAAGCACATAGCTGCACAGTGCCAAGTGGAGCAATGGGAAGAAGAAAAGGGATGGAAACCATTCTCCCTCCAAAATAATTTAATACAAGATACAGAGGGAAAGGAAGAAAATGGATACCCAGTTCAGGACTCCAACAAAACAAAGATAAATGACACCAAGGAACCCAGCGATGTCCACAAGAACATCCTAAAAGAAGAAATCCTATAAGTAATCACTGAGAATTTTATGGAGATGATACTAACCAAAACATACAAGAGGCACTCAAGAAATTTCAAGACACCAAAAATAAAGAATGCAAGAAACACAGAAACAAATAAATGAACTCATAGGAGCCCTAAATAAACACCAAAGTGAAACAGAGAATACTATAAGTGAGAGATAAATGAATTAAAGATGAAAACAGACAATATTAAAGTGGAAGTGATCCATGATATGGAAAACTATAGGCCAATTTCCTTAATAAACATAGATGCAAAAATCCTCAATAAAATAATGGCAAACCGAATCCAACCACATATCAGAAAGATCATTCACCACACCCAAGTCGGCTTCAATCCAGGGATGCAGGGGTGGTTCAACATATGCAAAACTATAAATGTAATACAGTAAATGTAATACAGTAAATTAATAAAAGCAAAGACAAAAATCACTTGATCACCTCAATAGATGCAGCAAAAGCCTTTGATAAGATCCAACACCACTTCATGATAAAAGCTCTAAGAAAACTAGGAATAGAAGGAATGTACCTTAACAATGTATGGAGAACTACGAACCCCTTTAAGAAAGAGATCAAGGAAGAACACAGAGGGTGGAAAGATCTCCCATGTTCATGGATTGGTAGGATCAACATAATAAAAATGACTATACTACCAAAAGCAATCCTCATGTTTAATTCAATTCCCATCAAAATCCCAATGATATTCATCACAGAGATTGAAAAATCTACCCTATAATTCAATTGAAAACACAAGACACTGTGAATAGCTAAGGCAATATCCAGCAAAAAGAGCAGTGCTGGAAGTATCACAATACCTGACTTCAAAATATATTACAAAAGAATAGCAATAAAAACAGCATGGTACTGGCACAAAATCAGACATGAAGACCAGTGGAACAGAATAGGGGGGCCAGATATGAATCCACACAGCTATGCCCACCTTATTTTTGATAAAGGTGCCACAAACATACAATGGAGAAAAGACAGCGTCTTCACCAAATGTTGCTGGGAGAAGTAGTTACCCACCTGCAAAAAACTGAACTAGATCCATGTTTATCACTCTGTACTAGTAGCAACTCAAAATGGATCAAGGACCTTAATATCAGACCCAAAACTCTGAGGTTGGTATAGGAAAGAGCAGGGAATACTCTGAAAGGAATAGGTATAGGCAAGGACTTCCTCAAAAGAACCTCAGCAGCTCAGCAACTAAGAGAAAGGATGGACAAATGGGACTTCATAAAATTAAAAAGTTTCTGCACAACCAAAGAAATGGTCTCTAAACTGAAGAGACCACCCACAGAGTGGGAGAAAATATTTGCCAGCTATACATCAGACAAAGGACTAATAACCAGAATATACAGGGAGCTCAAAAAACTAAACTCCATGCAAATCAATGAACCAATAAAGAAATGGGCAACTGAACTAAACAGAACTTTCTCAAAAGAACAAATTCAAATGGCCAAAAAACACATGAAAAAATGCTAACCATCTCTGGCCATAAAGGAAATGCAAATCAAAACCACACTAAGATTCCACCTCACCCCTGTTAGAATAACTATCATCAAAAACACCACCAACAGGTGTTGTAGAGGATGTGGGGAAAAGAGAATCCTCATGTACTTCTCGTGGGAATGCAAGCTAGTACAGCCACTCTGCAAATCAATATGGAGGCTTCTTAAAAATCTAAACATAGATCTGGCATATGATTCAGCAATCTCATTCCTAGGGATATACCCAAAGGAATGTGACACAAGTTACTCTAGAGGCACCTGCACACCTTGTTTATTGCAGCACTATTCACAATAGCTAAGTTATGGAAACAGCCAAGATGCTCCACTACTGATGAATGGATCAAGAAAATGTTGTATTTATTCACAATGGAATTTTACTCAGCCATGAAGAAGAATGAAACCTTATCATTCGCAAGTAAATGGATGGAACTGTAGAACATCACCTTAAGTGAAGTTAGCCACTCTCAGAAGTCCAAAAAATCGTAAGTTCTCCTTCATATGCAGACTTTAGATCTAAAATAAATGCAGTAATATTGTTAAACTTTGGTCACATGCTAAGGGAGAGCACATACAAGAGGAATAGGGAAATGTAGGAAACCCAAAACGTGAAAGTGTTTGATGTGCCCACTGCAGAGGAGCTAATACAGTAACCTTAAAATAACAGTGGTCAATATGGGAAGGTGACTGGGAAGTAGTGAAGAGGTCTAGTAAAGATGAACAAATTCGGGTTGTAATATACTTGTGCATGAAAGCAATGCTAGGAATCTCTCTGTATAGCTATCCTTATCTCAACTAGCAAAAACACTTTGTCTTTCTTATTATTGCTTATGCCTACTCTTCAACAAAATTGGAGAAAAGAGCAGAACAGGTTCTGCCTGGAAGGGGGGGGGAGTGGAGGGAGATTGTGGGGGCAGGGCACAGAAGGGAGAAATTGCCCAAATAATGTATGCACATACAATAAATGAATGAAGAGAAAAAAAGAAAAATCCACATTAAAACCTGAAACCTAAGATGCAGTTACATTAAATTGTATGGCAATGTAAAAAGTATATATATTATTTGATTTACCATGTCCACATCTTTGTGCAGGCTTCCCTTCATTTCAGAAATACCCTCTGTTCTCTTCTGCATGCTAAAACCCTTCAGACCCACAGATCTTAGACATCTCATGAAGGTTACCTGATTCCTGGGACAGATCTGAGCCTTTTCTCTTTTAAACTCATGTTGCAATCAGTTCACATTTCCCTCGTAACACTGATCTGATCCCATCCTGTAGTCTTATGTACAATTCCAATATTTTCCCCACAGCTCTTCTCCTTGTTATACTTTAAATACCTGACAAAGGATTTTTTTTATACTCAGGATATAGTTATTAAATTGCTACTTTGGAAATATTTCACAATCTGTAGCTATTATTGAATTAGATAATATTTTGTTTACAATTTACAGGGCATCTTACTTAGAATAGCTGTTTTCCTATCCTCAAATCACTATTTGAAAATATAAGATAGAAAAAATGAGTGCCTGATAATTAACTTCTTTTGTTTCAGTTGGCAAACACATGTTTCAAATAATATACTACTTCTTTTTAAACACATCTGCCCTAGGTAACCAGTTGGCTGCAGTGATTTTATTAGCAGTGTGTTTCCAAATATACAATAGACACTTTAAAGAGATAAATGGAAGCTTGCCATTTATGATGATAAATTCAAAACCTCATTATTTATCGAATTTTCAAAACAGTTGGAAAGACAGAAACATGTATCAGTTTATGATTATATTTTTACTCAGCTAAAGTGTCTCTCCTTTAGCATGTTAATATTTCAACCAGACATTCTACTGTTCCCATTCCAGTTCCTTTATTTTAAAAGATTGGATTTAGCAGGAAACAGAAAGGCAGGAGAATTAGGAAAGAGTTTACAATGATCAAGTGGTTAAGACACACCAGGCACTAGGCTTAAACGTTTGTGAGCGTTACCCTCAGAACAATCCCACAAGGTAGATAATTTTGTCTCCAGTTTACTGTGATCTCCAAGTTTACAGTTTTCTGAGAAATTAGAAGCACAGAATGGTGCTCATTAGTACAGTTATAAAAGCCAAGATTTGAGCCCAGGTAAATGGGTTCAAATATATAGTTCTTTTTTTTTATTAAGGGTCAAAAGCTATGTTTCATAATATGAAGTTTTTAGAATATAAAATTAAGGAACTCACAAATTAGTAGAAGAGGCAAGTTCCTATAATTAATACAATATAAAGAAAAAATCAAGTAAGACAATAAGATGCTCTGAAATGAAATGCTTTGATGTCTGAATCTAGACTACCCTAAAGGACATGGGGATGGGTAGCTGGCTTACAAAGTTAGTACAGAAAGAACAAGTGAGAGAGTTTAGAGAAGCATGGGCACAATACTAATAAACAGAATATACATCAGCTATGAGCAACTGATCTTTAACTCCACTGGGGCTCTCTTAAGAATGATGTGGAATGCCCTTTAGAATTCCTCCAGGAAGGATGCAGAAACTGGGTACTTACCCACTCCTACTTCTCATTATTTGAGGGTTATCTCTGGGGTCATTGAATCCTCAGCACCTTGAAGCTTCCCTACACAACCTGCACTGCACTGAGGAAGTCCTTGGGCAGAAAAGCAGAGATGCAAGCACTTGCAGTGAGAAACTGTCAGAGTACACATGAGCATGCCAACTCATAGGGGATATGAAAGAGGCAACAATAAAATTAGCTGTGCTTGGGAATGTGAAAGAAGATTGAATGAGGCCAAAATCACAGAAGAGGTAACATTTGAACTAAGCATTGACAGACAGGCAGAACTTAACAACTCATTATGTCAGGAGGTAAGACAAAGAGGCAGGAAGTAAAACTGAGTTTTGCCAAATTTCAGTTTAGCCCAACCACCCAATTGCCCCCCCCAACACCTTTCTATCACCACTCACCACAATCATGACCCCCCTAACTAGGCTTCTGTTTCCATAGCAATTTCTAGTACATAATACAATTTAACCATTTGTTATATTTATTGTTTACTTTATAACTACCTGTTTCCACTATATGTAAGTTCCACTGCATCACAAATGTTTGTCTATTTCATCCACTCATAAATCCTAAACATCTATAAGACTGCCTGGCACTTCAGAGTAGTATTTGTTGAATGAACAGATGAATGAACTTCACCATTCTGCCCTTGAGTTACTGGATGGCTATGGGTGGAGAATCTGAAAAGAGAAGGAAGTATGAAAAAGAATTGATGAATTCAGCATGATACCCTGTTGAATCTCAGGTATGTTTCAGGACACAGGGGAAGGAAGGAAGGCAGGGCATTGGTGTTTTGTTGGTGTTCTGTGTCTTGGCTGTTTAATTTGATATTCAGCATCATAGGTTTGGCACATTTTCAAAGATCATTTTCCTTAGGAAATCATCTATATTTATGGTATTAATATACTCTGGCAGGCACAATAATCTCACATTTTTCTGGCATCATCTATCCTCAAGGGCCTCTAGGCTTTTGTGCTGAAAAGTTATTTCTCTTATAGTTTTGCATTTACCTCTTTAAACTGAGAGCATCTGTCACAGGAGCTGATTCTGCTTGGCAGCTCCTATGCTCTCCACAGTACCCTACCATCACAACTAAATGCAGAAATCTGCTTCTCCTGAGACCCAGTTATTTGCCCTGCCACACTGGGTGGAAGTATGAGATACAAATTCTTTAGAACTAGACACTGTTCTTTGATATAGACTTAAAAGCAAAATTGCTTTATGTCACAGGCATCTTAAAGACAAGATTTTTTTTAAAAAAGCCAAGATAATTAGCCAGGCATGGTGATTCATGCCTATAATCCCAGCTACAGGGGAGTCAGAGATCAGGAAGATCATGGCTCTAGGTTAGCCCAGGCAAAAATAAAGTTAGCAAGACACCATCTCAACAAATAAGTCATATGTGGTGTTTCACTTCTGTAATCCCAGCTCTGTAGGAGACATAGGTAGGAAGAACACAGTTCCAGGCTCATGAGACCCCATCTGGAAAAACAAAAAAGCCTAAAGCAAAGAAAAAATGGGGGTGAGGATCAGGGGGTATGGCTCAAGTAGTAGAGCTCTTGTGTTGCCTAGCAAGCACAAAAACCTAAGCTCAAAACCCAATACCAAAAAAAAAAGCAAGATTAGTTTTTACAAGTACTGGCAATTATACATTTCTGACAATTTTAAATTGAGACCTGTTTCAACTTTATATAGATTATAACAACTTGGAAAAAATTCTAATTGTATTGAAGTTTACCTTTGTGCTAATGATAAAGAGATGGTTTGTTAAGCGGATTAATCGAGCAAAACCACTGTGAGCACAGTGCTTCTAGTTTATGACTAATTCAAAGAAGAAATTACCTTCAGGCAACCCCAAATACTTCAGAATCATCATTTGCATATAAATACCTTGGATGATAGGCTAATTATAATTGTTTTTATTTATTCATTGAAACTATTTCCCCAAAGCAATTCTCTTAAACTAAAATTTTCATAATTCTATCATCAAGTTTTCTTGCAAGTAAAATAAGTAGGTTTTTTTTAAATACTGTATTCAATTATTTAGATACATCTTTAACTCTGCTTGTACCCAAGGAATAAGGTTTCCCAATGGTATGTTCAGTGACCATGAAGTAACATCATCAGATCAAAATGCCACAAAATTAACTGTTAGTCTCAACACCAAGAAAGTCCAGGTTGTATGGAGTTGTTTGAAAAGAAAAACTAAGCACTAAGTGAATATCATTTAAGTCAACCTCTGCAGAGCCCCTTCATGGGTACAGCACACTGGGATGGTCTTGAGGCAGGTTAGAAGTAGGAAAAGTTCGGGGCTCATGTAGGTTGCCTGGGGATGGGTTAGACCACCCTCACCTGGCTGGGAACTGCTATGCCCCTCCCCACTCATTCATTATCTGGTGGGAACCTCCTGGGCCTGCCCTCCCATGGGGTAGTTAGTGTAAGTTTTAAAGGCTCCTGAAAAAAGAAAAGCACTTTCTCTCTGCCAGAGGATTCCACCTTTAACCACTGTGTCCTCTTTTTCCCTTTCCTCACCTGGCAGAACAGGTGACTCCCCTTTCCTCAATAAAGTTATGGTACCTCACCCCATCCATGTGCTCTGCTTGAATTTTTCCATTTGAAGCACAAAAACCAGGATCTTCTGCTCACAGACTGCACCAGTGCTGTTAACAATCTGTCTTCTGAGGGAAAACAAGTCTTGCCCTATGCCTGTTGATGGTAGAAGAGCAAGCAATAACAAATTCGCACCTTTGGATGACTTTCTCCAATGTCTTAATGTCTGACCACTGGTGTTTCCATTACTTATTTCACAAACTCTAATGTCATTTTTTCCCCCATAAGAAGTACTAAAACAATAATTTTTCTTGACATTGTGGGCTTTCTTTTCCTACCTCCAATTATTTTTCTGCCCCAAATTCAGTCAGAAATCTTCCATATTTATCTAGCTCTTCTGAAATATTCTTTGAAGAAAGAATTTTGAAAGCACATCTTTAGTGTTTCCCCTCATAATTAGTATGGTGATCTTAGTTTTTGTTAACCCTGACTATGATAGAACACTATGTAACATTACCCTTTAGTATTTTGATTCAGTGAATAACTTTTCTACAGAAAATAGTTATCCTGCCAATTTTAGTTTAGCACAGTATTTTTATTCTACAAAAAAATTGTTGCAAAGCAGATGGGAAAGTGAAAGACATTGTAAGGATGATTATGAACTAGGACACTGGAGTCAAATTAAAGGAATGGGAGTTAGTTAGGCTTCCATAGGGCTGGTCAGTTCTGCCAATACCCAAATTAACCCCAGAATCTGCAGAATAAACTGAGCAAGGCTATTCAGATATCTTTGTTTGGCTTAAACTCACCTTTGCATTGTTATCTCCACCACTGAGGCCTGTAAATGGCCTAGAGACTCTTATTTTTTTTTCCAGAAACAATTTATTGTCTCCTGCAGGGGAAGCCATAACTACTCTTCATATAACTTTCCATCATTCCATCATTTCATTTGCCTATCAACTTTATCCCTTTAGAACTTCTGTGGTACCTCAGGCTTCTAATTCTTTAAGCCTTTCCACAATGCCTAGAGAAAAATTAGCTCCCTTCTCAGACTCTGTCTCTCTCTATAAGCTTTTAGATTTTATTTTTTTGTTTGACTTCATCAGATACTATTCTACCCTCATTTCTAGGTTCACATGCTTTTGCAGTGTTACAGACATTATCCAGAGCGTGTATATATTATAGGTGTTTCTGGGTCTTGTTTTCCTTGCTGTCCTTGGTTAACTATCTGGGGAAAGGAAACTGAAAACTGAGGTTGAATGTCATTCCTTAAGAAAACCTAAAGTTAATCAAAGGAATGAGAGGAATGGCATTCCAGGAAGAGGAAAAATATGGTTTCTAGTAGCTACTAAAAGGGTATCAATGACAGGCAGGATAATTTCTCAGCCTAAAGATTTCCATATCTTAATCCTCAGAGCCTAAAACTATGTTTCCATACTTGGCAAAAGGGACTTCTCAGTATGATTAAGGATCTTCAGATGGAAATATCCCGGATTATTCAGGAGGACACAATATAATCACAAGGGCCATTATACAGGAAAGAGGAAAACAGGTGAGGAAAAATCAATGGAGATGACTATAATCAGCGGGCAGAGAGGAGTGAGACTGAAGAAATTACTCAACTTTCTGTAAAGGTGGGGAAAAGGCTCAGTGACTTCTAGAGGCTGGGAAAAGCAAAGACCTGGGTTCTCCCCTACAGACTATGGCAGGAACACAGCACTGCAATCCCATCTAGGACTTCTGACCCCTGGAATTATAGAAGGACAAACATGTCATTTAAACCATAAGTATGTGGCAATTATTCATAACAATGATAGGAAATTTATTGTAAATTTGTATTTGCCATATATGGTGAGAGGAATAGGGAGAAAGAGTGAACATGTAGTGAAGTGGAAGAAAGTGATGGATTCAATAGGTCACGCTAAAGGATTCAAATTTTTTCCCTGAGTAACAGTAATGATTCTTTAAATATTTTAAGAAGTATTTCACAACTCATTTTATACTTTAATACAACTACCCTCTAACACTAGTTTAGATGACAAATAAATTTGAAGTGTCAAAATCAGAAGCAAGTAAATCAGTTTGGAGACTTTCTCCATATCAAAATATCAAGACACAGCTTCTGTCCAGAAATGCTATATTCATTAGTTAAATAATCACTGGAAGTAAGGAAAAGGTAATAAATTGAAGATACACTGAGGAAGTACAGTGATTGATTAGATAGGAATACTGAATAAAAATCAGGATTCTAAACATCTCTCAAATTCTGTGATTGGGAGAATATGTTTATTTTTCTTGAAGGTAAAGAGTACAAAAGAAAGATTGGGTTTGGTAGAAGTAGAGGCTCAGTTTTAAATATTCTGTTTTTGAAGTCTATAAGGCTCCCAAACAGAATAATACTCATTTAAGTTGGATACACTGATTACATTTTTCAACAACACATATGACAATGGAAGTACATAAACAATAATTTAGAGGTGTGTCCTACATGACTCAATATCTCTTATACCTATGAATATAATATGTATGAGTTTATAATTCTAAATATATAGCTCTATGCCTTAAAATTTACCTAAACTGAGATCCTTAACTATTTTCTAAAATATATTGGCCTGATAAAGCCATATAAAGTATGTCTTTTATCTATTCCAATTAACAAACCTACTGGTTATCTGTTTCATAGTCAGAAATCTCAATGTCCTATTCCACAAATCCTGAACTCTCATTCACTACGTCAAATCCATCATCATTTCCTGTCAATTTCACTCCTTATGTCTGGAACCTACTCCTATTCTCTGCCACTGCATTTCTTTGGTTTAGTCCTATATAACAATATTTTACTAAGCAACAAATCTTTCTTGCAATCAATTCACTGCAATGGCACAAAAGAAGCAAGATGACATGAATTATAGCATCAGGTCCCCACAGAACACTTTTAAATCAAGAAAGGTCCACCTTGCTTTCTCCTCTTTAGTCAGGGAGCAAATACCTTCAAAGAAGCCCCTTCCCCCTATAAGTAACTTAATGGCCAGAAACAGATCATATGCCTACTCTTTCACCAACCATTAACATAAGATGATGTTTAGCTTAGACTAAACATGCTTAATTTTTTAAATTTAGCATGTTATCTACCACATAAAATCAAGCTTCTTTAAATGAAAGGAGAAAAGGGAGAGTGGTTAGCAGGCAACTAACAGTATCTGCTACATCCAGGAATCATGAAATAGCAGAAAGAGAGAGAGTGAGAGAGAGAGAGAGAGAGAGAGAGAGAGAGAGAGAGTTGTTTTAATATGAGAGTTAAATGTAAGAGCTAATACATCTCTTTGTTTTTAGAAATGTTTTTTCAACACTGAAAATATGTGAACTGAATTATTCCTAGCAATCAGATTTGCATAAAATACAGATGGATGGATTAAAATAGAAATACTTATTTTGTGTAACAACAGAGAAAGCACATACACACATACATACAGTGTGGATCTAAGCTTGCCAGTGTAGACACCACCATTTGTCATCTTATGATGATGTATCAAAAGTACAGGCATAGTGCATACAAATAATCACTCATTTGTACATGATGAGTTGTGTATTTTACATTTGTTTTAGAAGCATAACCTAACACATTCTGATTGATGTGCTGCCACCAACTGCCAATGTAATGGAAACACAGTAATTATAAAACTGTGGCCAATAGTATTCAGATATAGGATAGAGGGACCCAAATGAAAATGGGAAAGAATGCCATGTCCTTTAAAAGCTCAAGTTTTAAAATGCATCATCCCTGTGGCACATTCTGAATGACATCAGATTTAGTATCATAGTTTCTTTGCTGAGCCCTAGACTGGAAATCAATTAACATTTCTGAGCAATATACGATCTTATTACTTATTATACTTTCATATACAGCAGTGAACATATTCAACATCTTTGCACATGATTTGTAAATAACAGTAAATAGCTATTATACCAAAAAGCTTAAGTTTCTTATAACAAGTTAAGAGTACAATCCACCAAATGCTTATTATTCCTTCATTTTTCTCATGCACATTTGACTTTGATTTGTCTAATAATGAGTTTTTGAATACTGATTTAATATGACACAGGATCATATATGAAAGCTTTCTATCAAAATAACTGGAGATGTAGTTTCAAATTCATTTCATCAATACAGCTCTCTCTAATCTCTGGGGATAAATAGTGACAAATGAGGCTTAGTTTTTGACCAGTTTAGCTGTTTCTAAAACAGACTGGGTGTTTTAATGGAGCTTGTAAGTGGATAATAGGTACGCAGTGAGCATTCTGAGGATGTTAATGAGCTCTATATATGGATGCAGGTCTATATTTTTCACCATGTTTCTGCACAAGAAACTACTTGTAATTTATAAAAGAATCAGAAGACTATTTACATGGCCACTGGGATATGGTCTAAATTTCCTTATGCATTTAAATATCCCTATTTTCACACCCACTACAACCATTATTTAGTTTGCAGATCCATTAAACTGCATAATGTGTACTTATTAGCTGCCAAAGAAATCATGTCAAATTAGGTGTGAATTTTTATTACTTGAAAAAAAAGAAAAGTACACAATAATGAAACATGCTCAAAAAATGTTTGAATCACAAAATGGTTACAAGAACAAAAAGTTTGGATGAAAATCTTTCATCCGTACCTTAAAATTAATGTATTCAACACTAATGTATTCCAATTATAGGAAACACTAGCTGCAATTTCAGCATTGGTTTGATAAAAGCAAATCTGCTTCTTTAATTGCTAAAATGTGTCAGACCACATAAATGGTCTATGACTATAGCCAAAATACAGGAATAGTAGAATCCTGGAAAATAAGCAGAAACTCTTACTCTTGCAAATCTCAATGTGGTTAGTGCAAAGGAAAGATAAAGTAAGCAATGTTATAAGTAAAAGGCTGTGTCCTCTTACAATAAAGTATCCTGGTTTCCTTATAAAATCAACAATTGATGTCCTGCAAATAAGCTAATTCAAAAACATATACAAAAAAGAGAAATTTCATTAGGCCTATTTTGTCCTATTTTATGTATCCCATAGAACATAGGAGTGCAGTTTTATGGAAACAGCTTGGACTTAGGTGTAGCTATCTCTGGATTCCTACCCTATCTCTAGCACTTTCTACCTCTACAGTTGTAGGCAGACTACATGTCATCTTTATTCTTGTTTTCTCATGATTAAGATATGTCAATGGGTGAACTTCTGATTCAAAATGTGAACTGACTTATAGCATAATGGAATCAAAATATTCTGAAGGACCCTTTAAATACTAAATAAGTAGATCATGTGTGTGTGTGTGTTTGTTTGTGTGTGTGTGTGTGTGTGTGTGTGTGTGTATGTGTGTATTTTTAAGGCATTGCTGAACTCACATCAATAAAGCTAAAATTTAATAGCCATCCCTAATTTTTTAAAATGTCACCAAAACAGAAAGTTTTAGTTGCCTCAAATACAAATTCCAGTATTAAGACTGATATCAGATGACGAAATCTTAGAACAGCTGCAAAGTGGAGGGGCTTAAACTAAGAATTCCATATTAGGTTAAGAACTCCAAAGGAGAAAAAAAGACTAAAATGGATGCATATTGAAAAGTGACATCAGGCTTGATTTAAATGCAAATGTAGAGTCTTTCTGAAGGCAGGCATACCAAATATAGGCCCTCCAGATTTCCATTTGTTTGATGTTAATCGAACAAATAGCCTACATGAACGAATGCCAGAAAAAACAATACATTTTCAAACTCATTTGAGGCCAGCATTAGGTTTGCGACAAAACCAGAAAGACATTATATGAAAACTATAAACTCATACTCCTGATCATAGACTTAAAAATCCTTAAAGAAACATTAGAAAATTTAATCCAACAATAAATAAAACATATACATGTATAAATATATATTTATATATAAACTTATAAAAAGGATAATGCATCATGATGAAATGAATGGCTATATTCACAGACTAAGTGAGAAAACTTGTGTGATTATCTCCACAGATGTAAACAAAGCATTTGCCAAAATTCAGCAGTTTTTCATGACGTAAAAACAAGAAATTAGAAGTAGAAGAAACTCTTTTTACGCTAAGGAAAACCTAAAGAAAGAAAAAGTAAATAAAACCTATAGGTCATGTTATTTTTAGTGTTGAGAGGCTGAGTACTTTCTCATACAAATGGGAAGAAGGCAAGAAATACTCTGTGCTCACACCTAATCAACATGGTATCTACTAGTACTAACTAGTGCAGTAAAGCACAAATAAAAATAAAAGAATATGAAAAACTGTCTGTTCACAAAAGACATAGATGTTTATGTAGAAAATTCCAAGAATCTTTACAAATAATTCCACAAATTAATGAGTTTTGCAAGGTCATGGGGTATAAGATCTACATATAGAAGTCAATCATATTTCAAAATACTAACAATGAAAATTTACAATTTGAAATTTTAAAAAATATCATTCACAACAATATTGGAGAAAGAAATCATGAAATAGATAAAAGTCTACAAAAACATCTAGAATCTGTATAAAAATATAAAGTATGTATGGGATAAGTCAAATAATGCACACATAAATGAACAGACATAACATATTTGTGAACAAGAAGACTCAATAGAGTGAAGATTGCATTTCACCCCAATTTTATCTCTTGATTCAGTACAACCCCAAAGAAAATTTCAACAAGATTTTTGTACATATATACAAGCTAATTCTAAAATTTACATAGAAAAGCAAAAGTACTGTAATGATCCAGTAAATTTTTTATTTGTTTTTAATTTTTGAGATAAGGTTTCCCTTTCTCAGGCTGCCTTTGAACCCATGATCCTCCTGTCTCAGTTGCCCAAGTGCTGCAGTTATAGATTTGCACAATCAAGCTGAGCCCTGGTCCAGTATATTTTGAAAAGAAAGACAAAGATGATGGACTCATGCTGTTCAATTTTAATATTTACTATACAGCTACAAAACCAGGAAAAGTTGTATTGACTAAAGAAAGGATGGATGAATAGATGCTAACAGAAATGCCAGCACTAGACCCCACACACATATGGCTTATTGATTTTGACAAAAATGCAAAGGAAATTAGCAGGAAAAAAAGGTGAAAGCTTAATTTTTAAAAATGCAGAGGACAAAAAATATGCAATCTGAAAGAGATGTTAAAAGAAATAGACAATACAATGAGGGACCCAACATTGCTAAGAGATTATGGGAAATGTTGAGAATAGATATTTTAAAAGTTAATAGCATTTTCTATCAATAAAAGATGAATGTATACATATAGGGAATTTATTGCATACATCAAGAAGACTAAGTCAAAAGAAATCTACTTTGAAATGAAACTACAGATACTACATTAATGAGGCTACTTTAAAAGCAGATGGACATAAAACAGTCACCTAGAAAACTAATGGCAATGAGCATGACATAAGACTTTTAATGGTGGAGATCCAAGATGGTAACTAGAGGGAGGAAGCAGACAGTGTAAGCTCTGTAAATCAAAAATTTTACTGAGACTCTGGAGCTACACTTGGCAGAAAAGAATCCACCAAGAAAAAGCAAAACTCCAATACCCTGAACCCCCATTCCATACAAAGCTTCTCCATGCCACTTTACACTGAGAAAACAGGAGGGCTCCCATGCTGCCAGACACTGGCTCCAAAACTGCTTGGGAGATGCAGAACAAGTGAGCAAATAAGTGACACCTGGTATTCCCACAGCTACCCCTGGGATAAACCAGCATAGCCCCCTTAACAGACTGACCCTGCTCCTCAAAAAGAAAAAAAAAAACTGAATAATAAACAAGGAACTGAAAAGGAACACATAGTAGAGGGGCTGGGGTGGTCTGAGTGCACCGGAGAAGGGGGGAAGGACAAGGAGCTGATCTTCGTGTGAACTTTCAGTAAACAAAGACTGGAAAGGAAGACAGGCAGATAAGCTGCTGCACTGGAGATAGGGGGAAGGACAAGGAACTGATCTCTAGGTGAACATTCAGTAAACAAAAGCTGGAAAGGTAGATGGGCCAACAAGCCACTGCACCAGAGAAGGGGAGGAAGGGCAAGGAGATGATTTCCATGTGAACTTACAGTAAACAAAGACTGGAAAGGCAGACAGGCTAACAGTGTGTGGATCATGGGCCACTGCATGAAATAGGGGAGATAGTAGTCCACAAAACTCATCTCCCGAACCACTGAGCTACATCCAAAGTCAAACAAGCCCCCATTAAACAAACACAGCAAAAACCCAATTCCAAAGCAGATGGCTAGTGGGCCACAGAGCTGATCTCTAGAACTTGAGGACAAACAACACCTCACTGAGGGAGAAGCTGACTAAATAGCTGCCACTGAAAGAAAGAAGAAAAAAAAAAACTGGCCAGTCTCCCCAACCACCTGATGAGACTAAGACAGAGCTTCTGCTTAAATACCAACAACATGACTGGATGCTGGAGGATTAACACCAGAACTACTAAGACTCAAATTCTGTTGTTCCTGAACCTGGAATTTTCTTTTTCTTTTTTTTTTTTTAATGTGTATGTTGTCTTCTTATCTGTTTGTCCATCATCTCTCCCTCTTGATTTCTTTGGTTCTTTATTATTTTTTCTTTTTCTTTTTTGTCTTTCTTTCTTGATTTTGATAGTTTTACTGTTGTAAGTTAGCTAATGCTAAATTACACACAGACCAGGGATAGAAACAACACCAGGTAGAAGGATGGGAAGACAAAAAAGGGAAGGAAACCATTCCTCCCCCCAAAACAAATTAGTACAGAATTCAGAGGGAAATAAAGAAAATGGATACCCAATTCCAGACTCCAACAAAACAAAGATAAATGATACAAGGAACCCAATGAATCCCAAAAGAACATCCTGAAAGAAGAAATCCTGCAAGTGCTCCCTGAGAGTTTCATGGAGCTGTTGCAAGACATGGTCAACAAAACCATACAGGAGGCACTCAAGAAATTTGAAAAAAACAAAAATAGAGAATATGAAAAGACACAAAAACAAACAAATGAATTCATAGGAGCCCTAAATAAATAACAAAATGAAACAGAAACACCATAAATACACAGATAAATAAATTAAGGACAAAAATTAACAATATTAAAGAGGAAGTGACCCATGATATGAAAAACCTCAGAAAAAAGAATGAAACAGAAATACAAAACACAATGGAAGGCCACTTCAACAGACTAGAACAAGCAGAAGACAGAATCTCAGAACTTGAAGATGGAATGGAAACTAAGGAAAAACTGAAGAGCTACTACTTAAACAACTCAAAACCTGTGAAAGAAATATGCAAGAACTCACTGACTCCATCAAAAGACCAAACCTGAGAATCCTGGGCATTGAAGAAGGAGAAGAGGTACAAGCAAAAGGAGTTTGTAATATATTTAACAAAATAATAACAGAAAATTTCCCAAATCTAGAGAAAATTGTGCCCATTCAGGTACAGGAAGCCTCCAGGACACCAAACAGACTTGACAAAAACAGAACTACCCCACCACATACTATCATTAAAACAACAAGCGCAGAGAGTAGAGAAAGAATACTGAAGGCTGTAAGAGAGAAAAAACAAATAACATACAAAGGAAAAACCCATTAAAATCACAGCAGATTTCTCAATGGAACCTTAAAAGCAAGAAGAGCTTAGAGAGAGGTCTTCCAGACACTGAATGAAAATAACTTCAACCCTAGGATACTCTACCCAACAAAACTATCATTCAAAATAGATGGAGCAATAAAAGTCTTCCATGATAAGCAGAAACTAAAATAATATATGACCACCAAGCCTCCACTACAAAAGATTATTCAAGGAATTCTGCACACAGAAAATGAAAGCAAACAAAACCATGAGAGGACAGGGAGTACCAAACAACAGGAGAAGAAAAGGCAAGGAATCAGAAAGTAACATTTATTTAGCTGCACACAATAAAACCCTTAAACAACAAAAACAACTACATGATAGGAATCACCACATACCTATCAATACTAACACTATATCTTAACGGACTTAATTCCCCTATCAAAAGACACCGTTTGTCAAACTGGATTAAAAAAGAAGATCCAACAATCTGTTCCTTACAGGAGACTCATCTCATTGACAGAAATAAGCACTGGCTTAGGGTGAAAGGCTAAGCAAATGGCCCCCCAAAACAGGCAGGAGTAGCAATACTTATCTCAGACAAAGTAGACTTCAAACCTACATTGATCAAACAAGATAAAGAAGGACACTCCATGCTAATAAAAGGGAAAATACACCAAACAGACATAACAATTATTAACCTATATGCACCCAACATCAATACACCCAATTTCATCAAACATATCCTGAAGGACCTAAAAATATGTATAGATCCCAACACAGTGGTAGGGGAGACTCTAATACCTCCCCTATCACCAATAGATAGGTCATCCAAACAAAAAATCAATAAAGAAATCCTAGATCTAAAATATACCATAGATCAAATGGACCTATCAGATGTCTACAGAATATTTCATCCAACTTCTGCACAATATACATTCTTCTCAGCAGCTCATGGAAACTTCTCCAAAACAGATCATATCCTGGGGCACAAAGCAAGCCTCAGCAAATATAAGAAAATAGAAATAATCCAATGCATTCTACCTGATCACAATGCATTAAAACTAGAACTCAACAACAAAAACAACAGTAAAAAACATGCAAACAATTGGAAGTTAAACAACACATTGCTCAATGATCAATGGTCATTGATTAAATAAAAACAGAATTTAAAAGGGTCCTAGAAGTTAATGAAAATGAAAAGACAACCTACCAGAACCTATGGGACACAGCAAAGGCAGTCCTAAGAGGAAAGTCTACAGCCATGAGTGAATATATTAAAAGGACAGAAAGATCTCAAATCAATGACCTAATGCTACATCTCATACTCCTAGAAAAATAAGAACAAGCAAATCCCAAAATAAGCAGAAGGAGAGAATAATAAAAATAAGGGCCAAAATCAATGAAACAGAAATAAACAAGCAAAAGATATACAAAAAATCCATGAAATAAAAAGCTGGTTCATTGAAAAAAATAAACAACATTGACAGACCCCTGGCAAATCTGACTAAAATGAGGACAGAAAAAACCCAAATCAGTAAAATCAGAAATGCAAAAGGAGAAATCCAGGAAATCATCAGAGACTACTTTGAGAGCCTATATTCTAATAAATTTGAAAATCTTGAAGAAATGAACAGATTTCTAGATACATATGATCATCTAAAATTCAACCAACAGGATATTAATCACCTGAAAAGATGTATAACACAAAATGAAATTGAAGTAGCAATAAAGGGTCTCCCAAAAAACAAAAGTCAAAGACCTGATGGATTCTCTGCTGAATTTTATCAGACCTTCAAAGAATAATTAATACCAACAAATACCATGAAAATCCAGGAAATCAACACAGACTACTTTGAGCAACTATATCTAATAAATTTGAAAAATGTGAAGAAATGGATAGATTTCTAGATAGTTACAACCATCCAAAATTGAACCAAGAGGATATTAATCACCTGTATAGATCTATAACACAAAATGAAACTGAAGCAACAATCAAGAGTCTCCCAAAAAAGAAAAGTCCAGGACCTCATGGATTTTCTGCTGAATTCTATCAGACCTTAAAGTAGGACTAATACCAACCCTCCTTAGACTGTTCCACAAAATAGAAAGGGACGGAACACTGCCTAACACATTTTATGTAGCCAGTATTACACTCATCCGAAAACCAGACAAAGACAAATCCAAAAAGGAGAACTATAGGCCAATCTCCTTAATGAACATTGTTGCAAAAATCCTCAATAAAATAATGGCACAACAAATCCAACAACACATCAGAAAGATCATTCACCATTACCAAGTCAGCTTCACTCCAGGGATGCAGGGGTGGTTCATCATATACGAATCTATAAATATAATACAGAACATTAATAGAAGCAAAGACAAAAACCACTTGATCATCTCAATAGATGCAGAAAAAAACCTAAGACAAGACCCAATACCACTTCATAATAAAAGCTCTAAGAAAACTAGAAATAGAAGGAATGTACCTCAACATTGTAAAGGCTATATATGGCAAACCTACAACCAACATCATACTTAACAGTGAAAACCTGAAACATTTCCCTTAAAATGAGACAAGGGTGCCCACTATCCCCACTCCTATTCAACATAGGACTTGAATTCCTAGCCAGAGCAATTAGGCAAGAAGAAGAAATAAAAGGAATACAAATAGGTAAAGAAACTGTCAAAATATCCCTATTTGCTGACGATATGATCCTACACCTTAAAGACCCTAAAAACTTTAACCCAAAACTCCTAGACAGCGTAAACAGCTATAGCAAGGTGGAGGGATACAAAATCAACTTACAAAAATCATTAGCTTTTCTATACACCAATAACAAACAAACTGAAAAAAAATATTTGGAAACAATTCCATTTACAATAGCCTCAAAAAAAAAAAATCAAATACCTTGGAGTAAATTTAACAAAGAATGTGAATGACCTCTAGAAGGAGAACTACAAACCCCTGAAGAAAAAGATCAATGAAGAATACAGAAGGTGGAGAGATCTACCGTGCTTATGGATTAATAGAATCAACATAGTAAAAATGGCTATACTACCAAAAGCAATCTACATGTTCAATGCAATTCCCATCAAAATCCCAATGACATTCATCACAGAGAGTGAAAAATCTACCCTAAAGTTCAATTGGAAACACAAGACCACAAATAGCCAAGGCAATACTCAGCAAAAGGAGCAATGCTAGAGGTATCAAAATACCCAACTTCAAACTATATTTTAAAGCGATGGCAATAAAAACAGCATTGTGTTGGCTCAAAAACAGACATGAAGACCAGTGGAACAGAATAGAGGACCCGGATATGAATCCACACATCTATGCCCACCTTATTTTTGACAAAGGCACCAAAAGTATATGATGGAGAAAAGACAGCCTCTTCAACAAATGTTGCTGGGAAAAGTGGTTATCCATCTGTAAAAACCTGAAACTAGATCCATGTCTATCACTCTGTACTAGTATCAACTCAAAATGGGTCAAGGACCTTAATATCATACCTGCAACTCTGAAGTTAGTATAGGAAAGAGCAAGGAATACTCTGGAAGTAATAGGTATAAGCAAGGACTTCCTCAATAGAACCCCAGTAACTCAGCAACTAAGAGAAAGGATGGACAAATGGGACTTCATAAAATTAAAAGCTTCTGCACAACCAAAGAAATGGTCTCTAAACTTAAGAGACCACCCACAGAGTGGGAGAAAACATTTGCCAGCTATACATCAGACAAATGACTGATACCGAGAACATATAGGGAACTTAAAAAACTAAACTCTCCCAAAATCGATGAACCAATAAAGAAATGGGAAACTGAACTAAACAGACCTTTCTCAAAAGAAGAAATTCAAATGGCCAAAAACCACATTAAACATGCTCACCATCTCTGGCCATAAATGAAATGCAAATCAAAACCACACTAAGATTCCACTTCACCCCTGTTAGAATAGCCATCATCAAAAACACCATCACCAACAGGTGTTGTAGAGGATGTGGGGGAAAAGGAATCCTCATGCACTGCTGGTGGGAATGCAAGCTAGTGCAACCACTCTGCAAAAAAATATGAAGGTTTCTTAAAAATCTAAACATAGACGTGCCATATGATACAGCAATCCCTCTCCTGGGGATATATCCAAAGTACTGTGACACAGCTTACTCCACAGGCACCTGCACACCCATGTGTATTGTATCAGTATTAACAATAGCCAAGTTATGGAAACAGCCAAGATGCCCCACTACTGATGAATGGATTAAGAAAATGTGGTATTTATAAACAATGGAATTTTACTCAGCCATGAAGAAGAATGAGATTTTATCATTCTCTAGTAAATGGATGGAACTGGAAAACATCATTCTGAGTGAGGTTAGCCAGGCTCAGAAGACCAAAAGTCGTATGTTCTCCCTCTTACGCAGATCTAGGGCAAATACATCAATATGGTTGTACTTGGTCACATAATAATGGGAGAGTACATACGGGAGGTAGGGGGATAAGTAGGAAACCCAAAACATGAAAGTGTTTGATGTCCCCACTGCAGAGGAGCTAATACAGAAACCTTAAAGCAACAGAGGTCAATATGAGAAGGAGATCAGGAACTAATGAAAAGGTCAGTTAGAGATTAATCAACTTGGGTTGTTAACACATTTGTACATGGAAGCAATGCTAGGAATCTCTCTGTATAGTTATCCTTATCTCAACTAGCAAAAATGCTTTGTCTTTTTCATTATTACTTATGTCTTCTCTTCAGTAAAATTAGAGATAAGGGCAGAACAGGCTCTGCCTGAAAGCGAGCAGGGGTTGGGGGAAGAGTGAGGAGGCGGGGAGCATGGAGGAGAAATGACCCAAACAATGTATGCACATGTGGTGTACATGAATAAAAAAATTTTTGAAAAAAAGACTTTTAATGGTGACAATGGAACTCAGAAGGAAGTAGAACAATGTTATCAAAGAGAATTAAAGAAAAAAATAGCTCTCAAACTATCCAGTCGACACACCTAACTACCAGTGTTTTCCAAGGTTCATCACAAAACAATTCCCAAAAACTCTAGCTTATACTAGCAAATGTTTATCTCTTGGGTACATTGCATATGGGTTGTTGATTGTCTGCCTACATGCTATCTCTGGTTCATCTGTTGTCTTCTGTATGGAATCCAGACTAGAGGGACAATCCCTATTTAGAACATGAATTTCTTATGAGAGAAGGAAAAGAGCAATGGCAGAGAAATTCATTGTTTTGAAAAGCTTCTTCTAGGCCTGACACTCATCACTCCACCTCCTCAAGTTGTATTAGACAACAGAGATCTTATTGATAAGATGATATCTATGGATCAGGGAACATGCTTCTACCACAGTAAGACATATCAAATTATATGGCAATGAACAGAATCTCTAATATTCTTATAGGGAGAAGACCAATCTACTAAGAACAATAATATAGTATATCACATTTCGAATTGTTTACCTAGACAGTTCCTATCTTTCAAGAACAAGGCAAAAAATCATCATTTTCAGCTAAAGAAAGGAAAGATTTTACCTACCACCCACAGATTTTCACAAAAAAGAATTCTGAGGTATATATTTCAGAAAGGAAGAATAATGATGATATAAAGATCCAAAATGCAAGAACAAGAGGAAAAAGAATAAACGTGGCTCTGTAATGAAATCTAACATTGGTCATACATTCTGATGAGTTATCCAAATCACAATGTGTTTGTGTATTTGTGTTCTCAAATTCCTAGACAGGTTATTCTTTGTTCACCTGTGTGAGAACATGTATCTCCTCTTTTCAGCTCCATATGCCACTTCAACTTCTAGCTTTGCTTGTTAACTCTTAGTGTATTAACTTTTCAGGATTATAACCAGATATCCTATAGAAAGCCTTCTAAGATCAACCCCCATCATCTGCATGAAATCGTTCTACTAAGAGTTGTCTGGTACCTTGTCATAGTACCATAGTACTCTATCATTTTATAACATGTTACTACCAATAATCTATTCTCTGTTCATTTTTGTCTCTCATACTAGACTGTGGAACAAGATCTTTGCCACTTTTATGGTTGTAGTCTATGCATCTAGGACCCCCAAAAGTATTTATTGAATGAGAGAAGGAATTAGTATATAGGATGAAAATATAATTTTTACTTGTATAATGAAATGTTTTAAAATATTTCCTAATTCTCTAAGGAGTAACAAATGATATTTTATTATTTTTTAATTTTTCAGTTAATTTATAATTCTTTTCACTAATTTATAATTTTTCATGCTTTTTCTCAGAAGTAGGGGAAAAAGAGAAATTACATCAGCTTAGAGATAAGGTCACTGGGGTTAGAGGTGTGGCTCAAGTGGTTTAGTGTTTCCCTAAAAAACACAGAGCCCTGAGTTCAAACCCTAGCAACACCACAAAAAAAAATTAAGAAAAAAAGATAAGGTCACTGAATGTCAATGTAGGTCATATCTCTTTTAGAAAGTAGTGCCAGCATTCAGATAAAAATCTAAAAAATTATCATTCAGCTTATAAAATTATTCTTTTAATATAGTTCTGTGTTAGTCAGTTTTGCATTACTATGACAAGATACCTGAGCAAAACAACTTGAGGGAGGAAAGATTTACTTTTGGCTCACCCTTTCAGAGGTTTCAGTCCATCATCACTGGAGTGTGTGGTAGAATAGCAGAGCGTACCTCATGGTGGCCAGGAAACAGAGAGAAAATACCTGCACTAGCTGGCTTCTTCCTTCTTCCCCATTTATTCCACATGGGTCCCCAGCTTATTGGATAGTGATATCCACATTCAGGGTGGGTTGCCCTCCACCCCCTTAGTTAATCGTCTCTGGAATTGCCCTTGCAGACACACCCAGAAATGTACTTTCCTCATCTGGACACATCTCAATTTAATCAAGATGACAATCAAGATTCACCATCACAAGTTCCTTATATGCTATGAATAAGGAGAAAAATGAGCTTTATATTTCTCACAAGGACTAGTATAGCTTAATGTTCAGTGCAAATTATATAATTAACTGAAATTTACAGTTATTGTAATTGAAACAGTTTTCATTATTCAGAAAACTACTGACAAGGCATTGAAATCATAGTTTTCCAGAATTTATTTCTTCTTTTTTTCCAGTTCAAAATTAAATGAAGTGCTGAGACTAGGTCAGTAATTGTTTTATCATTCATTGTTTACTCTATCCAATGCAAACTGCATGAATTCAACACCGTTATTCTCATAGAGGTCATTTCAGATTGATATTAGTTTACTGTTTCAAGAATATTTAATTGTATTTGTTAAATAATGGAGATAAAGCATTTTTGTTAACAGATAAGTACACTGCTATTAATAACTATAAATAATCAATATATAGATACCTGCAAGTTCTGACATGAAAGTAATAGCTCTGTTTCATTAATTTATTCTTTTTTTATTTTTAGCAAAAGAAACATTATGCCAATAATGAACAGTACAAATTAAGAAAAGTATCTCACAATCCTACCTCTACAGCAAATCCTTTTTCTGTTCTCTTGTTTATAACTAAGCATGTTTTGCAAATTTATAAGTGTGTCACACAACTTAATGAGTTCTCACTTGACATTATGACTTCAACATTTTACATGTTGCCATTTTTACAGCAATATTTTTAGTGGATGATAGTTTGCAAATTGATATTCTATTATTTACTAAACCTTTTCCCAGTTTTCAAATATTAGCCTGTTTTCATTTTTTCACTGTTATAATAAGTTAATGAGTATTTTTGCATGTGATTTTCCTTTTTCCTTAAAAATAATACAGGATTTAGCAATAACAAGTCAAAAGACTTACATTTCAAAGTTTTTTGCTATTTTGGTTTTCAAAGAATTACTACAATTTATTCTGTCAGCCATGTACACAAATGGACCAGTTTCAAGACAAATTTATTTGCACATATATGCTAACTTAATGGTTGTAAAAGATGGGTTGCATCATTTCACTTCTTTAATAGTAATGCTAAACTTGTCCTATAAGTGATTGTTTGCATGTTCTAGAGAACTCATTATCATTCTCTAGATTCTTGCTCCACCATACAAGGACTCTATGATGATGACAAGGTCACAAAAGAAGTTGATACTCTTCATGTGGGGGATGACCCTATACCTCTTTAGCTATTTTCAAATTTTCTTTTTCATTATTCAAGTATGTGTGAAAGGGATTTGCATTATACTTTATTCTTACCATAAAATTGCTAATTCAGTGTTTTCTGATACTGGAACAGGATATATATTGTCTTGCATTTCATCTTATAAAGGAAGGCGAGGTAGAAATTAAGATAGGGAGGAGTAGCCCCAGTCTCCATAATTATATAGTAGCATAGATATTTCTATTTGATATATAATCTGAGAACTTAAAAAGTAAAATACAAAGAGCCTCTATACTTAAGAGCAACACTGAGCTGGGAGCAATGGCTCACACCTGCAATCCTAGCTACTTGGGAGGCAGGAGAAGAGGATCAAAGGTGAGGCTAGACCTGGAAAAAAAAAGTTAGTGAGACTTTATCTCAAAGAATAAGCCATATTTGGTATCACATGCCTGCAATCTGAGCTATGCAGGAAGTGTAGGTAGGAAAATGATGGTTCCAGAACAGCTTGGACAAAAAGCATGAGATCCTATCTGAAAAATAGCTAAAGAAAAAGGACTGGAGGTATGGCTCAAGTGGTAGAGTACTTGCCCAGCAAGCACAAGGGCCTGAGTTCAAAATCCCAGTAACACCTAAAACAAAAAAATACCACTGAACCTCATGATTGTGTCCATCTATAAAGGCCATTATTAAACCTTAATTCTAAGGGAACTTTTAAAATGTATTACATATCAATTTTGTTTACAATGGTAATATACATATCAAGCTCCTACTATGTGCCAGATGTTTCCACACTTACTGAATTCTCCCAACAACCCTACAAAACAGGTTCTCATTGTCCCCCCTCTACAGGTAAGGAAACTGAAGCTCAGAGAGGTTAAATGTCTTCCCCAGGTCCATGTGGTAAATGACTAAATTTAATTTCATGTCATGTGTTGACTCTCTTAAACATCTATGATCTTTCACTTATTTAATCATTTAATTTTAATCATTTCAAAGATTAAGTATATTTTCTTCCCTAAACATTTAAATTTCTATTAGAAATGTTAGTATATTTTAATCCAAAATATTAACAAACTATAATCCAAGCCATCACAGTAATCAGGCAATTACTGTTAGTGATTATAAGCTAATAATGATTTTTGCTGTATACATTTTCACCTATATGAATAAAACCCCAGTGTGAATGGAATCCACTTTTTGGGCCCAGTAGTATGTTTCATAAATTTTCTTTCTAGGTAACAGATTCATTTGTTGTCCTTTGAACGTGATTTTCACCTTCTTGCTTCTGCACCTTAACTGGAAATACAAGGATCTAGGACAATCTCAGCTAGGACACCCAGCCTGTTTCCCACACAATTTCTCATTCTTCATCAAGCTAGTTTTGGCTTTTTTCACAGAGCAGTGATAAGATTTCAAGAGAAAGCAAGTAGAAGGCCTCTTAGGGCTTAAACCAAAATGACAGTTACTTCTGCCACATTCTCTTGGTCAAAAACTAATCACAAGGGCAGCTCAGAATCAAATGGTAAGAAAATAAATCTCAACTCTTGATAAGAAGAACTATCCAAATCAGCACCAGGGAATAGCCACATTTCAAGGCTGTTATAAATTAAGTAGCATATTTGATTGCAAAGTCCTCATCAAATGCTTTGAATTTAATGCATATTTGACATATGCTAACTTATGTATCCCTTAATCTGTTTTTGCCACCAATACTCTGCATATAATAGGTATTTCAGGAATACCAAATGAATGGATTTTAAAAATTTATACTTTAAGAGTATTTTGAAAACACATTTAAAAACTTTTAAGTATAAACATGTAATTAAATAGAAGCACTATTGCCACAAAATTGTATTTAATTAAAGTCCTATAAAACATAGAGCAGAATAAATACTAGATGCTAAAAACCATGGCAATTTTAACCATTTTTCTTTGATCTCCTAAGTTTTTTAATGTATATTTTCAGTCATATAAGAAGTGAGGATTTTAAAAGGAGATATTTGATCATACTCAATATGCAATTTGTGTAGAACCATTATTTTTGGCAATAGATTTTCTTTTATAGGAGCAAAAGAGAGTTTATAAATTCTGTATCACATGCTGGGAGAAAATCAGTATGGCTACACACTTCTCATGCTCCAAGGATTTTTACTGTAACAGAAATCTATAGGAACATAACACCTTCGAACTTCACTGCCTCAATGTGTCATAGACAGACATAGTGAGAATACATTCCTGTGAGTTTTACTTGCTGAAATAAAGCATATATAGTGTGTTGTACCCAAACAAATATGCTGACTTTATAATTTTAGAAGCTACTTTCTTTCGTCAAAGACTTTTGAAACAATAACCTGCATAAACCAATATGTCCATTTTAGAAATATGTAAATTAGACCAAACTGAATATAATATTTGTGTTTGTACATATAACAGAACTCATGTAATAGAGCTGTGTTTGGTGGCACATGCCTGCAACCCAGCACTTGGGAAGTTGAAGAAGAAGTACAAGTTACAGGCCCGTATAGGGTACACAGCAAGTCCAGCCTGGACTACATGGTAAGAACTTGTCTCAAAAACGAACAAAAAAATTAAACTAAACAAAACTGACACTTGAGATTTGAGTCATATGAAACTCAGTACAATTTCTCTGACTCAATGAGAGAATATATTCCTCTATGATAATAAGCCATTCAGTTTTCCTAACTAATCTCTCACAGGTTCATCTGTATCTATAGAACTATGAAATGGTGTTTCAGGTTTTTAACATTTGACTGGTATTTTTAAACGTGTAAAAGACATTTTCTAAACATGTAAAAATATGTTGAAGCTTGAATGTGTTATACCTCGTATAACATTTAAGCTTTTAAAGTCAGTGTTTCAAAATTATAAAGTAGTTCAGAAACTGAGATAACATTATAGAATAATGTAATAAAAATCATGTGTTCTACCCTAGTGTTTTTCATTTTCTCATATAATTCCATACACTCTAGTTGTACTTAGGGTTCTTTCTAAATCCTTTGTATTTCTATTATATCTGCTCACTTCCAAAGGTAATCTATTCTCATTAATTCAGGGTTTATAATTCATAGTAAGTTTTTCTAATATATAGCATTTGTATTTATCCATAAACAACATACATTACATAGTACAGGCATACATACTACAATTTATTTATTCTCCTGTGGATGACCATTTCAAATGTTTCCAATTCTTCCCTTTTCCAAACAATAGCACCGTAACAGTTTTAAATATATTTCCTTTTGTTTGTATGGAAGAGTTTCTCTGGTAGAAAAGTTGTAGATAATACATCATCAACTCTACTACATATTATATTTCATTAGCTGTACATGAAAAGTTCGTTCTCTACATTTTTATTTCTAAAATGAGTTATGTATTTTCATGTTGTCATATAATGACATCTATAACCTTCTGTGATTCTTTTTTCCTCTGGACTTTTTTTCCTTGGTACTCTATTCTGGAACTTGTCAAATTCTCCTCATCAACATTATGACCATAATTATAAAATAGGGAAGGATTCTCATCCAGGATTTGCATCAAAAAAGGATGTAAATTTTGGGAGAGGTAGAAACCAGGAATGTTGAGAATGGGCACCCCTTCTTGCTCCCCTTTGAAGGAAATGCTTGATTTAAAAGACTGACCATATCCAGGTAAGTCCTCTTCAGAGAGACAGACAGAGATGGCAGGACAAAGCTCTTGATATTTCATTGCATAGCAATCAGTAGTTAAACATCTCCACTCCTGTATTTCAAATTCTCCTGGAAAACCTATTCACTGAAAACTTATCCTATCTTTGGAATGAGACACCTTTAATCTTTGATGTCTTAACAGCTCAGGATCCAGCAATTTTTGCTCTGCTCTCTCATTTCCCAGAAAAGTGATAAGCCTATTTGTGTCTACTGCTCTGAGGCTGATCCTCCAGCTAGTATCATATTTGCTTGATAGGTAGCAAAATGATAACCTCTCCAATTCCCAAATGCTTCATTTATTAGAGGAGAGGCCACTGAGAATCACAGAAGAAAAGCATTTTCTCAGTATAGCTAGAAAGTAGTGAATTAGAGTGCAATTCACTCGTTCTGCTTCTTAGCAGACTGGGTTTTCTACTACACAATTAGTCCAAAACACTTCTCTTTAGCTGCTCTAGTCTTTCCTCTGAGACTTTACTTGTATTTGGTAGACAAAATCAGGTTTTGAAATGTATTCTGAGATATAATGTTAAATAAACATAAACTTTATCCTCAACATTATATAAGCCCTCTGCATACAACACTCTATTGAGGGAAACACATCCCTTAATGTGTTGAATCTTGAAGACATAAAATTTGAGGGCAAAAGCAAACTCCTAGCAAGCCGACTCAATATCCCAAATTTCCAGATGAGACAATGTGGAAAATAAAATCTAAGGAGATTACATTATTGTTGAGTGTCATGCTGCTAGCAGGGGAAGAATCACTCTCACATAAACTTTTCTGGAACAGTAAGAATGAAAACAACTACAAAATCCTACTTCATGGAGACAGATACCATTAAAATATCCTTGCCTGTTTCTCTAATCTATGTGTCCAATACTAGGAGAAGAGATAAATAAATTGTAGTATTTTTAATTAAATTATTAAATACCCTTGCCTGTTTCTCTAAGTGTCCATTAAGAAGAGAATAGATAAAACAAATGGTGGTATTTATTTAATTGAACACTAATTACAACAGTTCTCTTAGGCTAAAATTTAATTTTTATTAGATTTGTGACCTTGGGAAATTTAATTAATGTCTCTGGGTATCAGTGTTCCCCATCTGTTAGTAGGGGGAAATAGCTACAGATGTATTCATAATTAGATGTTGTAATACATGAGAATACTATCTGCTAGTAATAGGCATTTAAGAAAGTATAGCTATTATCTGCCTAAATAGGTGAAAATATAGTTTATGCTTCACTATAAAAGAACATATTTTAGATTTCATACAGTTTATCTTATTCTTCTAAATACATAAAGATATTCCCTAATATGTATTAAAGTGTGTGATGCATAGCAAGAAGTTATGTTTCCTCTCTCTCTCATATTTTTTGTTGGTACTGGGGTTTGAACTCAGGGCCTCACACTTTCCAAGCAGGAACTCTGCCACTTGAGCTGCTCTGCCAGCCTTTTGTGTGTGTGTGTGTGTGTGTGTGTGTGTGTGTATGTTTGTGTGTGTGTGTGTGTGTGTGTGTGCATGTGTGTTGGGTATTTTTGAAATAGGGTCCCCTGAGCTATTTGCCCAGGCTGCCCTCAAAATGGTATCCTCCTGATCTCTGCATCCTGAGTAGCTAGAATTATAGGCCTGAGCCATTGTTGCTGGTTCTTTCCTTTCTTTTATAACAAAGGACTTATCTGATCAATCAGAAACTACAGCTATATTGACCACAATTTTATCTTAGGAATTGACACTGCTGGGAATAAGCAAAAAAGTTAATTCTGTTCTGAGACAACCAATTATGTGGAAGCATTTAGATTATACATTCAATCACAACTTGGTCTTGAGTAATTCTATTTGTGTATGGATTACAGATCAGAAAAATGATAAGATACATAAAATATGACCCAGCTATATATAAAAGAACATTTCTCTATGAATATAAGCATATATATAATACATTATCATATATTTAAATTGAGAGAAAATATACTAGAAGGTTATGGCTTCTCCTTGGATTTTTTTCATATACTTTGGTACATTTTATGAATTTCTATAATGAATGATAATTACATAATCAGAAAGTTCTTAAATGAAAAATAAAGATATGCCTTCCTTCCTGTGTAAATTATTTATGTTTGGAATTAGGTATCTTTTCTAACTGATGACAAAGACATATATTTGAGTGTTCAATTTAGACTGACTCAGTACTACACAGAATGTCATGAATGAGGGTAAATTATTTCTGTTATTTCCTGGCTTGTTCCAGCTGTCTGGTGTCCCCTTTTCTCCTCTCACCTTCACCATACCACTATTGTCTTAAAGATAAAAACCAGTCTATATAGACCTATCTTGTTTCTCCTTCTAAATTATGACTTTTTATTAATTACCAAGAATTGACCACTCCTGTCTTTGTAGCACACTATAGCTTGAACATATTACTTGTCATAATCCCAAAAAAGTTGGTTGTTCTATAATTTTCCATGGACATGTTCAAACCTTGAGATAAGTGGCTGTATATAATTGTATGTATTTTCCTAGTAAAGAGAAGATGGGTGCTTGGTAAATATTTGTTGGACATATGAAGGGAAGAAGAGAGAAAAGAAAAGCCCAGGAGGGAAGGACAGGGAAAAAGAAAGAAGGGAAGGAAGGAGGAAACAACCAAATAAATGTTTAGTGTTACATAAAGGAATAGATAACATCTCATGTTGATTTAAAGTGTCATTTTGAAATTATTTGAAGCAAGTCTACAATTCATATTTTTTTCATTCATAGACATACTTGCACGAAATGCTGAATTATTAAAACTAAGGTTCTAGAAGAAAACAAGCCAAATCCAAAACATTGTGAAACTAATCATGGCACCTATGTATTGACATCTGTATGACATTTATAATTTTCACATCTACTTTCAGACTCAGTACTCTTCAAATTTCACCAAAATCCAATAACTTTAATATCACGAATCCCAGTTTAAAAATCAAGAAGTTCAGAAAGGTAAGATGACTTGTCTGAGTTCACACAGGTTTAAAAAAAGTGGCAATTTATATTTATTAACATTATCCCAAATCTGGGTAGTTTAATACAAATTATGGTTGTTTTTTTTCCCATTTTGTGTCAGTGACACACTGACAGAGAAGCCACTATCTCAAACATTGAGGACAAAACTCAGAAGAATTTTCACCAGTAAGGAAATGTTCTACTTCAGAGTGACACATGCTACTTCTGCTAACAAACGTATTGGTCAGAATTACTCACATAGCCTCACCCAACCACAAGAGGGTCAAGAAATACAATGCTACAAAGTGACTGGAAGTGGGAAGAATCGGCAATCTTTGGCAATGTTTCTACCACTACTAAGAACACAAGTACTCTCTTTATTCAAAATTAGAATTAACATGCACTTAGGATTTTTGAGTTGTGAAAGTCCTTAATACTCATATATAACAAAATAAAATTATTTCTGTGATTTAACTTGACTTATTCAAAGATATCAGAATATCCTGAAGCAAAAAAATGTGTGTATTTTAGTCCAGTCTGTGTGTGTTTAGTTCACTTCTACAGTTGGAATTAATACACGTACACATATTCTGACGAACTGGAGTCAATTTATAGAAAGGAACAATTGAGCTTCCATTCGAGAATTTTGTTTAAGGATGAAGGAATGGTATGAAAAGAAAATGGCCTCTTTCAACATTCAAGTTTTTAGTCGTATTCATGCTAACTCAGCTATGATTGTGCATAGATCCAGGGACAACAGGTGGGGTATGTGTCAATTTGTAGGACAGTTTCACTAGAATCAATCATGATTTGGGATCCAAATAACTCTGCTGTGGAATATATCTTTTTACAATAGAATATAGAATTTCTTAGGAGTGAAGGACTGTTCATGTTGGAAGCAGTGATGCTGGCTCAAGTTATCATAGATCAATGGAAATGGTATCTTTGGACATCAAAACTATTTTTCAGGCTAGCATCTGGGAAATCCCCACCAACCAGACTAATTACAACCATCATGACATAGCATATCTCAAATGGTGGCTGATAATACAATAAATATGAGTAGTGGCTGGGCACTGGTGGCTCCTAGCTACTCAGGAGGCAGAGCTCAGGAAGATCATGGGTCAAAGCCAGCCCCTGGGAAATAGTTTGCAAAAACCCACTATAAAAACAGGGCTGGTGGAATAGCTCAAGCAGTAAGAGCACCTGCCTAGCAAGCATAAGGTCTTGAGTTCAGATCCTAGTGCTACCAAATAATAAATAAATAAATAAAGGTAGTAGACATACACTAATTCCAAGGCTACAGAGGGCTATCTCTGCTTATATCAGAGATATATCTTCTTGAAGCATCACCTCTAAGAAATACTGAGGCCTGTGGAATCCTGAATTGCTTAATAGAATTAATTAATTTCCTCAAAGATCTGTTCATTATATACTTACTGAGTACCTATCTATGCAAGTTGTATACCTAAATTTTTCTAGGTGTTACACAAGACTAGTTAAACAAATGAATTTTCTCTTCTGATAGAACTAAAATTTAGTAAGAGGAAGTAGAAAATAATTAAGTAGATAAGTAAACAAAAATGCAATTTCAGGTATTAACATAGGATATGAAAGAAAGGAATTGGTTTTGCTTTTTTCTTTTTTATTGTTTATTCATTTATTCATATGTGCATACATTGTTAGAACCCTCTCTTCCCCCTGCCCCCACCCTCTCTCTCCCCCTAATTCCTTGCTTCCAGGCAGAACCTGTTCTGCTCTCTTCTCCAATTTTGTTGAAGAGAAAACATAAGAGATAATAAGAAAGACATAGCATTTTTGCTAGCTTGAAATAAAGATAGCTATACAGAGAGATTCCTAGCATTGCTTCCATGCACGTGTGTATTACAACCAGAATTGGTTCATCTCTACCAGACCTCTTCAACTACTTCCAGGTCACCTTCCCATAGTGGCCTCTGTCAGTTTAAGATTACTTTATTTGCTCCTCTACAGTGAACACATCAAACCTTTCACATTTTGGGTTTCCTACCTTTCCATATTCCTCCTTAACATGTTCTCCCCTTGCATGTTACCCATTTCCAATAATATTACTGCATTTGTTTTAGGTCTAAAGTCTGCATATGAGGGAGAACATATGAGTTTTGGCCTTCTGAGCCTGGCTAACATCGCTTAAGATGATGTTCTCCAGTTCCATCCATCTACTTGTGAATGACAAAATTTCATTGTTCTTTGTGGCTGAGTAAAATTCCATTGTGTATAAATACATTTTCTAATCCATTTGTTGGTAGTGGGGCATCTTGGCTATTTCCATAACTTGGCTATTGTGAATAATGCTGCAATAAACATGGATGTGCAGGTGCCTTTGAAATAACCTGAGTCGCATTCTTTTGGGTATATCCCTAGGAGTGGTATTGCTGGATCATATGGCAGATCTATGTTTAGTTTTTTAAGAAGCCTCCATATTGTTTTCCATGGTGGTTGTACCAGCTTACATTGCCACCAGCAGTGTATGAGGGTTCCTCCCCCCACATACACATCCTCATTAACATTTGTTGGTGGTGGTGGTTTTGATGATAATTTGACTATGGTATATGGAGCTGTGATCATTAATCTTGATTGCCAAATTGGTTGAATTGAGAAGCACCTGGAAAATTGATAAAGCACACCTTTTGGTGTGTCTGTGAAGACAAGTAGATCATGAGGGCTCCAACCTAATGAATTGTTTAATCCATTGATGGATCTGAATTTCAAATAGACTATTGGGAGATAGTGGAACTGTGAAAGTTGAATAGAGTTGGTAGGTCACTGGGGCCATGCCCTTGGGGGCTATATTGTGACCTGACCCCTTACTATTAGTATTCCCTTCTACTTTCTGGCTGCCATGAAGTAAATAATCTCCTCCACCACATTCTCCCTCAGCCAAGATGTTCTGTCTTACCATGGGTCCAGAATGAGTGGAATCATGAACTAGGGAATGAATCTCTGAAATTGTGATCTCTTATAAATAACTCCTCCCTTTAAGTTGTTTATGCCAGTTGTTGGTCACAGAATGATAAAACAGACTAGCGTGGTCTGGTGATCCCACTTTAATGAAGATCTTATGTCTTCAGTTGCTGGGAGTCCTTTTGGCAGACAACCTTCAGCTGTCACTACTCTCAGAGACTGACTCAGCCATTAAGAATCACCTTCTCAAGGTTATGGCACTTCTAGTAGTGGCCCACCTCAAATGACTGATCTATGTGGGAATGTACATGCTGGGGCATCTTTGCCTAACTTGACATCACTCTGCAGGGAACTCTAATGGTATCTACTTGTGAGGTTGACTGCCATTAGGTTTGTATCATGGCTCAGCTTCTCCTTCTGCCCAGTTCCACTGCTGTCCTCCCATTCACACTTTTTGATGCCAAGGTCAGTCATTAAGTCAGTTTTTTAAGAGAAATATTTTGCACATGAATCTCTATCTTGGCACCTGCTGTCCAGGGAACCCAACTCACAGCACAAAGACCAGTGTTATTTCTCAGCTTCATTATTTATTGTACAGATAGATAGATAGGTAGATAGATGGATGTGAAAATGTACCATCAAAAGTTTTTGATACTTCTATCAAAAGGTGGAGTTTCCACCCTGACCTTTGAAACTGTGTGAGCTTTTATTACTCCTTCAACAAACAAAGGGATATAATAGGATACTCTTCCATATAATATGAGGCCAGGGAGTAGATGACATGTGACTTCTGCTGGTTACCTTTGGGACACTCTGAGAGCCTTTTGTTGCCAGGTAAGCCTGATGCTGCCATCATGAGAAAACATGAGACCATATAGAGAACTATGTCTGAGGTGTTTCAACTTTTCTGGTCTCCACATGTTTGTATTATTCCACACCAGGCACCAAGCATGTAAATAAAGCCTTTGAGGTGACCTCAGTCCCAGCCATCACCTGCTTGCAACTGCATGAAGGACCCCAAGCAAAGACTGTCTAACTGAGCCCCAGCAGCCCTCAGGTGAGAATGAGTTATTTGTTCAAGCCATTATTTATGGTAATTTGTTTGCAGCAATAAACAATGGCAACAATACTTATAATATTTTACTTCCCTCATTCTCCATTTCTCCATCTATTATATGGAAATATTTTACTTAAAATCTCCTGAACCCCCCTTATTAGCATCTTGCAAAAATAACATTAATAATATATGTAAACTTGCTTTATAAGCTATAAGAGGTGCAATTTATTATAATTATCACCATAAATCCTCATTAGCTTGGAACAGATTGTATGGAATACTAAAAAAGCATAGTTGCTAATCTCAAGGAGCAATGATATTAGCTGTCAGTTTACAATAATTGATTCTAACCATAGAAATGTAAATAGAAGGGACTGGAATGGGAAAGGAAAAATGGAAAACAAGTGGATTTAAAAGCAATAATGTAGTATTTGTCTTTCTTGATCTACCTCTTCTGTACAGTTCAGATCAAATACTGAACTTGAAAAGAGTATTTTCAAGTATATTTGTAGAAAGCACTACTTTGTCCTTTCCAGCTTCAAACATGAAAACCTGGTACTTAATTCCTCCTTTTACACTCACTGAACATTCCCCTAAACCCCTTCTCTCTTCACTCTCTGGCTTATACATCTTGAATATTCATATTGCCAACTAGATATAAACATCTTTAAATAAACCACGCAGGAATTCTTCATAGCTTTTCCCTGAGAGTAACCATTATGGTATATTGTAAGTAGGAGACACCTAATACATGTTTATAAAGTAAATTTCAGGGTGCAAATATGATCTGAAAGATAACAAAGGATCAATAATTACCTATTAATAATTTTTAAACTTTTTTAGTTTATCTTATCAAAAACAAGCTAAAGCAAAAAGGACTGGGAGGCATGGCTCAGGTGGTAGAGAACAAGTGTGAGGCCCTGAATTCAATTCCCAGTACAGAAAGAAAGAGAGAGAGTGGGGGAGGGAGGTGGGGGGGAGGAAGGGTGGGAGGGAGGGAGGGAGGGAGGAAGGAAGGAAGGAAGGAAGGAAGGAAGGAAGGAAGGAAGGAAGGAAGGAAGGAGAGAAAATTGAGAATTCAACTACCAGCTTAACCTGATTTTTCTTTTTCTTTTTTCAATTTTCTAGGCTCCAAGATGTTTCCATGGTCTTTATTTCTGCAACCTGCCAAATATTCCAGATCCCCCCAGCTTCTACCCTTCCAGGCACATTTTGGGATTGAATTTCCTGGATCCCTTGTGAATAATTGCAATGAATTGTGAGTGTAGGTGATGAGTGTCACTTTGGGTAGAACATTGAAATTATGGATCCAGACCCTCCCAGAATTCTTGTTCCCTGTGGCAGAGATTTGCAGGATCCCAGGTAGTAGCTGCTCCATTATCCCGCCTTCCTTTGTGACTATAACTAGAAATACTTTCTCCCTTTTATGACCTGAAACAGAAATGTAACATCAAGAAGAAATAAACTATTATTGCTTTTTTAAGCCCTTGAGACTTGTTCCCTTCTTCCTACAGCATAACTTCCTGAAATAGCCTTTACTGATAGGCTCTACCCTTAGTGACCAGAACTGATTGATGAGTTTGGCAAAGTTTAAGAGCAGAAGAATCACAGCTCAGGTACAAGCTTTCTGCTTTCCAACTCTGTGGAATCTAAATCACTTTAGCAATTCAGCTTGTAAGTTGAGATGCCAAATTGTTACCATGGAGATCACAAGCAGGAACTTCTAATGACTGAGTCATAGGTACTATTCAGGTTTTCCAAACTCTGCTTTACATTAAAATTGTGTATGAAATTACATCTGGAGCTGTCTTAGGAGAGTTCCTCAGAGGAAAGACTGAGAGAAATTCGTATGCAGAAAGTTTGCTTTGGAGTGCTGTCCAGAACACTTCTGACCAGGTGTGGAAAATATAATTGGTCAGAGGGAGAAGCCGATAAAGTCAGAAAAAAGGACTTAGCTGATGGCATAGGGAACTGTTTAGAGAATCCTTTATAGCTGCTGTGTTCAAAGCAAAGGACCTGGCCTTTTGTGTCCCTGCATCAGTCATTGGATACCAGTGATCACAGGAGATGAGGTGAAGCTTTCAGGTAGGTAATTTCCCTCAGTGGAAGGCAATGCCCAAGGAAGGGATGCGGTGATAAGCTACCAGCAGCCAACACACCTCCCAATTGGAGGAACTTACATCTCTGTTGTGAAGGGGGATTCTGCACTGTCCAACACAGCTTCTACAATATGAGTAATATAAATTTCTAATAAAACAATTGACAAATTTCCACCATGTTATCTCCTATTAAAACCATTACTTCAGTTTTTGTTACCTTGATGGCCCACTTGGACTGATGTTTCTCTGTTTTTAACTATCAAAAGCATATTTTGCTTTAAGGATTCAGCTCAACCATCATCTAGAAAAATCATCCCAGGAAATATTTCTTCTCCTGGACATTTTCGGCACTCTACATCAATCCTGTTTCATAATTTTGCTTTGTTTGAGGAGAAGAGCCTCTAGGTGATGGCTGCTCCATAAACCTGAGACACAGAGATATTAAAATGGAAGATGGCAAAGGCAGGGGTGGGGTGCAATGGGGAGGGTAACTTGAGGTGTGCAAATAGGGACACTCTAGGTCTCATTTGTTTCTCTGGGGTCCCATGCAGAAAACATTAAAGTTGTGAGTTTCTGATTATTTTGAGGTCCTGTGTAGAGTTTTGTAAGCCAGATTCTTCTCCTTTTTCACTGAACTTGATGGAATGTTGCCCCATTATTCCTAAAGCTTTAGTAAAATATTGTTTACCAGTTCCATTCTTAACTTGATCTTGCACCAGAGATTTAAAGAGAACTGGAGAGTAAATTTCTTCTCAGACCTTTTGTCCCCATTCTTTACTCCATCCTCACCCATGGCTGAAGTCTGCATGGCAGTAGTGGCATTAGCTATTGAGAAACTTCACTAAGGTAGAAGGTAATAATAGGCAGAAGGATGTGAGATCTAACTATTCTTTTCCTAGTAGATATCTTCCCTATAGAGCCAACCTCTAATTATCTGCATTGAGTTTTATTTTTCAGGTAAGCAATGCCTTTATACTTGCAATTAAAGTTATTCATACACAAATTTTATTTCCTTATTAGACCTTAAGTTACCCAAGGTAAAAAGTAAATAGGGAAAATCACCAGAAGTCTTAATTTCCCCATTTGCAAAATAAGTGGCTATAATTCTTCAAGGGCCCCACCATCTGCAGAACTTGATAATTTTATATGTTTGTCTAAAATGATAGGATGTTGTGATTCTAGAAGGGCAGAGACTACCTTATCTGTGGCTTCCATATTAGTTTGTTGGCAGATATGCTGCCTACATCTTTTTTTTTCTTTACTGTACTGTCAGGTAAAACAATTGTTGTAGAACAGAGAGCAAGAATAACACAGAGAAAAACAAGGACGTTTCATAACAGCCATCATCAGGAACTCAGGGGCAATTTGACTTAAGCAGCTTGAAATTTTAAAAGAAAAACAGAAAACACAATATGTTTTCTCATTTTCTTCCTTCTTTAAACAAGTATATTCTATCTCCCCAAAGATTTTTCACCTAAACAGAAAACACATTGCACAGTTTGACCTGTAATTTAAATCACAATTAAGCTTTCAGTTAGAATGTATCTTTGTCATAAATCTACTGTAAATCCCCTGTGTTCTGTTAAATTTCCTTATCCTCTTAAACAATATGACCTCAGTTTTATTTTCCACAAACATAAAATACTGAATTATAGCTTATTTATGAGTTTCATGAAAAACACTAATTTGGTTTCCATTTGTAGAGAAATTTTCACCAGGTTATAATACTCCTACATCCCATTAACTAAGAAATATATACAAAAAATTACTACAAATTAGTCTTGCGAGCAAAATTGTTGTCACCAACCAGAACTAATAAGAACATTCCTCCCTGTCCCCTGCTCAGCACTGCTATCCATGCTAAATCCAATCTGCTTTTTGGAAGCACTTACAAATCTACCTTCCAGCCTGTTATGACTTTTATACCTAATGGACATTGCTTCTTCCACTAAGAATCATTCCCTACAAGCAGTGCTTACAGTGATTCATATTTTATGTTATTGACCTAAACTTAGGTACCTACTATAAATCTAATGTTTGTTAAGAATATCCAAGCAACTGGGGAAATGGGTCAGCTGGGATTTCAATGACTTGAAGGCTTCAGTAATCACATGGGAAAGTGAATTACTTCGTGTATTAAGACTGATAACTATTCCTAGCATAAAATTATTGTAAAAAGCTAGGCTTCAAATTAATAAGATCTGGTATCCACTGTAAGATGCATACAGAAGAAAATTTTAAGATTTTGTTCACTGACATTGTAAGAACTTAAATATTTGTTTGATGAATGAATAGGCTTTTATCCCTGCTCTGCTCTATGTTCAAAGTCTAATTTTAGGATCCAACTTCTTTGTCTGAAGAAAAAGATGATAATAACAAAATTGTATCTCATGAAGTAATTTAGAGAAAGTGGAACTTGTTACAAGTGTTAGGCAATATTTTAAGCAAAACAAAACTACCACTAATAATAATAATCTTAAATGATAACTCAAGCTACTTCTAAAGTAAAACATTATTTTAAATCTTTGAAGAGCAATGTTGAGGATAACTATAAAAACGGAAAGCACTGGAAGGTTTTTGGTCCTAAAATGTGAGCAATTAAACCTTCAGGCATATTAAATTTTTGTTTTCATAAAAACATCTGAATGGATATTCAAGTTTATACAAATGTAGAATAATAGTTCTGGTTGCAATAGAAACATTACAGACATGTAACCTGCTTGATTAATATCAGAACATATGATTTAATGTAGGAAGCTATAGTTTATTTCTTTTAAAAACACCATTTTATTCCGTATGTATGTGTCTATTCCATAGTAGGCCTGCATATTATTGCTTGTCCTTATAAAAGTGTGTTTTCCTCAGGTAGTTGCCCAAGGGAGATTGGGGACAGATGCTTAGAAAAGATTTGGAGATTTGGATGCAAAAAAGATTTGGAAACATAATCTTCACCCCTCTTGATAAGGGACATAAGGAGAACAACATTTGGATATCTGAAGCTTCACATGATAAATGCTAGTGTTTTTAAGAACAAAGAAAATTCTCAAATTCTTAGAACTATATTGGTGCCACACTATTCTGGCCTGAAGACCCTTGAAACCCAAATGTCAATATCACACCCTTACTAATGCGAGTGGGGTGTGAAGAATGGCATATAGGGAGAACGGAGATCAAAGGGTAACAAACAAAATTTATGGATTCCTATATATCACCCATGTAGTAGGATAGAGATGAGGTGGAAGTCAATAGTTGGAGATAAGTCCAGAATGGAAAAAGGAGAAGAGGTAGTGATAAAAGTAACACCCGAGCTTCCATACACATTATTGTTTGAAGGAGTAGGGAAATAATTGCTTAGGAACTTAAATATGGGTAAAATGGCAAAACAATGACCAACTTACATCTGAAAATGTGGAAAACAGAGAATGGTTGTTCTCTGATTTGGAGAGAATTACCAGCTTTATAATCTCTGTATACTCATGTAGTTCCTCGTCCATTGATAAACATTTAGAGCCAATTCTGTCAGGAACTTGTCTGGATGATAAATTTCCAGATATTACTAAGGTAAGATCACTGATGTCAACATACTCACAGCGTGGGGAGAATGAATAGATGTAAGAGGAGTCTGTGTATGTAATAAAGGAGCACAAAGCTTGGTAATTGTACATTGACAGAAACTTAGAAGTAATACTTGAATTTCATTTTTTCAGTCTGAAACCACAGTTATTTCTATAAAATAGCAGACACTTGTTTTTACTTTATAGGCCAGAAAAGCATGACCCATGGAAAACGATATGGTCCTGAGAGCTCTCTGAAGCATTGTGAATGTCACAATAGACACTGATATTATTACACAAATAGATTATTTTGCCACTAGCTAGTTTTTAAAAAGTCTTCAATGTGAGATCAATGAGAAATGATTACCATTAATTTTCTCTACCTGAAAATACTATTTTATGGACTATATTTTATAGTCTAGTGTTCAGTGTTTTTCAAGTCTTTTTTCCTTTTTAAACTATTCTTTACTACAATGAGAAAGCAGCAAATGAACCTCCTAAACTTGTTCACATCTAATCAATGTTTATTGAATGGTACTATGAGTTATGCATGGAGGTATACCACAAAGGTATATGACAACAGGAATAGAAAACAGACGAACAGTATGGTTAACAGTTGAGAATATAGAAGAGGCCATAGATATTTTTAGAAATGGATCAGATCTGGACATTGAGATATAAATAGAAATACATTTGGGGGATGTAGAGAGTGGACGAACATTTCAAGTTGAGCATGTGCAAAGACAGAGATAAGATATGAACATCAATGTTTCAGAGATAACAAAAAGTTAAGTTCTCAATAAAACACTCTGTATTTTGAGTTCTGTGTATCTTTTACACTAAATCTTGCCATTTCTTACATCATACATTATGCTTATTTTTTATTCCAGTTCCTGTGCAGTCTACGCTATTTAGGTTACATTTCATTCTTCTCTTCCGTAGTAAATGTTTTCATATACATCTCCTACACTCAACTACTCAACTATAGACTCCTTGGGATATGTCCACATCTTATTCAGTTTTATATCCCAGCACCTAACACAATTCTTGCCATAATCCATGGTTTCCTCTTCCTTTCTTTTTTCTTCCTTCTTTTCCTTCTTCCTTCTTTCCTTTCTTCATCTATCCATTAACAAAGTTACTGGACTCATTCTTTTTGTCATTGGTTAGCGCTTGGTTCACAGCACTGAACAAAAGATAGTAACCTAAGAAATAAAACACAGGAGTTTGGGAAAGTAGCTTGAGAACAGATAATGAAAGGCTGGCATTTCACTTTAAAGAAAAAACTTTAAAATTTCATCAAAGGTTCATATGGAGAAATATTATATTTCTGATATAGAAACATATATTTAGTAGAACTGAATAGTAAAGAGGGCAGAGATTGGCAACAAGTATTGTTGAAGAGGAAATTAACTTAAAAATTGAAGAGAAAATACTCCTGATTATAGAGGACCTGCAGAATGATGTAACAAGTTGAGGCAATGTTAATTACAGAAGTGGATCTTGTGGGAAACAAAATCTAAATGTGAAGAGTCTGTGTAGATCTGGTATGAACTGAGTTAGGTAATAAAAAGAAGCCAATTATATAGTTTTGAAACAAAAAAGTAAAAGGGACTGCCATGCCAAGGTGAACAATGAAGAGCCAATAAGATTGTGAGAGTAAAGAGAGATGACATGGTAGTTGGGATATTAGCTAAGGATAGTTGGAAAAACTGAGTAACACATATGAAATAGGTAAGAATAAACTTGATTTTATGAATAGTATCTGAAAATATTTTCTTAAGAGCTGGTACCAGACTTCTTTATAGAAATAATTGCTGGGGTTTTGTTTGTTTGTTTGTTTTTTAGGAAAAGCTACATTGAATATAGAATGTGAGAATTCTTTAAGCAAGGCTCACCAGGAGCAAAACAGAGGTCTCTGATGTTTCTCATGAAAGTAAATGAGAAGGCTTCCTCTAACATGGTAACTGAGCTTCCTTTTATGAACTCTTAAAAATACTGATAAAATGCAGCCATCACCATATCAACCACATTATCACCTCAAAAACAAAACAACAAAATAGGTAATTCTCAGTGCCAGACACAAATTGAAAAACTAAAGAGCAGAAAGCAGGAACTAACACCCTAGCAGCTTTCCAACATTTCATACTTGGCTACATGCCTCAGGAGCAAGTAGGTTGGATTTTTTGTTGTTGCTATTTTTGGGGTTTTTTTGTTGTTACTTTGGGTTTTTTTGTTATTTAATCAATTTTACTTGATTAAAGAGATCAAAATAGTAGAAATCATAACATAAGAACAGGCAGATTTCATAAAGATCAAATACATTAGTTTTGAAAACAATAGTTATTGAAACTGTAATGCATGGGTCTAAGATCCTATAGGTTAATGAATATTAGTGGTTAAAATGTGCTGCTACTCAATTCTATTTAAAATAATGAACTTCCTTATCATTAGCAATTCATCCTCTTGAACTCAAAAATTCTCTTTCAACAAAATGCATCACCCCTTCCTTATTTCTGCAAGTCCTTTCATTTCTTCTTCTGTTCTAAGTTCCAGAAAGGGAAGATTTACTCAGGTCCCTTAAGAGATCCTTAGTATTCTCAGATTACAAACATACTTCTGGGAATCCAATGCTCAGATTGCAGAAAACTAAATCTTTCTAATGGGACCCATTTTATAGCTTTTTCCATGTCCTTGCAGGTGCTGCTGTCTCCCACTTATTAAGACTTATCTAGATCACTAGAACTCTGGGTAGTTTGGCCATTGCCTGCCAATGTTGAAGCTTTCAAAAGCTTTTGATCCGTGGAAATAAAACAAGAATACTGCTCTATTTATAGGAGATCTGCTCTACAGTCTTACAGTCTTTCTTTCATTTTCAGTCCTCACCTCTCCAAATCAAGGTGTATCACTGACGTTGTGCCTTAACTTGTTGTGATCTCAGATGGAAGAGTCAGAAGTCAGACAGTAGTGATTTTCTCAAGTCCCTCTGTATTATATTTAGTAGAAACTCCTGTTTTTCTGGCATGTATCAAGACTAAAACTGTTTTAACAGTAGACAGAAACTCAAAAGTCCTTATCTAGTATAAGTACATTTACATATAAGTTTTCATCCATGACTTAAGGATATCACAGTTATTAATCCAGTAAATTAGCTAAAAGGCTGATGATGTCTGCTTTGACACTTATCCCAAAGAAAGTTTTAAAAATTGATAAAAATCCTCATTAGGATTTGTTGGCAAATTAAAACTCTTTATTTGGAAAGTGATAAATGGAAGAGGACAGAGCTGAAAGCAAATGTGTAAGATCCAACAAAAGCCACTACGATTGAATAGCTGTGAAGTAGAGGATGCAGGAATCAAGACAAAATATCTGCTTAATCAAATTAATGGCAGCTTGTTACTCCTGGCTGGTATCACATGACAATTGGATAGCATATCAGAGTAAATAAACTCTTTCTTCAACAAACAAACAAAAAAACCCCACAAAATTTAACTTAAACCAATAGTTAAGAAACAGTTTCCAAACATAGGCCAATTTTTGATAGTTTAAAATTGGTTCCAATTACTGCAAAGGTCAAGGCAACAAGCAGCTACATGCCCAGTGCTATGGCCGTAATGTGTCCCCTCAAAATTCGTATTTGAGATCCTAACCCCAAAAGTAAAAGAATTAACAGGTGGGGGCTTCGTGTGAGATGAATGGGATTAACCTTTTAAAAATAGGCCTGGGAGCGCTTCTACCCTCTCCACCAGTGAGGACAGCTACAAAGAGCAGCTTCCGTTTTCTGAGCAGTACGAGCAATTGCTGAGGCTTCTGAAACAGAAAAAGAGAGGAAGCTTTCCGCCCCCATAGCCTCTGCAGCCGAGCACAGCAGCCAACCACCACCCCCAACCTCGATCCGTTCTGATGGGGGCGGAGCCTGCAGAAAGCAGCTCGCGGCCGGAAGGGCCCTGAGGAGGGGCTGGGCGGGGCGACGCACAAGGCCCCGGGGAGAGACTTGGGGCTGCCCAAAATGTGCCGGACGCGGATGTCAAATACGTACCAAATTTTCCTTCAGTCCCCATGTCCACAACATTGTACTCACGGAATTCCCACTGTCGTGACTCTCTTTCCGAGTCCTCTTTCTTTCCGATTGTTCAAATGGAGAGAAAAACTGAAACTCCCAAGTTCAGGCAGTAACTAGGCAACAGCTCAGGCGATCAGCCTCTGATGTGGGGGTCCTTTGCTCGCGCCTAAATTCAAAGGAATAAATAGTTCCGGAGCGAGTGTTGGGATTGGGGCTAGTGCTGTAGTGGGTATGGGAGAGTTCTCGTAGTGTCCGCTAAGGTGTGGTTAGTCCCTCTTGGCCTTTGTGACCCGGAGGGGCTTTGGGGGCGCCGCAGTCACGGCGATCTGAAGCAGTGCTGTGGCAGGTGGGTTCGTGCGGCCGGCTGGTCCCGGCCTGGTCTTCTGGCGGAAAATGGGATGAGAAGAGGGTGAGCAGCAGGGAAAGACTTCAGGCGATAATTAGGGACAAAGATAGGATGCTGTCCAGCATTGGAGTGGGTCAAGAAAGTGTGGAACGAAAGATTTGGGGGAGCGAGGGAACAGTGGACAAAAGCAAGAGGCTGAAGAATAGGAGATTGGATTTATGTTAATATTTGCTAGCTCTCCCAGGCGTCAGAGTCAGGCACTGTTACGGGATACAGCGATGGACATAGGCGAAGATACTACAGAAACTTATATTATAATTTATGAGTTTGATAGACAAATGTGTGCTATTTAGTGGCAGTTTTGCATTCCATAAAAGAAAAAGACGGTGGAGCTAGAGGATGGGTAGAGGTGCTCTTTTACTAGGGAGGTCAGGAAGGAGCTCAGTAAAATGGCATTTGTGCAAAAACAGAAGTGCGGTGAAAGAGGTAGTGTGAGCCATGCCAGTAACACGTTGTAGTGAAGAATGGGATGTGAAATAATCCTAGTATTTTTAGATAGATAAAGGTGGATTGCAAACCTGGAAAAGTAGGTATAATTATTAATAAAGAGATCTGACTTCCAGATTGAATGATTTAAATTCCAAGTAGTGGGTAGCTCTTGCGTATTTTGAAGTAGAGGAAGATATCTTCAAGTCAGAGAAGGTAGTTTGCCAAATGGCTGTTTTATTTCTGCTGACCTGTTATTACTGTTATTTAGTCTCATGTTCATTGTGGTTCCAGGCTTATCATTCCACTTACATGGTGTTATTTCTGTTTTATACAGACTTGAATTGTTTTTTCCATACCTAACGGAAATTTACTGGCCCAAGACAGTATCAAAAATGCATATTAAGTCAATCATTCTTGAGGGATTCAAGTCCTATGCTCAAAGAACTGAAGTCAATGGTTTTGATCCCCTCTTCAATGCTATCACTGGGTTGAATGGTAGTGGAAAATCCAACATACTGGACTCTATCTGCTTTTTGCTAGGCATCTCCAACTTGTCTCAGGTAAAGTGTAAACTTCCTGATTTCTGTGATTAAATTTGCCTATTGCCATTATTTTTTTGTTTGTTTGCATCTTTGTACTTTATGTGAATTAACTTATACCTCAATGTAACCTTTTAAGGAAAGTATTATTACTTCTATTAGATGAGAAAATAGAAACTTACAGATGTGGCCTAAGGTTCATCCTCAAAGGTGTTTGGGAATAGTACACAAACTCAGGTGTTGTGACTTTAAGGTAGTCTCATTCCAGAATCTGCACCCTCTCTGCTTTTGTTATATTGCCTTTGTCAGGACATATTAATGGATGACTAATGAAATTCTTAGGCCCTGGGTCTTCTTCCCTTAAATCTTGCAAACTAACTTTTATTAGAAAAAATTTCAATTTAGAGTTGAAAGAGTTCTGTAGAGAAAGATTGCTGTCCTTGACAGTGGGTGCTGCAGGCTGTCCTTGTCAAATTAACAAATACTACATGGGTGGATTTTGCAACACAAGAAACCCATTTTTAGTGCTACTCTGTACAATATGAGTTTTGTAGCTGACAGTTTCTTTCACTTTAGGTTCGAGCTTCTAATTTACAAGATTTAGTTTACAAAAATGGGCAGGCTGGAATTACTAAAGCCTCAGTGTCAATCACCTTTGATAATTCTGACAAAAAGCAAAGTCCTTTAGGATTTGAAGCTCACGATGAAATCACAGTAACAAGGCAGGTGAGTGGCTATTAAATATTTTGATACCCTATGAAATTTCATGTCTAATGTATTATTTGGCAGTATGGCTTTGCAAAAGTGCCAGGGACAATGCTCATGAACAAATCAATGCATCACATGCTGACTGGAGTCCTTAAGAATATCTTCCTTATAGTCTTGCACTTCACAGTAATATTTCAGTTAATGATGAACTGCATATATGACAGTTACCCAAAATTGTATACCATCTAGTGATATTATAGCTGTTTGAGATTCTGTAAGTACACTGATGCTTTCACAGTAATAAAATTGTCTAGTGGTGCATTTCTCAGAACATGAACCCCATTCTTAAGTGATTGATAACGCTATTAAGATTTTGATTGTGCAACTTCCACTATAAACTAAGGATTAAAAGAGATCTGTAAAGTTTTCTGTCTAATAGATGCACTGAACCATGCTTGAATCTTAAACTATACTCAACAATCATCCATGGCTGTGTTGAATATTCAAGTTACCTGATATCTTGCTGTCTTTTGAAAAAACCCATTCTGATACTGGACAAATCTTATTAAAAAGCTACTATTAAGAAATTCGGCCAAAGTCTACCATCTTAAAGTTTTGCACATTAATCCTGTCCTGGTTATCTTAAGAGCATCAAGACCAGATCTAGTTCAATATTTAAATGATCTGGAAGTCTAAAAGTTTTGTAAGTGAAATCTCACCAGTTCTGTCGTGCAGTACCTGTTTCTAATTCTTTCAGTTTCCTGATCATACCAAGTATGCACCAGTCTCCTCCTCCACATACCCATTTATCTGTTTATCTTTTGCTAATGTATTGCGCATTGAATTGAGCATGCAAGAATTGATCTAAGAAGAGAATTGGGAAGAGTTAACATTTCTTTCATTTTAGATCCTCTACTTGTCTTTCCCAATTTGACATTGTAGTGTTCATATGTTATAAATCCATAACAGACTTATTTGATACTACTCTAAATTTGTTGTGCATATTATTATTTAGCCATGTAATTGCCATGTCTGTCTGTATGCAGGTTATTGAAATCAATAAGGACTGTACATTTGTCCCTTAAATTTTTTTTCTTATACTGAGAAGATGTTTTCAGCTTATCAGTTGTTTTTTCAAGTTCAGTTTATTCCATTATTTATGTCATAGATATTTTCTATTTTAATAAAAGCCTCTGGTTAAAAAAAGTATTGCCTAGATTGGGATGGAATCCTGTTCTTTGCTATTAGGCAACCAACAGATAATCACCCTTTAAGATTGTCCATAAGTTATTGCTAATAGACGTTTTCATAGGTTATAAGACTGTGTCTTTACCAGTATTTTTCCATAAAGTCTTTGTTTATTGTGAACATTCTAGATTTGTTGTTGCATTATAGTAATGTATTAACTATCAGCCTAATAATGTGTCAAGGAAAGAAATAATATAGCCTTTATTCAATATTTATTAATTGCTTGATATGTACTGTAGATTCATGAATGCACCAAGGTATACACACAGAAAGAAGTGTTAGAAACATCTTGTCTGTAGGGGCCTCAAAATCTGGTGGATGAGGCAGTCATACCCATTAAATAACAATTGAAGTGCTATATATAGAGTATGAACAAATCAGTCAAATCATTATCTGGCATGCCTTCTTTGTCAATGCATGCTGAAGTTCCCTTACTCTTCTTCTTTTAAGTGGTCAAGTCATGTCTTTATCAATTCCTTTTCAAATCTTGTCAATAATTGATACCAAACTACATGTCTTTAGCTTTTGGTGTCTGACTTCCATTCTCATGGAAAAGTAGAGGAAGACAGGTTAACCTCTTAGCATGAAAAAATTGCAGAGGTAAGGAAATTACATTTTATACATACTTGGAAACAAAGCTAGGAGTGATCTTAGAGACCTGGTCCAGTGTAGGGAAAGTTAGAAGACTTAGGCATGATTATATAACTAGTTAGCAACAGAACTTGGGTTGTCCTGACTCAAATTAGTATTATTTTTGACCATGACATACTGCCACTGTTTACTCAGGATTTTTTTTTTTAAACTCTAATTGGACAGAAAAAATAAACACAAGATAGTAGATTTTGTAATTTACTATCAGTTGTGCATGTATGTTTATGTTTTTAAGTGCTTCCTTTTTAGGTGGTTATTGGTGGCAGAAATAAATATTTAATCAATGGAGTCAATGCAAACAACACCAGAGTACAGGATCTCTTCTGTTCTGTTGGCCTGAATGTTAACAACCCTCACTTTCTCATCATGCAGGTATTTTGTTTATGGTCTTTATAAGTCTTTCAGAATAGTTTTAAATCTTTTATTTTTAAGTTATAATAGAAGTATCTTCTTTTTTGGATTTTCCTCTTTTTAAATTTTTATTTATTATGCTATATTTATACACCTTTTAAGAAATGTGGTTTAGTTAGTTGTATTCATGTGTTCTACCATATTATGCATATTTAAAATTTCAAAGACATCAAAAAGTAATTGGGACAATACACATTAAGTATACAAAAGTTGCCATATGTATTAATAATACTTTGTCACTGTGGCAAAATACCTTGCAAAAGCAACTTCAAGGAGGAAAGGTTTATTTTGGCTCACAGTTTCAGAGATTTTAGTTCGTGGTTGGCTTCATTGCTGTGGACCCTGAGGCAAGGGTGAAACATCATACTGAAACAGCAGGGTACAAGAAAGCTGCTCACTTTGTGGTGTCTAGAAAGTTGAGAAAGACAGTGAGAGGAAGAGGGGAAGAGGCGGAGGACAAAAAAAATCCTTAAAAGGCATGTTCCCAAACAGCTCACATCCTCTAATCAGACCCCACCTTTCACAGTTGCCTCTACCTATGAATAGTCCATTCAGTTATGAACTCCTCTGTGGATTAATCATTCAGTTCATTAGGTTATTGCCCTTATGGTCCAATCACTTCCAAAAGCACCACTTGTGAACATTGCTTTCTACATGTGAGCTCTTTTGGGAATATACTTTACATCTAAATCATAGTATTATAATGTTAAATTATTAGATTAAACCATTTTAATATTTCAAGTATTAAAATCTGAATAGCTTTATTTAGAGGAATGCAAATGAAAAATAAAGGCTGATATATCTTATACTTGCATTATTTCACTTGACTCATCCAGTTATCTTTTGAAAGAGTCACTGCAAGGTCAGAGGCCAAATCTTGAAGGGACCTTGTATTTGTCCATTTTGTGTTGCTATAAGAGAATACCACAGACAGGGTAATTTATAAACAGTATAATTTTTTTGTTTCTTGGTTCTGGAGGTTGGGAAGTCCAAGATAAAAGAGCATGACACTAGCATCTGGTGAGGGCTGGGTCATCCAATGATAGAAGGGCAAGAGACATAAGAGAGCAAGGAGGGCCGAACTGGCTTCTAACACAGGCCCCAATCACTAAATAGCTAACATATTCCCAATTCATCTCTTCATGGGAGTGGTGCTTTCATGATCTTATCACTCCTTGTAGGTCCTGCCTTCCGAAACTGTTGCATTAGGGATTGGGTTTCTGACACTAATTTTGAGGGCCACATTCAAACTTAGCTGACCAAATAAATACATATTTAATATATCCTAGCTTCAAAGCTGAATATTTACTTTCAAATACATCTGCTTCCTAGCCAGTATGATTCTCTGTGGCCTGGTTGTATAGGTTTGTGTTTTTGTTTTGATAATGAATGAATTTGATGATTTTCTGGCATTGAAATAAAATGTTCTATTTGAGGCCTAGATGTATGTCATCTGTTTTGTGAAATTATCTCAGAAAGCTATCAAAAAATCAAATGTATACTAATTATAATAAAATTTACATTCGCATTTCTTCATTTTAGAGAGGGTACTTTTACATGTTTAATATTAACTATCTCAAAAGTATAGTATGAGTTAATTTTGTTTCATCTAGTAAATAATCTCATTTGTATCATTTAATAACTTTGTGTCACTAATAAGTAAGCTACAACAGCTTCCATGAACATAAAGGATGAATACCTTTGGGCTATATTTTCTATAATTTGTTATCTTTACAGAAAGTTTGCTTTTTTATTTTCAGGGTCGAATTACAAAAGTATTAAATATGAAGCCTCCAGAGGTAAGAATGCTATTTACAGGCAGTAAAAATAATGATTATAGATTCTCTTTTAATCTTTGAAGCCATCAGTTTTTTAAAATAGTTTCTTTCATTAAAATCCTTGAAAACATTAAGAGCAAAGAAAATAGAAAATAGCTTAATATTTAACACTGTCCAGTGTAAAAAAGAGATTTTGACTGTATAAAGCAGTCTTGCTCAACTTGTGCTCCATTATCATGATTAATCCAACAGAAAAATCTGACAAAGAGATTTATGTGAAATTGGTTTGTTTCATACAATAGTTTATGGGGTCATTAGGACTTAAGTTTCTCTTGGAACTACCTTGAAAGTAGTTAGTATGAAGAAATGAATATTTTTTCACATGAACAAAGGCTCTTTAGATGTACCTATTGAGAAGAGCTAAAAATACTGATAGATAGTACTACTCTTTTTGAATGAGGTCATGTTTATATTCTTTGGTTAACATCTTAGAAATTTCTCATTTGAAACGTGGCAAATACATAGACATCATGTGGGTTCCAGAAAATAAATAATCGTCTTGAGATAGGTGAGTAGAAGCTTCTCAGAAAAGAGGGCTGACAAAACTGCTCATCTGATACAAAATTATTATTGATTAATATTTCACATTTTCACTTGAATTACTTTAATTCTTAGCAGTGATATTATCATTACTGTAGTGAAGAGACTGAGGCATAGAGAAAATGAAGTTACTTGCCCAAGTTGGCAGGCTAACATTATGCCATGCTTCAGTCTTATTGGCATACAATGACTAAAATTTACCTTGAAAGAATTTTAAGTAGAAAGTTCCAAAGTAAAAGCTGAATGGGGCAGCCTTTTCTTTACTCTTTTTAGATTTGGATTTGAAGGAAAATGGAAGGAATCATTGGCTTTAATTTTAGAAGAGATATATTTTGGAGACCACGTAGCAAAATGCTTGATTTTAGATTAGAAGTATTGCCAGAAATGTTTCTTGAATGTATGGGATATGGTTAACATGTGGATTTTTTTATTAGCATATAATAGTTTTACAGGAAGACACATTGTGACTTATGTGCTTACAATATATATTAATTAGCTTACATATGTGCTTACAATATGTATTAATTAGATTCACCCTCTACATCGTTCTCCCTTGTCACATTTCTACCCATTCTTAGAACACTTTCAAAAGTTTCATTATTCCATTTTCATGACAACAAATATATCCACTATATTCACCCTCTTTCACCCTTTTCTTATGTCCTCCCACTGGTACCCACTCCTGGAAAGGAGCTGTTTTATCTTCCTGTTCTTCATTTCCTTTTTACAGTGTGTATTGATGGCCCAAGGGGGTTTTTGCCTTAGCATGTTGACATATATACATACTGCTTTAATCACATTAAACGCCCCCCATTACTTTTTCTTTCTTTATTTGCCCTGCTCCCCTATTATCCAACAACAGCTTACAGTGCATTGCATTCTATTATCTTCAACATACGGATTTTTATCTGTTTAACTTTTATGGTGTTTGGGAGGCTATTTGGGAAGCTTTAAGTGAGGTCAATATAGCAGTGATACTTATTCCATTGAGACACATTGTCTTAGATTCTTAAGACAATATAATTGTCATTCCAGATTTTATCCATGATAGAAGAAGCAGCTGGAACCAGGATGTACGAATACAAAAAAATAGCAGCCCAGAAAACTATAGAAAAAAAGGAAGCTAAACTGAAAGAAATTAAGACGGTAATTAAATTAAAAAATTTTGGAGAAGAGTATAATTTTGCTTTTGGAGTTTCTGATGTAAAGAGGAAAAATTTCTTTCTCTTGGTTCAGTTTTCTAATCTTCCATGTTACTTGTCTTTTTACAGTTCTTTTTTTTTTTTTTAATATGCTTAACATACTAAAAATATTGGTTTTCCTTTATTTTCCAGATACTTGAAGAAGAGATTACTCCAACTATTCAGAAATTAAAAGAGGTATATACCATATATGTAATGACATCTAGTTAGGATGACTTTCAAAAATGGTGGTGTATAAATAAATGGTGTATAAATGGCAAATAGAGATGAAGCATATACTATTTCTTGGGGATTTTTCTCTGAGATAAAATAAGTTCTCATTGTTCTGCCATAACTCAGTCTTCTGCTTGCAGAGGATATGTATTTTTAAGTTGTGAGTTTAGAGACTAGTCTTCATAATTTCAGGAAATGATATACTGAATTTTTAAGACTGTTGAAGAGAAGCAAGTCTTATTTTCCTTGATAATTAGAATTGACTGGAACAAAATTTCTTAAAGATACTCTATTCTTAGTGATGCTCATTGATAGAGTTAGATTACTTCTAAGGTAATGGTGGCTACCCCCACACCTATTTCTGTCAGGGTACTTGTATGCTAAAAACATTGAAACAGGTTTTTTTTATCTGTAATATTTGCAGCTCCATGCATCATTAAACTTGGCAATGTTTCATTGAAAGAATGCATATATAAACACATTGTTTTAAAAGGTGTCCACTTAGGAATTTATTAAATGCTCATTCAAATTTGCTACTACTCAAAGCAGTCTTCTGAACCTATATTGTAGTGTAGACGATACTGGAAGAGCTGACAAATTTTGACCTTTAAGATACTCTCTCTTACATGCATGATTAAATACAAAACACTAGATCAGGAGGTTGAACTTAGCCTTTATACCTGATTTTGCCACATTCTGTCTAAATCTGGTTACATGGACAGGTCATTTAACCATTCTGACTTTGTTTCTTCATCTGCAAACTAGGAATTTTAGTTGTTACTTTGTCTGTTTCAATAGATCCTTATGTGAATCAACTTTAATTATATGTGAAAAAGTGCTTGTAAGAATGCTTGAAAGAATGGTAGGTAGGCATCATAGTAATACTACTACAAAATAGATTATGGTATAACACTTGTTGGTGTGTGAATTGTCTTCATAGACTCCTTATTATCACTAGTTTTTGCACCTTAGGGCCACAATTCCTTGTTAATCCCAACTGTGATAAGAAAAGCCACATAGTTTTCTTTCATTGTGGTACATTGCTTTCTAAAAAGCCATGTTATTAAAAGTTTCCAAAAATTTTAAATGACAAGGTCACTTAAGAAAAAAATCTGTTACATCATATAAAGGGAAATTTGATACGGTGCTATAGCTTGATTCTAACTTTATATAAAAGTATAAATTTTTGAGTAATTTACTTTGACTTCTTTTTCAGGAAAGATCTTCCTATTTGGAGTACCAAAAAGTAATGAGAGAAATAGAACATTTGAGTCGTTTGTATATAGCTTATCAGTTTTTGCTGGCTGAAGATACCAAAGAACGTTCAGCTGAGGAGTTAAAAGAAATGCAGGATAAAGTTGTAAAGCTTCAAGAGGAATTGTCTGACAATGATAAAAAAATAAAGGCACTTAGTCATGAAATAGAAGAGTTGGAAAAAAGAAAAGATAAGGTCAGAACATAAAACAGATATGTAGTTTGTGGGAAAAATACAAAATAACTATTTAGAATTCACTGGGCATTGTTTTCCATACTAATTTTTTACTTTTAATGTTGGACAGTTAAATAGATCATAAAAGCTAAATGTATAGAAACTATAAAAGAAAATTAAAACCCAAACAGATTTTAAGTAATTTGAGTTATGTGTGTTTAATTATAGGAAATTGGAGGCATACTCCGATCTTTGGAAGATGCTCTTGCAGAGGCTCAGCGAGTTAATACTAAGTCTCAAAGTGCATTTGACCTCAAGAAGAAAAACCTGGCAAGTGAAGAAGGTAAACGCAAAGAGCTGGAAAAGAATATGGTTGAGGTAAGCAAATAAGAACCTTAACTTAATTTCCACCAGTACATTTATCTATTCTGTTAATGTTTAGTGAGAATCTGCTATGGACTAAATATAATTGTTTAGTCTGGAGCAGTAGAAAATAAAGTCTGCCTTGTGAGTTCAGTCAGGGAAATAAAAAAGAAAATGAGTAAGTATAAAGTATATGACACGTTATACAGTGATAATTGGTGAGGAGAAAAATAAAGTAGGGACATTAGGAGTTTAGGAGAATTAGGGTATAGTTTGGAGTTTTAAACTGTGTAGCTATTGAAGTATGGGGTTACTGTTAGCTAAAGTAAAGCATTAGGAATAACAGATTTCAGTAGGGAAAGTAAAAAGTACAGTGTGAACGTAATAGGCTTAAGGTGCCTATCGAGACACCTTGAGTCATGATATTGATTAATAGCTAAATATGTGAATATTAAATACAGGCTAAAAATACAGATGGGGGGGTCATCAGTTTATAGGTGATGCTTGAATTCATGAGACTGAATTTATCAGTGACATGTAAAAGGAGGAAAGATTGAGTGCTACAGTAATTCATCATGTAGAAGATAAGGGAAATGAGGAAGAATGAGTAAGAAGATAGAGAGGGTATGCCAATAAGTTGTCCTAGAGACCAACTCAAAAATACTTCAAGAAGTGATCATGAGATCCTCCGTAGAGTGTGTTTAGAATAAAGAAGGAACTAACTGAAGGGTAATGTAGAACATTGTTTTTGGCTTGATTTTACATGGAATAAATAGCATTATGTATATCAATGGAAAAATATAGTTGGAAAGGCAATATTTGTGGTTCAGAAAATACAAATGAGAGAGTTGTTAAAAACAAGGTTCTTCAGAGGTGAGTAGGATAGGAGCTAAGGTACAGTTAGAGGAGGGTAGCTGTCACAAGAGGTGGTAAGTAGAAGTAATCCACAGTCACAAGAGTCAAGTATTTAGTCTCACGCAGGTAAATGAATATACGGTAAGTGAGGGGAGCCCATGGAAGTGCAGGTACAGCAGGTACAGAAGGTGTTGACAGTCATACATACTCCTTCCATTTGGGCAACAGAACGTTTAGCGTAGTTGTTTTTTTCTCAAACCTGTTAGGGGGAGTCAGGGGATATCTCCTGGACTTGCAAACAATGTTTTGGTGAAAGCAGTATCTGCTGTTTTCTCATGAGCAGTGGCTCCTATGTATGATTTCAGAGATCGCATAAAGAACATAAATCTAGAGTCATTTATATCTTCTGGTAGGTCCCTAGTAAGCCTGGCCTACTGCTTTAGGCTCTTGATCCAATAGTAGCTTTTCTTTCTAGGGGTGAGATCTAATGATACAGCATACCCAGTGTACAGAATTCCACTATCTGTCAGCTTTCCAGGTATGCCATTGCCCATCCCATATTTAGGTTACACCTAGACTGCCCACAGAGAAAGCTGTAGCTCTTGGATGCACATAGCACCCTATGTTATTGTTCAGTGACCCATTTATAGGTATGAAGACATTGGCACTTGCCAATACACGTCTTCAATGGTATAGTTATATAGAGTTCATTTTTCTTCATACAGAGTTCTTCATGAAACTCCCATACAGCACCAGTCCTCTGTCCTGTTCTCATCACCACAGCTGATATACATTGTGCTCAAGGTTTTATTAATTGTGACATTTGCCACAGTGTCAGTTAAGTTAAACCAGGGCTTTTCTGGCTCCCTTCTCTGAGACATGGACCATAGACTGTCTTAGTAAACCAGGGCATAAGGTCTCTTGGTATACACTGAGGAGTTACAATTGCTGATATAGTTTACTACTGGTAGGACTAGATGGTTTGTGACAGAATGAGATCTGACGTGGCATATTGAAACTTTTCTTAAGTACCTGCAATGGCCACAACTTAGGAATTGTTTCCACTTCTCTGCTGCTACATGCTTACAGAAAAAGCATTTTAATAACCCCTAGTCCCCAGGGTCTTAGGTATTTCCTGACTGTTTGGTAGGGATTGATATGAGTTGCATAGTGATCAAGTATGTGTCTCTGTCCCTCTGTAGACATCCATTGTTCATGTGACTTTACCCAGATCTATCAGCCTCAGTTGTCCAGTCCAGTAGGGAGAGCATATGATGTACAGACTTGACATGTCTGATAACATCACCCACTCAACTGCAAGGACCAGATGTGCTTGGCCTTGTTAGAGGGTTCCTAGCACTTAGGTGTTCCTTGATCCTATCCCTTACCTCTGTGGAATCCTATGGAGGGGATATACCTGGAGAGAGCATCTCCAGATTAGAGTTAGGAGACCCTATCTGGGATACTATGGCAGCCTGATCTGTAAATGACCCCTGTATTCTAAAGGGAGAAAGGAGGGCTGGGAAATCTAGAAACACTGATAACTCAAATATTGGGATTCTTGTAGATGCTAAAGAATAGTTGAGAAAATGGAGTAGGATTTTACAGGTGCATCCTAATCAGATGCTGCCTGTCTGGTCCCCACTTTCACTACCACTAAGTTCAGTATTTCTCAACATGTACTGCAGTGCCATGTTTCTCTTGTGCTGAAGTATTCATATTGACTTAGTTCAGTGACTTGCTCGCTGGCAGGCCATCTTGATGTCCTGCAGTTGTTTCAAGTTGGCTTATGAAGTCACTTCCTAAGTGAATAAGAGGGTATCCAGAAAATCCATCGTATTCCATGTCAAAAATGGCCATCCTTTGGCATGATGTTTGTTGCTCTCTGGTAGACAACTTCTTTGTTTTATAGATCCTCCATACCATACTGTTAGTAGGCATATCTCCAAAACATAGGCTCCAGGTCGCCAGAGAGGAAGCCAAAGTCTCTTCTGGGAATTACTCCCTCTCTTCTGGTAAGGTAGCCATTTATTCAGGGAGCCTGCTGGGCCCAATCTTGAATATATAATCCATTTGATAAGAATACTGAGCCTGCCTAAATTTATTGGTGAAGTTTATAAGCACCCAAGTAAGAATTGGCAGTTAAGTTCTCAGTCATACAGTGCTCCAGCTTTAAGATGCTCAGTCTGTACCAGGGTACATTAGAAACAAGGAAATACCCATTCAAAACAGGTAAATCTGGTGTCTGCCTTAAACACCTTACATGTCCAAAATCAGAGACTAGTATACCTCAGCAGCAGTTTTCTGTTGCCACAGACCCCAATCAGCATGTATGGAGGTTGAAGACACCTGTAGTTCCATCAAGCTGTCAGGCTCTAAAGGTGTTAAAAACAGTGATGGTGCCAGGATTTGTTGAGTGACTTCCCAGGCCTGCTACTTAGAAACAGCCCTCTTCAAAATTAGCAACTTTAAGGAGGTCAAAAGAACACCCATGTGAGATACATGCTGTGCTGGTACCCAAAAAGTCTACCAGCTATTGGACTTCCCTTTTATTAGTATGTGTCACTAGGGTGAACAGTTTTGTTTGACTGTGTCTGGGATATTTCCTTGACTTCTTTTCCAGGTGGCTTTGGCATTTAGCTCGTTTTGGTCCACTTAGTCTCCATGCCCTAAAGACCTTTTTGACCAGCCATACTAGGTGGGTGCATTGTAACAGGATGGTTTGTAACGTTTTAATCTGTAGCAGGCTTTTAGTTAATAAAGTTATGCCATATTTTCCTTAGTATATAGTAATGTTTTTGTTGAATTAGCTACTTGGCCTTAGGTAGTTTGGGTGGTAGGCAGAAGAAAATATGCTCCACTGCTATGACTTGTTAGCTATAAGGGAACATATCCTCTCAGGTGTTGGTGATGTTCTGTGCCATGAGCAGCCAAAATGTTAATGCAAGTAATATACTTAGAAGTGGGAGCCGTAGTCGCCAACACCCAAAATGGCCCCACAGGGTAAATTTCCCTCTTTTTCCCTGTCATCTTGACAGGCGTGTATAGGGCATTGTCTTCCAGTGAGGATGTAGATGCCTTAGTCCCACACACACTTGGATCCACGTGGTTCCTTTATCAAACAAACACTTCAGCCAGACTGTGTATGATTTTCCTGGCCTTTCTCCAAATCTGTACTCTAGATACTGTCTCATTTCTGTAAAGGCCTGTGTTAAATATGTTGGTTCCTTCTTAAATGCCTATGTGTCCAACTGCCCACTTCCTGAGGTCTCTGGCAATTGGATTGAGAATTATAGAGGTGTCCCAAAACTGGGGTATTGTGTGCTGAAACCTCTCATTTCTACATTTCTTTCTACTACCCATGCATTCACATGCATGAGAGAATGACCTGTCTCTTAGGCTTCCTTCCCCATAAAACATCCTGCTGCATGTTCACCTCCTGAACCCCCTGAGGCTTACATCTGTCCTCTGAACTGCGAGGTGGTGTGGGGGGTGGGGGGATTGGGAGGGTAAGGCCACTCTGACTTTGTAAATATGCCAGACTGGACCCTATTCACCGTGCCAGTTTTGTGAAGCACATTTACTATACACTGTTTACCAACTTGTCTATGTTCAATAGATTAAGCAGTCATACATTTATATAGCAGATTTATTACTTACAGATAGGCAGTAATTGACAATAGAAGCAAATAATTCATGCTGGGTCACTCTACTAGGCTCAGGAAAGGCTGTTGTGGACAGATGGAGTCTCACATGTGTATGCCCTACTTGACTTGAAGTAGGACTCCAGAAACCAGTTTAGCCTAGGACTTAACACCCCAGAGTGATGTGAGTGATATTTTATTCCTTGGGGAGGACTGGAACAGAGCATGGGCTATTTAACTAGAGAGCTAACAAAAAGTATGAAACTTAACATATCCATAGTGGAATTTATAAACTTTCCCCACCTATCCAAATCTACATTAATTTTACTGTGTACTAAATTTTGCATTTGCCAGTAAACAGCACCACCAGTTACCAGAAATCCTAGCATCTTTCTAGATTCCCCTTTTTCTCTCAAATTCTGTATCAAGTCCATCAGCAAATTCTATTGACTTTAAAATAATATACAGAATATAGCCACATTTTATCACAAATAAAGTTTGATTCATTGCCAGCCTCATTCAAGCCATCACCTGTGTGAGGGCTACTGCAATACTGTCCTTCTTAGTTGCCCTATTTTTATTTACTCTTAAAATTTGCTCTTTACAGAAGATGAATTTAAATTGTATCACATCACTTCTGTGCTTAAAGTCCTTCAATGGTTTCAATTCATGTGTATAATTAAATCAAAAGATTATCATAGCCTGCAACATGTTTCATGTTATAATTCCTGGCTCCTCCTTATGTTATCTCACTGGTCCAACCATAGTTCCTCAAATACCTAACCATGTTCCCCAGGGCTTGACAAGTACAGTGCCAGCTATTTGCTTGTTTGTTGCTTTTCATCCTGACTTCTGTTCAAATGTCATCTCACAAAGGTTTTCCTTTATTCTTAAAATAACAGTTCCCATCACTTTCTGTCCCTTGACCTTGCTTTATGTATTTGTTTATCATGTCTTCCATCCTAGAATGGGTTCCTTGTGTCTTGAACAGTACCTAGTAAATATTTGGTGAATCATGAGCTAATCAAATGGTCCAGAATTTCCAGTCACTGTCATGTAAATAAGATGATTGAATTTTTAAAACTTTTCGCTACTGGTGTCTTGTACAGTGTTAGATATCTGGTTATTATTGTTGAAAAGATGTTAAGTATTAGCAGTACTTTTCCACAATATTCGCTATTTAGATCTTATGTCCCTTAATTCTTCTTAAAATATTTTCATATGCATGCTCTTAAATTCTAAAATCACTGCATTTAAACTTAGTGTAAGGTGGCTGTTGTTTCAGCTTTATAGATTTACAAACTTGTTTTTAGCTTCTTCATGTGGTTTGTTTAAATATGCAGGATTTGTTTTTTTAAGCACATTATCTCCTGGGTTTTACTATCACACATGGAATGAAAATATTTCAGGTGTGGTATATGAGTTATATCCCCAAAACACTGAATTTTAAAGAGAAATTCAGTGTTTAAAGTTATCATGGTTGAATTATTTTCCTTATAATGGCCACTTCAAATTGCAATGAAATTTAAGACGTATGGATATATGTGTATAAGAAAATGGATGTTTTTTGTAAAATGTAATATTTTCCAATTTGGAATTTCTTCTTAAAGGACTGTAAGACTTTAACAGCAAAGGAGAAAGAAGTTAAAAAGATAACAGATGGACTGCATAGCCTTCAAGAAGCAAGTAGTAGAGATGCTGAAGCTTTGGCTGCTGCACAGCAGCATTTCAACGCTGTTTCTGCTGGCTTGTCCAGCAATGAAGATGGAGCAGAAGCAACTCTGGCTGGTCAGATGATAGCCTGTAAGAATGAAATAAGTAAAGCTCAGACAGAGGCCAAACAGGTAAAGACAGACACTAAGCCATTACTTTCTTTAAGAGCCTGCTTTTCATGTTATCCTTTGGCAATTGTTAAATGTTGAAAATAATTAGTTCAAACACATTAGGGAATTTGTTAATCTCATTCTGCCACTCTAGTGCCTTATATAGAAAGATTCAAATATGTTGATTAATAAATATTGATGTCAGATTGTCAAGATGCTATAAAACATATATTATCATAATTCAATTTGTAAGTGTAGTAATGTTTGCAATATTGGAGGCTAGCCAATTCTCATTCTTTTTGGCTGTTACCTGTTTTATTGACATCGTAAAGTTGAGGGCTTAAGCTTTAACAGGAAAATAAAATTGTTGTTTTTATTCCTTGCCTACCATTTCTAATTCTTAAAAGTATATTTTTGAAACTTTACACCATCCATATAGACATATATCTACCACAGGTTTATTGTGCACATTCCAGTATTTGGTCTTACTACTGTGATGTCGTAGTTTCAGTCTTGTCCATCTATTAACGGTTCTCAAATTCATTTAGATAGTATTGTAGGTTGTAACAATATATATAAACATACATATATAGGTTGTTTTGCTCTTGTTTATGGAAGACTCAGTTTTCAAAACATATACACGGAAAGGTTTGTGTGTTTGTTAATCCTACTCATGGTTTTTGTTAATCCTTTTCAGTTTTTTTTGTTTGTTTTTCAGTACTGGGGCTTGAACACAGAGTGTCACATGTGCTAGGCAAGTGCTCTAATACTTGGGCTATGCATCCTCTCCACCACCCAGCCCGTCTGTTTTTATCTGTCTTTCAGACAGGGTTCTTCTGCATTTTTCCTGGGCTGGCCTCAGGTTCAGGATCCTCCTGCCTTCACCTCTGAAATAACTGGTATTACAGATTGTACCACCACACCAATCATTACTCATGTTTTTCTGCTAGTATATATTTGAAGAACTCCACAGTGAAACTTTAAATTGCTTTGTTTTTCTGTTAACTTATGTATGAGAGAATTTGAGAAAAATCTATCATTCAGTTATATAGAGAATATCTCAATCTAGGTCTTAGGTTACAAAATATAAACATGGCTTTAGGAAGCAGCATTCACTTATATAAACTTCAGATTCCTGAAGCTCAGAAGTTCTAGCATTTAAATATCAGACTTCTAGGATTTAAATTTCTCTGTCAATTTAGTTTTCCTTTTCTATTTTCTTATTCTTCATCATTCAGTGTAGCTTCTCCAGTGTTGCTAAACAGTACTCCCAAAGAAAGAAGCACAAATACATATGTGAATACTGCAATGAAAAGGAAGGGAACTGTGTTATTCTTTGAGAGATTTTTTTAAAACTCTGTTAATGTTAATGTTATATCTTATAAATATTAAAAATACAAACATGTTCTAAATTATTTAATGATGTACATTAATCATGCATTTGTTTATAGTCTGAAGGCTTTTGGAGGAGGAAATACTGGGAATTGAGAGATCTTTTGCAATATTAATCCAGTGAATCAGTTACATTTTCAAGGCTGAGGTTTCTTATTTAGACCAATCTAAACATGTGACCATTTAATTATGAGCACTATCTGCCTCATATAGTCTGTTACATTTTCCTTCACAGGCTCAAATGAAATTGAAACATGCCCAACAGGAATTAAAGAATAAACAAGCAGAAGTTAAGAAGATGGACAGTGGCTACAGGAAGGATAAAGAAGCTTTAGAAGCTGTAAAAAGACTCAAAGAAAAACTTGAAACTGAAATGAAGAAACTAAATTATGAAGGTTTGCCCTTAAAGACAGGATAAATCATTAGGTGATAGTGGTTTTTGATAGAGACTAAAAGGAAATAAACAAGTACAAATTTTTCATCCTGTTAATGGGCATTAATACAAGAAGTGTTTGTAAATGCAATCACAAAAATGTCTTAAGTATAAATCTGCTCTTTGAATGTTTGAGAATTCAGCATTGAGATTTTCCTGCTTCTTTTATTTGAAACCACAGGAAATGCCATTTTACATTTTTGCATTAATAGGCATTAAATACGTATGTTATTTGTAATGAAAATTGTGTAGTTGTGGTTAATATGTCTACTTGGCAATTGATAGAAACTTGAAGCATGCTTTTTTATTTAATATTTACCAGAAATTTATATTTTGCTTCTAGGAATGCTTTAGAAATAGGGGTTACTTACATTTTCTTTGATCCTGTTGCAGTTTTAAAACTTGATTTCATTTTGCCTATGATTTCCTCCTCAGAAAATAAGGAGGAAAGCCTTTTGGAAAAGCGCAGGCAGCTGACCCATGATATTAGTAGGTTGAAAGAAACATATGAAGCTCTCTTGGCCAGATTTCCCAATCTTCGATTTGCATACAAGTAAGAGATTTAAACCTTGTATTTTAACATAGTAATAGCTAAGATATGTTTTTACTTAGGATGGAAGATAATCTGAATGTTGTTTGACACCACAATTTTTGTATGAAAATTCTTTTAAATTGCTTTTCTTTAATAGGTGTTTTTTTCCTTAAACAGTTATTGAAGTATTTTAAATGCCGATAAGAGGAATTCTTGCAAAATTTAATAGCTGCTAATGTCACTAATCTTAAAACCAAAATGAGAGGAATTTAATTTCAGTTAAAGAATCATTAAAGTTATTCCATCATTACTGTTAAATATCTACATTTACATCTTCAGATTTGTTTTGCTATATGAGTGTTTTATGGCATACTTAACAGTAATCATGTGAATTACAGCGATTAGACTATCAAAGATGTTTTTGTTACATGAAAAACTTACTGAAAAGATCACTTAATTGATTAGAAAACATTAGCTGACTAGTGATCTGGAATTGAAATGTTTAAATTTTGCTTTTAGTAAAACTGTGAATCTCTTGCCTTCATGTCAGTTGAACATGTCCAAAAGAGCTCTTGAATAGGAAAGAATAACTTTCTCCATTTTCTTATCTAAGACTCATTTTCTCAATTTTTCTATTTCAGAGATCCAGAGAAGAATTGGAATAGGAACTGTGTGAAAGGACTTGTAGCATCTTTGATTAGTGTGAAAGACACTTGTGCAACCACAGCTTTAGAATTGGTGGCTGGGGAGCGACTCTACAATGTTGTAGTGGACACAGAGGTAAGTTGATTTTATGTAAGGTTAGAGTTAATGTTTCTCACTTTAAAACAGTGTGCTACTATAAGAATTGGGTGCTTTCTTAATGTTTGCAGGTCTCCCAATTCACTTACACGATAAAACCATTCATTTAATAATTTTTTGGAACTTTATCCCAAAGATTTATTTTGTTTTTTGCTGTGCAAGTGTTTATTTTTTTAAATTTGTAACAATAACTTGTTTTTAGTGTAAGTCCTCCCATCAAAGTAACATCCAATTTAATGTCTATATTTCTTGATTTCCCACGGTGGAATGTTCTTACTCACATGAATGCTACATTGTCCGTTACCAAATTTACTTCCTGGGCCTTTTATTTGTGTCTTGTTTTTATTTTAATTTTATATATTAATGGTATACAGTACTAAATAAGAAATGATTATTGTAGTTGAACTTACAGCCTTCACCTTTCATGCTGTTTCCCCCTGACTTTGATAGTAAGAGCACCTGCAATCTATTCTGTTAACAGATTTTCAATGTATAATACAATATAATTAATTAATAGTTCTCATGCTGTCCATCATATCTCTAAACTTAATTATTCTGCCTAACTGTAGTTGTCTACCATTGTACTACCCCTATCCATTCTTCCCACTGCCCTGTCCTGGTAACCCTTTGTTCTCTGTTTCTTTAAAAATTTTTCTTCTTACTATTCTGCATGTACGTGATATCATGCAATATTTTGCTTTGTGTCTTGCTTGTCACTTAGCATAAATATTTTTCCAGTTGATTCATGTTGTCACAAATACCAGCATCTGCCCTTTCTAAGTGTAAGTAATAATCTATTGTGTACATTCTTAAACTTTTGGTTGTTTGGGATAGAATGCACTAAACATTTATTTAATATGGATTCCTAAACTTTCATACTTTCCATTTTAATGAGTTCTGTCATCATTAATAATTTTTTAAATTTTGAATTCATATTTTAGGTTACTGGAAAGAAACTACTAGAGAAAGGGGAATTGAAGCGTCGTTACACTATAATTCCACTTAATAAAATTTCAGCCAGGTGTATTGCTCCAGAAACGCTGAAGGTTGCTCAAAATCTTGTAAGTCTTTTGTCTTATTTAAGCATTTAATCTATATAATTTTTTTTATATTAGAAGATACTGACTTTATGGGACATAACCATGCAGAATCACACAATTTTTAATTTTGTTACATTCAAAAGAATGAAGATAAAATAAACGTAGGGTTGCCTCTTCTGTAATTACATGGCAAGCGAATAGAAGTATTGGAATATTAGAATTCCCTTTGAATGGTATTAGAATGTCTTCAACCTTAAATCAAGTCACGTAACTATTAAGTGACAGTGAAAATTACATTTCTTATTTCTGAAGTTAGAATTGAGTTTACAGATAAATATCTAGAACTTTCAAGGTTTTTTTTAATACCAGGCACACTTAATTTCCCACAATGACAAACATTATAGAAAGCCATCCATCAGTGTTTCAGAGGTACTTATTTATTAGAGCTCTTCTAGATTGCTATTCACCCTGTGAGCACACATTCCAGATGACTGGAATCCTAGTCAAATGCTAAGGAGAATGTATAGTGGTTGCCTACTAGTAAGAAAATAGAAGTGTATAAGGAAGTAACATTTAAAAAGCTATTGTGGACTGTGTACTAGTTGATAAAAACATGAAGCTAATAATAACACTTACTAGCAAAATTAGTTTGATATTGAAAAGGCATTCCAGGTGTGTGAAAAGACAGTTGTATAAAACATAGAAATAGCATTTGTAATTGGGTTGATACCCACTGTCCTTATTGAAATTGAGAAGTTTTCAATCAAAATGACTTCAAACTACTGTTGAATTAATAAGTATACTGTGTATAATCAGGAGAGGAAGGGTGAATGAAGAATAATGGAAAAATAGTGACTTTTTGTTTGGTACCCTTTACTTGAAAAAAATCAACTTTGGTGAAGAAGTTCAGCAAGTTACTTCAGCTGTAGGTCAAGTCCCAGTGTAAGTAAATTGGGATTTCAAGTAAGGGCAAAAATTCTTCTCTCAGATTTTGTAGCCAGACCTGTTTAATGATAACTGCTATCTCTAAGAACAAAATTGAACCGTGTTGCATAGAGTTGTGATTGCAGATGCTACTAAGTTCCATAGGGATGATTAATTTTTCTAAAAAGATAATCACAGAAAGACATTCTATAAACAAAGATCGGAAAGAGGCGGTTGGATCAAAGTAAAAGACTGAGGACTTTCTCTGTTCTTTTTTGCTATTTCGGGTATGGTTGTGTTTTTATTTCTATGTTTGGCAGATGGCTGAACTTTTATCTTTAGTTTGAATAAAATAGTATTCACTGTGGAACAAACTACTAATAATTAAGACACTTTGCATAATTATCATCTGGGAATTACTGTAATTAAGAAAGCTGTGTTTACATAGTCCATTTTAGATTTAGGAACTTGGTATTAGTTCTTTCACAGAAACTCAAAATGCCTGGTTTTTTTAGCTAAATATTTTGCTTAGCAATAGATCTTTGAGTGTTTAAGCCTATAATTTTCTCTGAAACTTTAAATTTTACAAAGCTTTTAGATAAGTTCAGAAAAATTTTAATACTAGGCAAATATTACATAAACGTCACTGGTTTATGAGATAATGTTTCAAAGGAGAGGAAGTCATGTGTACTACGGCACATCTGTTGTTCCCGCAGGTTGGTCCTAACAATGTTCATGTGGCTCTTTCCCTGGTTGAATACAAACCAGAACTTCAGAAAGCGATGGAATTTGTCTTTGGAACAACATTTGTTTGTGACAGTATGGATAATGCCAAAAAAGTGGCCTTTGATAAAAGGATAATGACTAGAACTGTAACTTTAGGAGGTGATGTATTTGATCCTCATGGAACATTGAGTGGAGGTGAGTTTTGTTTTTTTGTCTTCACAATTCTGATTCTTTTTAAAATGGGAAATAATGGAGCTGGGATGATTTAAGAGTTTTATTCATAATTTTTATTAGAAACAGGATTGGAGCCCAGGTTTTACATTTCAGGTCAAAGGCATAGGTCTGTACCATTAGTTAAATGTAAGATTTGGATATGACTTTGAATAGCCAGCATGTATATTTTCTCATTATTAACTAGATAGTTAATAATGAGAAAATAGTCAGTATTATAGTCCATAAGAACTCAATCAGTCCTATAGCTTCTTTTATTCAACTCAAATCTATTTCCAGTTAGTTTTGGATTTTTGTTCCGTCAGGCTATTTCATCTGCTGGTGTATTGATAATGGAATATTCTTGCTTGTTTTATGCTTTTTGCTCAGTTAGTCACAGCTAAATTCTTTTATTATTAAGTGTGTTTTTATCCTAACTATTCACTTCTTCAGGAAACCTCTTAACTCACATGTCATTGTTGCTATTGCTCCCATTAAAAATAAAAACCTTTGAGATGGTGCCTTTTTCATAGACAGTGATTTTCTGTGTGTGTGTGGTATTGGGATTGAACTCAGGGCCTTGCACTTGCTGGGCAAGTGCTCTACATTTGAGCCATGTTCCCATTCTTTTTGCTTTTACTTCATTTTTCAAATAGGGTCTAATAACTAACTTTGTCCCAGCTGGCCTGAAACTGTGACCCTTCTACCTCCTCCACCCAAGTAGCTGAGTTTACGGAGATGCACTACCACATCAAGAATCATATTCTTGTTGTAATATCTACCACATTGATTTTCCAAATCTGTGTCAAGTGATACTATAATAGCAAATAGTAAATAATACTCCTAACAGGTAGTGTTCCAAGACTGTGCTGTTCACTGTATTAGTCACTAGCTATATGTGGCTCTTTACATTCAGTTTCCTCAGTTACACTAGTTGCTTTTCAAGGTCTGGCTCAATAATCATAAATGGTTAATGGATAATTAGTGCAGATAACAGCACATTTCTGTCATTCTGTAACAACCTATTCTGTGGGCTTTAAATAACTCATTAATAACAGCTTTATGGCAGGCTTGTTACTATCATCTCTAATAGATAGTTGCACAGATTAAAATACAGTTGTTCTGGAAGCAATAGGTATAGGCAAGGACTTCCTCAGTAGAACTGAAGCAGCCCAGCAACTAAGAGAAGGGATGGACAGATGGAACTACATGAAATTAAAAAGCTTTTGCACAACAAAAGAAATGGTCTCTAAACTGAAGAGTCCACCCATGGAGTGAGAGAAGATATTTGCTAGCTCTACATCAGACAATGGACTTATAACTAGAATATATAGGGAGCTCAAAAAACTAAGCTCCCCCAAATCAATGACCTAATAAAAAAAGTGGGCAACTGAACTAAGCAGAACTTTTTCAAAGGAAGAAGTCCAAATGGCCAAAAAACACGTGAAAAAAAAATGCTCACCGTCACTGGCTATAACGGAAATGCAAATCAAAACCACACTAAGATTCTACCTCACTCCTGTTAGAATGGCCATCATTAAGAACACCACCACCAACAAATGTTGGTAAGGCTGCGGGGAAAAAGGAACCCCCCATACACTGCTGGTGGGAATGTAAGCTAGTACAACCACTGTGCAAAACAATATGGAAGCTTCTTAAAAAAATAAACATAGATCCAACAAAACCACTCCTAAGGATATACCCAAAGGAATGCAACTCAGGTTATTCCAAAGGTACCGGCACATCCATGTTTATTGGAGCGCTATTCACAATAGCCAAGCTATGGAAACAGCCAAGATTCCCCACTGCTGATGAATGGATTAAGAAAATGTGGTATTTGTACACAATGAGATTTTACTTAACCACAAAGAAGAATGAAATTTTGAAATTTGCAAATAAATGGATGGAACTAGAGAATGTCATTTTAAGTGTAACCCTGCTTAGAAGGCCAAAAGCTATATGTTCTCCCTCATATACAGATTATAGATCTAAAACAAATGCAGTAATATTATTGGACTTGGGTCACACACTAAGGGCAAAACGCATATGGGAGGAATAGGGAAAGGGAAGGAAACCTAAAAGTTGAATGTGGCTGATGTACCCACTGTAGGTGAACAAATATAGTAATCTTAAACTGGCAGAGGCCACTATGGGAAGGTGACCAGGAAGTAGTGAAGAGGTTTGGTAGGGATGAACCAGTGTGGGTTGTAACACACATATGTATGAAAGCAACACTAGGAATCTGTCTGTATAGCAGTCTCTGCCTCTAACTAGCAAAAATGCTATGTCTTTCTTATTATCTCTTATGTTTTCTCTTCAACAAAATTGTAGAAGAGGGCAGAACAGGTTCTGCCTGGAAGTGAGGGGCGTAGGGAAGAGGGGGGAGGGAGCTGGGAGGAGAGATGGCCCAAACATTGTATACACATATGAATAAATATAAAAACAGTTTTAAAAAAAAAGGTTCAAAGGAAAAAAAAAATACAGAGTTGTTAATAGCTTGCTGGTAAGTGTCAAAATTAAAATTAGTCCCAGACAATCTGCTTTCAAATTTTGTGCTTTTAACCCAAAGGCTGTACTAAGCCTTTTGAGATAAAAGTGATTTAATGTCATTCTAGGCCAATTAAATAAATTCTGTGTTCAAGTATCATATTCCCCAGTACACAGTAAAGTGACTAGTATCTGCAAGTGGAAGAAAACTAAGTATTTTTAAATCTGAAATGGAATAACTTTTAAAGCTTATACTTAAGAGATAGCATCTTTTAATAAATGTATGTATCTTTTTAATAAATAGCAATGATAGTTGACCTTGGCATCCTCCCATGAAAACTGCAGTTTTCCTGTCAATGTAATACTTGAAGCTTCAATGCCAGATGATTATGGTTGCTGCTATAGTAATGTGAAATCACTGTATTCTACTTGCTCTGCTGTATCAGAGCTTAGGCCAAGTTATGATGTAGTAACAGCCCCCCAACTCTTAATCACTTACAAGTTTATTCCATAATTACTCTGCATTTACTGCAGATCCATTGCCTCTGCTTCATAATGTTCTTATTTTGTAGCTCAGTCTGAAAGAGAAGTGGTTCCTATCTTCAACATGATTTCATGGCAAAGGGAAAAGAAATGTTCTACCTCTCAAAGCTTGCTTTCCTAAGAGTATATTGCCCATTTCATTGGCCAGAGCAAATCACGTGTCCACGCTCAGTGTCAGTAGATGGAAAATGGGCCTTTAAATGGGCCCAAAACACAGGACTGTAGTTATTTTGAATAAATCTACTCCATCTACTTATAACTGTTTCTCATTGCTTATGTGTTTTAAGTTTCAAGTGATGGAATGATTTCTTTACCTTCATAAGTTCACGAATGGATTTGCTATTTAATTATTTTCAGTATAATTTCCTTAGAAAGAGTTTTATTGTTTAATAAGCATATGTAGCATAATGTGCAAGGCTATCTGAATTTGTCTCTTGTCAGGTGCTCGATCCCAGGCAGCTTCAATTTTAACTAAGTTTCAAGAACTCAAAGATGTTCAGGATGAGCTGAGAATCAAGGAGAATGAGCTTCGTGCTCTAGAAGAGGAATTAGCCGCTCTTAAAAATATTGCTGAAAAGTAAGACTTTTATTGGATTAAACTATATATATTTTTATGTATATATATATATATATATGTACACACACAAACATCAAAAATTTGCATAATAGGAAATAGTTGAAAATAGGTTTATTTGAAATATCTAAATAAATTATGAGTAAATAACTTACCTGTTACTTATTCATTTTTTTTCTGATAAAAACAATGTTTAGAAGAAATTAGCAAAATGTAATTGAGCAAAAAGAAAGGAAATCGGTCAAGTACTCTGTCCAATCTTTTCTATGAGAAAGTTGTAATAATTTTTCTGTGGTATATGGAAACTCAAGGTAATTTATTTGCAGTCATATTTGGCTTAGAACCATTAATATTGTTCAGTAATGTTGGGACATTTATTCTCCAGAAGTGGCTTATTGAATTGTGGCTCTGAGATTAGGTAAAGGAAATTGATTTTGAAAAAGATAAAAATGTTAGGATCAGCTAAAACCATGTTTTCACATCATATAGAAAATTAGTATACTTTTTTCTTAACGTTTCTATATTCTACATTTTTTTAATGATTTGAAGTTAAAATTATTGTCAAGAACAGATTCAGGCAATAATACTCAAGATAGTGTTTATGAATTGTTTGTTTTATGAGTTGTATCATTTTCCCCTCAAACCTCATGAGTTTCTAGTGACAAAGGTATCTTGTGAATTTATATTAACTTGAAATTTCACTGTAATTGAGTTAGTTAACTACCTTGCAAAGATGTGACTAAGAAGCCAGAATGAAAGTAGAATTAAGGATTTGCAAGAAAATGCATTAAGAATAATTATGGTCAATACTATGTCTTCTTAAACCAAATCACATTTCTAAAAGCATAGAACATTATTATTATTACTAGCATTTGTAAATAGGAATTAAGTAGATAATCAGATTTTTTGTATTTATGTAATAGTTATAATTAATTTTATTCTTGTGGTTAATAGTGGTTGTGGAGTTTTTCTTTTAGATAATAATTAAGAGGAGGGATATTTGTAAGAAAGCTTGTTTATTCAAAGATAATTTCTAAAATTAAGACTTATAAATAGTATAATGAGTCTTGATCACTGAGTCTTTACTTTGAATGATCGAATCAGACTTAAACTTAGTTGATACCTCAAAAGTTTCAGAGTCATCACTTCTTGATGACTACTGGCATCTTATATTGCTTATATCGTATGTGAGTAATAGCCTCAAGTTTGAATGCATGTCTCAAACACCAGGAAAAATTCATCATTTGTTATAAACTTCTCTCTTTGTAAGGTATTGCCAACTAAAACAGCAGTGGGAGATGAAAACAGAAGAGGCTGATTTATTACAAACCAAGCTCCAACAAAGCTCATATCATAAGCAACAAGAAGAATTAGATACTCTTAAAAAAACTATTGGTAATATTAAAGAATTTTATACTTTATCGGTAGATCTCCTTTACCTTACATTTAGAAAACTTATATTTAAGACATGTGGGAGCATTTCTACAGGGTGAATTCATGTGTGGGACTTCTGGGTCTTATGATATGCTCAACTTCATCTCTATTATCTATCACCAAAATCTACTTTTTCCAGTATTCATTTCTACCAGTGACGTGAAAATTTTCATTTCTTCAAATCCTTTCCAGACTTCTAAAATTCTCCAATTGTGTGGTTGTGAAGACATAATACATTTTAATTAGGATTTAATTTGCATTTCCCTTTTCACTGGTGAAATTCGGGATCTTGTATGCTTACTGAACCTTTGAGTTTTTACTTCTGAGAATTTCTTTTTTGTTTTTGTCCATTTTTTCTGTTTGTAGTTTGTGTTTCCTCCCATTGTTTTCATACTTAAGAGTTATAATTTCTTGTAGATTATATGCATTGCAAATTTTCTTTGGCTTATGTACTTGTTTTTTAACTGTGTTTATAATATTTTTTGTTATACAAAAGTTATTAATGTTTAGTATAGTTTATTTTATGGCTACCTTCCTAATTTTACGATGCTGTCTTTCCCTTTTTTTAATCTTAATTTAATTGTATGTGGTAGTTTTTATTTTTGTCATTCATTAGGACAGTATCCACACATTTGTTTCCCCACTATTATTTTTGCTGTGCAATGAAAAATAGTGTAGAAAATTGTCCAGTCATGGTTTCCAGGGCATATTTGCACCTAGGTCCTAACACTTAACAGTAAATGTCATGTCTGACATTGACATGTCCATGCCTTTTTGCTCTTTTATTTTCTAGTATATTTTCTTTACTTCATCTTAGGCATGTTCTTACAATATTTATCCTGTGAGGAAGGTTCCTCTAATGTGCTTAAATGGGCAGAGAACCACTGTAAGCATTCTGGCAACTAAAATTATGGAAAAAAATACAATAGCTGTACTTTCAGTTCTGGTTTTAGGAAGCATAAATGTATTTTAAAAATATAAGTTGTGGGGCTAGGGATGTAACTCAGTGTGCTTTCATACCTGAAGTCCTAGGTTCAATTCCCAGGACTCTGAAAAAACAAAACAAAACTGTGAATATAGATACATAGGCCCACACATATATATGTATATAATGCATATACAGCACACTCATATACTCACACGTATCAACTGTGATCTTTTTAAAATTAGGTAAATTGTAGGTAAAGTTTATATAACTCAATTTCAAACTGTTAGAAATAATTTCTCAGGTCTTTAGATGATTCAAATATGACTCTTACTAGGATTTGTTTTTCAGTATTCCATTTCTAGAATATAGTTATAATAATTAAAATTTTTTTCTTAAAGTGTAGTTTATAATTTCTGAGCCATTTCTTATATTAAAAGGTGAATTTAGAGATCAGGAGGATGGCAGTTTGAGGGCATCCCTGGCAAAAATGTGAAACCCTATCTGAAAAATAAGTAGAACAGAAGGACTGACAGTGTCACTCAGTTCAGTCCCCAGTACTGTTTTCCCAAAACAGTTGGATTAAAAACCTTTATCTATGATTGTTAATTTAGCTTCATTTAACTACTTTATGATTCAGAGGAAAGTGAGGAAACCTTAAAAAACACCAAAGAAATCCAAAAAAAAGCAGAAGAAAAGTATGAGATATTGGAGAATAAAATGAAAAATGCAGAAGCTGAAAGAGAAAGAGAACTGAAAGATGCTCAGGAAAAACTGGATTGTGCTAAAACAAAGGCTGATGCATCTAGCAAGAAAATGAAAGAAAAACAACAGGTAATAATCTTTCTTGAAATTGAACCAGTCTTCTAAAGTCAACCTAGAGTGGAAGGTAGAAGAGCATCACGGGTTGGCCTTATTCTTCTAATCCAAAATTCATTTGGCCTTATTAATTTGCTTCCAAAATCTAAAAGCAAGTGTGTTGTTTAGTAAGTAAATAGGTATAATACAAGGCAAAGAATTGTGTCCTCCAAAAACCCTGTGATTGAGTCTCAGATGTTGTGAATATGGGTTGCATTGGCTTGCTGATTTTAGGGAATGAGCAAAGTTGCCTTTTGGTAAATGGTTCAGGAGTGGATGTGATATGGAACTATGTCATATCAGAGATCTTTAGTTGTTGTAGACTGATGCCTCATGTCTTTTGAATAATGGCAAAGCTAGAATTTGAACTACATTTTGTCTCCAAAGCCTAAATTCTTCTAACTCTGATCTTCAATTTTACAAACCTTTCTTCACAGTTTATTTTTTCTGTTGTTACACAACTTAAGTTTCTGTCAGTAAATATCTGCACAAAATAATTTTGTATTGAATTAAAAGGCTATAATGGGAAAAAAATAAACTGCACATTAAACAATTTTGTTTATTAAAACTCCACTAATTCATTCTGTATTTAGAATATTATGTTCCCTGTAAGAAGAATAAAATAATTTATGCAGTTATTTAAACCCATAAAAATTATACACGCATTTTTCTTTTTTGTTGTTAATATAGGAAAATAAACTGGCATTTACCCCTTCTTAGTAAGCAGCTTAACATGTCTTTGGTAGTGGGTAGTAACTAAACTATCGGTTGTACTTGCTTAAGAATCATGGTAAGTTTTATCCTTGAATATATTTATTTATCAGAAGTTAATAACCTGTGTGAATATCTGTTTTGTTTTTGTAGGAGGTTGAAGCTATCACTCTAGAGCTAGAAGAGCTCAAGAGAGAGCATATATCCTATAAACAGCAGCTTGAAGCTGTAAATGAAGCCATCAAATCCTATGAAAGTCAGATTGAAATAATGGCAGCTGAGGTCACTAAAAATAAGGTAAGAGTTATCAAATTGGAAAAATTAAAAATGCTGTCTATGAAATGTTGAATCAAGTAGTGCTCTTGACTTTTTTTTTTTTTTTAACTCTTGTCATGGTGAGTGTGAGGTGAAAATGGTGATTACTGATCCAGAATAAGTCCTAAATTAGCATCAATAATTGTTGAAGTCTAAATCAACTTGAAGACAAAAATCACAGAGTAATTCAAACAGGCAGAGTTTAAGTAAAAAATTGACTATAATAGACATTTGGGATAATAAGGACTGACTACTAAGGACTAAAGAGAATTCTAAAGAATATAAGAACAGTAGAAAGAAGGGGTAGTTATTATCCTTAGGCATGAGATGCTGCGTTGCCCCCCTAACCTGATTTTTTTAGTGGTAATCCAGGTTTTCTTTTATATAAATTCATTACTTATTTTAATGGGGAGATAGAGTGTAGAGGATTAGATGACCATCTGTCTAATCATATTGTCATCGTCAGACAAACTGTTAGTAAAATAGAAATATATATGTGTGCCCTTACTGAGTATTCTCTGTATTTTTGTTGTTTTTATTTTAGGAGTCAGTAAATAAAGCCCAAGAAGAGGTGACCAAGCAAAAAGAAGTAATAACAGCCCAAGACAATGTAATTAAAGATAAATATGCAGAAGTAGCAAAATATAAGGAGCAAAACAATGATTCTCAGCTTAAAATTAAGGAATTAGACCATAACATCAGCAAACATAAACGGGAAGCTGAAGATGCTGCTGCAAAGGCATGTTTGTGTTCATTTTTACCCTTAATAATCCATTTTCTTTATCTGGGCTGTTAAAATTCTAGTAAACGCTCATTGAGAAACTTGGTATAAGCGTCAAAGCAATAGCCGAGCATAATTTCTAGCTTACAGCTATGGTAACTGTTTCTCAGCATTGCTCATTTTCAACTAATGATACAAATGCTTTACTTTTTAAGTTTGATTTCAGATGCTCATTCCCATCTACAATATGTATTTAATTAATGTTTAATGGTATCCCATGGGATTAGCTTTTTTGGTCTTAAATATTGATAGAACTACTTACTAGTGTATTAGTAATGATAATATATATATATTTACCTTCAAATTGTATTTAAAGAACTCATAAATATACACACACATCATTTTTTAAAAAGGCAAGGACTTAATGGATTTCTAGTGTCTGTATAAGGATCAGTACTGTCAGTTTTTACATGAGAATCTGATTTTTTTGCCAGTTTTCTTGATCACTTTAAAATTTTCTTCCTGTTTCAGAGTATATTTACTTAAGTATTTTAAAGAAAAGACATACTTTGAAGAAATTTATTATTGATTCAGAGGCTGTATCCATCCACATGGATCCATTATGGTCTCAATAATTCTTTCACTAGTGTGGATCGGATTGGTGCATTTTTATTGCCCAGGATCCTTTTAGCATTCTAAACTGCAGAAACTAATTACAAAAAGATCATCAAGAACATGCAAAAGAGTCTCCTGTTCTCTGAAAGAACTATAGATGCCTGTTCAGGTTCATTACTTGGTTTAAAATACATTTTTTATGACTACATCATAATCTCCCACTTTATTTTATTACTATTGATTTCCCATTAGCCTGTAGCTAGTTGTAGTAGGGTTACTGAGATATTACTAATACCAGTGTTACTGAGCATAGATTTTTGCTAATTGGAAATGCTAGGATTGGTGACTGTTAGAACATTTTATTTAGTATTAAGGCGATAGAAGGAGGGACTTACAAGTGTAGGTGCTAAAAACTCAGGGATTCTTTGAAAAACATTTATGCAGACCTGTTATTATCAGATACTACCATATACTGAAGATACAAGATTAAGTAACATGTGGAACAGTGCTTTCATAGAACTTACAGGTCAGCAAGGAAGATGGACTATAAATTATAAATGATTTTTCTTCAAGGTCTAGAGATAAGGCCATGCCCATGGAATTAGTAATATTAGACAAACAAGGATTGAATCCCATCTGTCAGAAAAAGTCTTTAATAATTATTGTAGAAGAAAGGTTATAGGTATAAATCTGAAGATTTTAATTGGTATATTATGTGAAAAAGTATTATACTGTGTCTTGACAAAAAGGGTAAAAATGGGGATAGAGTCAACATTCAAGATAATTTTTTTCCTTAGATTAATGCTAAGAAAATTATTACATAGTCAAGATTAGGCTTCCATGATTTTACCAAATCTATGATTTAAGGTTTTCTAAGCAATTTTAGCATCTAATAAAGTTGCTTTTTAAAACAATAGATTAAATTTAGTAAAAATCTGAAGGAGCCTCATCTGATTACATTTCATTTTAATGGTAATAGTTTGCATGTACAGGCAAACTGTCCTTATTATGAAAATCCTAAATCCTAAATGTTCAAAAATCCAAATTTTTTGGGTTGTTGACATGATGCCATAAGTGGAAAATTCCACACCTGACCTTCTGTAACAGATCACAGTCATGATTAAGCTTCACTAAAAATATCGCATGAAATTACCATCAGGTTATGAATATGAGGTATATAAGGAACATCATTATGTAGGTATTCCAGAATTTTTAAAAAACCCAAAACAATTTTGGTCCCAAGCATTTTAGAATAAGGGATACTCAAACCTGTACTTTCTGTACATATTTCTGTATGTTATCTCCTCTTCTAATGCTTAATAATAGGAACATCTTTTTTTATATAATTTGCTGTGTCTTTAGTCTATGCTTGGTAAAAATATTCATCCTATGGCTGAAGTGGCTCAAGTGGTAGAACACTTGCCTATCAAGTGCAAGGCCCTGAGTTGAAAGCCCAGTACCACCCTCTCCCCCAAAATGTATCCTTATTCCTGTCAATGGTGAGTCACTGTATTTTCCATCCCAACTATTTGATTTAAAATTAATAAGTATTTAGGAAACTGGTTTCTAAGTGTTGGTTTGTAAATGTTCTTCTGTTTTCATGTGTCTAGGTATCCAAAATGTTGAAAGATTATGACTGGATTAATACAGAGAAACACCTCTTTGGCCAGCCCAATAGTGCCTATGATTTTAAAACTAACAACCCCAAAGAAGCTGGTCAGAGACTTCAGAAGTTGCAAGAAATGAAGGAGAAATTAGGAAGAAATGTCAATATGAGAGCTATGAATGTACTGACAGAAGCTGAGGAGCGGGTAAGTCAATTTCCTATGAATTTGTAGTCTCATTTGAATGAAGTAGTATTGTGGCTGTGTAAATCCTATGTAATCATTAGATTCAACCTTTTGCCTAATGTCCTAAGATCTAAACTTCTATTTTCCTCTTTCTTCCATTTCTTCGTTTCTCTTCATATTGTTTTGTTCTTTTTGTATCATCAGGTATTTTTATATTCTATCGTATTGATGCTTCCATTGGATTTTGCTCTTTGTCATAAACATGTTTGTCTCTTTTCTGATTCTTTTTTTTTTTAACTTGTGCTGGTGGGGGTACACTGTGACATTTACAAAAGTTCTTACAATATATCATACTTGAATTTACCCCCATACACACACCATTCTCCTTTATCCCTCCTCCCCTCATTCCTGGAATATTTCAACAGGTACCATTTTTCCATTTACATGCATGTGTACACAGTATTTGCACCACTTTCACCCTTCTACACCTTTCCCCACCTCCTCCTACTGGTGCCAGCCTGCCCAGGCAGGACCTGTTCTGACTTCCTGTTCTCCAGTACTCTAAAAGGAAAAAAAATGACATTTTTGCTCATTTATACATGGAAGTGTCACAAGGAAATACCCTGTGTGGCTATCTTTTCTGATTCTTGGTATAAATAAAGCACCACTTTTGGATCCTGTTTAATTCTTTCAGTTGCCTTCAAAGGCTTTGAGAAATATGGTATCTATTTTTTAAGATGTCTGCCTCCTTAGCATTAATTCCATAATTGATATCTAGAAAAACCCATTCAGGCCAGCAGTCCCTAGTCTTGGGGGACCCTTGGAAAAAGCAATAGTAGTAATTTTGTAGTAATGCCTCATACTTTAATTCTGAAAAATTCCTTTGGAATTTGCATATTAGAGTTAGTTGATGACAGATCTGCAAAACTGTTGATACTATGAGCTCAATTAGTGTTAAGAAATTTTGGTATGAGTATTTCTTATTAGTGTAAATTAATTGTTCAAAGGGGTTTCATTGTAATATTTCCATAGTGTCATCAAACTACTTAACCTTCCCTATAAATTCTCAGTTCTACCAAATGGATTTTATTCTGAAAAATATATATAATTTATAGTATTTGATTATATACATATATATATATATATGTATGAATGCACACAACAAGCACATACATAATATAGCTGTGACCAGAATACCTGAGAGTAGCTTAAGGGAGGAACGATTCAAATACTGGCTCATAGTTTCAGAGATTTCTGTCCATAGTCCTTGGTTCCATTGATTCTGAGCGTGTGATAAGAATGTAGAAAATCTAGGAAGCAGGAACAGGTTGCAGAGGTTACTCATTTCCTGGCAGACAAGAAGTGGAGAGAGCAATGGAGAGGGGGATATAGCCCCAGAACCTCCCAAATTAGTATCACCGGGGTGGGGAACAGACACATTTTATATTACCGTAAGTCTTAGTGCATTGTGTCTCTACTGAATATATTTTGTCTCTACCGTATTTAAGAATAATGAAACCTTATTGCAGACTAAAATGCAAAATGTGAAGGAAATTTTATATTTTCCAGTAAAGGATGCTTTTTATTTCACAGTATAATGACTTGATGAAGAAGAAAAGAATTGTAGAAAATGACAAATCAAAAATTCTTGCAACTATAGAAGACCTTGACCAGAAGAAAAACCAAGCTCTAAATATTGCTTGGCAAAAGGTATTTGTACCCCAAAATATTTTCCTTCATATGAGGCAAGTATGAAGAGTATCATTGGAAGAATTTGATATGGCTAATTGGTGTTCGAGTGAGGCTTGTGCTCTTACCTTAGTTAGGAATCACATAGACTTTTTAATGCCTTATTGGACTTAACTATTACTGGATTCACAAAGGTAAGTTTATGTCACTCCATCATTTACTAGAACTGTTAGTTTTAAAGACAATGAGGTTTCTTTCTTTTTTATGAGTCTGTTGACTTTTGTCTTTGGAAGAAACCTAAGGTACTATCCAATATGTACTATTCCCCACTCTGCCTCTGCTTGAAACTAGAAGCAATTTCATATGGTAGAAGCTCTAACTGTTGGGAACTAAAAACCCTCTTCCAGGGACTCATGCAGTTTTACCAATGTATGTTTTTAGCTCCTTGACCAAAAATCAGTTGGCTGCAGTTGTCAGCGTTCACTTATGAATTTTCCATTCTATTCCATTGGTTTGTGTTCACATTCTATTCCGTTGGTTTGTGTTCCTGTTTAAGTCAGTACCATGCTGTTTTGGTTATTTTGAAGTCAAGTATCGTAGAGCCTTGAGCTTGAGTTTTTGCTTAGTATTGCTTTTGTTATTTAGGGTCTTTTGAATTTCCATTTAAGTTTTAGGACTGTTTTTCTATTTCTGTAAAGAATGTCATTGGTATTTTTGATAAGAAGCACATTGTATGTATAGATCACATGGAGTAGTTGGGTATTTTAACAATCCATGATCACCGGAAGTCTTCCAATTTTGGGGAAGTCACTTCAGTTTCTTTTATCAGTGTGTTGTAATTTTCACTCAGAGGATTATTTACTTTCTTGGTTAAAGTTATTACTAGATTCTTTTCTTTTTTGTGGCTATTGTAAATAGGATTGCTTTCAAATCTTTTTGTGCAATTATGTTACTGTTTGTTTTTTGCTTTGTTTTTGGTGGTACAGTGGTTTGAACTCAGAACCTCATACTTGCTAGGCAGATGCCCTACCTACCACTTGAGCCATGCCCACAGTCCTACATTATTGTTGTATTAAAAATATCCTGATTTTTGTTTTCTATATCTTACTAAATTTGTTTATTAATTCTAAAAGCTCTTGGGTTCAGTTTTCAAGGGATTTTTATTGTTGTTTTATTTTGGTTTTGTGACAGGATCTCATTGTGTAGCCCAGTCTGTCCTTGAAATTGCAATCCTCCTGGCTCAGACTCCTAAGTGCTGTGATTACAGTCATGTATCACTGCTCCTGACTTAGGTTTTTGTATATATAAAATCATATCATCTACAGGTAGGGAGTTTGACCTCTCTTTTCCTATCTGGATGCCTTTATTTCTTTCTCTTGCCTTACTGCTCTAGCTAATACTTCCAATATTGTATTAAATAAAGAATGGTGAGAGTGGACATCCTTATCTTATTTGTGATGGCAGAGGAAACACTTTTACCTTTCCCCCATTCAATATGGTGTTGGTTGTGGATTTGTCATATATTACCTTTATCATGTTAAGGTATTTTCCTTCAGTACCTAATTTTTGAGGGTTTTTATCATGAAGGAATGTTTATCAAATGCTTTTTCTCTGTCTGTTGTAACCATTTTGGTGTATGGTATATTATGCTTATTGATGTGTGCCTTCAATTTGTTAGTATTTTGTTGAGAACTTTTTTCACCTGTGTTCTTCATGGATATTGGTCTATAGTTCTTTTTTTGCTGTTTTCTTACCTGGTTTTGTTATCAGGTAATACTAGCCTTGTAGAATGAGTTTGGAATGTTCCCTCCTTTTCTGTTTTTGGAGCAGTTTAAGAAGAATTACTGAAAGTTCTTTAAAGGTCCTGCAAAATTCAGGAGTGAAACCATCCGTTCCTGGGCTTCTCTTACTGGGAGACTTCTTCCTACCACGTTAATACTGTCACTTGTTACTGGTCTGCTTAGGTTTTCTGTGTCCTCATGGTTCAATTTTGGTAGGTTATAGGTGGCTAGAGATTTAGCTGTTACTTTCAAAGTTATTGGTAAGTAAAGATGCACTCCTTTTAATGTTTTTTGTTTTATATATCCTCTTTTATTCCTCTCTTATTATCTCTGTGGTGTGTTGGTTTTCTGTATTAATAGGATTTGATTTTCTTCTCTTATTTGTGTAGAGGAGTTTTGAACTTTTTTCAATATTGTGCCTTTTTATTTATTTATTTATTTACCTTTTTGGTGATACTGGGTTTTGAATTCAGGGTTCCCACTTGCAAAGCAGACACTCTACCACTGGAGCCATACCTCCAGTCCTTGAACTTTTTTCAAAACTGTTGATTTTTGAACTTTGTATGTTTTCATGATTGACTTAACGTCCTGTCATGCCTAAGGTAGAAAGAATTCCCTTAAGCATTTCTTGTAGTACCAGTCTGATGATGAATTCTTTCAGTTTTTGTTTATCTTGGAAAGTCCTTATTTCTTTTTCATTTCTGAAGGATAGCTTTATTGGCCATATAGTATTCTTGGTTGTAATTTTTTTTCTTCTATCAAGAATTTAAGAGTATTTCATCCCATTCTCTCCTGGCCCATAAAGTTTCTGTAGAGAAGTCTGCTGTTAGTATAATGGGGATTCCAGTATATGTGACTTGATGGTTTTCTCTTGCTGTTTTTAGAAAACTTTTGAGATTTGATTATAGATGCCTCAGAGAGGACCTTTTATAATCTAATCTTGGTAGTTCTTTGAGTTTTCTGGATTTGAATGTCCATATCTTTCCCATTATTTGCAATGTTTTCAGCAATTATTTTGTTGAATAGATTTTATATGCCTATTTTCATTTTGGGATATCCATAATGTGAATGTTTACTCACTTAATAGTGTCACTTAAGTTTCATAAGCTTTCTTCATTCTTTTACTATTTTTCTCTGATTGGGTTATTTCAGAAGATCTGTCTTCAAGCTCAGAATTTCTTCTGCTTGATCTATGTTGTTGATGCTCTCAACTATTTTCTTAATTTTTATTTATTGTGTTCTTCACCTGCAAGATTTCTATTTGGCTTGTTTTTATGATTTTTGTATCTTTGCTGAGTTTCTCATTCATGTAATAAATTATCTTTCTAGTTTGATTGTAGTTTTTCTATTTGTATTCTTTTATATCTCACTGGATTTTCTTAAAATCATTTTTAATTTTTCATCAGGCCATTTATTGATATTCTTTGGGGGCTATTAGTTAGAGAATTATTGTATTCCATTGGAGGCATCTTGTTTCTTTGTTTTTTCATGCTTGTATCTCTATATTACTATTTGTGTATTCTGGTGAATCATTTGCCTTTACCAGTTTTATTGGGTGGATTTCATAGTAAAAGACTTTCTCCTAATGATGCATCCTAGAGTGACAGTAGAGTTGACTGGGTTGGCTTTGGTTCCAGGTGGGTGCTATAGTGTTTGTATAGCTTCTTCAGATATATTCAGTATCAGCAATGTCTACAAGTGTTTCAGTGGCCTAGGCTGCAGACATTGTGAGATTGCACTGACAGTTTGCATGCAGCTCATTTAAGCAGGGCAGGTCTGTTGGTGACTGGGTACATTGTGCCCTACATGGGTGTGGGCTATCTATCAGTTTCCATGGTGGTTCACATAGGGGTGGGGCTGCTCTCATGGGCCCTTATAGACAAGGCACAGGTGACAGCAGTAGAGTTATGGCACCTGTCAGTTTGTGAGGGTATATATGGGATGGGGCCACTGATGGACCCAGGTTGTGTGGCACAGTACCCAATAGCAGGCAGGGTGCTTTTCCGTGTCTGAGGGCCACATGAAGACAGGGCCCCTGGTAGCTAACCTGTATAGGGCAAATTGTCCAGGTTCTTCCTGGAATTAAAGTAGTTGGTCAGAAAACCTGGCTTGTATAGGTAGCTTCCTGTCAGCTTCATAGGACCCTGAGTGGACAGTATCTCAAGATGGAGCTGTACAGCAGTAGCCTAAGTGGGAATTACACAATATAGCCTGGCCTCTTTCTGTAGATCAGTTCAGTAGTATGGTAACCTTTCAGCTCTCCAAACTGAGCTTTGAAATTCTCTAGGAGTAAATGCTTCAGGTGTCCATGGTGTGAGCCTCCTGTTTACTCTCTTCCTTCCAAAAGACCCTTTCGGTTCAGAATTGATCTCAAGACAGGGCAGAAGATGCTGTGTGTATAGTTTCCTTCTTTATACAGCTTCTCTGTCATGAGGCTTGTACTTGCCAGACACTGTTCTACCACTTGAGCCACACCCCATCCTCAGACCTTTTTTGTTTCGTTATTTTTCAAATATGGTCTTGTTTTTTTGCCCAGAACTGGCCTCTAACTGCCATTCTCCTAACTAAGCCTCCTGCATTGCTGAAATTGCAAATGTAACCCACCATGCCAAGATGCCCAGCTTTTTGATTGAGATGGGGGTTCTCCTTAACTTTTTGCCCAGGCTAGCCTTGTAGCATGATCTTCCCAATCTCCAATCTCTGTTTCCCAAGTAACTGGGATTACCCATGTGTACCACCTTGCCCAGCTTTAACCTTTCAAGTAGTTGCACTGCTAATTTTTTTATACACACACATATATCTTAAAATAATTCTGTGACTATGAGAGATACTCCTATTTTATAATTGAGGAAAACAAAGCTTGGAAGGAAGTCTGCCTTACAGCATGTAACCTAAAGGTAGAAAACCTGGGATTTTGTTTTGCTAGATAGAACCAAAGTTGAAATTGACTGTTGTTGCTAATTGTTGTCATGCTCATATCTCTTTAAGAAGTGGACAGTAAGCAAGTAAGTTTAGTAGTCTCTTTTATAATGCTTTTAATTCAACAAGAATGCTAATTGCCATTTTTGTTTGTTTTACAGTAACTTTAGCAGGATTTCAAGCTTCTTTACTGTTATTTCTATTTCCCTTGTGTCATCTGTCTCCATTAGAATAGTTCCTTATCCTTTCATGTGGAAATTTTCCCATTTCATCACAGTAGAAGACTTAACTAAAAAGATTCCGAAGATAATTACTGTGCTGTTTGATACTTTAGCAAACCTGTGCCTTCAGTGATTCATTTGGACACCTGCCCTCTTTTTCTCTAATCTGTAGGAATTTTACTTTTAATAATGGGAGCACAATTATTCTTTCACTTCGTTTTCTCAACTTCAAGACTTATTTTCAGTGTTGCTTGTCCTTGTAGTATTTGTCTATTAAAAAAAAAAAGCATGCAGAGATGTGATGCAATTATTCTTATGCAACATGTAGAATTAATACTGGATGTAAGAGGATTTGTTTCCATCAGAATCTATTCTTTAAACTGATTGTGCTCTTCCCCAATTCCCAAGATTCTTCCAAAGCAAGTGACATATATCAAGTGCCTATTATGCCAGTCACTATTCACAAGTTTGTTTTCTTAAGCTTCTGATAATCTAACCAGGTAGATACTGTCATTCAGCATTATTTGGTATTGTTTTGCCTTCTTAGTCTATTGACTTTACAAAATTCTATTATATTTCATCTTTGTATCAGTATCTTAACATCTCTGTATAAATGTATATGTATATATATATAATACATGCATATATGCATACACACATGGAGAGGTATATATATAACTATATTCTTTCTCAGAAACTGACGTCCATTGGTTCCCTTTTGGAAGGAATTATAAGTAGAGTCCATAGTTGTGTTGAGGGTTTAGTAGCATTTTTCTTAGTTCTAAGCTGCCTCTACCCCATCTGCCCAAAATTATAAAGTACAACAACCTTTGGTATTTATAAATCCTGTGCTGCCTTCTATCCATTCCCAGCAGACAGTAGTCCTTTTACTATTTTGTGAGGAGCTCTGCCTGGTTCTAGAAATCTGTCCCAGGTAAAACTAGAGTTGGATACTTCCTGCTTTCCCTGTGTCATTATTCATCAGGTGAGCATTTGCTCTTAAAATGTAAATTCCTGTAGTTAGGTCTTTATTCACTGCTTGTGTCCAGATTTCCTAAGTGTGTTTTGTGTACCTGTACTTGAGTTTGAAGATTGCTCTAGAGAACATGACTGTCAAGACCTGGAGACTGCGTGTGTTTTGGAGAAGGAAGGAATGTAGTATGGGTTTGTATGTGTGTATACTCTCAAATTTGCTGCTGAACTCTCTATGATTATATGTTGTTGTGTCAGATGACCAAACTTTGAAATCATTGATCAACTGTGTATACACAAAAATTTACCCTATTACAAAGTAGAATTTTGGCCCAGTGTTTGTGTGCATTCTTGAGACTATGGCAAGATACAGGCAGGACAAACAGCTTCTTCAACCTTTTTCTCTGGGAATCAGTGCTATTCCTGACCATCAACACCTTACCTTCTTTGGCAATAAGACATAGGAAAGAACCCTTTAATACCTTGAACAGGTCTTCCCTTTGAATTTATGCCTCCTTTTCTTCTGGATCTCATTTTGATTGCTTAAGCATGTATCTGATGACCCATGGTGTCCCATTTGTCAACAGAAAAAAAAGTTTTCTAGAATAATATTTTATACCAAAAAGAGATGCTTCCTTTGGTTTGGTTCTCTATTTTTTGTTCTCCTATGTGGTATAATCACATATGTGTTGAGGATTCCTACAGTAAATTCTATAAAAGTAACAAAATTTGAGTAGAGGTAGAAGTACAGCCTCCAGTTCCACATGGAAATTAGACCAGGACTCAGTAAACAAGTTCTTTATAAAACCAGATAATAAATATTTCTGGCTTTGTGAGTCATCCAGTCTTGATTATAGCATCAGTAGTCATTGATAATTTATAAATAAATGGACATGGCCATATTTGTTATATGGGTTATAATTTATCAGTCCCTAAATTAAAGTAACAGACAACACAGTGGACTTTGCTGCATTGCATGTACATATAACAATCGATTGTTCTTTTAATGTGATTTTTTTATCCAGGTGAACAAAGACTTTGGCTCCATTTTTTCTACTCTTTTGCCTGGAGCCAATGCTATGCTTGCACCACCAGAAGGGCAAACTGTTTTGGATGGTCTGGAATTCAGGGTTGCCTTAGGAAATACCTGGAAAGAAAACCTAACTGAGCTTAGTGGTGGTCAGAGGTAAGTAATCCCTTTACAGTATTATAATGCCTCATTGATCTTATTTCATTATAATCCATCATTTCATTACTTTACAATTCTGTTTCAGTTTTGATTTGCTTAGTTACTATTGCAAGTAGATTTTAGGAGCCTAATATATAGATCTAAGACTTTTGGTTGGAAATTTGATTAAACTAGGGAACAATAAAGAAGTAAAAATAAGTGATTAGAAAACTAGACAAAATATTTTCAAACATTGGAAAATGAGTAAGCCCTTTAGGACTATGATACCTACAAGAAGAATCAGAAGTGCTATCCCCTTGTGTTTATCCCAACTTTGTCCCTAAGTGATAATTTCTGAACATCAGAATCAGGTAGAGGAGTCCAACTAGAACTCAGTAGTTTCATGAAGTTAAGGAGATGTGGTTTAGAATTTTGAAAGACCATGGAGGGCTATACCTTAGAATTAGGTCCATATTGTCCTTTTAGTGAATTTACTTTAGATAGACCCTAGGCCTTAAAGAGGTCATGTTGATCTACACATTATTTAATTGCTTATCAGAACAAAAGTATTCTTTAAAGAAAAAAACAAAATTGAGATCCTAAACAATATAATAATCACAGTGTCTAACATCTAATGCACATCCTAAGACAAGAAAATAAGTTGCTTTCAGAGAAAACTCAGTCAGCAGTGAAACCGACAAAGAAATGATGAAACTAAGAGATGAGGAAATTAAGATTAACTTTTTAAAAAACTATGAGAAATACATAAATAAGAGGAATAGGGAAGACAAAACAGTACTTGAAGAAATAATGTCCCCAAGTTTTTCAGATTTGATGAATTCTGTACCTCAGACTTCAGTTCTGTAATCTCCTGGCAGGATGCACACACATCCATACTCATAATAACATAACAAGGACACGCACATAAATGGCTGAAAACCCATAATTAGGAGAAAAATTTTAAAAGCAGCCAGTAGTAAGATACTTACTTTTGCCGTGGGATAAAGATAAGAACTAGTTTGTACTTGTTAAAACTATTCATGCCAGATGTGAAGAACATTTATAAAGGGCTGAAAGAAAAACATGTCAAACCTAGATTTTACATCTAACAGAAACATTTTTTATATTGAAGGTAAATAGGCTGAAAGAACTTGACCCAACAGAATTATGCTAGTGGTTAAGGGGTATTCTCAGGCAAAAGAAAAGTGATACCAGATGGAACTTTGTATCTGAAGAAAGGAATGAAGAGTGGTAGGAAAAGTAAGAATGTAGGGTTCTGGGAGCCTTACACAGTAAATCAGAAAATTAGCATATTGATAGAAATTTCAAAGGTGATGTGGCCTAACTCCTTTGCCTGCAGACAGGTAAATAATTAAAACCTCCTGAGGGAAAATGGTGATTATTCACGTAATTGAAATTGGTTATTAATTAAATATTTGTTTTTCCTCCTGCAGAGCATACAATTCATAGTCCTTGGGTTGTTTTCATGTGTTCTATAATATCATGATGTAACTCCTTGTATTAGAAAAGACTGAGACCTTTAATTTTCTTTCTGAACTCCTTTGTCATTTTTATGGGTAGAAATAAATTTCTGCTGATGTTTTTCATGATAGATAAAATCTCTAAACATTTAAAGATTCTTAGGCTGGAGGCATGGCTCAAGCAGTAGAGTGCCTTCTTTGCAAGTGTGAAGCCCTGAGTTCAAACCCCATATCCAAACAAACAAACAAAAAAGTCTAAAGCATGGCTCTAGTTGTCTGTTGTACACTTTAGGTCTCAATATCGTCAACTATTTTGCCAAAGGCCTAGAAAATGTTTTGAGGAAAACAGTAAATGAACGCCTCTCTTTTTATTGGGATCCACAAATTATTTTCATAGTTAAGTAGATAATACCACAATCTTATCATAACAGTTTAACTCAATCTTTCTGTGAGATTTATTCTTGACAGTGAAGTTTAAAGTTCCATGCCTTGGCACAAAGAAAACCAATGAAAAATAATTTTACTTAAATAAGCTCAGCTTCTTTCTATAGTGGTATATATCAGTCTCAGTATTCCTTGTTTTTTATTCTACTATCATTCCTTTCCTTTGCTAGAAATCTTGGTTTCCCCTACACTTGTGCACTCACTTCTACCTCCCTCAACTTAACATTTTAAAATTAAAACTGTATTGGAATTCATTAAACATTTGAAGTTGTAGGATGTTAAAAATAATTACTATAGTTTTTTTCTTAATACTAGATAATTATAAATGTTTTATATTAAAATGAATGAGACTTTAATAGGATCTGTAAATATTATAAAAATGTTTGATTCTTCATACTAGACTAGAAATGTAGTTAAAGATGATGGTGAGCTACAAGACAACTAAAAATAGAGCTATGGAACTGGGAATAGGTATAACTACAAATTTTAGGTAAGGATTCTTTGAACTTCTGATATACTGCAGTACTTGGAGTAATGGATCAGAATCTATGTAAGTTACCTGCAAATGGAGACAGTAGAAATATATGAAATACCTGTTTATTAGTAAATATATACATGTATATATGTGACACATATTCAACATATGCAGTATGTATGTGTGTTTGTTCATGTGGTGCATACATAATAAAAGAGTTTAAAAGAGTGTACCTAAATAAACCACTATACTGTTACCAAAACTGTAGCTGTTGTCCTAACAAATATATAGCCCTCACTGAACTCTAAATAACCTACCTTTTGGAACTCCAAATAAACAATTGGGATAGGGAAAAAGAAATCATTCAAATATGATTTTCTGAAAAGGACCAGTGCCAAACATGAGAATGTTAAAATTGTCTTATGAGAACAGTATGCTTAAAGGGAAGGTTGAAATCTAAGCTGCTTTTTTATATAGCTGTCTTTCATATGAATCCGTACCTAAAATAATAAGGTTGCAAATTTACTTCCATGTTTTGGTAAAAATGATAAAATATTTATTGCTTTTCTTCCAACCAACCTCTTCTTAGGTCTTTAGTAGCTTTGTCGTTAATATTGTCCATGCTCCTCTTCAAACCTGCTCCAATTTACATCTTGGATGAGGTAGATGCAGCCTTGGATCTTTCTCATACCCAGAATATTGGACAGATGCTGCGTACTCACTTCACACATTCTCAGGTAAGAACTAGAATAAAAGATGCCTCACTAGTAGTTTAAGTAGAGTAATTTGCTTTTCTAAAACTATTCATTAGTAGTAGTGTTTGTATGACGTTTAGAATTGAGGTGGGAATGTAGTTCATTGGTAGAAGTCTTGCCAAGCATGTACACGGCCTGGTTTCAATGCCCAGTGTGTGTAGATAGATAGATAGACAGATAGATAGATAGATGTACACGGCCTGGTTTCAATGCCCAGTGTATATAGATAGATAGATAGATGATAGATAGATAGATAGATAGATAGATAGATAGATAGATAGATAGATAGATAGATAATTTTAGCATTGATTGAAGAATACTAAAGCATTTTATACCTATTTATACAGATTTATTTTCAAATTGTCATAGAATCCAAAACAAAGGTTCAATCTCCCTTTAAAGAGATAGCTGGACCTTAAATCTGTTGGTTGTAGCATGAAGGAGAATCCAATTTAGAAGTGACTTAGTGTTAATGTAATTGTTTTCTCTAACTAGCTGCTATAAGGATGCACAATCAAAGCAAAGCTGTTTCAGGGATATATTTGAGGTTTCAGAAAATCATGTGGCATTCAATGGGGAACTTTCATTATTCCTGGCTAAAAGGTAGATAAAAGCCCCTTGAAGCTAAAGTTAGTTTGTTTTTATTGTACTATTGCTGTAGGAACTGTAGCTGCCAAATATGGTTGTCTAAATTATGCGTTGTACAGCTCTGGAAGCTCCACATATGATAGTATCATAGACTGTAGATTTAGTTCGGCAGTTTGTTAGCATGGGAAACCATTAAAGTGGTTCTGGTTGGGCTAGGGGTAATGCTGTTGGAACTGGTAGTCTTCTTTCATTTTACTTAAAATATCACAAAGAAAAGGCAGTTAGAACTAGCAACAAAATACTGTAGGCCAACTACAAAAGACAGAAATAAGTAGTCAACCACCAGGAAATAGTACACATGGGTGATGAGGCACTCAAGGTAAAATGAAGAGACTTCTAAAACCAAATATGGAAAGCTAGCATTCATTTTGGTGCCTAATGTTACTTGGTGTTTGAGGCTGTGCATATCCTTGGAGTTAGGTATTTAAAGAAATAAGAAAAGATAGTTCTTAACCCCAGTAATAAAAGAATTGAACTTCAGTAATATTGCAAAAAGTGTTTTATGGTTTGGTTTGGTTTTTCATTTTTCCTTAAGTTCATTGTGGTGTCCCTAAAAGAAGGCATGTTCAACAATGCAAACGTTCTTTTCAAAACCAAGTTTGTGGATGGTGTTTCTACAGTGGCCAGATTTACTCAAAGTCAAAATGGAAGGATTCCAAAGGAAACAAAATCCAAGGCAAAAGGACCCAAGTGAGCACATAGCGGAAATTTAAAGTACAGACTCACTCCTTCACCTCAAACTGTTTTTAGACACAATCTTTCAAGAACTTGAAACCTAATTTCTTTATATAACAATCTTAATATTATTTTGTTACTTAACTCATATGTTCTTTTCCTTTGTATTATCACTTGTAAATGAGTATAGGTTTCTCTATCTTAATTAATGTAACTGTGATCCAGTTAACGTGGTTGTGATTTTATGTATGTCAAATTTTTTTTACATAAGTTTTTTTATATATTACAGAGCCTGGGATACCTGGTTGGTGGTAAATTCTGTATGTAAAAGCAAAAATACGAAGAGACATTAAATTATACAATAGGTATAGCTGACAGTCAGCTTTTAATTAGTTTAATATTTGGCAGTATTAATGAGTTTTCTGTTGCTAATAAAATCATTTAGGTAAGGAAAAATTATAAACCAAGTAGCTGGACCAACAAGGGAACACAAAATAATGCAATTATGTGTGCACTGAGTGATTTGAGGCTAGTGCCCTAAGGATACAACACCAAAGCCTGAGATAGAAGACAGATCTTAAGAAAATTTTTCATTTTAATGATGTTGGAGTATCATGTTTCTAGATGTATAGTAATTGGCCTCTGCAAACTTGATTTGTTTTGGGGTGTGTGGTTTTGGTTTTTGGTTTTTTGTCTTTTTGAGCTTTGATTGTATTAATAGAAGCTTGGGAAAAAGTGTGTTAACATGGTGCTTTCTATATAGGTTATTTGTAGTCCTTTAATATTTCTAAAGATTTTTGTCAGCCTTTTCATATTCTAATCCATAACTTATTGGTAAATGCAAATATAGGACTCAGACTAAATCAAATTTGTCTTTTTCTTGAGTCTGATAAAACATATAAATAAACAGATGCCTCTGTTCTACCAAAATATCTCCAAAGCTTGATTGTTATAATTCTTAATGCCTTCTTTCTAGTTCAAAGGGATGAAATTCCTTTAGAACTCAAAGATGGAGCTATCAAACACCATAAGAATACTTACTATCTCCAGTTCTTATTATCTCTAAGTACATTACCAGAACAGTGACTCCACACTCCACCCTCTGAAGCCAAAAAGCTCTGATGTGATCTGATATGGTCTTGCATGTGCTATTTTGGTCTCATACCCCTTCCTGATATTTAGTCTTAGTTCCTTGGTGTTATTATAATCCTTTCCCTGATACATGCTCATACTTCCTGATCCTGGGGTTGACATTTTCATTCTTTATTTGCTGAGATGTTGCATAGCACCCAAGTAATTGATATTATGTAACAAATTGGAAAAGATTTAATCTGGAATTGGTTCTGTATATTGTGGGAGGGAAGGAAGACAAAGTTGTAAACGCTGAGTTACAGAAAGTCTGATATTATAGATAACATACCTACAAATTTTTTGTTTCCTTTCAAAAGTATTATAAATTGTTTGACAAAACATTTGTATCTGCTCACACTATCACCAATACAGTATTGCAATTTGACCACAAGCTAATTATTATTGGCTATTAATTTTAATATTTTTATAAATTATAAAATTGGACTTAATTTTTGTTGTGTTTTTTGTTTGTTTGTTTAGTGATACTGGGGTTTAAACTTTGGGCTTGCTAGGCAGGTACTCTACCAATTCAGCCACACTTCCAACCCTGAGCTAAATTGTTGTTTCAGCCAACATTTTAAAAAATAACTTCTGGGGTTGAATATTTTGCCATATGTACTAATTTTCTTGCTATCAATTTTCTGCTTGTGTGCTAGCCTGATTTTTATCTTATATGTAATTTTGGTCTTTAATGAAAATTCTCAAATAGTTAATATGTTTTTGTGAGTAATGTTATTATTCTTTGATTAGAGGGAAGGTGTTAAGGGAAATGGGAACATTCATTTAACACATCTGCATGAAATAATAGGAGTTAACATTTATCAAGCTCTTTATATATTGCACTGTTCTTATTTGTGTTTCATTTTGTCTTTTTTTGTTGTTTGTGGTGCTGGGATTTGAGCTAGGGCCTTATAATTGCTAGGCAGGCACCCTACCACATGAGGCACACCCCTAGGCCTCTTTTGCTTTGTTTTGTTTTTTGTTTTTCAGCTAGGTTCTCACTTTTTCCCAGGACTAGGCTGGGATGAAGATCCTCCTACCTACAGCCTCCTGTGTAGCTAGCATTACTGGCATGAGCCACTGTATCCAGCTCATTTGCATATATTTTCATATTTAGTCCTCCTAATTACCAAGTGACATAAGTACTGTTGTTAGCAGCATTATATAATTGAGGAATTTGAATTGCACAAAATAGTTAAGAAACATATGCACAGTAATAACACTTAGTGAGTGGCAGAGCCGGGCTACATCATGAGAGAAGTCTCCAAAACCAATGGATGTGTAGCCTCACTATTCACAATCTAAATTCTTGGCACCAGAATTGTTTCTGACTAAAAGTTTTTCAGATTTTAGAGTTTTTACGTAGATTGCACTGGTTTAGCATTAGGATTAGTATTTCTAATCTCCAAATCCAAGTGCTACAAAATCTGAAGTTTTTGAGCATCATGTCAGCACTCAGTTTCAGATCCAAGATGTGTGTATTGGGGATTCTCAACCTATACCACCTTGCTGGCAGCTTGAACATCATTTTCATTGTACAAAGTAAATGTAATGAACACCTTGTTGTGAACAATATGTAAAATGTGTCGATATTATGTTCAAGAACTTCAGACATTTGAAGAGAGGATTCCTTGTTGCTGTTTGGCATTTCAGATAAACTAACAGCAAATGTAGAACAAAGACTTGAAAATTCCTCCTCCAATAAAACTATAATAGAAAGCCTACTGTCTTTTTTTGAGTAGAGAACTAAAGGATGAAGTGTGGAATAAACACAGTTTACAGAAAGTGCAGGAGTGATCTGAAAAGGGAGAGCTAACACAGGGGGGGTCCTCAGATTAGGTAGCCTAATAATTGACTCCTAGACTAGATAAATAGAGACCATGACAAAGATACAACAAAGCTGCTATCTAGTATAAGATGAAAATGACATATTTTAATCAGTGATATGTAATGTGGAACACTTACAAGGATAAGAGTGTAACATGAGTTGAACTCAACTTCAATTTCTATAGAGATGACATAAGTATTTTTTAAAAGCAAGATTGAAGGGAACAGGGTAGGGGGACTCAATAGAGCATAAGAAGTAAAAAAAGTTTTTAAAAAGTGGGGAATGAGGTCCATATGAAAGCCAGTTGAGTTTGTTAACCATCTCTTATTTCCAAGCTAGGCTTTTAACCTTCTACCAAGACAGAGATACTGGGACTCTAGGTATTGGTTAGAACAAATAGTAAATTCTTTTGACAAACTTGAGTTATCTCAGGCAGGCATTTTTAAAGAGGGCTTTATCTGCTGTAGTGGTCCTATAGCCAGTCTTGATCAGAGATACTACAAAGATTAAAACAACTTTGATAATATATTTTGATCCAAATTCCTATTCCAAACTCATTTTCTACCATTGCTTTAGGCAATGGGGCATAAATTGTCCTTACTTTTTTTCTGTAGAGTGCTTGGTGGGTGAGGAGGGAACTGAGCTATATAGAGAATAGATGTGCTTAGAGTTTACAATATCTCAATGAAACACAGAAACCATTATTAAGCCAAGTGAATCTTTTGCAGAAGTGTGCCCCTCACTGTATGTATGAGATCTTGTAGGAATTGCTAACAGTATAGCTTAATCCTTCAAGGCAGATAGGTTCATTATTTATTGTTTTATATATATGGCCTCCCATGGTTTTAAACAAAATATAACAAAGATTAGTTAATATGGGTTTGTTGGGTGTAATAATAATGTAGTGTTCTGACAGTTATTTTTTTATATGAGAGAAGTGGGAGACACTAAAACAAAATGGGTTGTACAGACATCATTCAACAAGACAGTCTTAACAGCTGATGACAGGCAGTGGTGTTTCTTTAAAATGATGGTTTTCAAATTATGTTTCATGGGATTCTATAGATACATTGCAATAGAATTGAGCAGAGCCAAATGGTTTTGAGTTCCTGGCCCTGATTCTATCACAGATGTTCCACTGTTAATGGGTTACAGTTTGTAGAAAGGGTACATATAACCTTACATTTTTTTGAGTAAATTTAAAGTCAAAGCAGTACTTTAAAATAGGTAAGTATAGTATTTAGCCCTACTATGTGTCTGTCTCTCTTATCATAGAGTGCCAAAAAGGAAATAGAAATGAGAGGCTCAAGTGGTAGAACATCTGCCTAGCAAGTGTGAGGCCTGAGTTCAAACCCCAGTGCCACCAAAAATACAAAAAACAAAGAATGCATGGAGATTCTGTCTTCTCAGTTTAGAGTGTGATTCATGGTATCTTAAGGATCATCTTAACTAAAAACAAAAAAATAACCATGAAAGTTAACTCATTTTTTATTCATTCTGTGCCTGGGTAGGTTCTGTTAAGTGTCAGCTGTTATCTCTAACAGTGTTAGATGTTAGAAAAGGCACAGTCCTTGCCATGTTGATTGAGGTTTGGAGGGTACAGTAGTGGGTAGGTATTAGTAGGGAAGAGAGGGCAAACACATAATCAAGTACAGCAATCAAATTATCTGATACATGCCTGTTGAATGGATACATGAGTGAAACAGAGCTATTTCTCTGAAGAGACTATCTGAGAACTTGCTCTTGATTGATAGGTGAAAGAGTGATGATTTGTGATTATATTAAAGTTTACATTCTTCCATCATAGCATTGTTAAAGCTGTTCTAATTACTGGTTCATGCATCCTCTGAACAGAGGTGCTTACCATCCTACAAGAGCAAGAACACTAAGATAGAAACAGTGTCTTTGTCTTGAAGAAACTTAAAATCCAGCTCAGGAATTTATGATTTTTCAAATCTGGGTATGAGCATTTTGTTTCTTGTTTTCCGTATCTTAGTCCAGTTCTTAGTGTATAGAGTACTCAAGAAATATATATTAAATGCATGAATTCCATTTGTATCCCTGGAAAGTGACTTATTTGTACCTTTGACTCAGTTCAACTCATCAATATAAAGCTGTCATTGCAGCCTTTTTTATAAAACAACTGGTCACTAGAAACTGATGAAATGGTTCAGTAATTTTTTAAAGGGAGAACACAAGGATTGTAAGCAGAGCATCTAGATAATAGTGCCACATGGACCATAATTGGCCCAACCCTCTGTACAGAGATAGGACAAGTGGCAGCTATTAGTGGTGGCTGGGTTTAATCATGAGAAGATATGGTAATAGTATGGAGAGTTGATATTTCTGTTTTAAACTTTAATAACTAAGTATGCCTGTCAATTTTACAGGTATTTAATCTTCAGTTCTACCAACAACCATGTAAAAAAGTGAGGACTATTCCAACTTTATAGCATATTCCAGCATAGGCAGGTGAAATAACTTGATCAGAGTGACAGGCAAAATACACAAAGCTTTTTAATTAAATTTCATTATCAAGACTAAGATACTTATGAGCATTTAAAAAGGTAGGAGATTATAGGAGATCAGAAATAGAGTTGTTTCCTTTTATAAAAACCAATTTAGTGCATCATCAAAGGATAACATTGTGGTGACGTTTTCTAATTCATTATATTTTTAAGTTGTACATAGCATACAGATGCTATTTTATAATCTATGAAATATTAAGGATTAAGGCATTTTGCCAGGAAGCAGTTTATTCTCAAACAAGACTAAATTCCTTAACATTTAAGGAGTCATTTCACACATGAAGAAAAATTAAGAGATCTTTACAGTTTGTAGTAGAAATGCCAAACAATTGCATTTATTCATACATAGGTTAGGTTAAATGGACCATTTATCAAGCAGAGCACTTAAAGTCCTTGTTATGTCAGGGAGTCATGAAATCAGTTAATGCTTAAGAAGAACTGAGAGGAAGGATTCCAAGATGGCAACTAAAGTAAACTCTTGGAGACACGCTGGAGATCCACCTGGCAGGAAATACCACCAAGAAGAGGCAAAACTCTGACACCTCCACACTTCCAGCCCGCGCATAGTATCCCCAGGCCACGTTAAACAGAGAAACCAGGAGGGCTGCTGTGCTGCCAGACGCCAGCTCCTAACCTGCTTGGGAGAAGCAGACCACCAGGTGAGCAAATAAGCGGCTCCCAGTACTCCCTGGGACAAATCAGCATAGCCCCCTGGACAGACTCACCCCCGCCCAGGGAAAAAAGAAACAAGCCAACCTGAATAGTAAGCAGCTGAAAAAAAAAAAAAAAAGACATGTAGCAAAGAGGGCAGGGCGCCCTGAGCTCCGGAGAGTGGGAGAGGGGCACTCCTTCAGGGAAACTATGAATAAACAACCCAGAAAAGGCAGGAGTGGCAGCCCCCGCCCACCAACCTTGGAGTGGGGAAGGCTTGTAACAGTGGCTGTCATGTGGAAAGCTCCACGGGAGAGGGCAGAAGGGGCACTTCCCCATGCGAACTGTAAAAAAGCCAGCGGGAGAAGGCGGGTGTGGCACACATCCCCCAGTATGCTGGGAGAGGGGAAGGCTTGTAACAGCAGCTTAAGTGTGGCATCCACTGGAGAGTGGGGGAGAGGCACATCCCCATGAACTCTAAATAAAAAAGGACTGTAATTTCAACAGGCCGGTAGGCCTGTATACTGGGGAAAACAAAAGGGGCATGCATCCAGGAAAACTCTAAATAAACAAAGCCTGTGGGGCTAGATGAGGGAAAAGCTCATTCCTCAGATCTGCGATAAATAAAGCCTGCAGCAGCAACTGGCTGACAGTAGGTGGCAGGTGAGCTGCAGCCTCAGGTAGACATTCACAAAGCTGTTTCCAGACTCCATTTTTTTTCTTTTGATGAGACTGAAACTGTATTGCATTCGAACTTGGGAGTTTTTTTTCCCCGCTTTGATGAGACAACAGAACTACTACTCAGATCCCAACACCAGGAGTGGATGCTGAAGTACTAACACCAAATCTATTAAGACTGAGACTTTATTGCATTTGAACTTGGGAAATTTTATTTTTTTTAAATTTTTTTCTAAATTTTATTTATTTATTTATTATTACTATTATTTTATCCTCTCTGTCTTTCTAATGCCTGTTAAGCTCACTGTTGATTAGTACACCATCTCTCCCTGTTTATTTCTTCAGCTCTATTTTTTGTTTTGTTTTGTTTCTTTCCCTTTTTCTTTACCTTCTTTGCTTTCGCCCTCCTCTCACCTTCCATTCTAGATATCATCATTGTTACTATTAAAAGCTAGACAATACTGAATTACACACAGCACAGGGACAGTAATAGTAGCAAGGGGAATGATGGGAAGACAGAAAAAACAGGGAAACCATTTTCCCCCCAATAATAAATTATTACAGGAACCAGAGGGAAATGAAGAAAACAGATGCCCAGATCCAGACTCCAACAAAACAAAGATAAACTATGTCAAACAACCCAGTGAAGCCCACAGGAACAACTGAAAGAAGAAATCCTGAAAGTAATCAATGAGAATTTTGTAGAGAAGATACTGGATATGGTCAACCAAAGTGTACAGGAGACACTTAACAAATTCCAAGACAACAAAAATAAGAGAACTTGAGAAAGCACAAGAACAAATAAAAGACCAAAGTGAACAAAGAACATGATAAATAAGGAGGTAAGTGACCTCAGGACGAAAATAGACAATATTAAAGAGGAGGTGACTCAGGATATAGAAAACCTCAGAAAAAAGAATGAAACAAGTGCAAAACAAAATGGAAGGCCAATCCAGCAGACTAGAACAAGCAGAAGACAGAATCTCAGAACTCAAAGATGACATGGTAATTAAAGGAAAAACCAAAGAACAGTTAACTCAAGACCTGTGAAAAGAAAATGCAAGAACTTACTGACTCTATTGAGAGACCAAACCTGAGTCATGGGCATTGAAGAAGGAGAAGAGCTGCAAGCGAAGGGAATGTGTAATATATTCAACAAAATAATAACAGAAAATCTCCCAAATCTAGAGAACACTATGTCAATACAGAAACAGGAAGTCTCCAAAACACCAAACAGAACTGACCAAAATAGAACTACCCCATGAAATATTATCATAAAAATGACAAGTACAGAGACTAGAGAAAGAATAATGAAGGCTGTAAGAGAGAAAAAAACAAATAACATACAAAGAAAAAGCCCTCAAAATCATAGCAGATTTCTAAACAGAAACATTAAAAGCAAGATGAGCTTGGAGTGAGGTCTTCCAGGCACTGAATGAAGTAACTTCAACCCTAAGATATTCTACCCAGCAAAACTGTCATTCAAAATAGATGGAACAATAAAAGCCTTCCATGATAAGCAGAAACTAAAACAATATATGACCACAAATCCACCACTGCAAAAGATTCTTCAAGGGATTCTGCACACAGAAAGTGAAACTCAACATAACCATGAAAAGACAGGCAGTACCAAACTACAGGAAAAGTAAAAGCAAGAAATTAGAGAATAACATCAATTTAGCTACACACAATCAAACCCCCAAACAACTACAACAACTAAATAACAGGAATCACCACATACCTATCAGTACTAACACTTAATGTTAACGGACTTAACTCCCCCATCAAAAGGCACCATTTGACAAACTGGATTAAAAAGGAAGATCCAACAATTTGTTGTTTATATGAGATGTATCTCATCATAGAAATAAGCATAAGCTTAGGATGAAAGGCTGGAAGAAGATTTACCAAGCCAATGGCCCCTGAAAACAGGCAGGAGTAGCAATACTTATCTTGGACAAAGTAGATTTCAAACCTACTTTGATCAAAAAGATAAAGAAGGACATTCCATACTAATAAAAGAGGAAATAGACCAAAAGGAAATAATAATTATCAACCTATATGCACCCAATTTCATCAAACATACCCTGAAGGACCTAAAAGCATATATTAAATCAAACACAGTGGTAGTGGGAGAAGTTAACACCTCACTATCATCAATAGGTAGGTCATACAAACAAAAAATCCATAAAGAAATCCTAGATGTAAAACATACCATAGATCAAATGGACCTAGTTGATGTCTACAGAACATTTCATCCAACTTCTACACAATATACATTCTTCTCAGCAGCCCATGGAACCTTCTCCAAAACAGATCATATCCTAGGGCACAAAGCAAGCCTCAGCAAATATAAGAAAGTAGAAATTATACCATGCATTCTATCTGATCACAATGCATTATAACTAGAACTCAACAATAAAAATAAAGACAAAAAACATGCAAACAGTTGGAAACTGAACAACTCATTGCTTAATGAACAGTGGGTCATTGATGAAATAAAAATGGAAATTAAAAAGTTCCTGGAAGTCAATGAAAATGAAAACACAACCTACCGGAACCTATGGGAAACAGCAAAGGCAGTCCTGAGAGGAAAGTTTATAGCCATGAGTGTATATATTAAAAAGACTAAAGATCTCAAATCAATGACCTAATGCTACATCTCAAACTTCTAGAAAAATAAGAACAAGCAAATCCCAAAACAAATAGAAAGAGAGAAAGAATAAAAATAAGAGCTGAAATCAATGAAATAGAAACCAAAAAAACCATACAAAGAATTAATGAAACAAAAAGTTGGTTCTTTGAAAAAATAAAAAAGATCGATAGACCCCTGCAAACCTGACTAAAAGGAGAGAAAAAACCCAAATTAGTAAAATCAAGAATGCAAAAGGGGAGATAACAACAAACACCACAGAAGTCCAGGAAATCATCAGAGACTACTTTGAGAACCAATATTCAAATACTTTGGAACTAATAGGTATAGCCAAGGACTTTCTCAATGGAACCCCAGCAGCTCAGTAACTCAGAGATAGCATAGGCAAATGGGACTTCATAAAACTAAAAACCTTCTGCTCAAGAAAAGAAATGGTCCGTAAACTGAAGAGACCACTGACAGAATGGGAGAAAATATTTGCCAGCTACACATCACACAAAGGACTGATAACCAGAATACATAGCGAACTTAAAAAACTAAATTCTCCCAAAATTAATGAGTCAATAAAGAAATGGGCAAGTGAACTAAACAAAACTTTCTCAAAAGAAGAAATTCAAATGGCCAAAAAACACATAAAAAAATGCTCAGCAACTCTAGCCATTAAGGAAATGCAAATCAAAACCACACTAAACCCTGTTAGAATAGCCATTATTTAGTAACACCACTAACAACAGGTGTTGGCGAGGATGTGGGGAAAAAGGAACCCTCATACACTGCTGGTGGGAATGTAAACTAGTACAACCACTCTGGAAAAAAATTTGGAGGCTTCTTAAATATCTAATCATAGATCTGCCATATGATCCAGCAATCCCACTCCTGGGTATATACCCAAAGGAATGTGACACAGGTTACTCCAGAGACACCTGCACACCCATGTTTATTGCAGCACTATTCACAATAGCCAAGTTATGGAAACAGCCAAGATGCCCCACTACTGACGAATGGATTAAGAAAATGTGGTATTTATACACAATGGAGTTTTATGCAGCCATAAAGAAGAATTAAATCTTATCATTTGCAGGTAAATGGATGGAACTGAAGAACATCATCCTGAGTGAGGTTAGCCAGGTCCAGAAGACCAAAAATCATATGCGGACTTTAGATCAAGGGTAAACACAACAAGGGGATTGGACTTTGGTCACATGATGAGGCAAGTGCACACAAGGGAGATATAAGGATAGGGAAGAAACCCCAAAAAAACAAGATAACATTTGATGTCCTCAATGCAAAGGAACTAATCCAGAAACTTTAAAGCAACAGAGGCCAATAGAAGAAGGGGACCAGGAACTAGAGAAAAGGTTAGTTCGAGAAGAATTAATTTAGAATGTAACACATATGTACAAGAAAGCAATGCAAATAAACTCCCTGTATAGCTATCCTTATCTCAACTAGCAAAAACCCTTGGTCCTTCCTATTATTGCTTATACTCTCTCTTCAACAAAATTAGAGACAAGGGCAAAATGGTTTCTGCCTGGTAGCCAGGGGGTAAGTGGAGGGTGGGAGGGGAGGAGAAGGGAGGGAGTTGGGGAAGGGGAGAGAAATAACCCAAACAGTGTATGCACATATGAATAAAAGAAATAACAAGAAGAGCTGAGATTGCAGGATAATTCAAAACCAAGTGAAGTAATGAGAAAAAATTTGCTGTTATTTTTAATTTTTCTTAAATATCTAATTTCTTAGATTAATAATGATTTTGTAATAATATTTTCATGAGATTCACAAAATCCTCAGTCCAAAATTTTTCAAGCTTCAATTCCAGTAAAGTTAGAGTGCACCTATTCCACCTTTTCTTTCCTGCTTATTACAACTAAAATCCCTGAGGGGAAAATGCACAAAACCATGGAAACTCTGAAAAAGCAGATAATAGAAAGCAGTACTGGAGGGAAAGAAACTTGAAGAATAACCAATACAGCCTTGAGATTTCTGTTGTGGACTTTTCTTTCTCCCATGTATCTCACCTTAAGTTTCAGGGTATCACAATTCAGGAAATGTGGACAGAAAAATGTGTAAGAAATTCTTTTCTGGGAAGAGGAAGAGGAAAGGCAGCCCTAAAAGTTTGTAGAGAAATTTTAAGTTTTTGAAAGAATTCTGCCAGCTGTATTTAAGCCCCAGTCATGAATTAGCACTTGGATAATAATGAATAGCAATTGTAACCACACAAGTACCTAAAACTTGAAATTAAATCCTCTCTGACCAAAAGAACTTGAGAAAGAAGTTTGTGTGGTCCAAAGAGTTTGATGAAGATTCTCATTATTTTTCTTTCTTTCTTTCTTTTTTAACCTCTTTGCTTCTGATGTACACCCAGACATAAGAAGTATGTGACAGCACAGTACACTAAAACTTCAGGTTTATAGCTATAGGATCATGAAAAAGGATCTTTTGGAGACACAAAGTTTGGAAAGTATCACAAAGGAGGGGTCAGTACTAACAGGGCCTAAGGGCTATGGTCTCACCCCATAAGCTGCACATTCATGGCACTGGCCTGAGATGTAATGTCACACTTTAGTTCAAACTGCTGACCAGATCTTGGACTGGCACAAATAGCACTCATAAGTCTTAGAATTAAGTTGACATCTAATCAGCTTAAGAGAAGACAGATTTAAAACTTTAACTTGAATTGACTGCTGCTGAAACAAAATATCAACATTCTCTGAGGAATATGACAACTAATCTCATTCATAAAGTTTTGGGTACAATGCAAAGTACACAAATTTTTTTTGTGTACTCTTTTTGTTGATACACAAACATAAATAAATAATATCTCAACAAAACTAAAAAAATGCTAGAAAATCCTTAGCTGCTAGTGACTTGACCCAGATCCTGAAATTGTCAAACACCTTAGAGGAATTATGCTCCCATGGAGAAGGGCAAATATTCTTGAAATGAATAAGAGAGTTCTCAGAAAAGACTAGAAGCTCTACAACAAAATTAGAGATAAGGGCAAAATAGTTTCTGCTGGGTATTGAGGGGGGGAGCGGGAGGGGGTGGAGTGGGTGGTAAGGGAGGGGGTGGAGTGGGTGGTAAGGGAGGGGGTGGGGGCAGGGGGGAGAAATAAACCAAGCCTTGTATGCACATATGAATAATAAAAGAAAAATGAAAAAAAAAAAAAAAGACTAGAAGCCATAAGAAAATGGAAATTTATAGAGGTGACAAATACAATAATGGAGAAATGTTAAATGTCTCACAAAATGGACACACAAGAGTGAATTAACTTGAATATAGACACTTGGAAACTATAATCTCAAAAGAGGGAAAAAATGGAAAATGAACAAATGTCAGGGACCTGTGAGATAGTAATTAAAAAATATTCACAGCAGCTGAGTCCCAGAGAAAAGAGACTGATCAATGCAGAAAATTTAAGAAATCTTCAGAATTTCTTGAAAGACATTCATTTCATGAAAGACATGCTTAAACAGATATAAGAAATTTGACAAAACAGGATAAATTCAAAGGAAACTAAATTCTGATATATCAGAAAAACATTCTTGAAATATGCCAGAGGAAAGCAATATATCACATATGCAGAAATACCTATTTAAGTGGCTTCAGATTTCTCATCAGAAGCCAGGTGGCAGAAAACTGGAACAACATGGGGTTGGGGGGAGCCATAAAAAGTATTACACACAATTCCACAGGAAATTGCCTTCAGAAATGAAGTAGGGTTATGGATATTATATGAGTAAAATGAAAAGAATTTGTCCCCAGTAAAAGTCCTAAAAAAATTAAGTTGTGTAGGCAGAAGGATTTTTTTTTTAAAAAGAAAAGAAAATTGGAACTTTACAATGAAGGAAGAATACCAAAAATAGTAAGTTACCCTTTGTTCTTTCATTTCTCAAGACGTGTAAGAGTAGAAAGCAGAAGTTATAAAATTGATGAGGTTTTCATTGGGTTCCTCTGATTTTAACTATACCTGTATACTCTAATATCTTTCCCACCCCACCTTGTTAGTCTTCAAGCCTTTCTTAGCCATGGCCAAAATTACAAAGATGCCTAATAATGAATGAAATGGGTATATTCAATGGTGATATTATTAAAGTTGACAGAAGGAGTAGAAATGATATTTTAAGTTTCACTTTTAAATATCCATGTTTTTAAAAAGTAAATTTGTAGAACTTACAAATACTAAGGAGCTAGGTACTTCTTCCACTGTTCCTCTTTGTCTAGACTTTCTTCAATTCCTTGGCTTTCTTTTCCATATCATTTTCTCTCCCTTTGTTCTACTCCCCATCCTCCTCTCTCTCTCTCTCTCTCTGTCTTTCTTTCTCTCTCTTTCTCCCTGACATATACAATGAATATGCAACTGCAAAGAGAATAAGATTAAGATCTACACAGCTATCTGATTCTACATTTCACTTAAGTAAATTACTAACTTTAGACTGAAAAAGGCACATAGGCAAATAAAAGAGAATACTAAAACATTCCAATAATCTATACAAATCAGGAAAGGGGAAAGAAAAAATTAAGAACAGAAGGATGAAGAGGGATGTAAGCCAAAATCTAAACATATCAATAATAAAGAGTTTAATGTTATTAAACTAAATAAACTAAACACATTAAATAAGAGTTTTCCATATTGAGTTAACAAGGATTACAACTATGCTAAAATAATTTTATGTAAAGTAAATAACCAAGTATTTTATGGAATGATGAATATATCTGAGTTGTATTGACACATGGAGACCCAAAGTATCATGACTTGTTAAAATGGGTGCATATGAAGGCTAGGTAATAAATGAAAACTGGTTTCCAGGGTTCCACTGAGTACATAGCCCACATAGAGATGAGTTTTCCCTAATCCTAGATATAATCAGTGTAAGTATGCTCAGTAATGGTATTAAAAGACCAACATTGGATCCTTGCCCTGTAGAGTAAAAGTTTGCCAAAATGTGAAATTCCATTGAAAGCCTCAAATGCTGCAAAACTCCCAAGAAAATAAAACAAATAATTCTATATTTCATGGGTGGGCAGAAAATAGTGCCACTCTTAATATAATACAGAGTTGATGACCCCTGCAATTTCTCCACTAAATTCATCAGTCTGGCCTCTATTTTTGTTGTTGTTTTAGTTTAAGGATCTTGGAAAATGGCATTAGACTTCTATTAAACCTAACCAAGGAGTTGCCCCAAGTTGCAGCCATCATGCCAGATAACGTATTTTTGAGCAGTTTAAGCAGCCCCAGTTAGATGGACTATAGCCATTAATGTGTCAAGTGTATTCTTCATATTACTCAGAATAATGGATTAGAAATGCTTTTGAATTCAGATGGAAGAGATAATGATATATATTTACAGTTTAGCTCCAGGGTTAAGTTAATCCTAAAATAGCAGTGAATTATGAAGTGGTCTGCTGTGGGCAGCAGAATAGGAGAAGCCTATGAGCACATAAACACAGTTGTACTCAATGTTCTGCAGGCTGAGTTTGGCACAGCCCCAGCTACAGAATAGGACAAGGATAAGATGCAGAGCAGCTGCTTTTCCTAAGATGTTTATGCCAAATAATCTGCAGGCTGAGATTTGGCACAGCCATAGCCATAGAAGAAAAAGAGAAGGCGAGATGCAGCTCAACTGCTTTTCCTAAGTTGTTTAATGCAGGTTTCTCCTATTACAATGTCACACTCCTCCCCAAGAACCGTTGCTCCACCTCCTTGTTTACCATTGGGTATAAAAGACTTGCTAAAGGAGGATGTGAGGCTTTTTGGATGAAGGGAGGCTTTTGGATGGAAGAGACTGTTGGATAGGGGAGGCTTTTTTGATGGGGTTTTTCGGCTAAAGGAAAATTGATAGAGGGAAGATTGCTGCAGGGGTTTTTGTCTGAAGAGAAATTGCTGAAGGAGAATTGCCAAAGGGGAATTGCTAAAGAGAGATTGACAATTTGTTGGCAAGTTTAGGGAACAGCCACTGTTGATTGTCTGTAAGTCTGAGGGATGAGACTTTAAGAAAGCTAAAGAGAGAACATGGGACAGTGCAAGTCTGATGGGACAGTGCAAGTCTGATGGGACAGTGCAAGTCTGAAGGCAAAGACTTTAAGAGAGATCATGTTAAAGAAAAGCTAAGAGAAAACACGGACAGAGCAAGATTAAGGAAAGAGACTTTAAAGAATAGAAAAGAAGACTTTTAGAAGCAAGGTTTTAAAGAATTATAAAAGAGTAAGGCTTTAAAGAAATGATAGAAAAAAGAAGCAGAGTAAAGAGAAGACATTAATAGAGATAAGAAGCAATGAGGCTGTTGTGCATCTCCACCTGAGCACCAACCACACCTGATCCCACTTTCTGCATGTCTGTCTGTCTATCCTTTGTCTATTCTACATCTCCCATTGCCCCCAGTTAGCCCCAGTTAGGTTCAGTAATAACCAGGAGCAAGAGAAAGCTCGCTCGAGTCTGAGCATCTAAACACTTTGCAAAATAATATGTCAATCCACTGTAACAATGGTATCTTGCCAGTTGAGCTAAATGAGCAAGAAGTACCTTGTTAAGATACATGTGCTCCAAAGGATAGGATATAAACCTGATAAGCACTCAAGGGTATGCCACATTGATAAAATTTTAGTTGTCCCACTGGTCTGGCACAAGCTAGGACATCCCATATAAAATGAAAGATAAATTATTACATCTTGTTCCATCACAAAGAAGGAAATAATGCCTCCTAGATCTCTTCTGATTCTGAAGGCAGCATATTCAACAACTGGGAATACTGTATTGACCATATGCCCACTGACATAGTTGCTTCAAGTAGAGCACAAAGCAAGAAAGATTAGAGCAAGTTGAAGCAACCTTGCCACTTGGAGCATATAATTAGGCAGACACTATGGTATAAGTATCAACTGTGGGAATGGATACCATGAGGAATTTTTTTAAAGCCCCAGTGAGATATTCAAAACACACTGTAAAGCAAGGCCATGCTGTCTGTAGCAGAGATTTCAATAACTTCTGAAGAATAACTGGTGTGCTGCCTTGTAGAAATGGAGCACCTAACCACCATGGGGTACAAAGTAATCGTACAACCCAAAGTGCCCATCTTTAACTCAGGTTTGTCAGATTTACCATGTCATAAAGTCAGGTATGCCTAGCAACAATCCATTTTAAAATGAAACTGGTGCCATCAAGCATCAAACACAAGTCCCCTGTTAGTGAACCAAATACTCCATATAACCCACCACTGTTTCATAGTGCCTCTCCCTTAAGTCACAGGACTATATGAGGAGACCCCCATACAGCCAGCTTAAAAATGAGAAAGAGGCATGAGTGTGGTTCACAAGCTCAGTGCTTGTGGGTACAAGCTTAAAATGAAAACAGCTGCACCATGAGTGCCTTGAAAGTTGGTGGCAAGTGCAAATCCTCAATGAGCAGAGATTTGAGTGGTGAACTTTGTCATGTACTTTGTGTAGAAATAAGTGGCCTGAAGTTAAAATAAGACTCATGGGGAGAGGTGAATGGCTTGGCTGACTACTTAAGGGATCTATGAGGAGCGATATTGAAAGACTGGAAACATCAGTCCTCAAATAAAGTTGTGTGAATAGAAATATGTGGGTGGATATGGGAGTGGAAACAAAAGGTGATGATCTTTGGATCACACGAAAACTCCCACCAGAAAATATTCACCAGAAAGGAGACACTAATTACCAAGCAATCAAAGAGCAACTTGGGCAATTGATGTCTGCAAGATTATATTACCAGTCTCCCTGGCACTGGCACAATAGGCACATAATACAAAGGGGTCTATGCTTTGCCCATGAGTGAGCTAGTGGTGAGCTAATAGCTGGTCCAGTTAGTGGGGGAGATAAGGAGCTTCATCTGTGTCTCTGAGACAGCTGCAGCGGCTACAAATTTTTCACACTAAGCAACCTCTTCTACATAGTTTATTCAATAAGAGAGGTCTACTAGAACACTATAGAAGTTGTTCCCAAATGGTACATAAGTTTGATTGTGATAAATAGGGGTAGATTTTGGTTTAAAAAGGACAGACATTTTGCCCCAGTTGTTGGGAGTGCTAGACTGCTGACCTACAGCCTTCAGTGATCAACTATGTTGCAATGTCTCTTTGTCCAAGTTTGCATCCCATCCTGTGGAGACCCACATTCAGTGAGTGATCAGTAAAAGTTTATAAAGCCTGACCATCTGGATAAAACTCAGGACAACTCTCAAGGGGTATTCTAGCTCCAGAGTAACTTTTGGAGTAGGGTGAGGCTGCCATTGGTCCTGCATCACAGCCTGTTCTTTCCCTCTACTCAATTCTGTTTCCTTTTGTTCCATTTATAGAGCTTGTCCCTAAGGGAACTCATTAATAAGCACTCAACAAACTAAACTCAGTGATAGAATCAGCCTCTGGAGGAATCCAACCTATAGCAATATATTAGACTCAAATTAAGTTTTTTTTCTGTTTCATCTATTTTAGCTTTATTTTCTTTTGAAATTGTTCTTGACATTTAGGACACCAAAGAATCATCACTGACCATCTATCTATTTTTCTTCTAATGTGTCGTACTGTTGGGGTGGTGTTCTCCACTTCAACCTATTTTTGAATATTTTCAGTGGCATCCAGATTAGAAAATAAAGAACAACCCTAATGTTAATAATGTCTCATCTTTTAATGATCTGCCTCTTGTGTCTTCTACACATTTACCATTTTTTATTACTCTACTTCTTTATGACAGTTTCAAATAGATGAAAGCATCTAGCATGTCCTCTTCAGAATTTTCATGAGGCTAAATAAATCCAATTTCCTCAGCCATTTCTCATCTGTTACACCTCCCCTATAACTTTCTAAATTACTCTTTAGCATAAAGACACCTCTTAATTTTTTTAACTGTTCTCATGTCACCTTTTCCAAAAGTATCTTGTCTGTGGTAGATATTAAAACACAAACAAATTGTATTTATTTACTGGAAGACAATACTATATTTAATCCTTTTAAAGTACCAATTTAAAGTATCTAAACATTTTGATTTAATCTTCTTCCTCAAATATAAGGATTTGCTCATAAATGTTATAGTGGGAATTCTGGTGCCTTTGTTAGACTTACATGATTTATTAATAGTATCATTATTCTGTGAAATGATTGGACAATTGGGTAATTCAATTTTTCATTCTTTCTGTGGAAATGAGTGAGTCTTGGTCTGATTGGCATCACTAATGACAGCGTGGGATTCTGTATTCTGTGCTCAGCTCAAGGACAGCAAAAAGATGAACATGAGCCCATGTGACTGACATGTCATGCAAATGGCATCAATCAATATGTCTCTTGAACACGGCTCATTGAAAATTATAATTGCATATTTTAAAATGTATACAAGCCATATTTTATAATGGCTGTATATATCTTGTGGATCAAGTAACATATGACAAGAAACAACCATCCTTACGTTGCTAAGGAAATGAGGCCTCTTATAATTCTCATGCTTGTCATCAAACACATAATTTTCTGGAGAACGAAAAGTGTCCATGTTGCTGAGAATTTTTAAATTATTGTATTTTTTATTTCAGGTCCATAGAGGGCTGTAATCCACATTCTTTGAAAACTTAAATGGTAATTTAGTTTTGGAAAGTAAAATGATAGGAGGTTTATTTCATTAGGAAGAAAAACTCATTAATTCCCAGTTTCTAATTTACATTAGAAAATTATTAATGTTGAAAAGATTAGTTGGGAAGAAGATTGATGAGTTTAGTTTTTTCATGGAACGCTGAGATGGTTTCTGAAAAGTCAACAGTGATTTATCATTTTTACATTGTTTGTACTTCTTATCTTAATGAACAGTTGACATTTGATTCTCTCAATTTTTATTATTGTATGGTTCACCCAGAGAATAAACTTTCTTGGAGTTTCTATCTTTGTGAGGCTGTTGAATGTCTTAATGGGTATCAATAAAAGCGTTAGAGTCAGGAAGAAGTCTAAATCCCAACTCTGCTACCTCTGTGACCTGAGTCTAGTTTTATCTTATTTTTATTTGTCAAATTATTCTCATCTATAAAATAGAATGGTAATAATAATCACTTCATAAAATTATGAGCATTAAATAAAATAGTACACCCACATGATGCAAGTGTTCTCAAGAGGTAGTACTCATTATATTTTGGATTCAGGAACTAAATTCAATTAATGTTCTTTGACTATCAGAGAAAACTGACTCTAACATCGATAGATGCTTTGTTAATTCTTGGAGAATAGTGAGAAAGGCAAAATTCAGCTATTCAAAAATCAAAGGTCTTTTGTTCCCACTTCTTAGCACAAAACACAGCAGAGTATCTTGTGGAGAGAATATTTTTGCTAACTCTGGAAGAAAAAGATGAAGTATATCTTTCTTTTGGGCTCCAGAGAGGAAACCTATAAGGAAACTATACTGTAAATATTTGACATGAAATAATCTCAAAATGAAGAAATAGTATTGAGTCCTCACTGTAAATCAAACTCTGTGATAAGTATGTATTTTATTTTATGTACTTTACATATGCTACTGAAATTTATCCCTGCGATGACATCATACATATTATTTTATCTAGCCTATTGATGAGCAAACCGAGATCTAGACATTTGAAGGAATTTGTCTCAAGTCATATTGCTGGTGAAGGTTGGCACTAGAATTTAGAACTCAAGTCTATCTAACAAGTATCCAAAAAAAAGAAAGACCATTCGCTTCAAGTTAAGTGTGTGCTTTTGTTTTGTTGTTTTTGGCGGTACTGGGGATTGAACTCAGGGCCTCACGCTTGCTAGGCAGGTACTCTACCACTTGAGCCACTCCACCAGCTCAGGTTTTAATTTGGTTCACATCAGCACAAAACATAAATGTATAACTGTTGAATCATACCACTAGAAGGATAAGGTAATTCCCAGGCTATGCTCCAACAGATATCAGTACTACCTCCATGATTTCCCAGACCTCTTGAAATTTTCTTGGTGTCTACTGAAGGATCACTCACATCACATAGGTAAATATTCTGCCAAGAGGCCCACACTTAATACTTCTGTTGCTATAGACCTGTGATGGTATCACACTTCCTAACCAGTGCTATAACCTTGGCTGCTTTTAAGGAGCCATGAGTCTTGTTCTACATTCTGGAATTCATAAAGATCTTCATTAGCTAGTGAGGGGCTTTACTTCCAACCAGTGACTGGAGAGCACTTCTATAGCATGAGCTATACCTTATGTTGTCTTCAGGTGCCTGTTTTTCAAATAGTATTTCTACAATTGCCTTCATTTTTTTTTCTCTCAATATGATGCAAACATTACTAGTACAGGAGTTTCAAGCTGTAACATGGCTCACTTGGGTTTTACCTGATGGAGACTGTCTTTCTAGACACACAGACCCAAGATCTAACCCATAACTCAAAATAATAGTGTATTTCCTCCTCATGTTTTATATGTTTATTAAACAATTTCCACTTTGAAATATTTAAGGTAAAATATTAGCTTCATAACCAAAAAGGAACTTTAATCAATTTTAATGGCTCTAGCTAAATATGCATAGTCTCCAAAGCAAGTTGGACATCTGACATGGACTATCAGTATGTATCTATTGTATTAAATGTAGAATGCTTCTATTGAAGGTCAGGAATGATCAAAGGCACCAAGAGATACACAGAGGTCTCAAGGGGTAATTCTGTTGAAAGAAAATAATATATTTGGGAATAATATCTTTCTGAGATGTTAAAAAATGGCCTAAAGCACTTTAACTGGTTTCTTATCTGAGGCTCTGAGATCTTAATTGTGAAAGAGAGTTAATCTTGGAGCATAAAAAGAAGGTGCCCAAGAAGCTCCAGTGAGTTCAAAAGAAAGGCCACTACTTGAGGCAATCAAGGTGAATGATGCTTGTATGATACGCAAAGTCCAAATTGAGGACCAGAGGGACCCAAGGTTTAGGTTTACCAATTGTAAGGCACACCTAATAGCTTAGCCAGTGAGCTGTAAGGCCTGTTGAGATGTGTGGTAAATCAGATACAATTAGTTCCCAGTGTGTGCTTGTGAAATTGAAGAAGAGAAAAATCTGTTTGCCAATGGCTTCATGGAAAGAAATTTAAGCTGAAATTTACATCACAACATTCTCAGATTTCCCTTTAAGGCCTTATTACATACTCACTGCTGACCTGTGACTGGAATATTTAAAGACTGCAATAGGCTACTTGGGAAGGAACAGTATTCTAGGTTCAGGCTGAATTCACAATGGAAGTTTGTATAGAAAAAAATTGAAAAAATAAGATCATAGAATTTTGTAACTTGAAGGCACCTTACATTAAATAACCATACTGTCTTGTGCAGTTAAAGTTATAATATTCTGTATCAAGCTTGGCTTGAAAACTTGTCTTTTCATTTCTATCACAATATTATTACTCCAGTATATGACCTTGCCAGCTAAAGAAATGTCACAGGAAATTACATATATATATATATATATATATATATATATATATATATATATATATATAAAGGGCATTGTAAAGGAAGAGAGCCAAGGGTTCACTGAACATTCTGGCAAAGTTTTCTTGTGAGCAACTATTTTCTGCTAACACATTGTGATTTTAACAAACATGAACTCTATACCAGAATGTTCTTACTTAATCTTCACAATACCCTTCAAAGAAGGAATTATTTCATTTTTTTAATGCTGAAGTTAAGACTCCATAACTTTGCTCAAGAGGATAATTACTGAACCAGATTCTAGCCCCTATGTCATTTTGAGTAGTAAGGTCAGTGGGCTTTCCCTGGATATTTAAACATGGGTTTTGAAAGTAGGTAAGACCTGGTTCCACCTACTGCTACCTTAGTCAGTTTCATGAGGAACACAAGGTGAAATATTGATTCCAAGGTTTTCATAAGTTGAGGCAATGGTTTCAGCATTTGTTCCTGACATTGACTAACACTTGAGTGTCAGCTCCCAGCTTTGCCAAATAGTTTTTCCCAAGAATATTAATACATAGAAATAGTGTTTATATATTTGCACTGCTATTGAGGCATTGTTAGTAATTAGAATTAAAGCAGGAAGCTGATGATATATAATTGTACAAAAGAGTAAATATAGATTACTAAACTGAATGACTAACTGAAGACATTAGGAGAAATTGCTTCAGCTAGTTCAAATTAAAAGTGATGTTCTAAAACCTGCTTGTGGAGCTCTTTTATTTCAGATGTACCCTTCTTAATGAATGCTGGTTTATGACAGCACTGTTCTCTCTATGGAAGGGAAAGTCTTACATGAAAGGCAAGTTTATTCACGATCATCATTCCAATCTTGCCATGTTTTAAAAACATGTAATTGGCAAATAAAAATTATATATTTAAGGTGTACAACATATGATTTGCTATAAATATACATCACCTAGTGACTAACAGAGTAAAATTAACACATTCATTAATACCCATAGTTATCATGTGTCTTTGATTGTGCATGTGTTTGTTGTGAGAACATTTAAAATCTGTTCTCTTATCAAATTCCAAGTAAACAACACAATATTAAGCATAGTCCCCATGTTCTCCATGAGATTGACAGAACTTACTCATCATGTAACTAAAAAATCCATCCTTTGACCAACAGCTCCCCATTTACCCTACTTCCCTGATTTTAGGTATCCACCATTCTACTCTCTATTTTCATAAACACATCAATTTATATTCCCATCAACAGTGTGAAAGGGTTCCTTTTCTACACATCCTCACCAACACTTGTGTATTTGATCAGAGCCATGCTAACAGGTATGAAGTGATCTATCATTGTGGTCTTGATTTCCATTTCCTTTGTGATTAATGGTGCCTTTTAATATACTTGTTAGCACCTTTTAATATACCTCTTGGTTATTTGCAGGTTTTCTTTGGAAAAATGTCTGTAGGTTCAATACAATTGCTATCAAAACTTCAGTGACATTGTCCACAGAAATAGAAAAAAGCAATCTTAAAATTTTTATGAAACCACACACACACACACACACACACACCTGAGCAGCCAAAGCAATCTTGAAAAACAAAAGAACAAAGCTGGAGAAATCACTATCTGATTGTAAACTGTGCTACAAAGTTACAACAATCCAAAAAAATATGGTACTAGCATAAGCATAGACATACAAACTAATGAAATAGAGAGCCCAAACTGATGATACATTTGATTCTGTATGAATTCAGTTCGACATGACTGCAATTATCTTGAGTTGTAACCACAATGCCTGCCTCTGAGTAACCATGTTTGCATTTCCCAACATTCTTTCTGTAGACAAAGCCATTAGAGCTGTATTTGAAGCTTCACAACCAGACCCTGACACCAGAAATGTGCCTAAAATTCAAAGCATATTCAAATATGCCTCCCCACAGAAGGTTGTGCCAAATATTACTACCATCTCTCTCCATGACAGTATTATCAATGTAGTCTTCTGTGGTTCTTCAGGAAAAAAGCCAGGTTAGCTCCTTCATGGTAGAAGTATATTGTCTCCAGGAAGAATGGAAACAAAGGAAGCAGAACTTTGGAGGCATAGACATCATTTAGAACCACAGAAAATTATTTGTGAAAACTATTAGTTAAGTAGAGTTTGAGAGTGGATATTTGGAGGGACATGAGTGTTGTTTAGTCAGTCATGTAGGCCTCCCTAGAGGGAATATCTGTGTGTAGGTATGCTCAAAACATGAAGTGTGTATGTTTGGCTGGTTTTAGCAAGGAGGTATTCCTTTATTTTTCTAAGTTTCTTTCCTAAGTTTTATACAGCACAGATGTTATTGAAGTATGGCATAATTTAGTTACTGATTAATTTGATAGTTGTTTACCAAACATCAAATAAAAAGATTGGTATTCAAATTTTTAAATCAAATAATCTGATAAAGAACTCATGTTCTTCTTTCTACCTTGTTAAAACATTATATGAGTAGCTGGCTAGTGTGCAGAGATGCCATGTGGTTTAAATAGGAAAACAGAATTAGATTTAGTAATGGATAAAAAACACAGAGAGAAATGAAGCATTTCAATTTTGAGAAAAGAAGCAATATAACAGACCCAAGGTCCTACTAAGTAAACAAAGGTGTTAGAGGATTGGGGATAAGGAGCTGTTGCACATTAGCTCAACCATGAGTGTCTAAAAGTAAAGAAGGAGTGGGCTTCTCTATGAGTTTGCTACTACAAATAAAGAGGACTTTATTTTATGGACCTATTTGGCTTATTTGCAAGAAGAATCTCTGCCCTCATAGGAGATTTACACAATAGAGGAAGTGTGGAAATTTACATAAAAGTTTTGTTTTTCAAAGAAATATCAATGTGAGCCATGTTGATAAAGCATTCAAGGCTATCAATGGGGATGAAGTAAGGGATGAGCAGGCAAAAGAAAAGGCTGAATTAAAATGTCAAAGTGTTTGAATTGATGTATATTTTTAAATGCATCTCTCCATAATAAAAATAATGTAACATGTTATTGAATATTTTGAGCAAAGTATAAAGAAGATACTAAAAATGATCCATAACTTCATAAGCCTTTTTACTTAAATGCTTATGTGCACATGTATTAAAGATACATATTAATTTTACCATTGTATATAAATATTGAAATATGTAACTAGAGTGATAACAGCTCAGATAATTACTGTCTGAGCTTCACCAAAAGTTTGGAGAATGAAGTTATAAATATCTTCTTGTCAGTTTCTATGCCCTATGAGTCTCACAAAATAATTGGAGATGTTATTCTCACCTCACAACAAAGAATTTATTAATGTAAAATCTGTTGTCATGGATTTGCTGATATGCAATTAAGCATTATCTAAAATAAAATTTTTAAAAGAGCTTATTAAAGATGCATGCACAAAGTGAGTGGTTTATCTCATCAGCCTTTTCTTTTTTATTTAGAATCAGCTGCTAATTGAAAATTCAGGGCTAGTACATCTGGAGATAGAAAAGTAATCGATCTAGAATCAGCCAACACATTTGAGAGGTTCCTCTAATACATTCTCATAAAGACTCTTCAATCTTTCTAGAGCTAATGTTGTTAGTCTGTCATTTCCTGAAGAATAATGTCACATAAACCATGATATAAAAAGCATACTTATGCAATATATGTTGAGCATTTGAAGCATTATTATGTTAGTTTTTGTTTGATGGAGTGTTAGAACTTTGCAAGAGGTGATGACATTTTTTTTTTGACTACAAAGAAGATCAGAATCTATTGAATATCATAGCTTTAGTACATGAAAGACATACGGCTTGCACTTTAGATTTAATCTTATCCTGTCTTTATTTCCCTTTACCTTATTTCATCTGTTTATATGTAATATTAATAAGTAAAGCTGAAATTCCACTAGTATAAAATAAAAATAGCTTTTCCTTGCTTATATACAGTATATGTTGCTGTAGGGTTGTTTTATGTGCCATTCAGCAACACTAGCTAAAGTTCTACCATCTACAGCTGTGCTCTCTAGAATATATGGTGTCTTTGGTTATTGTAGCAAGAGGAGAGCTTGGAAAGATGTATGTGCTATTGATATACTTCCGTTTTTACATTTTTTGTTAAATCATTGACCAGTCTGGCTGCAAGGCCCCATCCAATATCAATGCAATGGTTTAAATAGAATACTTGGCTGAGTGTACTGCCTTTTAGTACATTTTGACATGACTTTGAGAAGTACTTTTAGAATGAGGCTGTATAAAAATATAGACACATTTGCAAGTTGAAAGTGGTAAAATATCAGCAGTTTCATACAGTTCAGTCAAATAAATAAAAGCATAAAGAAATAAGCATTTTGCTGATTTAACACTGTCCTGGCTCTCAAGGAAGAGACTGTGAGCAGAAAGAAGCCTGCATACAAGCAATGACAATTCAGTGGGAGAAGTGTAACAGAGACAGGTGCACTATGGCTGTTTGTTAGTTGTTTTCATTGCTGTGACGAATACCAGAGAGAAATAATGTAAAGGAGAAAAGATTTATTTTAGCTCAGTTTCAATTTCAGTCCATGGTTGCTTGGTTCCATGTTTCTGGGTCTGTGCTAAGTCAAAAGAAAGCTGTTCACCTCATGGTGACCAGGAAGCAGTGGGGGAGAAGTACAACATAAAACCCCCGAGAACTTGTTCTGAGTGACCTACTTCCTCCAACATGCACCCATCTCAAAAAGTTTCAACCATCAAACTATGAATCTCAGTGGCTTAATCCATTGATTAGGTTATCACCTCAAGATTCAAATCACCTCTGATTATCAGATCTACCAGCCAGAGACCAAGCTCTCAGAACATGAGCATTTTGTAGGGACACTTCATATTTAAACCATAACAGTTTTAGAGAAGAAAGTGCAAGTAGCTATATAAAATCTTGTTAGGAGAAGTATCAATTATTCATTGTTGCTGAAAATCATGAAGGAAAAGCAAATAACTTCTAGATGGAGGGAATACCATTCATGCAAAGTGATGGAGAAAAGAGTTTTTTAAATGTCATATTTAGATAAGCTCTGGAACAAAAGCTAAGTAAAAGAAAGGCTAACTTGAAATGAGGTCACAAGTTAGATGGGACGGGAGTAGAGACGACTTTGTATATTGTGCTAAGGAATTTGACTTTTTATTGAAGGCAACTTGACCCTACTGAAGATTTACAGCAGTCAAATATTGTAAAAGTAAAAGGAAGTAAGGATTTATGGGTATGGTGTAGTCCAGAATCCTGACTAATGGTGGGGGAAAGAATAGCTGGAATAAATATATTCATCAAGGTTCTAGCTTATCAGCTGACTTGGGCATACAGATGCCTTTCAAAGGTTCTTACTACTTTCAAGAAGGAATACTGGGCTGGTGGAATGGCTCAAGTGGTAGAGTGCCTGCTTAGCAAGCATGAAGCCCTGAGTTCAAACCCCAAGCACCACTGAAAAAAAAAAAAAAAAAGAAAGACTATTTTGGGAATCTTAATAGAGATATGGGACCTTAAAGGCTTCAGAGTATAGATTTATTTTCTGTGTGAGAATTTTCTTAACATTTAATTTACTTGAAAGTGGTTATTGAGTCTTGTATTTGAATAGGCCCTGAAGCACCTAATTTATTCTTAAGACAGATCCTTCCATTAAAAAAAAATCAAGGGAAGGTATTTTGTGGCTGTTTGTTAGCTTGCCACTCTAAAGACCAAAACTTGAAAAAATGGAAAAGAAAACAAGTCCAGTGAACAACCTCAGAGTCTTTGCAATTTTAAACTAAAATATCTATAAAGATACATGTCTCACTATAGTGGGAAAAAAGTAGTTTGAAACTATAAGGAACAATACATACGTCAACTTTCTAGAACTTGGTGAATTTTAAAAAATGTTTATTTTAGCGTGAAAATAAATCTCTGTGCTGACCTCTTGTATGGAAGAGTATAATAGAAAAAGTGAGAATGAAAGAATGGTATTTCAGTCTTTGCTGTCTCTTCAGTCATATGTTTGAACAGTGACACTAATGGATCTTCGCACATGTAGGTGCTAGGAATGCAGAATCAGGAAGGATCAACTGCTCTGCTTAATAAAGTGAGGGGGATTGTGTGGAGGGGAAAAATCTGAGGATGAGCAGCCTTAATCCTTTCTTAAAGTCTGTAGCACATGCAAATGTCTTCTGTAGGTAATGATTTAGAGCTTTTCAAACAGTTTTTACAGGCTAAAAATTCCTTGCAGTATCTTGCAATAGTAAGTATTGTTATTTATGATGTAACTTAGATATCAACTAAGATAACTTAAGATTTGGGATGGAAATGAAAATATCTCAAAAGTAAATTAATATGCTCTAGGATCCTTGAGTTGTTTTCCAATCTCTCAAGATTCTCAGTGACATGTGGGAGCTGGGTTTCTCCATACCAGCAAGGCCATTCACATTATAGTGTTATTAAAGGGATCCACTGTAACACAAATGGGTGCTTCATATACATCATTCATTCTCAATATAAGTGATATCTCTCACAAAAAGGTGAAAATTTATTCATGACTGAAAAAAGATCTTAATCTTTTATATATAAAGCACAGATATACTTAAAGCACCTAAAACAGATTACTGTATACATGTATTCAACAAATGGTTCAGGCAAAACTGGCCATCCACATGTGGAAGACTGAATCTAGGTTCTTATCTCTTACCCTGCACAAAAATCAATTTGAAATGGGTCAAAGATCTAAATATAAGACCTGAAAATTTGAAACTACTACAGGGAAAAAACTCGAAGATATAGGCCTTACGCAATTACTTTCTAAATAGAGCCCCAATTGTTCAGAATATAAAAGCAAGAATTGACAAATAGGATTGCATCAAATTAAAAAGCACATCAAAAGCAAGTTTCCAGAATGAAGAGACAACCCACAGAACAAGAGAAAATACTGACAAGCTATTCATAAGACAAAGGAATAATATCTCAAGTATTTAAAGAGTTAAAAAAACACAAAAAAGAACAAATAAGTCAATTAGTAAAAGGGGAAATGAATTGGACAGTTCTCAAAAGAAGAATTTCAAATAGCTAATAAAGCCATCCTTTGTTGAACACAAAGAAATGTTCAACATCTTAGCCATAAAGGAAATGGAAATCAAAATGACACTGAAATTCCATTTCACCACAGCCAGAATGTGTTTCATCAACAAAACAAATGGGTGCTGGTAAGGATGCAGGAAAAAGGAACCTGTACACACTGTTGGTGGGAATGTAAATTAGTCCAACCACTATGAATTGCCAAGATATGGAACCAGCCTGTGTGTCCAACAACCAATAAAATATGGTATATACATATATACAGTGGAGAATCATTCAGACATAAAGAAGAGTGAAATTATGTCATTTCCACAAGAATGATAGAACTGGACTAGTAAATTATAGACAAATAATGACTCATGAAAAGATTCAAAATGTAGTCATCCTGATAGGCAAAGAATAATGTACATATATTCCAGATATGATTGATTCAAGTCAATTTTAGCTGTAAATTATAAAAAGGACAATAAAACAAAAAAGTAAAATCAAGAAACACATATGCACAATTCTTCAAAGAGAACAGAGATATACAAGGAGACTCTGTGCAGGCCTTCACATAACACCATGACAATAACACGGGAAGAGAGTCCAGCTCTATGATGCCATTACTTGTACAAAGGAGATTCATTGTGACATTTCCATGCATGCAAACAATGTATGTAGGAAACAAATTTTATTGATCGGTCTACTCTAAATCTGTTTGACTTGCCTCTAATGTCCAATTTCAGTCCTATGCTTCTCTCCAGAGAATCTGATTCTTGTTTCCCCTCAGTTTAACATTTAATTCATTTACCAACTAACTTACAGATATGTAAGGCTGTCTGTAAGTCATGGAGAGTACATTGAAGTATAAGACACTTTCCCTGCCTTCACCAGGGATTTACAGAAGAAATGGCTTTGAACTTGACTTTGAAGAATAAGGTGGAAGATTACATTAGAAAAACAAAGGGAGGAAATGCATCTCAAGCCCAGGGAGCAGCAAATATAAGAGCACAAAACAGAAGCATGAATTGTGTGTTCACAATACCAGAATGGTCATTTGCCTGAACCATAGGGAATGAGCAAGGTGGAGAAATATTTGTGGCAACAGAACTTAATGTTCTGTTGGTTCCTAAGAAAAATGTGCCTTTTCAAGTTCTTGGTTTCTAGTGACTCTTATTTCATCTGCCTTCTAGCTCCACTCCTGAATTTTCCTTTACTTGTTTCCTATTCCTCAGTAGCCTTTGGTATCTCAGAGCAGAAAAGTCATCTCTTTTGTACCAACCAATAATTTTTTTTGTGGTACTAGGGCTTGAACTCAGGGCCTTCACCTTGAGCCACTCCACCAGCCTTATTATTTGTGTGTGTGTGAGGGTTTTTTTGAGATAGAGTCTCATGAGCTATTTGCCCAGGCTGGCTTCAAACTGCAATCCTCCTGATTGCTGCCTCCTGAGTAGCTAGGATTACAGGCAAGATCCACCAGCTTGCTTAAAAAGACAATGCATGTCTAATTACATCAAATATAGTCCACATTTGACTAATTATTGAAGCAAATAATGAGTGTACTCATTAAGCCCATAGACTCAAGAATTGAACAAATTGCCTACTGTCTCTAACTCTCACTTCTTTTCACTTTTAAAATGAGAATAAGTCTATTTCACAGAGAGTTTTAAAAGTTTGGATAAATCTTAAATGTTTTGTATTGATTCCTTTCCATTTGTTTCCCCTTTCCTTTGCCCCTCCCCATTCTGTTCCTCCATCCTCTGTCCCTCCCCAAGCTCTTCTGAGCCCTAGGACATACTCTTTACATTGCCCATACTCCCTGGCTGGCTAATTTTAGTGGTTTCTAATCACTACAAGGCTCAAAAGGACATAGGAGAAAAGGAGAAGAAAGTGGTTTCTCTCTCTCTCTCTCTCTCTCTCTCTCTCTCTATCCCTGCTTCACTTTTCCTTCTGGCCTCTAATTTATGTTAATTGAATTATTTTACACTGCTTAAATTACTATAAATTCCTGGTATTCTATTCTTTTTTAATTATATATTTTTCTATTGTTTGATTACTTGATTTCTGTTCTATTACCAAATTTTCACACCTCCCCCAACATTTTAATTCTTGAACCCACCCAGTGAGGTTTTTTGTAAGTTGTTATAGTTTTCAGGTCTAAAATTTCTACATGGGTATTTATTTTTTTCAATTTCTCTGCAAAGACTTTCTATTTTTTCTGTTTGAAACATACCTGTTTGAAACTGCCCTTGCAGCTGCCCTAAAGTCCTTGTGAGGTAATGGTAACATCTGTCCTCTCAGTATTTTCACCTCTTGATTGTCTTCTTTGTTCAAGATGAGATTTTCTTAGTCCTTGGTACAGCAAGTGAGTTTTGTTTGAAATCTGGAGGTTTTGTATGTTGTACTTTTTAGGTAATGGAGCTCATTGCTGTCTGTTTTAGCAGACCTCTTACTATATTACAATAGGGAGGAAAAAGAATTGCTTCTTCCAGGTTGAAAATAGTTCAGTTCAAACAGCTGGGGAAAGGGTCAGGGCATATTATTACTGTTATGTCATAGTGGGATTTCATGTTCTCTATTAAACCTCCACTAATACTACCCTTGCTGGAAAGAAGAGGGACACCTTGCTTCTTCTATGGTCTTATTTCCCATGTTGTTTCCCAATAGGAGGGGAGAAGAGGAAGGCCTGGTGACAGAAGGTTTGGCTTTCCCTTGTTTATCCAGGGACTTTTGCTTTACTTGGTGAGAGGAACAGGGAGAAAATGTATCTATTCCACATTGATCAGTATTTATCAAGCAGTTTTTTTTTTTGGTGGAAGAAAATTGTCCATTGCCTGAATTCAAAAGCTGAATGGATTTTTTGTTTCTTCTTCCTGAATTGAATTTCCCTACTTAGGTGGAGAACTACTCAACAATCCAAGTCATCCAGAGAAAAGAAGAGAATGAATATGTGTGGTTTGTAGGGTAGGCAGATTCTTAGAGAAAGCCAGTCACCCAGTGACCTTGCATCCAGTCAATAACCTCTATGGGTGGCATGAGTAAGGGGAACAGGACAGAACATTTTCTCCTAATACTTTTAAGAGTAGGTAGCTCCTATTTTATAGTGATCTACAGGGCCCATGGAGTAAGGAAGGGGATTATTCTTCTTATAATCAGGAATTAAGGAGGGGAAATCTTTTAATTTTCATATAGATTCACCACAAAAGTGCTCTTTAGAAATCTACATTCATGAAACTATACACCAATGAGATAATGGCCATCCAGATCATGCTGGAATTGTTTACTTGGCACTGATGAAGTCTTAAAATAGTATACTATTTTTTCTACTACAGTCTTCTTATGTGCCATTAAGATATTCTTTCCCACCACTGCTGCTTGTTACTCTGATGCATTGTTCCAGGGCTCCAGTGTGTCCAAAAGAACAAAGGTTACAATCTTTTCAGAATAGCAAGTAAGAGAATTCTAGGGGGGACCATTCTACCTTACAGCTAGGCTGGAAAAAGCAGCATAAGTGTTGGAGGTAACATTAAAGATGACAGTGGTACAGGAAGAGATGCTATCACTTGAAACAAAAATGAAGGCAGAACTTGGTAGAAGAAGTGGCCTTAAACTCTACACTTCCACATGGCTGTCTAATGCCCTTCCATGAACACCTAACATTGCCTTGCACCTGTTCTAGGTAAGAAAGTGGAGTTTCAAATACCATCAGTAACTTGCAATTCTTGAGGTTCCCTCTGTCCTATATTATACAACTTTTCGACTTTCTTTCAGGAACCTACTTATTGAATTTCTGCAACCATCTTTTCTGTTTGAATTTTCAGTTATATAAAGAACATATACATATTAGTACCATATTGACCCAACATGCTATAAAAATAGAAAAAAAAAAACCTCTTTTTCATTTATTTGCTTGTTTGGAGAAGTTGAGTAAATGTGACAGAGCAAAGCAAATGAATAAGTATAATGTTTACGACTGTGATTCATTGTGAAATCTCAGATGTCTCTATGTTCATTATCAATTGCAGCATTGCAGAATAAAATGTAAGATTCTCAAATATACCTATTCTTTATTCGACTAAAAAAATCAATATATCAGGCCTGAAAACTCACGACAATGGCAAACAACTTACCTTCTTGAAGGAGAAAAAAGAAACATGCTTGTTTTTTTTTCTCTTACTGTTTCCATCATTGAAGATTTATTCTTATCTAACAATTTCAGTGTAAGGGCTTAAAATTACTTAATATCTACATTTAATACCCCTATTTATACCACCTATTGATTTTGATAGCCTTTTTCTCCTATTCAATTATTTGATTTTTCCAACGGTTTCACATCATAGTTAATAAAACCCTAAGCAAACAAAAAATAAATTTATTTCAAATTATATACATAAAACTAAATATTCTTACTTTACTGGAGCAAAAATTTAACATCTAAGGAAGTAAATAAGACAAAAATTTAACTTCTCCCATCATCCAAGTCCTAACTTCTCTGATATTATTTCCTTCTCTGTAACCAGTGTTAACAGTTTGGTTTATAGCCTCCCCCACGTGCATATGTGTATGTATTTATACACAGAGGTATGTGTACGCATATTATACTCATACATGCATGTGCACATTTTATAAAAACATTACTATAGTTAATGCTTTGTTATGTAACCTGCTTTTTTCACTTAATACTATGCAAAAATCTTTCTCATCCTTTTAAACAATTTAATAACATTTAATGGAAAAAAGTTCCTCCATTACTAAACATTTGAGTAGTATTTAATTTTTTTATTTGTTCATTCAATACGTTTTACTGATTCCCTGTTATGTTTGTACATCTCTGCTATGCATTCAGACTGACAGTACACAGAACAAATATACTCCGAGTCCTTCATGTGTTTATGTTGCCAGTCATCTGGCTGGGGTTCTCTTGTTGTACAAGGATAAAAATAGTGAGATGGTGAGAAGAAACTGTTCTAGTCTAGGCTCTTGAGTGCCTAAAGTCTAGGGGCTAGCCTGGCAGACCCAAAGTCTTACAGCTCAAAGCTCTGTGAGCTAGGAGCCTCTAGCTCCAGGTTTTAGAAGTTAGAGATGTGGCTTGAAGTACTCAAGTTGGAGGCTTGTTGCTCTGGGCTTTAACAACCAGTGAACTCAGAACTCAGCAGCTATGGTAATGCTCGCTTCCAGCAGGAGTGAGCAACAGGAGCAATGGCACCTGCTAGTGTTTCATCTCCTGAATGGGCCTCCGATGTTGGGCCCCTCAGCTCCTGCAGCTGCTAGTGTTACAGCTCTCAGGCCTAAGGAAGTGGGACTTTGGCCTTTAAGGTTTGGCAGTTCCCCAGAAACCTTCCAGTAACAAAGCCTTCAGTTTCTTGTCACTAGCTCTTCACAGAACAACCTTTGTATTCTGTGCTGCCTCTGCTTCCTGCCCTCTGGATGCTCTCTGGAGCTATTCAGCTGCCCTCCCGCTGCTACTGCTGCCACTATCACTACTAACCTGCTGCCTTGACTGCTGCTTCTGTTCTGGTGCTACTGCTGCCCAGCTGCTGCTTCTACAACCTCCTCTTCATGTTATCAGCACAGCCTGCTCTACTAATGATAAATCTTAAAAGTGGGCAAGAAAAGACCACTCTAGAAGTTTCCATTTAGTAGGCTTAATGTTGCAACACAGGAAGGTGTCTGCCAGCTGACTCCAAAAGTGAACTAAGCAGTTTGGTTATATAAACAAAAGGAGGGTGTGACAAGTTTGCATCAATCATGTCATAACCCTTCATACAAATGAAAGACTGTGATTCACCAATCATAGGTCTTTGCAAGGATTGCAAATCTGCTGGGCCACCAGGAGATGTGCACTCCCTCTGGACTGGGTAAAAGCAGCTGCTTGAGGAGTTCAGCAATGCAAAACAGTCTGACACAAGCTGTTTGAAATAGTCATGGTTGAATAGTGCCTTCTTGAGCCGGAGTTGTGCCTCAGCAGCAAGAGATATGGATGCAATGTAGCTTCCTCACGGTGCCTATGGAGTGTTCAAAATTGTGACGGGATTTTCCCTGAGGGCTGTCTGGTTGGCTGCCAAAGAGGAGCTGCTTGGCTGATAGTCGTCCATTCAAGGCAGCTGGGCATGAAATGATGGTCTAATAAATGTCAATAGGTAGTCAAGTCAACCCTGCACCCAACATTTTAGCTTATTTAAAAGAAATATAAACATTAAAATGGGTGCTTACAATAAAAGTTTATCATTAACAGTTTCTTAGTATTATTTAGCAGTGCTCTACCAGTGCTTTCTTCCTGCCCTAGTGCCCCAGGAGAGGTGGGTCCTCTGATCTGTCTCACCTAGATTCAAGTGTGGAGGACCACAGTTGGTTAAATGACATGACATAAACAAAGAGTACACAGAGGTAGAGAATAATGGAAGGACCCAAGTTACATAGGGTCTTCAGTAGAGACCTTGATGAAAAAGTGATATTTGGGATCCATAGAACAAATAAGTACCCATTTGAGAAGTGAAAGAAAGAGCCCTTCTGGCATGGAGAGAGCATAAACAAATGTTCAGTGACAGGAGCTTGGAATATTAGAAAAGGTTAAAGAGGGCCAAAGGTCTAAGGTGCTATGAGTCAGGGAGTGCTATAAGGGAACAATCAGTGGGGACCAGATGGTACAGCACCTTATGGGCCACAGTTAGATGTCCCGATCTTATCCTACATGAAATGAGAAGTCTCTAAGTTGTAAACGGTACAACATAATGTATTTTTTAAAGTAAATCTTTGGTTCTTACATAGAGAATGATGTAGAGGGAGACAAGAGGGCAAAAACAAGAAAGGTGGTTTTATTTAAGTAAGAAATGATGTTAAACTGGGTTGGAGTGATGGAACAGTGATAAAAAGGAATGGATTAATGTGAGATATATTTTACAGTTAAAAAATGTGGTAGAATTAATGAAGCGCAGTCAGTGACCTTTGCAAGTCAGCAAGGCTCCGTATTATGAGATTCTCAGCCTCAGGCAGAGAATACTAGATGCTGCATTTCATTCCACCTCTTTTTGCAGTTAGGTTTACAGTAGCTCGAGTTTACTAGAAGGTTGCATCATGGTTCGGAAGCACATTTTGAGAACAGTGACAAAATAAACACTTGAAACTTTGCATTTTTTTTTCTTTCTATTATTTTTTCATTTTTACATTTATTTACATGTGTATATATTGTTTCTTTGGGCTACATACCCCCTCTTCCTGTCTCCTCCCCACACCACTTCTGGGCAGAACCTGTTCTGCCCTCTTATTCTATAATTTTGTTGAAGAGAAAACATAAGAGATAATAAGAAGGACATAGTGTTTTTGCTAGTTTGAGATGAAGATAGCTATACAGAGAGATTCCTACCGTTGCTTCCATGCACTTGTAAATTGCAGCCCACATTGGTTTGTCTTTGCCAGACCTCTTTGCTACTTCTGGGTCCCTTTCCCATAGTGGCCTCTTGAGTTTAAGATTACTATATTCTCTCCTTTTTACAGTGGGCACATCAACCACATTCAAGTTTTAAGTTTCCTTAACTTTCTCTATTCCTCCTGTGCATGTTCTCCCCTTAGTGTGTAACCCATGTCCAATAATATTACTGCACTTGTTAGGGATCTATAATCTACATATGAGGGAGAACATGTGATTTTTGGTCTTTTGAGCCTGGCTAACTTCACTTAAGATGCTGTTCTCTAGGTTCAGTTTTGGACTATCATAAGTATCTAGAAATTTGTTCATTCTTCAGTTTTCCAATTTGTTGGAATATAGGTTCTCAAAGTAGTCTCTGATGATTTGGTGACTTGGTGTTTGTTGTTATCTCCCATTTTTCATTTCTGATTTTACTTACTTGGGTCTTTCCCCCCCTCATTTTAGTCAGATTTGCCAGGGGCATCTCAATCTTGATTCTTTGTATTGTTTTTTTTTTTTTGGTTTCTATTATTTTTATTATTTCTCTGCTTCTGCTTGTTTTGGGTTTTGCTTGTTCTTGTTTTTCTGGGAGTTTGTGATGTAGCATTAGGTCATTTACTTGAGACCTTTCTGTCATTCTAATGCATGATCTCATGACTATAAACTTTCCTCTTAGGACTGCCTTTGATGTCTCCCATAGGTTCTGGTAGGTGGTGTTTTCATTTTCATTAGCTTTCAGGAAACTTGATTTCTTCTCTTATTTCTTCTGTGACCCAGTGACCAATGAACAATGTGTTATTCAGGCTCCGATTATTTGCTTATTTTCTGCTGTTGTTTTTGTTGTGGAGTTCTAATTTTAATGCTTTGTGATCAGATAGAATGCAGGGGGTTATTTCCATTTTCTTATACTTGCTGAGTCTTGCTTTGTGCACTATAATATGATATAGTTTGGAGAAAGATCCTTGAGCTGCTGAGAAGAATGTATATTGTGTCCTAACTGAATGGACATCAGTTAGGTCCATTTACTTTATGGTGTCATTTAGTTGTAGGATTTGTTTGTTGTTTTTTTGTTTGGATGACTTATCAATTGTTGATAGAAGGATATTAAAGTTTCCCACTACCACTGTGTTGGAGTCTTTATGTGCTTTTAAGTCCTTTAATGTATGTTTGATGAAATTGGGTGCACTGATAATGGGTAAATATAGGGTGATAATTGTTATTTCCTTTTGGTGTATTTCCCTTTTATTAGTATGAAGTGTCCTTCTTTATGTCGTTTGACCAATGTTAATTTGAAGTCTACTTTGTCTTCTATAAAGAATTGCTACTCCTGCCTGTTTTGGGGAGCCGTTGATTTAGTAAATCTTCTTCCAGCCTTTCACCCTAAGCCAGTGTTTATTTCTGTCAATAACATGGGTCTCTTGTAAACAACAGATTGTTGGATCTTCCTTTTTAATCCAGTTTGCCAAATGATGTCTTTTGATGGGGAAATTAAGTCCATTGACATTCAGTGTTAATATTGATAGGTATGAGGTGATTCCTACCATTTTTTGTTTTTGTTGTTTAAGGATTTGATGGTGCACAGCTGAATCAACACTACTCTCTGCTTACTTGTCTTTTCTTCTCCTATGGTTTGATACTTCCCATCCTCTCCTGGTTTTGTTTGCTTTCATCTTTGAAGTTTTGCTGCTTTACCAGCATTCATTCACTGAGAGTTTGGTGATGAGAGTTCAGCCCCTTGCCCCACCCCCATTCTCTGGGGGCAGGTTCAGGGTTCCATTCCCACCTCCACTGTCAGTGTTAGTTTATGATTCACTGTTGGTTTTTCAGTTTTGTTGTGGGGTGGTTCAGTCTGCCCAGAGGCTGTGCTGGATTATGTTCCTGGGGAATGGATAGGGAGTGCATGTAGTGCATGATGCTTACCTGTTTGTTCTGCAGATTCACACAAGCAGCTTTGGAGCTGCCTTGTGGGGAGGAATGGTGCCACTTTTTTTCAGTGTGGCACAGGATAGGGAGGTTTTCCATGGGCTCAGTGTCCAGGGTGTTGCAGAATTTGATTCTGATTGATGCTCTGTCTTCTGCTTGTTGACAGAAAAAAAGAAAAAAAAGAAAGAGAGAGAGAGAAAAACAACCAGGGGCTTTTTTTTTTTCCCCCAGGGCTGGACATCTTGGCTGTGCTGCATGGGTTTTTCGTGACTGTTAGGTGCAATTAAAGCTTGATTTAATGGTCAGTCTTCGAATTTTATCAGTACCTAATGTGATGGTGGCTAGTATTTTGGCTACAAACAATCAGAATTACCCAAGTGTATCTCCAACATCTCAAGGAGGTTTCTGGAGTCATAGAGCTTAGAATTTCTGATTCCCTGCCTCTGCCACCATTTTTGATCCCTTCTTCTGTATTTATTTTAGAATAAGAAATACTTCCTAGGTTTATAAGTTTCCACATAAAAATAAGGTATTTTTAAAATAAAACTTTATATAGTTTAATGTTTTATAATTGTAGTAAAAATGCACATCACTTAAATTTTACTGTCTTGGGCCAGGCATTGTGGTAAATGCTTGTAATCCCAGCTATGCAGGAGGCAGAACAAGGAGAATTGCAGTCTGAGGCCAGCCACAGACAAAAGTGTGGGACCCTTTCTAAAAAATAGCTAAAGAATAAAGGAAAGGAAGAATACCTGCCTAGCAAGCAAAAAGCCCTATGTTCAAACCCAGTATCTCTCTCTCTCTCTCTCTCTATCTTCACAAACATACACACAACACACACACACACACACACACACACACACGCACACACTTACCATCTTAAGTATTTTAAGTGTAAAGTTCAGTGATATTCACTTTGTTGTGTAGCTATCATCACTACCCTGTTCCAAAATTCCATTTATCTTGGAGAACAGAAACTTTGTACCCTTTTTTCTGCCAAATTCCATTTATCCTGGAGAACAGAAACTTTGTACCCATCTTTTTCCCACCACCTCTGGCACACAAAATTGTACTTTTTGTCTCTAAGATTTTTGATTACTCTTAGTATCCCATATAAATATAGAATCATATAATATTTTTCCTATTGTGACTGGTTTATTGCACTTGGCATAACATCCATTAAGGTTCCTCCATGTTACAACAAGCATTAAAATTCCTTTCCCTTAAAAAATTGAATATAATTCCATTTGAACATTTTGCTTATCTGTTCATCCACTGATAGACACTTGAGTTGCTTCTATGATCTAGTAATTATAAAAATACTTCTATGAACAAGGATGGACAAATATCTCTTTCAAATCCTGCTTTCAATTCTCTGGGATCAAACCCTTATATGGTTTGATATTGATTTTTTTATAATGGTAGCTCCAAATTCTTACACTGAGTAATGCATGGTATCAAATTGGGAATCATTAAGAGGGGAGATCTAAGGTGTGCTGTGATGTTGTAGAAGACTACAAAGAATGTAAAATCAGCATGACATAGTCAGCATAACATAAGAATCTAAACCCAAGTCTTTGCAGCTTTTTTTTGTTCTAGGGCAAGATTACTTTTCTGCATCTCAGTTTTCTCATCTATAAAATGAGATAAAGATTTCTGTTCAACACATCATAAAACTGTTGTGAAGGTAAGAGTAGGAAATTGTAATGAAAGTACTTTATATCCTGAAAAGCAAAGTAGGTAATAACATAGCAACTCTTTCTATTTGAAAGCTTAAGTGACCGCTATTAGTATTTCCTTTTGCTGTGTTTTAACATTCTTTTTCCTGTTTTTTTATCAGATTTATCAAAATATAGTTGACATGCAATAAACTGTGCAGTTTGTTGAGCTGTGGCACATGTGTACTCCTAAGAACTCTTATTAAAATTAAGATGATTAACATATTCATCACCTCCAAAAATTTCCTCATCTCCATGACCCCTCTGTAATCCCTAGCCCACTACCACCAAAAGGCAACAGATGGTCTGCTTCCTATCTTGATAGATTTGTTTGCATTTTCTAGAAATTTATGCAAATGGAATTATTCAGTTTGCACTCCTTTGATTGACAGCATGGGATCACAATGCCCTACTTCCTCCCTGTTCCCACTTACAGTGTTTCATGATCCTACCTGACCATGCTTATTTCCTCAAGAAAAAAAAAGTCCAGAATACCCTAAGAGAGACTACTTACCACACCTTAAGTATACATAGCCATAGTCATCTAAACTTTAAGAACACCTGAACCGTATTTTAAGAGAATGCTACTTTGATGTTAAGGGTGGAAAAGGAGATAAACCGAGGAAGTGAGAGTACAATCAAAGTACAATGTTCACTGCAACTTGAAATAGCAAAAAAAAAAAAAAAAAAAAAAACCTAAAAAAAAGAAGGGAGAGGAATACAAAAAGGAAGAAGAGAGGGTAAAGGAAGAAGATGTTGGTGTGGTGGGCTAAATTGTGCCTCCTCCCCCCAAATATATGTCCAAGACCTAAACCCTGGTGTCATTGCATGTGACCTCATTTAAAAATAATGTCTTTGCAGATGTAGTTAACTTTAAGAATTTCAAGATGAAATCACCTTGGATTTATGGTAGGACCTGAGTCCCATGACTGATGTCCTTATAAGGGAAAGGGGAAAGAGATTTGACACACAGGGATGTAGGCCATCTAAACCCAGGAAGAAACTAGAGCCAGGCTGTCACCGCTTAAGTATTGTGTGAAGTCACCAGAAGATGGAAGGAATCTCCCCTAGCACCGAGAGGATCCAGAATAAACTGGGAAATACTGCAGAACTCAGAAGTTGTCTGCAAATAGGTTTCTAAGCAATATGGCACAATTTCAGCATGCTGCCTAAAGCAAGGGAATTTTTAAAAATTCAATCTGTCATGGAAAAAAAATAAAAGAACTTAAGGGCTTAGTAAGCAATTGGCTAAATGACAAGTTATAATCACTGAAGGAGATAATGTTAATTACCATTAAAAGATATCATAACTAAAGATGCAGAATAAAACCTAGAAGAATAATCTCCCAAAAGCTAATAGTCACTCTTTTTATACTTGGTTGACAGATTTATGACAATGGTGGTGGAGATGAGGGGATTTCTCTTTAGAATCTGGATTTCCTACAAAAACTCACATTTTCTTTGGAAACAGAAAATGAACCTAACAAATAATGCAATCCCCCCAAAATCATAAAGTGCTATTTTATCAGCTAAGTCTACTATTAGGAATTAAATTAAATGCTTGGAAGGGATTATATGAAAAATATGACAAATAATTATCACTACTTCATAAGGTCATGGGTTGCACTTACTTTTTAAATCTCTGTATGATCATTGGTAACACTAATGTTGCATCAGTGATGACAGTAAACAAAATGTCTTCCATTTCGAAAGTAAACAAGAATGAAAAGGCATTCTAACTTGTACCTTAAGTCAAGCAGGTTAAAGAGCACTTTGCATCTTTGGATTGTAATAAAGAAACAACTTTTTAACTAGTTCTGATATAATAATGGATTGTCTGTGTCTCTATCTTCCATTTCATTTCAGTATTAGCAGTATTCTATAAATGTAATAGTTATTTTTGTCACAGAAATGCTAGCAATTGTCCCAGCATAGGAAATCAATATCAAACACCCTAATTACTTCACTAAGAAACACCTTCACTGTAATGAATTGTCTGGTGCTATTGAAGAACTCATGAATTTAATCGCAGTGTCTATTCATAGTTAGTTATTGACCACAAACTGCCAAGTAAGTCATTTAGGACAAGAATATAAAGCAAATCAAGATAGATTGCTAAAAAGGTTTTGAGTATGAATAGCTATCTTCTATCTTATTTAAATCTATGAAGGTATTTTAAGATATATTGAACATGGAAATATGTTGTAAAATGGATAAAAACACTCTGCCAAAGTAAAGAATTGAAAAGGTATAAGCCTAAATCAAACCTTAACCTCAATCTTTACTGAGTGAAGCATGAACCCAGTGTAACAATTTAAACTTTTAGTAAAGACAAGATTGAACAATGACATTTGAAATGGTTCCAGAACTGAATGATATATTCTTGAGAGCTCTGAGATAATCTAATAAAATAATATTTTCAAGGTAATTATCTAGAAATTGAAAAGTTAGCTGGCAGAGAACTGTAAAATGACTGAATAAATGAATTGAGGAATTATTGACTAAATGTTTTACCTGCTGAATAGGTGTTATTGTAGGGTGGTGATACTGCTGATATTACTGACATGTTCTCTCCTCAATCTTCCTGAGCAGAACTTCTCTTTTCTCTGTTACACTGAAGTGTTTTCTTTATTACATAGAAAGTGTTTTTGTCACCATCACCAATGGCCTTCTGTTTGCCTGATCTAATGATCCTGATTTCACTCAACTATAACAGTTTTTGGTAGACTAGACTGCTCCATGAAATTCTTTGCTTTGCTTTTTTTTTTTTAATGCAACATTTCTTCTGCTTTTCTCACAGTCTTTTCTAAGTCTCTCTCTCTCTCTCTTTTTTTTTTTTTTTTTTGCTTATCTTCCAAATAATTCATAAATATTAGTTGCCGGTAGCAACCAAGTTTGGCCTACTTCCCTATTTTTATCTTTTTCTCATCTCACACCCCCTGGTCCCAAATAAATATTGATGATTTCCATGGGCATACTTACATCTCTGCTCTCTCTTCTAAGTTCAACTATCTCTCATCTTGAGCTGCATTTCTAGTAAGCATTTCAAACTTCATGTTTCCCTCCAACAGAAATTTTGATTTCTGACTGTGCCCATCCTTTACTACCAGTAAATGATACTATCTCCCACCCACTGTTTTGAGCCAACACATAGCAGCAATCCTTTCTTTCTCTCATTATCTTACAACCAACCTACCTTCAATCATAGTAGTATGAAAATATGTGCTACTCTCACCTCTAGGTCTTCAAACTATCACTTTTGTTCAAGCCACTATATTTTTCCTAAACAAGAACAAAATTCTCCTAGATGGTGCTTTTGTATCCACTCTTTCCATCCATGTTCATTCCAATCTATTTTCTTCAAAAGATATGAATTAGATATTGTTGATCTCCTTAAACTTCTGATGATCTTCCATTGCACTTATAAATAATTCTTGCGAAAGCCCCCAAAGTTCGTATGATCTGGTTTCTGTCCACTTTCCTTACCTCATCTTCTAGAATTATCTCCTTTATTATACTTTATAGACTCACTCAAGACCTTCCTCACTGTCATAATTTTCAAGACTGATTCCACCATAGAATCCATGCATTTGCTATTATCTCTGAATAGAACATGCTCCCTTCCCTACCCTTCTATACACAACAGGCCTGTGTCTTAGGTAGAGCTTAGATGTCATAGTCCCAAAGAAGCTTTCCCTAATTATCCAACCAAAAATTCCTTTCATCTCTTTCCAGTTAACCCTTGGTTTATATAATTATATTCACATAATTGTTATTATTAAAAACAATCTTATTTATTTATTAATTTACTTATTTGTTGTCTGGCTCCATGACTAGAGTAGAAGTTCCCTGAGATACACAATTCTAACTAGTTCATCTTCTGTTTTCAATAAACGTCATATATTTCAACAGTTTTTGCTTGGATTATTTTAGAGACAGGGTTTCATTTTGTGACTAGGCCAGCGTGAACTATGGTCTCATTAATTTTTTTTTCTGGTATTGGGATGTAAGTGTGATCTCTCAGATCTCAGCTTCCTCAGTAACTGGGATGATGGGTGTGTACCATCATGTCTAGCTATTGATTGAGTTAGGGGAGTCTCAAACACGTTTTGCCTGGACTGGCCCCAAACTGCTATCCTCCAGATCTCCACTTCCTAAGTAGTATGACCTGCCAGTGTCTAGTTACCATATTTATTTAAAAGAAAGCTTTATACAAAGGAGAAAAGAAAAAGATCTATGAATATTAATTTATTCATTCAACATTCACTCACTGTCACACACTGTGATAGGCACTGAGTTATGGAGGTAAACAAAGCAGCCTTTACTATAAATACGATAAGGAATGGGCTAATTTAAACAGGGAGGGTCAGGAAAGTCAATGATGAAATGACCTTTCAGTTTAGACTTGAAAAGTGAGCAGGAGTCAAAGGGATGAGCAGACATATGGATTAAGATTCCAGTACAATAATTCTTGGGACTTTGTGACAAAATGAAAATATCAATAAGAAAAACTGAGAATCTGAATTAATTCTGCTTCTTACAATTTTAAAAAATAAATCTTACAGCTGGGTATTAGGATATAAGAAGACTTTTGCTTTAATAGGCAAAATAAATTGATCTTTTTGCTTTATTTCAATTATTCAAAGAAAACCCATTATTGTTTCATTTTCAAAGGTCTTGCTATTTACTTCTTAGTTCAATTGAATTGTTACATCTTGTATTTTCTCTGTTAGTGTGTAGCAGCATTACCTCAACCTTGGATCTGAGTGGAGAGTCAGATAGAGGCCATGTAGCTATCATAAACAACCAAAAATATGTCATTTTCTTCTTCTTCTTCTTCTTCTTCTTCTTCTTCTTCTTCTTCTTCTTCTTCTTCTTCTTCTTCTTCTTCTTCTTCTTTTCTTATACAAAATGGAGAACAGGAAGGCAAAACAGCCCCTGTCTTGGGGAGGTGGAGGTGGGGAAATGGTGAAGGAGGGTGAATATGATGCAAATACTGTGTATACATGTATGTACATAGAAAAATGAGACTTGTTGAAACTATTCTAGGAATGAGGGGAAGAGGGATGAAGGAAAATGGTTAGGGGGTGAATTCAAATATGATATATTTAATATATTGTAAGAACTTTTGTGACTGCCACAGTGTACCCCTACCCAGCACAACAACAAAAAAAAGTTTCATGAATTGCTTTTTTCATAAACTGGTTCATTTATCTTTTGTTCATCTCTTTCTTTACTATTCAGAATATTTATTATTTCCTTTATTTATTTGTGATATTATAATAGCACTTTACTTGTTCCATGACTTTCTCAATTGCCAGTTGGGTAATTTTGTGAAAACTGTTGCATATTATTTTGGGGAGTTAAAATTTAGAGGTGATGGGAGATGAGGGTTCCTTCATTTTGTCTTTTTAGTACCTGTCTGAATCTTTGTAAGATGCTGTGTTCAAGTGTCAAAGCCACTTCATCTCTGATTCACTAGGGTTTTCTTTTTGCACCTGACTCTAAAAGTGTAATAAATCAGCTGCACTTTATATTTCCAGGTGCTAATGATACTGGTGCTATGAAATGATCCTTTGTAGCATTTGCCCTGGGAGGAATCCTTGCAGAGATTTTGGGACCATATGGCCAGCCTAGAGCACAAGTTGAAGGAATTAATTCTTGCAGATAACCCTTAAGTGACCCCAATGGTGTTCATCCATGAAATGAGTCCTGTAGTTACATTGTTAGCTCCCTGGCTTACCACCTATGACCATGTGATGAAGATGATATTATAAGAAGTATCTGATTGCATAGTAAGTGCTGAATAATGACCTGAAACCTTCTGACTGGGAGACATATGGAACTCAAAAAGATTACAAACTCAAACCTTTGACACAATGAATTTCATAAACTAAGAATATTTGTTTCCGGAATTACACGAGACTCAGAGCTATTTCTTACTTGCACTCAGAAACAGCTGTAGACCTTAGAGAAATGGAAAAGGGAAGTTAACAATACTGGCCCAATATTTGCATATCTGAGATGAGACTGCATATGTTGATTCTGCTCTAACCTGGGAACCTTACTCTCCCAGCTGTCATTTTCCTTCCCTACAAATTCCTGTCTGTTTGGCATCATGACCTCATTGTTACTGGTGAAAACATAGGGCCTACATAGGTTAAATAGGTTGATCAAACACAGGGCAGGAATTTGAATTCAGACATATCTGACTTTAAAGCTGTTCAATTAACATGACATGTCAAGCAGTCATAATGTCATCTCTGCCTGTGCTCCCTCTACTCCAGTAATTTAGTGCTAGCCATATTCCCTTATTCCTGTTAAAAGGTAAATTTCTTTCCACATACCCAGTTATTGGATTTTCTACCCAAAGCTCAGCTCTCCCTGTTACGGGTTCAACACTCATAGTTGCTTGATGGCCTGCACCTTGAATCATTATGAATCATTGGTTTTGTTTGCATAGATACCAGAGATCTGTGTGTGTGATGGTTAATTTTATGTGTCAAGTTTTCAGTTATTTTATCAAACAAAAATCTGCTGTGAAGATATTTAACATCTATAATCATGAGGACCCAAGATGGTGACTAGAGGGCAGAAGCAGATAGCATGAGCTCTTTAAATCACAAATTTTGCTGAAATGGTGGAGCCACACTTGGCAGAAAAAAAACCACAAAGAAGAATCAAAACTCCAACACCCTGAAACCCCAGCCCATACAAAACTTCTCCACACCATGTTAAACTGAGAAAACAGGAGGGCTCCCATGTCACCAGATGCCGGCTCCAAATCTGCTTGGGAGTTGCAGAACAACAGGTGAGCAAGTAAGCAGCACATGGTATTCCCACAGCTACCTCTGGGATAAACCAGCATAGTCCCATGGACAGACTGACCCCTGCTTCACACACACACACACACACACAAAACTGAATTATAAACCAGGAACTGAAAAGGAACATGCAGCAGAGCGGGCAGGGTGCTCTGAGTGCACCAGAGAATGAGGGAGGAGCAAGGAGCTGATTTCCACATGAACTATCAGTAAACAAAGACTGGGAAGGCAAATGGGCTGACAGAAGGAGGGTGATGAGCCACTACCTGAAAAATGGCAGATAGTGATCCACAAAACTCATCTCCTGAGCAGTGAGTTACATCCAAAGTCAAGCGATGTTGCGAAATTGAAAATTAGTCAGCAAAACAGCATAATAGGCTGACAGAGGAGTGCAGGCTGACAGATCTCTGACCTTGTCCCAGAGAAAGGACATGAGGCAAAAAAACAAGCCCCCCAATAAATCAACACAGTGAAAACCCAACTCCAAAGCAGGATGGCTAGTGGGCCACAGAGCTCATCTCTGGAAGCTGAGGACAAGCCACATCTCACTGAGGGAGGAGCTGACTAAGCAGCTGCTGCTGAAAGACAGCAAAAAATACTGGCTAGCCTTCCCAACCACCTGGAGAGACTAAGACACAGCTTCTGCTTAAATATGAACACCAGGACTGGATGTTTAAAAAGTAACACCAGAAATACTAAGAGTGAGATTCTATTGTTCCTGAATGTGGATTTTTTTTTCTTCTCTCTTTATGTGTTTGTTTGTCTTGTCACTGTTTGTTTGTCTGCCACCTCTCCCTATGGATTTCTTTGGTTCTCTATTTTTTTTCTTTTTCTTTCTTTCTTGATGTTGTTAGTTTTGCTATCAAAAGTTAGCAAATACTAAATTACACACAGACCAGGGACAGAAACAGCACCAAGTGGAATGATGAGAAGATGAAAAAGGGATGGAAACCATTCTCCCCCCAAAATGAATTAACACAGGATTCAGAGGGAAATGAAGAAAATGGATACCCAGCTCCAGACACCAACAAAACAATGATAAAATATGCCAAGGAACCCAGAGAAGCCCACAAAAACATCCTCAAAGAAGAAATCCTGCAAGTAATCACCAGGAATTTCATGGAACTGTTACTAGACATGGTCAACCAAAACATAGGAGGCACTCAGGAAATTCCAAACAAATGTAAAGACTATGAGAAGACACAAAAATAAATGAACTCACAGGAGCCCTAAATAACTACCAAAGTGAAACAGAGAACAGCATAAATAGAGAGACAAATGAAATAAGGAAAAAAATTAACAACATTAAAGAGGAAGTGACCCATGATATGGAAAACTTCAGAAAAAAAAATGAAACAGAAATATAAAACAAAATGGAAGGCCACTCCAGCAGACTAGAACAAGCAGAAGACAGACTCTCATAACTTGAAGATGAAATGGAAATTAAAGGAAAAATTGAAGAACTACTAGTGAAACAACTCAAGACCTGTGAAAGGAATATGCAAGACCTCAGCAACTCCATCAAAAGACCAAACCTGAGATTCACAAGCATTGAAGAAGGAAAAGAGGTGCAACCAAAAGGAATTCATCATATATTCAAAAAAGTAATAACAGAAAATTTCTCAAATCTAGAGAAAATGAAGCCCATTCAGGTACAGGAAGCCTCCAGGACACCAAACAGATTTGACCACACTAAAACTACCCCACAACATATTATTATTAAAACAAAAAGCAGAGAGAATAGAGTAAGCATATTGAAGGCTGTAAGAGAGAAAAAACAAATAACATACAAAGGCTAACCCAATAAAATCACAGCAGATTTCTCCATGGAAACCTTCAAAGCAAGAAGAGCATGGAGTGAGCTCTTCAAGGCACTAAAGGAAAATAACTTCAACCCCAGAATACTCTACCCAGCAAAACTATCATTCAAAATAGATGGAGCAATAAAAGTCTTCCATGATAAGCAGAAACTAAAACAATATATGACCACCAAGACACCACTGTAAAAGAGTCTTCAAGGAATTCTGCACACAAATAATGAAAGCAAACAAAACCTTGAAAGGCCAGGCAGTACCAAACCACAGGAGAAGAAAAGGCAAGAAAGTAGAGAGTAACATTGATTCAGCTACCCTTAAATAACAAAAACAACTAAATGACATGATTCACCACATACCTATCAATACTAACACTGAATGTTAACGAACTTAATTCCCCATCAAAAGACACCATTTGACAAACTGAATTTAAAAAGAAAATCCAACAATCTGTTGCTTACAGGAGACCCATCTCATTAACAGAAAGAAGCAGTGGCTTAGAGTGAAAGGCTGGAAGAAGATTTATAAAGCCAATAGCCTATGAAAACAGGCAGGAGTAGCAATACTTATCTCTGACAAAGTAGACTTCAGACTTCTATTGATCAAATGAGATAAAGAAAGACACTCCATACTAATAAAAGGGGAAATATACCAAAAGAAAATAAAAATTATCAACCTATATGCACCCAATTTCAATCCACCCAATTTCATCAAACATACTCTGAAGGACCTAAAAATATATAGACTCCAACACTGTGGTAGTGGGAGACTTCAATACCCCACTATCACAAATAGATAGGTAATCCAAACAAAAAATCAATAAAGGTATTCTAGAATTAAATTACACCATAGATCAACTGGACCTAGCTGCAGTCTACAGCATATTTCATCCAACTTCCGCACAATATTCATTCTTCTCAGCAGCCCATAAAATCTTCTCCAAAATTGATTGTATCTTAGGGCACAAAGCAAGCCTCAGAAAATATAGGAAAATAGAAATAATCCCATGTATTCTATCTGATCACAATGCATTGAAACTAGAACTGAGCAACAAAAACAACAATAAAAACAGTCCAACAATTGGAAGCTGAACAAAACATTGCTCAATGATCAATGGGTTATTGATGAAATAAAAGAGGAAATTAAAAGGTTCCTGGAAGTTAATGAAAATGAAAGCAAGACCTACCAGAACCTATGGGGCACAGCAAGGCAGTCTTAAGAGGAAAGTTTATACCCATGACTGCATATATTAAAAGATCTCAAATCAATAGCCTAATACTACATCTCAAACTCCTAGAAAAACAAGAACAAACAAATCCCAAAACAAGCAGAAGAAGAGAAATAATAAAAATAAGGGCCAAAATCAATGAAATAGAAACAAAAAAAAAATTACAAAGAATCAATGAAACAAAAAGCTGGTTTTTTGAAAAATAAACAAGGTTGGCAGACCCCTGGCAAACCTGACTAAAATGAGGAGAGAAAAAAACCCAAATCAGTAAAATCAGAATTGCAAAAGGGGAGATAATAACAAACACCACGGAAATCCAGGAAATCATCACAGACTACTTTGAGCAACTATATTCTAATAAATTAGAAAATCTTGAAGAAATGGACAGATTTCTAGATAGTTGTGACCATCCAAAATTGAACCAAAAGGAATTAATCACCTGAACAGATCTATAACACAAAATGAAATTGAAGCAGCAATCAAGAGTCTCCCAAAAAAGAAAAGTCCAGGACCTGATGGATTCTCTGCTGAATTCTATCAGACCTTTAAAGAAGAACTGATACCAACCTTCCTTAAACTGTTCCACAAAATAGAAAGGGAAGGAACACCACCTAACTCATTTTATGAAGCCAGTATTACACTCATCTGAAAACCAGACAAAGACACCTCCAAAAAGGAGAACTATAGGCCAATCTCCTTAATGAACATTGATGCAAAAATCCTCAATAAAATAATGGCAAACCGAATTCAAGAACAGATCAGAAAGATTATTCACCACTACCAAGTTGGCTTCATCCCAGGAATGCAGGGGTGGTTCATCATATGTGAAACTGTAAATATAATACAGAACATTAATAGAAGCAAAGACAAAAACCACTTGATCATCTCAATAGATGCAGAAAAAGCCTAACACAAGATCCAACACCACTTCATGATAAAAACTCCAAGAAAACTAGGATTGGACGGAAAGTACCTCAACATTGTGAAGGCTATATTTGACAAACCTACAGCCAAAATCATAATTAATGGTGAAAAACTGAAACCATTTCCCCTACAATCAGGAACGAGACAAGGGTGCCCACTATCCCACTCCTATTCAACATAGTACTGGAATTCCTAGCCAGAGCAATTAGGCAAGAAGAAATAAAAGGAATACAAATAGATAAAGAAACTGTCATCCTTATTTGCAGATGATGTAGCCCTATACCTTAAAGACCCAAAAAACTCTACCCAAAAACTCCTAGCCACCATAAACAGCTACAGCAAGTTGGCACAATACAAAATTAATTTACAGAAATTATTAGCTTTTATGTACACCAATAACAAACAAACTGAAAAAGAATATATGGAAACAATTCCATTTACAATACCCCCACCAAAAAATCAAATACCTAGAAGCAAACTTAACAAAGAATGTGAATGACTTCTATAAGGAGAACTGCAAACCCCTGAAGAAAGACATCGAGAAAGACTACAGAAGGTGGAGATTTCGCCCATGCTCATGGATTGATAGAATCAACATAGTAAAAATGGCTATACTACCGAAAGCAATCTACATCTTTAATTCAATTCCCTTCAAATCCCAATGACATTCATCACAGAGATTGAAAAATCTACCCTAAAATTCATCTGGAACACAAGAGACCACGAATAGCCAAGGCAATACTCATCAAAAAGAGCAATGCTGGAGGTATCACAATATCCAACTTCAAACTATGTTACAAAGCAATAGCAATAAAAACAGCATGGTACTGGCATAAAAACAGACATGAAGACCAGTGGAACAGAATAGAGGACCTGGATATGAATCCACACAGCTATGCCCACCTTATTTTTCACAAAGGCACCAAAAATATATGATGTAGAAAAGACAGCCTCTTTAAGAAATGTTGCCAGTAAAAGTGGTTATCCATCTGCAAAAAACTGAAACTAGATCCATGTCTATCACCCTGTACTAGTATCAATTCAAAATCGATCAGACCTTAATATGAGACCCGAAACTCTGAAGTTTGTATAGGAAAGAGCAGGGAAAACTCTGGAAGTAATAGTTATAGATTGGGTATAGAACCACAGCAGCTCAGCAACTAAGAGAAAGGATGGACAAATGGGACTTCATAAAATTAAAATGTTTCTGAACAACAAAAGAAATGGTCTCTAAACTGAAGAGACCACCCACAGAATGGGAAATAATATTTGCCAGCTATACATCAGACAAAGGACTGATAACCAGAATATACAGGGAACTTAAAAAAACTAAACTCATCCAAAATCAATGAACCAATAAAGAAATGGGCAACTGAACTAAACAGAACTTTCTCAAAAAAAGAAATTCAAATGGCCAAAAAACACATGAAAACATGCTCACCATTTCTAGCCATAAATGAAATGCAAATCAAAATCACACTAAGATTCCACCTCACCCCTGTTCGAACAGACACCATCAAAAACATTACCAACAATAGGTGTTGAAGAGGATGTGGGGAAAAGGAACCCACATACTCTGCTGGTGGGAATGCAAGGTAGTGCAACCACTCTGGAAAACAATATGGAGGCTTCTTAAATATCTACACATAGATCTGCCGTATGATCCAGCAATCCCACTCCTGGGGCTATACCCAAAGGAATGTGACATAGGTTACTCCAGAGGCACCTGCACACCCATGTTTATTGCAGCACTATTCACAATAGTCAAGTTATGGAAACATCCAAGATGCCCCACTACTAATGAATGGATTAAGAAAATGTGGTGTTTACACACAATGGAATTTTACTCAGCCCTGAAGAAGAATGAAATCTTATCATTTGTAGGTAAATGGATGGAACTGGAAAACATTATTCTGAGCGGGTTAAGCCAGGCTCAAAAGACCAAAAATCATATGTTCTCCCTCAAATGTGGACTTTAGATCTAGGGCAAATACAGCACTGTGGTTGGACTTGGGTCACATGCTAAAGGGAGAGCACATATGGGAGTTATGGAGATAGGTAGGAAACCCAAAACATGAAATTGTTTGATGTCCCCGCTACAGAGAAACTAATACAGAAACCTTCAAGTGATAGAGGTCAATAAGAGAAGGGGATCAGGAACGAAGTGAAAAGGTCAGTTAGAGATGAATGAACTTGGGTTGTGACACATTTGCACATGCAAGCAATGCTAGGAACCTCTCTGTATAGCTATCCTTAATTCAACTAGCAAAAACTCTTTGTCTTTCTTATTATTGCTTATATTTTCTCTTCAACAAAATTGGAGAAAGGACAGAACAGGTTCTGCCTGGAAGCGAGAAGGTGTTGGGTGGAGACGGCGCAGGTAGGGAGCAGGGGAGAGAAATGGCCCAATCAATGTATGCTCATGTGAATAAATGAATAAAAAAACTAAAAAAAAAATCTACAATTGTTTGATTTTTAGGTAAAGAATATTATCTTTGATAATGAGAATGGAACTTGCTTATTAGTAGAAGGCCTTAGGAATGAATATTTAGCTTTTTTCTGGAGAAATTCTTCAAAGCTACACTGTAATGTAAACGGAAAAAAAATGATATTTGTTGAAACTATTCCAGGGATCGGAGGAAAGGAAAGTATAAAGGAGAATAGTGGAAGGGGTTCCTTTAAGTATGATATATTTGATATATTGTAAGAACTTTTGTAAATGCCACAGTGTACCCTTACCCAGCACAACAATTTTAAAAAAGAGAAAAAAAAAAGACTGCAGTGTCAATTTGTATACATTATATACACATATGGAAAAATCACAATGAAACCTCTTTGTGCAATTAACATATGCTAATAAATAAGAAAAGAAAACACAAGTCTGAAGTGTCAACTTCTACCAAGTTTCCAGCATACTGACTTCCCACACAAATTTCAGACTCAGGATTACAAAATGAGCTCCTGACTGAGTTTCCACTTGATCATCAATTTTGTACTTGCTGTTGCCACATTCACATGACCCAATTTCATAAAATAAACTTCTTTATCTGTGTATAATTTTAATAAACATAATTTATATACTTATGAATATGTAAAATATCCATGTACAAATTATGCATAATTGTTCTATTGGTTTCTGTCCATATTGGTATAATATCAAAACTTGTCTTATTGCCATATGATTTTCAAGTGTCTAAATTATGATGTTGACTTTACTGCCATGTTCAGATTCCTTGCTTTGTGTATGCCACAATAATTGTTAGATTTGATGCCTGTCAAAATAGGAGCATTAAAAAATTCAGAGAAAGGAGATAGAATAGACAAAAGTGAATATGCTGGTTAGTTAATAGACAATCTGTTGATTAACCAATATTTGAAGCACGCTGGAAAAGTGAAAAGGTCATAATCTATAAAATTTATGGACATTCTATGTGGTTTAAGCACAAAGAAGAGATTTAACTAGTTTAAGAAATTTAATAGAAACATTGCTCCTTGTTACTTATCATGTTTTATGAAAATTCACAATTCATAATATATCACTCAATTTAAAAGGTTAATTGTTCTAGGTAAACAACAAAATATTGTCACAATGCTGAAGTTGTTTACTGAGAATTATTCATTAGCCTATGTAACTGCCAGATTCTGCTACATTTTAGCAAACTGTAGATTGATAGAGCAGTATGTGTTGTGTGATTTGCTTAATTCCTTCAATCATACATTTATGTGTCAAATACTCACTTTGAACTTTGTTGTATGCGATGTGCTATGCTCTAAGAGTATAATAATGAGGACAAGGACCTTGCTCTTTTTCCCTCTACTCCATGGACCAGGATCTATGAGAAACAGCCCAAGAATCAGTGAAGTCAGTGCTTTAGAGGACCATCGAATACTTTGGTAGCACGTGGGAGGGCAGCTAAACCACGCTTTGGTGAAGTAAGATCTAAACTAGGAACTGGTATATGAGTAAGAGCCTGGTGAAGAAAGAAAGATGCTTGCTCCAGGAAAGACAGTGAAGGCCAAGGGAAGAGAAAGCTCCCGATATAATTTAAGAAAATTATACCTGGCACATTAAGTAGGACGGGGTGGGTGGGGTGGTATGTGGATAGCACGAAACGAAGCTGAAGACATCCTTGGGACTAAGGGTTTATAGGCCATAGGAATCAGTTTGGACTTAAGCCTCAGGGTGATCTAAACTCTAGAGGCTAGCATCTCAAAGTGGACCAGTAATGTCAGTATGGAACATGTTCTGTGCTCAGACCCCTTGCCAGATCTACATAATCTGAATCAACATTTTAATAAGATGCTTAAATAATTCATATGACCTTAAATTTTGAGAAGCACTTATGCAGAGACACTGAACAACTTTAATCAGGACATGAAGAAAACAATTTTTAACTCAGCTTTTGGCTGTGGGTTCCGGTCTGACCTGGAATGCCATTTCTCAGGAAATGCCAAGATGGCTCTAGGCTACCTCCCAGAGTTTACCTGCTCTCATCTTCCCCTTCCCTCACTTTTTCTTAGCAGGGATCTTCTCAAGGAGCTGTTCGTACAAATGGAAAACAGATTCAGCTCCGGGGACTTTGCTTTTGCTTTAGATTCTACGTTTAAATTTCTGCTCCAGGTACATGCATGGCTTTTCCCCTCATTTCATCCTAGTCTGTGCTCAAATATCACCTCCTCAGAGAAGCCCCTGAGACTTTCTTTCCTAAAATACCCATGCTGTCTTTCATTCACATTTACCTTGATTTTTATCATAACATATAACAATACCTAGACATTGTTTTAGGTAGCTTTGGCTTCTATGAGTAGTTGTTTATTTGTTTATTGTTGGATTCTCCCACTACAATACAAGTCCCATGAAGGCAAAAACTCTTTGCTCACATTTATTGCGGTATTGCCAGCACCTTGGTATTCAATAGATGCTTGCAGAATGAATGAATGAATGAATGACAGAGTTATTGAAGAAAAGACTCAAACACAAAGCTACCTATCACTGCCATTCATCTCCCCTAAACATATCTACTCTGTGGTGCAAATGAACTAAAATTCTCTTAAGTCTACAGGCATGGCAAGATCTTGCCCCCAACCTGGATCTATATAAATTTCCTGGCAGAGAAATTTTATAACATTCATTAAGTAATGTAGAAATCCTTGCATGAAGACAAACTTCCACATTTACTGCAAGATCTGAGGAGTCTAAGATCAAGAACAAATGACAAGTCTTAGATAATAACAGTAAAAAAGTTTTGTGTGGTACTGTATGGATCTTTAAGGAGTTAAATGCGTTATGAGAAAAATTTTATAGTTTAACAAGTGATAATTATAGTGGTTACTATATTGGACAGTTCAGAACTACAGGTTAATTCTGTTATTGCAGAAATTTCTTTTGGGAGCACTGTTCTAGACACTTCCTCATCCAGCATTGTAGATATCCTGGGGTGAGTGTGTTTAAGGAACTTAATAACAATGGTATGTGAGTATCCCTATCAGTGGAGGTAGGAAAATTTCCAATTGCATCTGTTAAATTTGTGTGAAGATTCAGCATATTTTGTAGTACAGGTCTAAAAGTACTTAGCATGTCAATAGCAGTCACTGAAGAAGACTTAGATGTGTCTAAGAAGAAAGGAGTATTCTGCATGTCTGCAATGCTGGATGGTAGAGACTTATTTGGTATGCAACAAAAAAAGAAGGCACCTCCCTCTGGTGTTGGGGTACAGACCTATATAATCCTAGCTATGCTGGAAGTAGATATTGGGAAGATTGTGGTTTGAAGCCATTCTGAGCGAAAGTGTTAATGAGACCAATGAGCTGAGTATGGTGATGCCTGTCTGTGGTCCAAGCTGTGTTGGAGGCATAGGTAGGAGAATCACATTATAAGGCTGGCCCTAGGCCAAAATGAGACCCTATCTGAAATAAAAGGGCTAGGGATGAGACTCAAGTGGTAGAGCATCTGCATAGTAAGTGTTAAGCCCTGAATTCAAATCCCAGTATCGACCCCCTCCTTAAAAAAGAGAAGATGCCTCCAATGTCTCTAGATTTGAATGTCTACACCATTTTCTGGAGAGATGCATGTGTTGGAAGATGTGCTAGATAGGGTCTGACAGTGGGGACAGGGCACCAAATGAGATGAGATCAATAATCTTTGTTGAGCAGAGAGTTGTGATCAAACCTCATCCAGAGCTCCATTTTTGTGTATTTGTTTTTTTCTTTTTAAGATGAAAATGGTTTTAACATATGATCTCTAAGCTTCATTCCTGCCATAATATCCTGATACTGGTTGAAAATAATCAATGTCCATCAGTGACTGTCTCACTTAAGATAAATGCAAAGCAGATATATTGAAGTTATTTGGAGAAGCCAGAGCTGCAAATATAAACCAGCATCTTCAAAAGTTAATGCCAAAAGATCATGTCAGAGATGAAATGAGGAAGAAATTTAATTTTAAAATATTGGTGGCTCCACATATAAATAGCTTGGAAATCATTGCTTCATCCTTACAAGAAGAAAGCTGAACAGACCTATAAAACCAAAACTCTTCTTAGATCCATAAGAGAGGTGAGGACATGGGGTAAACTACTTCCCCCAAGATTGGGAAAACATAAAGGATTATAGAGAATCATGATTTATTGGAGCAGAGAATCAAAAATGGAAACCATTGGAGGGCCTAGGGAGAGGAAAGCCCAAACTGTCATTGGCAAATTGATGGAGGCTCAGTGTGAACAGTATGAGAGGTTAAAGTACAGGGGAACCCAGGCCTTGGTGAGCCCCCACCTCTGTGAGTTTTACCTCCGCCAGCATTCTTGAGGTAAATATTTCAAGTTCCCTTGTGCTTCCTTTAAGGGGAGGAAAAGGCACCATCTTGAGATATGTCAGAGTGCTTTGCTGTTAATAAGACCTGTACTCTGAAGAAAAGCTGTTTAACCAGAGCCTAACCAGCTGGGGTTTTATCAGTGCCTCACTGATCTTAGAAAGATCAATTCTAGTCATGTCTAGCCATCCTGTCCCTTCCATCCTGGGAGGAAATTGAGAAATACTTGTGAAGTCCACCATCCGGAAGTGAGATAGAGCAGAAGAACCCACCCCTGCCTGGGACACAGGGGCAGGAGTTCAGCACGATTAAATATTGGTAAGTGCTTTTAATTATTAGTTCTGTATTGAACTTTTTGTGAAGTCTTTATTGGAAATATCATTGTATTGCTTTCTGAGAATGATTAAAACTGTCAAGGTAGGAGGAGGGCGTTTGACAGACCCTTTCCTTATGCCTGGCAGCCTTGAGGTAGGAAACTGTGAGCCAAACAGTCCACTTACTAGCAAGTGGTCAGGCTGCCTTCCTGGCAGCCTGGTTGTTTTGGGCACTTTATAGTCATTCTGAGGACTCTCCAGCAACTGCAGAGGACCACTATAGCCACAACTGTAGATATGCCCCAGTTTTGACCATTCAGACAGCCTATAGGCTGGTATACACAACCTTCAAAAGCAGCACTCTAAGCAAGACAAACTGTGGTAAACTCTAGGTGACCATGCTTATTCTGTAGCCATTTTCACCCAGATCGGAGTGGGAGCACTTCCCTCGGTGGACCAGCAGAAGGCCTGGGACTGGTGCAGCCATAATCCTTCATATTCATGAGAGACTGTGCTGTGATTGGTACAAACACATTCCTTCATTTGTTTGAGGAATTGTGTTATGATTGGTGTAAATATTCTTGCTACAACCCTGTTCTAACTATTTAAACAGGCTGTTTGGCTTTTTCAAGTTAGCTAAAAGTAAAAGATTCCTTCCTGTGCTACCCCAGGTGTTGCTACATTAGGTCCAATAAAAGATTTCTCTTCCCAGCTGGCAGAGTGGCTCAAGTGGTACAGTGCCTGTTCAGCAAGTGTGAGGCTCTGAGTTCAATCCCCGGTACTGCCAAGATTTATCCTGAACGGTCTTTTCATGCCAACTTTTGGTCTTTACCATTAGTAGAGCACACTATACTGATAACATGAAAAGAACACAATAGTAGCACAGCAGAAGTGGCAGGAGCTACAGCCTGATGGCAGCAGTAGAGATCAGAGGACAGCTGAAGTGTTCCAGACAGTGACCTTGGCAGAAAGGATGGTGAGCAGAAGCAGCAGAGTTACGAGGGATGGCAGAAGTAGAGAGAAGGTGGGAGAGGGTGGAAAATTAAAGCTAAACATAGAAGGCTGTGAAGAGCCTTGCTCATCTTCTTTCTACTTTCAGCAACCTGACCACATGGTTTCTCTTTAACTAGGTCACTGGAAGTGTTTCCAGGAGCTGCCAGGTCTTAAGAACCAAGAATCTCAAGCACCCTAGGTCAGAGAACTGTAACACTAGCTCCTCAAGAGCTGTAACACTTACTGCTATAGGAGCTAAGGGTGTTGGTTACCCATTCAAGAACTGTAACACTAGCAGGCCCAGACTATTACTGCTTATTGCTATTTGATGCTGATGTTCACTGCTGCTGAAAGACAAGAATTACAATAGCTATCAAGTGCCTGGCCACTGGTGCTTCAAGCGTAGACCAATAAACTTCCGATTTAAGCACCTAAAGCATGAAGCATTAAGCCCCTGGCTCTCAGGGTTGAAGTTATAAGCCTCTGGGTCTCCCAGCACAGCCCTTAAGCCTTGAGCACACAAGGGCCTTGTATTGCCAGCACTAGAAGAGCTTTTCCTTGCCTATTCACAATTTCTTTTTGGGTGAAACAAAAGAATTTCAGGAAGCTGATTGATAACAGAAGCATAGGCTTACAAAAAGACTGAAACCAAATTATGGTTGCTATGATTCGGATGTTGAATGTCCACCAAAGGCCCATGTGTTAAAAGTTTGGTCTCCAGCAAAGTACTCTTGGGGAAATGGTGGAACCTTTAAGAGGAAGGGCCTAGTGGGAGGTCTTTTAGTTGTTGGGGCTGATCCTTTCCAGGACTGTGGGACCCTGGTCCTTTCCTTACTCACTCTTTGCTTTTTGGCCATGACATGAGTGATTTTGCTCCACTACACACTTCCACCATGATGTGCTGCCTCATCACAGGTACAAAACAATAGGGCCAATTATTCATGGGCTGGAATCTCAAAAACTATAAGCTGAAATAAAACTTTTCCATTTATAATGTAATTATCTCAAGTATTTCATTATAGTGATGGAAAGCTGACTAACACAATAAGAATGAATAATGCTCCCCCTCATCCCACCCCCACACCACCACATTCACACACCTTACCACCACATTACCAGGCCTATTTGCAATAGTTTCTTTTATCCAGTGCATTATGTCTAGCTATTGAGGAAAAAGGCCTTCTAAAATCCAAAAATGTAATTTGAAGAGACAGAGCAAACAGAACCAGATATGATAGAGATGTTCAAATTATCAGACTGGAAATTTAAAACAGCAATGATTAGTACATTAGGGCTCCAAGGGACAAAGTATGGTATGCTAGATTAGGTGGCAATTTAACCAGAGAAGTGGAAATCATAAAAATCAACTAAGAAGAAATGCTAGAGATGAAAAGCACTGAAAGAGAAAGAAGAATGTGTTTGATGTCCTTATTTATAGACTAGATACAACTGAAGAATTCATCCCTGAGGTTGAGCATATATAATAGAAACATCTAAAACTAAAAAGCAAAGAGAACAGCATGGAACAGAATATCCAAACACTGTGGGACAACTCCAAAAGAGATAATACACATAGCAAAAGCACTAGGCAGAAAAGAAAGGAACAGAAAAAATATTTGAAAAAATATTGACTTAGAATTTCCTCAAATTAATGTCAGACACCGAACTACAGACCCAGGAAGTTCAATGAACACCAAGCAAGATAAACACACACAAAAATATACTTAGGGCATATCATTTTCAAACAACACAAAATCAAAAATTTCCTGAATGAATCCCTAAGAGAAAAACACCTGACCTCTAGAAAAAGCAAATGTAAAAATTGCATCTAGCTTCTCCTCAGAAACTGTGTAGGCAAGAAGAGAGTAGAATGAAATATTTAAAGTGTTGAGAGAAAAAAATCACCAACCTAAAATTCTGTACTCTGTGGAATTATCCTTCGAAAGTGTAGGAGAAATACTTTCTCAGACAAATTGAAGGAAATTTTTTGCCAGCAGTCTGCCTTAGAAGAAATGTTAAAAGAAGTTCTTTAGAAGTAAGGAAAATAATACAGGTCAGAAACTCAGATCTTCACAAAGAAATATAAAGGAGTAAGTTAAGGTTAAAAATTTTTTTTTTCAGTTTTACTGAAGTAAGATTGACAAATAAAAATGATGTATATTTAAAGCATACAAAGTAATGTTTTGATGTATGCATACATTTTGAAAAGATCACCACAATCAAGGTAACGAGCATACTCCTGACCTCACATACTTACTATTTTTGTACATACTGAGTATATATAAAATCTACTCTCTCAGCCAATTTCAAATATACAATACATTTTTATTAACTATCATCACCAAGCTGAATTTCTTGTTCTTATTATCAAAAGTTTGTGCCTTTTGACTAATATTTCCGTATCACCCAGATCCTGGCAGCTAACCTTGTATTCTCTGTTTCTAGGAGTTCTACTTTTTTAGATTCAATATATAAGTGAAATCTTGCTGTATTTACCCAACATGTTAGAATTTGTGTAGGATGGCTAGATTAGTCTCTCTCTTAACTGTACACCTCATGTCTAATTATTTCAGTCAGTGCAATTGACTAGATTACAACATACCCAATACCCAGTGGAGAATGCTCCTGGAAACCCCCTTTCTGGGAGTAAGTAGTAGATTTCCATGTGCCTTTTTCCATCTTTCTTTTGATTCTCCAATTTCATTTTCTGCCCCACATGTTTACTCAAGGCTGCTTACTGCCCTTTTTGTACTCGGCTGCACATTTAGTCTTGCATCTAATAGCTGAGATGGTCTCTAACTTTGTTTTTGTTCATAAACATAATTTGTACCTTTTAGACTCAATTGACTTTGTGTTTCTCTAGGTAATCACTCTTCCAGATTCAGCCTTGGCTAGTCATAGTAAACCAAGATTGAGCTAAAAGGGCAGTGCAATTTAGCAGGACCCCTGGGAGGAAGGACTGCTGTGGGAGACATTTGTATTGGGCAGATGCATGAAGACACTCTTCTAGTTAGGATGTGCTTAGTTGCATCCCAAATCTAAGCAAACTTACTGCTTTCTAAGATTGTATTTGAGAATTTCCTAAGCCTTCCTTAGTTAGACTTCTATAAATCTATTCCCAAGCTTCGTTATTTCTGTTCCTAACTACTCTTATCCAATTTGCTATTGATTCTTAGTAAACTCTCTCAGAGATGATAATTTTATGCCTAAATTCTGAAAGTAATTCACCTTATTTCACAATCAACAGATAAGTAGGGGCTTCTACTTTGTCAGCCATCCTAATAAACAAAAACTCAGACTAAGAGAAAAGATATACATGCAGACAAGTCATTACACTAAACTTTAAACAGTCCTTTATGAGGTCCTGATATAAATACACAAATGAACTAATCCTGGGAGAATCATCAAAGCTTTTCAGTGATGTAACTTGAAGCTTCCCAATGTAGCACATAATGCAAAAGATGAATGCTAAGAGTTTCCAGAGAATATGCAAAGGTTGTCTAACAAGTACATTATTCAAAAATTTTAAGAAGACCCTGGGGCCTTCAGTATTCTATAAAGATGAACCATTCCACTAGTAGGCAGAAATAAACACATCTGAACTTGGTTATATTGGTTTTCTTTACACATCCAAACCTGCCAGACAGGTTTAAGTACTATCCATTTAAGGAAAGGAAGTGCTCTTGAAGTGTCGAATTTCAAATTTCTTAGAACTCCCTTTCCCTGGTAGAATATGGTAACGCCAGTGATTAAAATTCTGCCATTTCTCTTGGAGTCTTTTGTGAAATCCCTGCCTCCATTTTATATTTTGTCTTTTCTCTAAGCCATTCTCTGCAGTCGCTTTGCAATCATCTTGGATTCCAGGAAGGACAGAACTGTTAGTATCTTCATGACAAGGGAGGGAAACTACCCCTAACACTGGAACATCCTCAGGGTAGACTACCTGCCAGGTGAAAATGACTGCATAACAACCTCTCAGGAGCCACACATGTGACTGGAAATGTTTCACTATGAATACTTCTCTCCCCCTATTCACAAGTCATTGCCTTTTTAAACATATAGCTCATGTCTGTACCTCAAAGATGCTTAAGATGGAGTGTGTCCCAGGCCCAGCAATAAATCTCCTTTCTCCACCTTCAACATGTCTCTTTATTTGGCTTGTAGGGACAAGTGGCCAGACCTACTATATGGAAACCCAGAAGTGTGGGCCTGGGGTCCATAACCTCCCGTTTCAAAATGTGAACTTAAAAGCTCTGAAGTATATGCTTAGTTTTGCTATGAAATTCAAGTTTGAATATATGATCATCCAATTTCACAAATAACTTTGCTTATTGAGCATTATGTTGTAGTGAAAAATAATGGATCTTTGGAACAGGCCATACCTGGACTAATATCCCATGTATATTGCTTACTATCTATAAAAGCTTAACCTTCATGTCTTTATCTATATAACGCAAATAATTACCTCAAAGGGCATTGTTAAAGCTAAATGATGTAATAAATATAATACATTTGAACAGTGCATGTTGGTATAGGGTATTTTCTTTCCCATTTACAGAGCATAGACTTAATAATAAATGCATCTGCGAGGTTGAATCAAGAAAGGATAGCTATCATGAGTTAGGGAAAATGATTTAAAAGGGTTAATATCATTATGTGTTATTACACACATCTACTATTATTCTTGAAGAAGGCCCTGTCACTGTAGCTACACTTGTAATGGAGGTCACTCTACTGATGTAACTACAGTTTCAAGGTAGATTAAGATATTTTTAATTTGTTTGTGATAAAAGGAACAATCATGATAGCAGATATTACAGGAAAACATGTCCTTGCTCCTGAGAATGGTCTTCTTGAAATTACTTTTCGAATTTATTGTTGTTCAAATATAGTACTTCTCCTGTTCTGAAAGTCTGACAAGAAATAGGCTATCAAATAATAAATGATTTCCTAACTATTTTTTTTTCCACAGATACATAAGTAATAGGATAATAGCTAGCATCAAGATAATCATGCTTTGCCCTTTAGGATCCTTCATGATTCAATGCTTTTCTAGTAGTTTCAGTTTTAAGAATTAACCTTTTATCTGTCTCTTGCTGCGCTAACAACATTAATCCAAATCACAAAGGAAAACATCAGCCACAAGCCTGGGATATCCTGAAGGAGAGGTGGGGGAAATCAGAACTCTCTTTGATTCTTTATTCTCCCAAGGAGCCTCATTGCTGGTGAAGCTGATGTCATTAAATATCTACTCCAATATCTGTTTCGACACAGAATTTGACAAGACTGAGGTTTGCCCATTTCCTTTCTCAGCATCTTCATTCATGTGACTATCTTTGATTTTGATTACATGAAGTTTCAAATCCAGAAAAAGAGAGAGAGAGAGACACACACACACACAGAGAGAGAGAGAGAGAGAGAGGTGAATTATTTGAATTGGCCAAGAAATTCCTAAAAATCTAAGCTAAGGGCATTCGTCATGAAAGGATTACACTTTTTACTAGTTAAGACAAATATTTTCCCTACAATTACAACCATAAAATACTTAAATTTCTGACCACAAAAGGAAAATAAAAGCAGATAATGTTTTTATTGTAGTGGTTATTACTTTAACCTCTGAGATTACCTGTACACATCTTTACTTTAGCAACATTCCAAGAGCTAGCTGTGGTGGTCTCACTTTCTACTTTATTAAAGGTAAATTCACTATTTTACTAGGTAGCCCATTCCCTCTTGGGTACATCCTATACTATAAGTTGAATATCAGTCATTTTCCAGTTTAACCCTTAGTTTGCTTTTCACTTACACCATGTGAAGTAAAATATTTATATAGCTGGTGAATATCTTACTTGTTTGAAAACATGCGGTACATAGAAAGAACACTAAACTAGAAATTAAATGACTTGGATAACCACTGTTATTCTAACATTCATTAACTAGCTTTATTAACATCAATACTAGTGATTTTTTTTTTAATTGATGAGAGGTAATCTAAACAGCTGTGAACCCCTGTGCGTCTCTTTTTTTCTCTGGCTTTAGCATGGTCAAACGACCTTGGAAAAGGCTGAGGGGAGACTTTCATAAGTCCTATTAATATTTTTTTTGGCTTTTTTTTTAAATTCATTTATTCACATGTACATACATTGTTTGGGCCATTTCTCCCCCCTGCCCCCCACCCCTTACCTTTACCCCCAAAACCCCCTTGCTTCCAGAAAGAACCTGTTCTGCCCTTTTCTCCAATTTTGTTGAAGAGAATGCATAAGCAATAATAAGAAAGACAAAGCATTTTTGCTAGTTGAGTTAAGGATAGCTATACAGAGAGATTCCTAGCACTGCTTCCATGTACAAATGTTTACAACCCAAGTTGATTTATCTCTAACTGACCTTTTCACTAGTTCCTGATCCCTTTTTCTTATTGACCTCTGTCACTTTAAGGTTTCTGTATTAGTTCCTTTGTAGTGGGGACATCAAACACTTTCATGTTTTAGGTTTCTTACCTATCGCAATACCTCCCATATGTTCTCTCCCCTTACCATGTGACCCAAGTCCAACCACATTGCAGTATTTGCCCTAGATCTAAAGTCCACATATGAGGGAGAACATGATTTTTGGTCTTTTGAGCCTGGCTTAACTCATTCAGAATGATGTTCTCCAGTTCCATCCATTTACTTGCTAATGATAAGATTTCATTCTTCTTCATGGCTGAGTAAAATTCCATTGTGTATAAACACCACATTTTCTTAATCCATTCATCAGTAGTGGGCATCTTGGCTGCTTCCATAATTAGGCTATTGTGAATAGTGCTGCAATAAACATGGGTGTGCAGGTGCCTCTGGAGTAATCTGTGTCGCATTCCTTTGGGCATATCCCCAGAAGTGGGATTACTGGATCATATGGCAGCTCTATGTGTAGATTTTTAAGTAGCCTCCAATTTTTTTTCCAGAGTGGTTGCACCAGCATGCATTCCCACTAGCAGTGCATAAGGGTACCTTTTTCCCCAAATCCTCACCAATATCTGTTGTTAGTGGTGTTTTTGATCATGGCTATTCTAACAGGGGTGAGATGGAATCTTAGTGTGTTTTTTTTTAATTTTTATTTTATTCATATGTGCATGCAATGTTTGGGTCATTTCTCCCCTCTTCCCCCACCCCCACCTTTACCTCCCTGCCCCCTCCCTCTCCCCCCCTACCCCCTCGCTACCAGGCAGAAATTATTTTGCCCTTATCTCTAATCTTGTTGAAGAGAGAGTATAAGCAGTAATAGGAAGGATCAAGGGTTTTTGCTAGTTGAGATAAGGATAGCTATACAGGGAGTTGACTTGGATTGCTTTCCTGTGCATGTGTGTTACCTTCTAAGTTAATTCTTCTTAAACTAACCTTTTCTCTAGTTCCTGGTCCCCTTCTCCTATTGGCCTCAGTTGCTTTAAAGTATCTGCTTTAGTTTCTCTGCATTGAGGGCAACAAATGCTATCTAGTTTTTTAGGTGTCTTACCTATCCTCATACCTCCCTTGTGTGCTCTCGCTTTATCATGTGATCAAAGTCCAGTCCCCTTGTTGTGTTTGCCCTTGATCTAATGTCCACATATGAGGGAGAACATACGATTTTTGGTCTTTTGGGCCAGGCTAAACACACTCAGAATGATGTTTTCCAATTCCATCCATTTACCAGCGAATGATAAAATTTCGTTCTTCTTCATGGCTGCATAAAATTCCTTTGTGTATAAAAAGCACATTTTCTTAATCCATTTGTCAGTGGTGGGGCATCTTGGTTGTTTCCATAACTTGGCTATTGTGAATAGTGCTGCAATAAACATGGGTGTGCAGGTGCCTCTGGAGTAACCTGTGTCACAGTCTTTTGGGTATATCCCCAAGAGTGGTATTGCTGGATCATGTGGTAGATCAATGTTTAGATTTTTAAGTAGCCTCCAAATTTTTTTCCAGAGTGGTTGTACTAGTTTACATTCCCACCAACAGTGGAAGAGGGTTCCTTTTTCCCCACATCCTCGCCAACACCTGTTGTTGGTGGTGTTGCTGATGATGGCTATTCTAACAGGGGTGAGGTGGAATCTTAGTGTGGTTTTAATTTGCATTTCCTTTATTGCTAGAGATGGTGAGCATTTTTTCATGTGTTTTTTGGCCATTTGAATTTCTTCTTTTGAGAAAGTTCTGTTTAGCTCACTTGTCCATTTCTTTATTGGTTCATTAGTTTTGGGAGAATTTACTTTTTTAAGTTCCCTATATATTCTGGTTATCAGTCCTTTGTCTGATGTGTAGCTGGCAAATATTTTCTCCCACTCTGTTGGTGTTCTCTTCAGTTTAGAGACCATTTCTTTTGATGAAAAGAAGCTTTTTAGTTTTATGAAGTCCCATTTATCTATGCTATCTCTTAGTTGCTGTGCTGCTGGGGTTCCATTGAGAAAGTTCTTGCCTATACCTATTAATTCCAGAGTATTTCCTACTCTTTCCTTTAGCAACTTCAGAGTTTCGTGTTTGATATTAAGGTCTTTGATCCATTTTGAGTTGATACTAGTTCAGGGTGATAAACATGGATCTAATTTCAGTTTTTTACAGATGGATAACACTTTTCCCAACAACATTTGTTAAAGAGGCCGTCTTTTCTCCATTGTAGATTTTTAGCATCTTTGTCGAAAATAAAGTGGGCATAGTTGTATGGATTCATATCCTGATTCTCTATTTTGTTCTTCTGGTCTTCATGTCTGTTTTTGTGCCAGTACCATGCTGTTTTTATTGCTATTGCTTTGTAATATAGTTTGAAGTCGGGTATTATGATACCTCCAACATTGCTCTTTTTGCTGAGTATTGCCTTGGCTATTCACAGTCTCTTGTGTTTCCAGAGGAACTTTAGGGTAGAATTTCAATCTCTGTGATGAATGTCATTGGGATTTTGATGGAAATTGCTTTAAACATGTAGACTGCTTTTGGAAGTATAGCCATTTTTACTATGTTGATTGTACCAAATCATGAGCACGGGAGATCTCTCCACCTTGTGTAATCTTCCTAGATCTCTTTCTTCAGGGGTTTGTAGTTCTCCTTGTAGAGGTCATTCACATACTTTGTTAAATTTATTCCTAGGTATTTGATTTTTTTGAGACTATTGTAAATGGAATCGTTTCCATGTATTCTTTGTCAGTTTGTCTGTTATTGGGGTATAGAAAAGCTAATGATTTTTGTAAGTTGATTTTGTATCCTGCCGCCTTACTGTAGCTGTTTATGGTGTCTAAGAGTTTTTGGGTAGAGGTTTTTATGTCTTTAAGGCATAGGACCATATTTTGAAAGTTTCTTCCCTATTTGTATTCCTTTTATTTCTTCTTGTTGCCTAATTGCTCTGGCTAGGATTTCCAGTACTATGTTGAATAGGAGTGGGGATAGTAGACACCATTGTCTCATACCTGATTTTAGGGGAAATGGTTTCAGTTTTTCACCATTAATTATGATGTTGGCAGTAGGTTTGCATATATAGCTTTTACAATGTTGAGGTACTTTCTATTCCTAGTTTTCTGAGAGTTTTTATCATGAAGTGGTGTTGGATCTTGTCTTAGGCTTTTTCTGCATCTATTGAGATGATCAAGTGGTTTTTGTCTTTGCTTCCATTAATGTGCTGTATTACATTTATAGATTTGTGCATGTTGAACCACCCCTGCATCCCTGGGATGAAGCTGACTTGGTCATGGTGAATGATCTTTCTGATGTGTTGTTGAATTCAGTTTCCAGTATTTTATTGAGGATTTTTGCCTTGATGTTCATTAAGGAGATTGGCCTATAGTTTTCCTTTTTTGAGGTGTCTTTGTCTGGTTTTGGGATGAGTATAATACTGGCTTCATAAAATGAGTTAAGCAGTGTTCCTTCCCTTTCTATTTCATGGAACAGTTTAAGGAGAGTTACTATTAGTTCTTCTTTAAAGGTCTGATAGAATTCAGCAGCGAATCCATCAGGTCCTGGACTTGTCTTTTTGGGGAGACTCTTTATTGCTGCTTCAATTTCATTTTGTGTTATAGATCTGTTCAGGTGATTTTGTCCTCTTGGTTGAATTTTGGATGGTCATAACTATCTAGAAATCTCTCCATTTCTTCAAGATTTTTAAATTTATTAGATTATAGTTTCTCAAAGTAGTCTGATTTTCTGGATTTCAATGCTATTTGTTGTTATCTCCCTTTTTGCATTTCTGATATTACTGATTTGGGTTTTCTCTCCTCATTTTATTCAGGTTTGCCAGGGGTCTGTCATTCTTATTTATTTTTTCAAAAAATGAACTTTTTGTTTCATTGATTCTTTTTATTTATTTTTTTTGTTTGTTTCTATATCATTGAGTTTGGCCCTCACTTTTATTATTTCTTTCCTTCTGCTTGTTTTGGGATTTGCTTGTTCTTATTTTTCTAGGAGTTTGAGATGAAGCATTTTTCATTGATTTGAAATCTTTCTGTCCTTTTAATATATGCACTCATGGCTATAAACTTTCTTCTTACAACTACCTTTGCTGTGTCTCATAGGTTCTGGTAGGTCATGTTTACATATTTATTCACTTCCAGGAAACTTTTAATTTCCTCTTTTATTTCATCAATGACCCATTGATCATTGAACAATGTGTTGTTCAACTTCCAAATGTTTGCATATTTTTTACTGTTGTTTTTGTTGTTGAGTTCTAGTTTTATTGCATTATGATCAGATAGAATGCATAGGATTATTTCTATCTTGTTATATTTGCTGACGCTTGCTTTTGCCCTAAGATATGATCATTTTTAGAGAGGGTTCCATTAGCTGCTGAGAAGAATGTATATTGTGCAGAAGTTGGATGAAATATTCTGTAGACATCAGTTATGTCCATTTGATCTATGGTATGATTTAGAGCTAAGATTTCCTTATTGATTTTTGTTTGGATGACCTTTGTATTGGTGGTGGGGGGTATTAAAGTCTCCCACTACCACTGTGTTGGAGTTTATATATGTTTTTAGGTCCTTTAGAGTATATTTGATGAAATTGGGTGCATTGACGTTGGGTGCATATAGGTTGATAATTTTTATTTCCTTTTGGTGTATTTTCCCTTTTATTAGTATGGAATGTACTTGTTTATCTCATTTGATCAATGTAAGTTTGAAGTCTACTTTGTCCAAGATAAGTATTGCTACTCCTGACTATTTTCATGGGCCATTGGCTTGGTAAATCTTCTTTCAGCCTTTCATCCTAAGCCAGTGCTTGTTTGTGATGATGAGATGGGTCTCCTGTAAGGAAGAGATTGTTGGATCTTCCTTTTCAATCCAGTTTGCCAAATGGTGTCTTTTGAGGGGGGAATTTAGTACGTTAAGATATAGTGCTAGTTTTGATAGTATGTGGTGATTCCTGTCATTTAGTTGTTTTTGTTGTTTAAATGTTTGTTTGTGTGTAGCTGAATCAATGTTACTCTCTACTTTCTTGCTTTTTCTTCTCCTATGTTTTGGTACTGTCTATCCCTTCATGGTTTTGTATGCTTTCATTTTCTGTGTGCAGAATTCCTTGAAGAATCTTTTGTAGTAATAGCTTGCTGGTCATATGTTATTTTAGCTTCTGCTTATCATGATAGACCTTTATTGCTCCATCTATTTTTAATGATAGTTTTGCTGTGTAGAGTATCCTAGGGTTGAAATTATTTTCATTCAGTGCCCAGAAGACCTCACCCCAAGCTCTTCTTGCTTTTAATGTTTCTGTTGAGAAATCTGCTGTGATTTTGATGATTTTACCTTTGTATGTTATTCATTTTTTCTCTCTTACAGGTTTCAATATATCATTCTCTATTCTCTCCACTTGTTGTTTTAATGATTATATTTCGTGGGATAGTTCTATTTTGGTAAAGTCTCTTTGGTGTCCTGGACACCAAATTCCTGTACTTGAATGGGTATAGTTTTCTGAAGATTTGGGAAATTTTCTGTTATTATTTTGTTGAATATATTATAAATTCCTTTTGCTTGCACTTCTCCTTTTTCTGCCCATGATTCTCAGGTTTGGTCTTTTGATGGAGTCACTGAGGTCTTGCATATTCCTTTCACAGGTCTTGAGTTGTTTCACTAGTAGTTCTTCAGTTTTCCTTTAATTTCCATTTCATCTTCGAGTTCTGAAAGTCTGTCTTCTGCTTGTTCTAGTCTGCTGAGTGGCCTTCCATTGTGTTTTGTATTTGTTTCATTCTTTTATCTGAGGTTTTCCATATCATGGGTCACTTCCTCTTTTATATTGTCAATTTTTGTTCTTAATTCATTTATCTCTCTATTTATGGTGTTCTCTGTTTCACTTTGGTATTTATTTAGGGCTCCTTTGAGCTCAATTTTTGTTTTTATGTCTTCTCATGTTCTGTGTTTTTGTTGTCTTGAAATTTCTTGAGTGCCTCCTGTATGTTTTGGTTGACCATGTCTAGTAACAGATCCATGAAACTCTCAGTGAGTACTTGCAGGATTTCTTCTTTGAGGATCTCTCCCTTTTTCATCTTCCCATCCTTTGACTTGGTGGTGTTTTGGTCCCTGGTCTGCATATAATTTAGCATTAGCTAACTTACAATAGTAAAACTATCAAAACCAAGAAAGAAAGAGAAAAAAGAAGAAAAAAATAGAGAACCAAAGAAATCAACAAAGAGAGATGATGGACAACCAAAGAGGAAAGAAAACAAACACACTAAAAAAAAAAAAAAGAAAATTCCAAGTTCAGGAACAGTAGAATTTCAGTCTGAGTAGTTCTTGTGCTATTCTTGCAACATCCAGTTGTGTTGTTGGCATTTAAGCAGAAGCTCTGTTAGTCTGGCCAGGTGGTTGGGGAGACTGGCCAGTTTTTTTTCCTGTCTTTCAGTGGCAGCTGCTTACTCAGCTCCTTCCTCAGTGGGGTGTGGCTTGTCCTAAGGTTCTGGAGATCAGCTCTGTGGCCCACTAGCCATCCTGCTTTGGAGTTGGGTTCTTGCTGTGTTGGTTTACTGGGGGCTTGTTATTTTGCCTCACACCTTTTCTCTGGGGCAAGTTCAGACATCCATCACCAACTCTTTTCTGTCAGTGTGTTATGCTGGTTTATTGACTATTTTTCAATTTTGTGATATTGTTTGATTTTAGATATAGCTCACTGGTTCAGGAGATAAACTCTGTGGACTATTATCTGCCCTATTTCAGGCAGCAGCTCATCACCTGCCTACTTTCAGCCTTTGTTTACTGAAAGTTCACATGGACATCAGCCTCTTGTCCTTCCCCCTTCTCCAGTGCAGCAGCTTGTCAGCTGTCTACCTTTCCAGGGTTTGTTTACTGAAAGTTCCTGCAGAGATCAGCTCCTTGCTCTTCCCCCCTTCCCTGGTGCACTCAGTGCACCCTTCCCCCTCTGCTGCATATTCCTTTTCAGCTCCTTGCTTATTATTCAGTATTTTTGGGTTTTTTGTGTGTTTTTTTGCAGGGTAGAGGTCAGTCTTTCCAGCAGGCTATGCTGGTTTATCCCAGGGTTAGCTGTGGGAATACTGAGTGCCGCTTATTTGCTCACCTGTTGGTCTGCATCTCCCAAGCAGGTTTGGAGCTGGCATCTGGTGGCACAGGAGCCCTCCTGTTTTTTCAGTGTAACATGGCATGGAGAAGCTTTGTACAGGCTAGGGGTTCAGGGTGTCAGAGTTTTGCCTCTTCTTGGTAGTTTTTTTCTGCCAATTGTGGCCCCTGCATCTCAGCAAAATTTTTGACTTATGGAGCTCACACTGTCTGCTTCCTCCCTCTAGTCACCATCTTGGACTCCCCATTAATATTTCTTGACATATTAGCTGATTTCAAGACAGTGCCCTTATGATATAGGATGCTAGTGCCCACTGTTATCCATGCTTCTGGACATTAACAAAATACCTTTTCCACTCCCCTTGCAATCAGTAAATCTCAGTGACTGAATTTTGGTCAAGGAGATATAAATAAACAAATATTAAGTGGTCCTTCCAGGCCTGGCCTTCAAACCTCACATGCTGTTTGTGTGTGCAAACTCTATCTGTAATGCCTGCTCTCTCCCTCAGTTTCTCTTTTCCTTGGCCAGATGTAGAGGATCCAATACAGTATGTCAAAACCTGAGAAGAGAAAAAACATAGAGGAAATGTGTTAGCTTTGGTTCCTAAATGTCCATGGAGAGCAAAACTTGTTATCAAACCTGTTAAATAAGTGTGAAAAGGAATTTAATTAAGCTTCTGAAATTTTGAGTTTGTTGTGACAGTCTGTCTTTTTTCAAAAAGTATTACATAAATGGACAGCAAGTGGTGTAGCTCAGTGGTAGAATATGTGCTGTGTAAGTCACTGTGTTCAATTCCCAGTTGCCATCCCAAAAAGTGGATAAGGAGAACTGAAAAGTCTCCACTTTTTCCTTACCCTGAAGGTAAATATGGAGTTACATAATTTATATACCACTTACTCATTTTCAGAAAGCTCCTCAATTATAATTAAGATATTGTCACATTCCCTTACAGGGAAAGATATACTTTCCTTCCTATTTTAGGCTACAGAATTTTGGGCAATGAAAAATGAATTGGAGCATACTCAAAAGAAATAACTACTCCCCCAGTGTACAGAATTCATTTGTTAGAAATTGAATCCTAGAACTACCAATATTTTATACATAAAATGCCCAATTTCATTAGAAATGCAGAAATGACAGTTTTCTCAGCTTAACATTTTTTCCTTTAATTTACTAAGGTGCCCTTCTTGATTAATACCATTTCCCATTTTGACCATTGTGCCATATTTCTAGATGAGGTATGTGAATATGCAAATAACCCAGGCACTTTTGAAATATCAAACTCTGTCCTGTTCTTAAAGTTCTCACACATTTCCATTTCCAAACTAAAGTTGGAATGATAATTTTACATCAACTAAATACTTTCTAATTAAGTTTTCTTGTCTCTAATATGTATATTGAGATGAAAAAATGAAGCTTTTTATATTGATTGATTCTAGGCACATGCAAAGAGTATTTAATGCCAATGAGGAAAGAAAGAACTAGCACTCAATTCTCCAGTGCCTTCGTAGGAGAGTGAATTCTGATAACTGGAGGGACCTCTATTTGTTGAGTGAGTTGATGGATCTAGGTATACAGATTTGCTTTTTTGGACTAGCCACTAGGATGACTTTTTCTGAATAAGGATAGGAATGTATGCAGAGATAGGGAAGTTTCTGGAAAAAGGAAAGGAAGAACTGGACAGCTTAAAAATCAAAAGATGGAAGGCCATTTAGTTGTTAGCAAAGCTGAAAGATCTAAAAATATGTGTGAGATTTCTGTGCTATTGGATACATGATAGAAAACACTTCTTTTCCTTCCACATGGATGCTTCAGCATTAGCTATGTTGCTGATTTTTTTTCCTGCTCTAATGGAAGAAGTTCTAAATTCTGACTTTAGGAGTATGTTAAGCTAAGAAATAAGAAGTTTATGTGACAGCAAGGTAAGTTTAACAAAAGCCAAAATCTTGGTTAACAATGGACCTCCTATTCGTGTATTCAAAAAAGTTATTACCATACTTTTACTTTGTTTCCAACAATAATCTCTCATCTCCCTCTACCTACCACAGGACTTCCTTCTCAAAGTTCAGATCTTTTACCCTGCCCTGTCCCAGCACATCACTGAGAGTAAGGAAAGTTAGATAGCTCAGGAAATAACCTTGTGCAAACTTTCCTGTGCAAGTCTTTAATTCAAGACTGTGACTTGGACACTTCTGATTGACTGTGATCTTTCTCAATCTTTCTTAATCCCCATAGATTCTTACTCCTTAACTTTTCTTTATTGCAAAATTTTATAATAAAGAAAATTTAAAAGAAAACAGAAAACAATTTCACCATCTTAATACAGTAGCTGTTTTATTTGTTTTCCTGTTTTGTTTACTCATTTTCTTCATGAACCAGCATTTTATATAGTTGGAAGTACAGTACACATGATTTTTCTGTTCTGCTTTTAAAATCTTAATGTGTACCACACAGATGTTTCATGATGTTGTAAAGCCTTTGAAATCAGAATATTAAATGATGCAGTTATTTTAATGATTTGTATAACTCTTGGTTTCATTTCTTTTTTTGTAATATAGTAAAGAGTGTACTCTCTTCCTTAGAAACAGGCTTGAAAAGTTCTCCCTAGTTTACTGAACAAAAAACATTCTTTGTTTGCCTTCTTCTGCCTATTTGGAACCAGACTCTTGTCTAAATCTTATTCTTCTACATGAAGTCCTTCTTGGCTAGATAGCTCCAGATCCTCATCCTCAACAACCCCTGGCACATTTCTTCAGGTTGGATTTGAATACTCACACTCTCAGCTTAGTTTTAGCTGATAGACTATAAATAAATAAACAGATAAATTTAAAAAGTAAAACTGTTTAAAAAATCTTTGGTCTAAACAACTTGGTAGGGTTAGGTAGCAGTTCATAATTAACAGGCGAATTCTATAATTTTTAATGTAATTTAACATTTTTTCTTTATTGTGCTGAGTGGGGATATATTGTGGCACTTACAAAGATTCTTACAATGTATCAAATATATCATACTTGAATTCACCCCCTCCACTGCTCTGGTTATTTCTGCTTCCCCAATTCCTGGAACAGTTTCAATAGGTATAATTTTGCATTTACTTAACATGTGTACACATTATGTGTACCATATTCTAATGTTTTGGATAAGGAACAGTTATATTTGCTTGATATCACCATGAAAATATTGAGCATCATTTGATTTCTCTAATACCTTCAGAGGGAAGAATTATTTCTTTCCTTTTATTATTTTTTAGAAGAAATCTTAATGCCACAATTATAACTTGCCCAAGGACACATTTCTACAAAATCACAGGGCTATCAAAATTTTAGCTCAATTCTCTTTCAAATTTCCATTAGATTCTCTTACATTACTCAAGTGTCACTATGAATTTCCAATGTATGAATATCCCATTTACTTTTGATCTTTCATAATATTGAGCAGATATTGATGAACGATAGGAGGAATAAAACTGATGTATGATGCTTAGAGCAGCCATTAAGAGCTTTCAGAAGTACACTGTTCTAAACATTTCTCAGAGAAATGATTATGAGATATTCTGTTCTAACATACTATTTTAAAAGTACTTTGAAAACTTTGCTTATTGTTGCAAATGGGAGATAGGCACATGAAAAGTCCATTAACATATATTTATTCTCTGCCTTTGACATTTACATATGTTCAGTGGTTTAATTACTTGAATTCCATGTGCTATCCAAACAGTGAGCGGTCAGAGTATGCTACTCTGTGTCAGGTGCAGTGTGGATTCTTATTTACGTTGGATAACTCTTCAGTCATAGGATAACTGTTCTCCAGTATTTAGACTGATCCACTATTGTCTCCTAACTTCTGGCAAGAAGAAAGGCTTAAGTCAGTCAATTATTCATGAGAATAGAACAGAATAAAATTCCATTAACAGAGAGACAAGTATAATATTGTAATTTCTAAAATAGAATTTTGTGTTTATAGGGAGCACCCAGCCTCAGAGGTTATGGGGAGCTGTGAGGATACCAGGGAAGTAACTAAAGTTTGAGAAATAAAACATCCAAGTTATGATTATTAGCATTTGAGTGTGATGTTGCATTTTTTTGTAGTACTAGGGTTTTGAACTCACTTGGACCATGTCACAGCCCAAGACACAGTTTCTGAATAGAGAAGCTGTCAAAAAGTCAGTTGATGAAATGAGAATTCAAGACAGAAAAAGAACTAGAGGCAAAGAGTAAGATACAGAAAAAAAGCACAAGAAAATATGTATAAATAATAGACAACAAACATAGTAAGCTATGATAACATATTTAAACAGATTATTTGGCTGAGAATAACATTCTTTATAAGATAGTGAAAGCAGAAACAATAAAAGACAACCTACTTATTTAACTACACAAAAATTTTAAAAATTTCAAGGAAGTCCCCATATCATATGCAAAAATAAAAATGGGGAAAACATATAACAAATATAAAAAATTATGCTATATTATATTCTTATATGCAAAAAAGATAAAATACAAGAAAAAGACAAACATAGTTGTTGAAAATGTCAAAGGCAAGTAGCAATTCTCCAAAGGAGAAACTGTAATAGCCAACAAATATCTGGAGATATGTTTTCTTCTCTAGCAAGGCTGACTTCTGTCATTCTTGTCTAGTGTTTCCTTTTGGGGAAATGTACCTCCCACTCCACAGGATCTTTCCAGAACTGTATTCCTCCTGACATTTGGAAAATCAATACTCTGCAGACAAAAGTCAAGGCCAAGTTGTTCCAATAGCAGCACCTTGAAGAAACTCTCCATTTGTTCATGCAACCTGTATCTCCAGAATTACCCTTCTTCATCTGAGATCAGATTGCTCAATTGTATTTCCAATGTTGTTAACTGCCCAGTATTCTAAAAATCCCTTTTCACTTGAGTTAAATCTGGGTCTGTGCAGAGGCTTGAAATGAAATAAACCTAACATGGAAAAAAAGAAAAGAAATTAAATATAAAGCAAAAATACTACTTTCCCTATAAATATTAATATTGCTTAATAGCCAGGAGCTATTATGGTGAAGAGGATAAGAAAATGACTTCTCACAGACTTCTAGAAATTGATACCATTTTTCTGGAGGTTAATTTTTCATGATTTCTTCATATGCAATACTAATTTTATGAATTTATAGACATGAATTATAAAAGTAATTATAAGTAGAGATTATACATGAATATTTATAAATTTTAAAATTAAAAATAAATGGAATATTTAAGACAGAAATGATTAAAATTCTTTACAGTTATATGATTAATACTTTGCAAATTTACTTCTTACACAAGTTTTACAATACTATTTTCCAACATGAGAAATTGCTTAAGACATACAGTGATGGAAAATGAAACAGATTCTAAGATACAGAGCAATCTTAGTGTTGGATAAAAGCATATACAATGGCATGTAAAAAACTGTTAGAAGGAAATATAACAACATGTATGCTTTTTCTGTTTCTACTTTTAAGTTTTAATTTCTTTCCATAAAAGGTACATGCTTTCCTTTAAAGTCAAAATGCAGTGATATAACTAACATTTAACAAGTATAAGAATACCCATATTTCACCTTCTGAGTATTAGTTTTGTGGTAAGACCAAGGTTTGAATCTAAGTACTGCCACTTACTTCATCTCTTCAGCCTTAGCTTTCTTATCTGTAAGATGAGGATAAAATAGTACCATCTCCCAAACTTGATGGAACAAGATCATGTATTAGTCATTATGCCTAGCATCTGATAAGTTCTCAAAAGTTTTAGCTTCTGTTATTCATTATAGTGGCCTCCTCCTCTGTATATTGTAAAAACTACTTGGTATGCTAAATATTTGGTCTTCATTTCTCAATTCCCTGGTTACAGTTTTTAGTTAATTTTAATGCAGTGTTTTGAAAATGTGTCAGTCCTATGATAAATCCTGTGATAGTACTTAGCACAAGTGCAAACAAAGACTTTAGTTTCCCCATGGGTACCTCACAGTAATCATAGCATCAGCATCAACATGTTCCTTGACTAGATCAATTAATTCAGAAAGACAAGATATTTATTTTGCATTTTTCAATTTTTATGCTCCCTGGTGACTTCCTGTTGTTAAATGCTTGCCATTACTCTTCTGCTTTACTTTATCTAGACCACTGAATGTGTAATGAATTTACATTTACAGATATGAGAGGAGTTTATCCAATAACACCATGTCTCTCTCTCTCTCTCTCTCTCTCTCTCTCTCTCTCTTTCTCTCTCAGTGGTACTGGGGTGTGAACCTAGGGCCTATCACTTACTAGGCAGGTGCTCAACCACTTGAGCCACACCCATAGCCTTTAAAACTTTCACTAATACTTAGGAATACAGTTAAGAATTAGACATTGGAAGGGTTAAACATTTTCATATTTTTTAACCAATTGAGTTTTTTTCTTTAATTTTTATTCATGTCATCTGTCTGCTTTTTAATGACTATATATTAACTGTACAAAATAATGGGTTTCATTGTGACATTTTCATACATCTATATAAGATACTTTGATCATAGTGTTCTCTCTCTTTCTTTAAACTAGATCATAAGGACACAGAATTATTTCATACAATCCACCAGAAAAAGTGCACCTGAGCAACACAGGGATCTGGAATCAAGAATGGAAAAGAACAGACTCTAAATATCAGTCTGGAGAGTTCATCAAAGACACAACCTACCAGGTTATTTTTTTTGTGACAGATAAAAGAATGCAGAGGAAGAAAACTCTACCATTGTAATTTAGTATGGGCACATGTACAGACCCTGACTACTTAAATCTAGAGGATGGGTATCTAGTAAGTGCCACTGATACGGCACACCACCATTCTCTGCCATCCAATGAGCCCTGCCTTCTCCAGAAATCCTGATCAGCACTTGCAAAAATTCCTTCATTGGATTTAGCTCTAGGAGATTGCTCCTAACAACTATTATTTTTTATACTCATTAGCATTTCTTTAGTTCTTACAGGCTAACTTCTCATTATTCCAAACCCAGTTATACTTAATAATGTGTTATAATAAACGTTTCCTGTTCCAACCACTCACTGCATCATTTCTGTTTCTTGAATGAACCTTGAGGAATACCTAATTCTAATTAAAGATACTCTAAAATCATATTTCTTACACTTAAACACTTTATCTGTCACTTTTGATTTCTAATATTGTTAAAATACTAATACTTTGCATAGTTAACATTATTTGTTTTGACCTTTTTCATTTGATTATATCAAGATTTCTCATCATCATTGCTGAAATTTTGAACTAGGTAATTCTTTCTTATATGGAGCTTTCCTGTGCATTGTAGTAATTTTAGTAGCTCAAAAATCACTACTGGTTGAATACCACTGAATTACTCTCCTCTTTAAAAAAATATGTAGTCCTTTTATCCATCTGGGATATATTTTGGATTTTGGAATGAAAGCAAAAGCTTGCTATTTTCCTTTTGCATATAAAAGCCATGGTCTTAGTATAATGCTCCCTTTCCTCTAATTTAAAACACTGCCTTCAGATTTTATATCTTGTAAATATTAGTTCATGCTTTAGAGCCATTTATATGTATACTCTAGTAATTTTCCATTCATTTCTAAAATGTTTTAATTATTTTTAGCTCTATAGTAAAACTTCAAGTAGCCGAGAAATTTGGGTTCCTATAATAACTCTTTTTTTCCAAAATTTACATATTTGTTCTCATCATTTATTCTTCCAGATAAGCATTTAAATGGTTTTGTGAAGGTCTCTCAATGTTTTCTTTAGATTTTGTGAAATTGTGTTGAACCAATTAATCACAATGAAAAGAAAGGACATTGTTTCTAAGAGTCACTCTCCTCATGTAGGAATGTCATAAAGCCATTTATTCAAATCCCCTTGTGTGCAAGCCAGTGAAGATTCATGGAAAACTTCTATATTTCTTGCTAAACTTATTTCTAGGTATTCTCTTTTGAGATTGAGGACAAGGTTTGTTGTTTCAATATATTTTCTAGCTATTCATGGCTAGCTTAAAAGAAGTTATAGATTTTAACATATTTATTGTGGATCTGACAAGTTTATTTATTATAAACCATATTTTCCAGCTAATATTGTCAAGTAAGTAAATCTATTTCAATTCAAGAATTTTAGAAAGATACACAATTTCTACGAAGCTATTATCTCCTCATAGAAATACAAACTATAATTTTCTGAGAGCTTTAATTTTCTTGTCTCATTGAAATCTCAGGAAGAAGTACTAGAAGGCACACACTGGAAGGAGATAAGGACAGATATCCCTGGACACAAAATACCATACAGTATTTATCTCTTTTCTCACTCCTTGCTATCACAGGGCCAGCCCAGGGAACATTTGTTGAATGGTATGAAGGCATTGTTAATCAGTTTGGCTTAAGTAGCATTGTCAAATATCTTTTATGTATTAACCTGATCGTAGTAAGAAAAGAGTTGTCCTCAGTGAAAGGACAGCTTAATTTTTCAAAGTAATGTGGTGCTTGCTGCAAAAGTGAAATACCCAAGGTGTGGTGCTATCAGAGCTTAAATGAAGGAGAGTTAAAGCAGTCTAAAGGGAAGAATAGGTGGAGATCAGTGAAAGATTTTCCAAATAAAATTGCACTTAAGTTGGATAAGAAAACTTTAGCTAAGTTAACTGAGTATGGATAAGATGAGGTGGGAAACTGTTAAAGGTACAACATGAGCAAATTCATAGATGTGTGTAACTCTCTAACTGCTAAAATTCAAGGCAAGAAAAATAATACACCTGAGGCCTAAACAGGCAGATAGAGACCAGATCCTAAAGGTTTTTAAATTGGGCTTAAGCACATGAATGTAATTTTGTAGGTGATATGGAGTGAGTTGAGTAATACTTTCAGATTTGATTTTTATAGGAAAAGGAGTATGGTGGTACTGGGAAGGATGTTTCTATGAATGTAAGATGGACTAGATGAAAGAAAAGTAGCGAAGAAGACACTGCCCAGGAAGGATGTTATCACACATTGAATTTAGCTATTCTGGCAATGATGCTAAGGGGCAGATTTTAGAAGCTGGCAGGATTTGTTACCCTATTGTGTCAGTTTAGCTAAGCTGGAGCTGTATTTCTCAGAATTCCCTTCACTTCATTGTTTCAGGTTAGCATAAGGAATGTAAAACTTTTTGTGTGAGATTTAGAAGTCAGAAGTGAAATAATTATTATACATATAATGCAGGAGTGTCACTGAGAACACTGGCCACAATTGCAGTTCACACACATTATTGGTGATGTGCTGGCTTACTGCTCATATAGGCTTGGGCAACAGCATGGTCCCTCCAGTTCTTCCTGGGTTTCCTTCAGTTTTTCCTGAGTTACACCTAGTTACAGATTAAGGAACATACATGTAAAAACTATTTTTCTTGCATCTACAATTCCTTAGGGTAAAATTCTTAAATAATTTTTTATTTTTTGTCATTACTAGTGGTACTGTTTTTCTGACTAAACACTGATTGATAACAGATATAGAGATTATGGGATGGAAAGAGTACACCATCTCACTAAGTTTCTACTTGGGGTCCTTCAATGGATAACGTATAGTGGACACATAAGAAGAAGAAATTTGCAATATTTAAACAAAAAAATCAGCTTGATTTATTGAAATGTCTGTGGAGTGCTGCCCAGTTGGTAGAGTAAGCACTTAGTTATCCCAAAACCAAAGGAGGGATCAGAGGTAGTGACAATATACTGAAGTCATTATTGTGGAGACAGTATGTAGAATCATGGTAATTGACAAGGTCACCTAGAGAAAGAGTAGAGTTGCAAGTTCAGTGGAGAGGACACTCCAGCACTTTGGGAAAATCACCAGTAAGTAAGATATGAATTGAGTGAAACAGACCAATAAGAAGACAGAAGGAATATAATGGAAATCAATAATTAAAAGCAAGTTCTTGATCTTTCGTGTCAGATGGGTTCATTGGTTGTTTACTGCAGAGATTACCTGCAAGTCATCTTTGGGTGAGCAGTTTCTGTGCAGCAGCAACTGGCATATAAGACAAATCACAAGGATGCAAAATCACTAAAGAATGAGCATGACAGTGAAATGATGGTCTAGAATGGAGCAGAAAACCAAGTAGGATATGGAATCAAGAGAGGCCTTTCTTCAGAGAGGGAAGGCTCATGTATTCTAAGAGGAATGATCTGTGGGAGAAGACAAGCTATAGGTAAGACATTGTGACTAATAGAACACACAACTTGGCCAAACAGAGGGAAATGGGGTCAATAACCTAAGGAAAGGTTGACCCTGATGAAAAAGAAAGACATTTATAGGCTAGAAGGGAAAGTGTAGTATTTACAATTATAGATGGGTTTGCAGATAAGGAGGTACAGTGTGTTTTATTAAATTATATTATTACTATGAAGCTACCTCTTGAAGGGAATGGGGCATAGTGAGACAAGAGGAATGCTATGAACCATTGGTATGGGAAATGGGGAGATAAAACTAGCACAGTGAGGAATTTGTGTTTTAGTAGATCACCTAAGGAAAGTGTGTTAAGAAAGAAAAGCTTTTGGCCTATGGGGTGCCTTACATTATGAAGATATCATATCTGAAGAGTAAAGAAGGTCATGGTAGGATAAATAGAGAAGTAGTTGGCCTAAATGATGCCCAACTCCACAGAAAGGGCAGGAAAGGAAGCAGTACTTCTGGTAGGGGGATTAATTTTAAAAAGTGGCCATCAGGCAATGGAAAAAGGAAAGGTCGTAAGGCAGATGGCAGAATAATAAAAGGTGTTTGTATAAAAGTAGTCTTATGAAAGGCAAAGCAAGTTGTGACATAGTATATTTTGACTTTGGGATTTTCTCCAATTTGCTGACAAGTGTTCCCTTGCAGTTAATATTGAGCATAAATACAGCCATACGTTATCTCATACAAACATTCCTGAGTATGGATGATGTGCCAGGACTAGGATAGTCACAGGGGATGCAGCAGTGACAGATATGCTCACATTTTCCTGGAGGATATAGGCTGGTATAGAATACAAAAGAAAATCAGAGATAATCATTGTGGTAAGAATAGTAAAAATGCTAAATGAAGTGTATGCATTGTGCACAGAGAAGATGTTTAAGAGTGAGTAGTTTAGAAACTTTCGCAAACCTTTATCAGTCACATGGCATCACAGTAAAACTAGAGAGTAGAAGATAAGATAGGAAAGAAAAAAAACTAAAATTGTAATTCTTAGAACATTTTTCATAAGTCTGCATTCCACAAGTAACCTATAATCTCAGACACACTCTGAGAGTGCATACTTCTTGTACTAGAGAGTTACAGGCATGCTTCTGTGGCCAAAGGCAGGTAGATATCAACAACAAAAACATCACCTTTCATATATTTTGTCCTGCAATTAAGATACTCAATTCCAATATATTCATAATTAATAATTTATTTTTCTTGTCACAGCATTGATCTGAATGCTGTCATTGCTGTGCTATTTTCCAACTTCTTAAGAGCTAGTCAGTTAAATGGATTCTCAGTTAGGATGCCCTCTGGATTTATCCACCACAGTCTAGTTAATTACTAAATAACCTAACATCCATCTAACTCAGAACTCATATATTAGATTTTCCAAGTTGCTGCCAATTTCTACATGGTCTACTGTAATTAGAAATCCTAGGAGAGGCTAGAAGTGTCTTATAACTGAATGTCTTTACTTATAGCACGTTACTTCAGCCTGAGATATCTTTCTTTTCTTCATCTGTCTATATTATGCTTGTCCTCCAAGATTTAGCTCAGAGAGCATATCTTCCAAAACACCTTGTCAGCACCTCCTTCCAGACTGGACTAAATGTGTGTCACTTATTTCTACCCTACATATCACACAGAAATAATCTGCTATGTGATTATTAGTTTTACAGGGCTAGGATTTTTTTATCACCTGATTCCTAGTAGATTCCACAAATATTTTTGGTATTATTGTATTCCATTTTATTTATACAATATGTACAGTAAAAGGCAATGAAAGCTCCTCTATCTCTTTTCATGGAAGAGATATTTTATCATTCATGCAACATACATTTATTCATATTTGCCATGTGTCAGTCAATATAAAAGGCGTTGATCTCGGCCTCTCAGCATCCATAGCATACAGAAACTATGGGCCAGATTCCTTTGTATAATGCAGGTATAATTATTACCATGAAGGCTAGTGCTATGGCCCTATTACACCTCACCTATAATCTCTACTTCCAAATGACCACGGCCCATAGAACTTGAAAGACAGGTGGCATTCAAAACTGCTAGTTGTATTGGTGAATATGTGCTATTTTCTACACAAGAAAATATGTGAAGAAATTGAGTGCAAGTTGGAAAGTTCTAGGGGTCTTTCCAACTCCTCCATTAATACCATTTTGAATTAAGACTTGGGGAGGGGATATAATTTTTCTGAAGTCACAAAATGGGTTAGTGTAGAAGCCAGAATGCATCTTAGTTTGGTGTTCTTTAATTTTAGAACAATTTCTTATGAATCATATGTATTAACTTGTATTTATATGTATATCTGGGTTTTGCAAAAGCACTTTTCCTAGTATGAAAGCATGACCGTCTTAAAACTTTCTAAAATATTATTCAATAAACATGTCTTGAGTATTAGCAATGATCCAATCATGTATGAGACGATATACTTTTACTTTCTGTTCAGGTTTTAGCTTAAGGTTTTCTAATTTCATCTACAAGTTCATATAGTAATTATGTAATTCATAATATTTTACTATATATCACAAAAGTTAATGAGTTAATGTTACAGCTCTTGACCTTATGTCAAAATGAATTGGCCATACAGAGAAAGACCTAAAGAGTAAATATAACAAAAATACGTCCTTCAAAATATGTTCAAACTGCCAGGTGCTGGTGGCTCATGCCTATAATCCTAGCTACTCAGGAGGCAGAGATCAGGAGATTAAAGTTTGAAATCAGTCTGGACAAATAGTTCTCAAGACCCTGTCTTGAAAAAGCCATCACAAAAAAGAATTGGTGGAGTGACTCAAGATGTAGGCCCTGTACCAGAAAAAATAATATGTTCAAACTTACATAATGAGCAAGAGGAAAATAGTTGATAAAATGCATGGATTAAACCACCAGTTATGGGACACAGAGAGATATGCTGGAACAAAACTCATTACTTCAATGGTATATGGAATTTGAAACTTCAGCTTCAAAGGAGTAACATTTATTGAGAACCTGTTTCATACCAGCCTCTGAGAAGCACTTAAATGATTTTAATTCTTACTATAAAACTAATTAAGTTACCATTATTATTGCCATACTCTCCCACATAATTTAGAGTTCTGGAAACTGAAGGAACACAAGAAATTGTGTAATTTGTTCAGCTTACACAGCTCCCCAGGTTTGCTTGTTTCCATAGCCCAACCTCTCTAATTTGAATCCTTGTATTTCTCATCAAAAAGACTTCCTTATTTTTTTAAAGTGGCATATTTTGACTACGTCAAATTATTTAATTGTTTGGGTAGAAGAAATATATATGCATCAAGAAATTATGAAAATAAAATTTTACTTGTATACACACACACATAAACATACTTACACATACATAACCTTAAATCCTGATAACAAAATTCCTATATAGTGAATTATTTTCAAAAGTAAAGTTTACTAGAAAAAAAGACTACTATATAATTGTATCTTAGGTAATTATTTATGAAACACAGTAACTTGATGCTACAAAATGATAGCTCATTTTATTGTTTGATATGAAAAAGTTTTTTAAAAACTACTTATAATTGGTTTGAGGACTTAGAAAATAAAATGCTTAATTTTTAGTAGAATTGAGCTATTTTTCAGCAAAACAGATAAACTCTTTTAGAGTATGCTGTTTCTGACTCTAAAGTCTACGATCTTTTGCTTTAAATAATACGGATTATGAGATTATGTGGATAGATCCTAAAATAAAAGATGTTAGGTCTCAGTGAAGAAGGAATAACTGTGCCAATAGAACAGCTTAGCAACATTGGAATCTTATGGAGGAGGCCATCATTGTCCCCTAGGAGTTCTGCTGATGTGATGTACAACTGACAGCTTTTGACCACCTTTGGCAGAAAGAGTCTTGTCTTCCTGAAATAAGTCTAGCAGTGCTGAGTGGATATGTGCCTGCACAGAGAAAAGTGGCCAAATGAAATCATTCCTTTTTCAATCTGTGTCACCTATACGCTGCATGAAACTCATTTAAGTAGATGGGAGAAAGATACTGAAATATAGTTTGCAGGAATAGATCATTGCTCATTTTTGCAAAGAAATGCGAGAGAATATATTTATAACTAATATTGAATTAAGGCAATTGTTAAAAATAACAATTTTAAGATCAAGTGAGAGGCAAGAATCTTACTATTTGAAGACCTCAGTAAACCTCCATTCCCCCCTTTTTTTTTTGTTTTTTGAGATAAGGTCTCAATAACTTTGCCTGGACCAGACTTGAGCTTGTGATTCTCCTGCCTCTGCCTCCAGAGTAAGCAGGCATACAGGTGTGCACCACCACACCCAGCTTGTTAACACAAATTAATTGTACAAATTAATGGGTTTCACTGTGACATTTATACATGGTAAACCCACCATATTTATGGATTTATCACAAGCAGTTTTAACCAAATGTGATCAAAAAAGTAAACAACAACCAAAAAAAGCTCAGTGCCATCAGTATTTCTGCATCAGGTTTAAACTGCCTTTATTTGGCAGTTTATTTGGTGAAGAGGGCAAATATTCAGTCATTTCAAAGTGCAAACCCTCTATGAGGGATACCCTCTCCTTCTTCTATCTGAGCAGCAATGGCGTCTAACTATGTGTATTGTTATGGAGGTAGTGTTCTCTGTTCCGTATGGGCTTCTAGTTGATTTGGCTCATTCTTTATATTTCTGGCCTTGGCCTCTTTTGCTGTGATTTTTAAGGATAATAAAACATGTGGTTCCCAGCACATGTGCCAGCGCCAGTGCAAGTGCTTGGTGACTTACAGGGTCTGCATCACTGCACATGGTCTTCTTCCACAGGATGCTTTAGATCCACCTGCTTCTCAGCACTTCTGCACCTCAATGATGTCCCTTGTAGTTCCCTCTCAAATATTCTACATGTCTCCCATACTCTATGTAGGAGCAACTAAAATGCTGCCTTATCCACAGCCACCAATGTAGACATCTCTCTCTGAGCTTGCTATCACAATTCCTATCTTACACTGGATGAAATGGCATATAGAATGCAAGGATTTTCTAAGAACCTGGAAGTCCCTTCATGGTGGCTTGCTCAGGGACTCCCAACACTTTCCCTAACCTCACCACCCTGTTTCACCCCATGCCAAGTAGTGAGAGATGGAGCTATTTAATGTTCTTTGAGTTTCCTTTTATCAAAAATATGAGTTTTTACAACAAAATTAGAGATAAGGGCAAAATAGTTTCTGCTGGGTAGGGAGGGGGCAGGGCGGGTAAAGGAGGGGGTGAGGGATGGGGGGAGAAATGACCCTAACATTGTATGTACATATGAATAAAATAAACATTAAAAAAAGAAAAAGAAAAAATAAGTTTTTAAAATGCTACATTATAATAAATATTATAACAACTACAGATTTTATTCACAATAATTCTTTTGCTTTCTTCTTGCAATTTGTGTATCTTATTTTTTGAATCTATATTTGATTTTCAAGCACAAGACATAAAACAGACTACCATGTCAAATAAATTATATTTAAAATATTTATAGTTTATAAGATACACAATGATATTTGAACATCTGCTTATAAAAGAGATATTATAAGAAAAATAAATGGAGTATAAATGTCAAAAGTATTTAGAGTGAATGGAATTATTTGAAATATTCTTCTCTAATAGTTCAGATTGATGGAACATTATCAGTACTATCCCCTGAGTAAACATCCCACCAAATAACATGTGTCATGCTTCCCCTGTTGTCCGCATTATGAGTTTTATTAGGTTACATCTGCATGAGATATCCAGGGTTAATCTGAAATTAAGAGATGAATGGACGGAATGTGGCTATTTATGGAACATAATCAAGCTTTTGCTGAATCTGAAAAGATAAACGGTGCTCTCCTAATATCTAAAACAGCTACATATTTCATGTACCAACAATTGTCTCTCATAAATTACTTTAGGTGTGAAGACTAGCTGGAATACTAAATTACAAAGCTAAGCAGTATTCCAAGTGCCATTATTGATCAACAAATCAACACCAGATGTAATTTTTCCAAAAAAGTTGTAATTCATTTTATTGCATTTAATTGCTATCTTTTATCCATTATTATTAATCATGTCTAGTAAACCTGACTTCACAAATGAGGAAGGCTGCACCTCAATTCTACAAGCAGCACCAGAAAGGCATACTCATTACTTGTGTCTACCACCTAAGCAAGGAGTTTTACCATATGACTCAGGATCCAGATATACTAAAAATAGCACAAATGAGAGCTTTTTCATTACTGAGTTCACATAACTCTTCACTTCTTTCACCTTGGAGAATATCTGCAAAGTACACTCATTATCTTGGTAAGGAGCACAGTATCACAATATCGTCTGAGGGTTGAAACACAGAGAGAGCTGATGTCAAGAGGTACAGGAATTGATATATCACAGAATTAGCTTTTGGATACAACCTAGGTGTTGGTTGCTTTGATAAATGACATGTTAGGGAAGTGAATCAAATGCAATTATGTACATGTATTTCTTTAGGGTATACAAAAATGGTGCCTTTAAAAAATTAATATTTTGTTGCTGTGGTTGAAAAGCAGACACTGTAAGAAAGGAGTTTTATATTGAGCAAATATAGAAATTCAGGCAAGTTGGTAGTCTCAGTTGATTAAAAAAATCAGCATCTGGATAAAAAGTGACTGAGACATCGAAGAATAACTGAGCATAAAAAAGAAAAAGAAAAACAAAAGGAATTGCTATCTGACAGAAAAAGAAGAGGACCTAAAAGTCAGAGCAGTACTTGTCTGGGCTGAAGTGGTAGATTCTCAGTCCCTGGGGACCTGATTATTAATGGTGACATAAGACCAGGAATGCCTTTGGAACCTGGCACAGGAGAATTTGAAATCTCACTCTAATAGGATTCATAAGCAAGATAATGTAGGATTTTAGATAATGGCCCATTTATTCTAATAGATACCATATATATCAAGTGGCTTTTGTATAAAAAGAATTCAGAGAGGAATTGACATGAATCTGACCCTTGAAAGAATAAATGGAACTTCTATAAGAAATTAAGGAAAGAATGCTTTCCCAGACAATGAAAGTTCTACTCATAAACAAAGAAGCATCAGTCAATTACCAAAAGGAAAACCATTAGACATACTGGCACTGACATACTGGGGCACTATAATTTAATGTTGAAATTGTGGGATTCTAATGTCATATGAGAATGGTGACACTTCTGCTATTTTTTTCCACTCTACCATCTTGTGTAATGCTTCCTTATCATTTCACACAACTACAACAAACAGAGCATTAATTTGTTGTTCCTCCAAATTCCCTTCATTTATGTTTACCATGGTTACTTCACAGGTAGTGAATCATATAATCCTACAATGCAAGTCCTACAATGTAGAGCATGTGGTCATCCTATCTTAGAGATTAGAAAACTGTAGATCAACTACAAAGTAGTTTGTTGTCATTCTCAGTTCTCTACTAATATCTGATGGATTTTGCAGTTTTAGAAACAATTATTCACTAATGATATTTACCAAGGTGTTTTATTAAGTTAGAGAGTCTTATCTCTTAAGTCTGAAACAGTTTCCATCCAGTTTGATCTTACAAGAAGGCACAATAAGCATCTATTTAGAACTTATGTAAAGATTTAGGCTGCCATTGTTACACACTAACTATGCAGGGGTATGTGTGGAGAAGAAACAGCATTAATTAATATTTTTGTCTACTGTAAATAATTACTGACAGCCTATAGAGAGAAAGTCACATAAAATAACAATAATTTAATGTTACTGTCCTTATCTCAACCAGCAAGTTAAAAACCTTCTTACTCTACTCTTGCTATGACATACCCACAAATATGTCCAACTATCCACAAAAATGAGTCAATTTGCCCATCTACAGACTCTCTACTTCTGTTACAAGCTGACACCTACTGTGCTATTTTTCTCTTGTTCTAGTTACAGTTACTTTTTCTACTTCACTGATGATGTTTCTTCCTAATAAGGATAATAAGTAACTTCAGCATGTTAGGTAAATACTCATATTCCTATTTTCAGATGTGAGTACTAAGGCACAAAATGCTTACCTTTGATGGCCAACATGGTTGATTCAATTAAGGAAAATACTAAGTTTTGAAATTAAGTTTTCCAACTCCAAATTGCACAACTTTTGTGGAAGTCATAACAAGGTAAACATTTACTGCTGGCTCAGCCTTACCTTATGCAGAAATAAAAAAGAAAGAGTCCTTGGCCTTTCTTTCTTTATTTCTGATGATCTTACTCTTTTTCTGGTAGCTTTCTCATTCTTCTATATAATGAGAATCTGATAATTTAATTTCACAAGAGAATTGTGCTGCTGCATCTTGGGGCCATTTTTTTCTCAAAATAATATGCAGAAAAATGACGTAACTTAGTTCCTGAAGTTCATCATCAATCAATAGGCTGTATTTACTAATGTGGCAATTCTATGAAACAAGTGCACATATTTATTTTCCTTGAATATTATTGACTACAATAGCAAACACTTAATCTGATCCCTGTGGGAGGCTGTTTTAAAGATTGCTTGGCTTATTCTTCCCTAAATCTTCCATTGCCCCTGCTCTGTATAACTTGTAACACAGGGGCAGAAAGATCTTTGAGATTCCCTCCTTACAGGTACCACAGTTAGCGTTCCGTAATGGGGTCAAGTTAATCTGATTATATCTGATCCTTCAATCATATTTATGAATTAACTTGGGCTATTTCTTAGAGAAGCCAGCACACAAAAAAATGAATGAGCTTCATTCTGTACTGGGCTATTATGGTTTAATTATGGTTAATAGCAGGGGTACTACTGAAGCCCTAATTTGTGTTATCCCCAAACTTGGCCTTAATTTAAAATAGGGTTGTCACAGATATAATGAGTTAAGATGAGGTCATACTGGAGTGTGGACCCCTAATCCAATATGACTGTTGTCTTCATAAAAAGAGGAAATTTGGACATAGAGATAAAGACATTGGCCTAGGAAGAAATGCCATGTGAAGAGTAGAGTTATCCTGCCCCAAGGTAAGGAACTTCCAGAAGCTAGGATAGATGCTTGGAGCAGATCCTTCCCTAATTATTTCAGAGAGAGTATGACACAAACAATCATGATTTTGTACTTTTGACCTCTAGCACCAACAATTTGTGTTGTTCTAATAGTTTCTCTAAGTTGCCCAGTTTGTGGAACTCCAAATAAATAGAGTGTGTAAGGAAGGTGGACACTAGAGCCATCTCCCTGGGTACCTCAATAGTGCCTGAAAACGTCCAAACTATAAGTGTCTTTAAACTAGATTCTTATGATGATGAAAATATAATTATATAATGATATTATACCTTATGCTATGACAATAGTGAGGCCTAATTTCAGTTTAAAATTAGTGAAAGTCAATTCAAACTCAAGTCTGTCTGTCTGATACCAAAGTTTATGTTCTTAACTGCTTTGCTATAATTAATGTAAAACCATAATGCATTTAGCATCAAATATGATAAAGAAATGTAAGTACAGGCATGTGCAGAATTAACTCTAATTCTGTGTTTTCTAGAGTATTGGACACAGTTGGCCATCTTGAGACTACTTTGTGATGCTTTTCCAGTTTATACTCCATGCTAATCCACAGCATCCACACAGGAACCAGCTCATAATGTCTCGAAATGGAGTAAATATTAAGATTGAGAATGCTTCCTAAGTATTATGCTAGGCTTTATATACCTAAATAATTATAAAAAGGAATATGCATTCAGTACCTACTGGATAATATTTTTCTGTTATCTCTAAAGATATAAACAGAAGAAATAGTCACTGACTTCAGTGTTCTTCATTCCAGAGCTGTGCCGACCAGTATGATAGCCTATATCCTTGTGACTAACAAGCATGTGAAATGTGGCTAACCCAAACTAAGGTGTGTCTTAGGTGTAAAACACAAACTAGATTTCAAACACCTAGCTTAAAAATGTAGAATAGCCCAATAATGTATTATATTAATTACATTTTCAAATAGTATGGAAATGTTGGATTAAGTAAAATTTATTATTCAAATTACATTTTAATATGAAAACTAATTTTGCCTCTTTCTTTTTTACTTTTGTTGACATGAATACTAGAAAAGTATGAATTTTCATATGTGACTTTCATTATGTTTCTTTCTGTTGTGCAGTACTTTCCTAGAAGACAAGAGGGACCTATTAATGAAAATGTATTGTACAGGCTCAGATTTCTGTCATGTAGATATCCAAAGATCTTATGGAAACACAAAAGAAGGACTTCCAAATCAGAAAAAAGAGTTCAGTGAGATTCCCCATAAAAGGTGACATTTGATTTTTTTTTTATATTCTCACCTTCCTTTCCTGCTTTCTTTTCTAGTTTCCATTTGTTCCTAATGCATTTGTGACAATGTTAAGGGATGCTGTAATTTCCTTCTACAGATAATCTGCATAAAATGTCTTCAGTGCTTATGATTGCCTTCACTGACTGCAATACCAAGTTGGCAATAAGTCTCATGGGATTTAGTGGGGAAAAACAGAAAGACTACATCAACAATATCTTGGACACTTGAAATCCATTTAGCCTTTTCTTAATTTTTAACTACTTCCTGAGTCTTATATAAAAAGTTTCCTGCCAGTTTTTTTTTCCAAAAATCTTCCTAAGTGAGAACAAATTTATGCATAAAATTGAACAACTCTCAAGACTAGAGCTGATGAGAGAAACACAGCCCTATAACCAGCACCTGCATCAGGAAACAGAAAACAGTGCTTTGACTCTCCCATCATGCCCCTCCCAGTCCCTATACTACTCAAAGTAAAGACCAACATTGACCTCTAACACCAGAAACTAGTTTTGCCTTTGGTTTCAAAGAGAAGGAAAGTGAGTATGTGGACATACTCACAAAATTTAAAATATAATCCAGGCAATAACTTCTGACTTTTAGAATCATCCTACAGTATAAAAAAAATGTAGAAATCTAGTATCTGGTTACATAACACAATGTGGCAATTTAAAAGTAATAGTGAAGCTGATATCAGTTGAGGGGGGTAGCTGAAAGAGTTTGGATTGGATGAAAGTAGAGTAAATGGAAGAGGAGTTACTATTTTTCAGTTGGAAAGTGAGAAAGTAAAAGAGACTGATAAACATTGATGGAAATAGACAGACCATCAACAAAACAAATAAAATGCATTATGGAACATATAACAAAAAGAGGGAAGATGAGAAAAGAGTGCAAGAAATTGACCTAAAGTCTCATTATTCATATTGAAGAGGCAGACAAACTATTTATACTAATAGAAACAGAAACCACCTCTAGCTGACTAGCAAAAGAGAAGTTTGCTAAAAGAGTTCTAAAACACTGACATAAGAGATTCAAGATGGTGACTAGAGGGAGGAAGCAGACAGTGTGAGCTCTGTAAATCAAAAATCTTGCTGAGACCCTGGAGCCACACTTGGCAGAAAAAAATCCACCAAGAAGAAGCAAAACTGCGACACCCTGAACCCCCTGCCTGTACACACCTTCTCCATGCCACGTTACACTGAGAAAACAGGAGGGCTCCCGCACCACCAGGCACTGGGCCCAAACGTGCTTGGGAGATGCAGACCAACAGGTGAACAAATAAGCAGCATGTGGTATTCCAACAGCTACCCCTGGGATAAACCAACATAGACCCCTGGTCAGACTGACCCTTGCCCCACAAAAAATACAAAACAAAACAAAAACTGGATAATTAATAAGGAACTGAAAAGGACATGCACTCAGTGCACCAGAGAAGGGGGGAGAAGCAAAGAGCTGAACTCCACATGAACTTTCTGTAAACAAAGCCTAGAAAGTCAGATGGGCTGAAAATAGGTGGGTAATGAGCTGCTGCCTCAAATAGGGCAAATAGCAGTCCACAAGCTGTTCCCTGATCCAACCACCTGGCGAGACTATGACAGAGCTACTGTTTAAATACCAACACCAGGACTGGATGCTGAAGGAGTAACACCAGAACTACTAAGACTGAAATTCTATTTCTCCTGAACCTGGAATTTATTTTTTCTTTCTCTCTAAGAGTTTATCTTGTTCACTATTTGTTTGTCCACCATCTCTCCCTGTTGATTTCTTTGCTTCTTTATTTTTTTCTTTCTTTTTCTTTTTTCTCTTTCTTTCTTGGTTTCATTAGTTTTACTATTGTAAGTTAGCTAATACTAAATTACACAAAGACCAGGGACAGAAGCAGCACCAAGAAGAATGATGGGAAGACGAATAAGGGATGGAAACAATTCTCCACCTCAAAATAAATTATTACAGGATTCAGAGGGAAATGAAGAAAATGGATACCCAGCTCCAGACTCCAACAAAACAAAAATAGACTATCCCAAGGATCCCAAGGAAGCCACAAAAGCACCCTGAAAGAAGAAATCACTGAGAATTTCATGGAGATGTTACTAGACATGGTCAACCAAAATGCACAGGAGGCACTCAAGAAATTCCAAGACAATAAAAATAAAGAATATGAAAAGTCACAAAAACAAATAAGTGAACCCATAGGAGCCCTAAATAAATACCAAAGTGAAACAGAGAACACCATAAATAGAGATAAATAAATCAAGAACAAAAACTGACAATATTAAAGAGGAAGTAACCCCAGATATGGAAAACCTCAGAGAAAAGAATGAAACAGAAATACAAAACAAAATTTAAGGCTACTCCAGCAGACAAAAACCAACAGAAGAAAGAATGTCAGAACTTGAAGATGAAATGGAAATTAAAGAAAAAACTGAAGAACTATTACTCCAACAACTCAAAACTATGAAAGGAATATGCAAGACCTCAGCCACTCCATCAAAAGACTAAACATGAGAATCACGGGCATTGAAGAAGGAGAAGAGGTGCAAGCAAAAGGAATTCAAAATATGTTAAACAAAATAATAACAGAAAACTTTCCAAATCTAGAGAAAATGATGCCCATTCAGGTACAGGAAGCCTCCAGGATCTGAATTGACCAAACAGACTTGACCAAAATAGAACTACCCCACAACATATTATTATTAAAACAATAAGCACAGAGACTAGAGAAAGACTACTGAAGGCTGTAAGAGAGAAAAAACAATTAACATACAAAGGTAAACCCATCAAAATCACAGCAGACTTCTCAACAGAAACATTAAAAGCAAGAAGAGCTTGGGGTGAGGTCTTCCAAGCACTGAATAAAAATAACTTCAAACCTAGGATACTCTACCCAGCAAACCTATCATTCAAAATAGATGGAGCAATAAAAGTCCAGCAAGCCACCACTACAATACATTCTTCAAGGAATTCTGCACACAGAAAATGAAAGCAAACAAAAACATGAAAAGACAGGCAGTACCAAACCACAGGAGAAGAAAAGGCAAGAAAGTAGAGAGTAACAATGATTGAGCTACACACAATCAATCCCTTAAACAACAAAAACAACTAAATGACAGGAATCACCACATATCTATCAATACTAACACTATATCTTAATGTACTAAATTCCCCCCTCAAAAGACACCATTTGGCAAACTGGATTAAAAAAGAAGATCCAATGATCTGTTCCTTACAGGAGACCCATCTCAACAGAAACAAGCAGTGGTTTAGGGTGAAAGTCTGGAAGATTTACCAAGCCAATGGCCCCCGAAACAGGCAAGAGTAGCAATACGTATCTTGGACAAAGTAGACTTCAAACCAACATTGATCAAATGAGATAAGGAAGGACACACCATACTAACAAAGGGGAAATACACCAAGATAAAATAAAAATGATCAACCTATATGCACTCAACGTCAATGCACCCAATTTCATCAAACGTACTCTGAAGGACCTAAAAACATATACAAACTCCAACACAGTGGTAGTGGGAGACTTTGATACCCCCCATCATCAATAGATAGGTTATTCAAACAAAAAATCTATAAAGAAATACCAGATCTAAATCACACCATAGATCAAATAGACCTAGCCAATGTCTACAGAATATTTCATCCAACTTCTGCACAATATATATTCTTCTCAGCATCCCATGAAATCTCTCCAAAATTGATCATATCTTAGGGCACAAAGCAAGCCTAAGAAAATAGAAATAATCCCATGCATTCTACCTGATCACAATGCATTAAAACTAGAACTCAACAACAAAAACAACAGTAAAAAACATGCAAACAATTGGAAGCTGAACAACATATTGCTCAATGATCAGTGGGTCATTGATGAAATAAGAGGAAATTAAAAGATTCCTGGAAGTTAATGAAAATGAAAACATGACCTACTGGAACCTATGAGACACAGCAAAGGCAGTCCTAAGAGGAAAGTTTATAGCCATGAGTGCATATATTAAAAGGACAGAAAGACCTCAAATCAATGATTAATGCTTCATCTTAAACTCCTAGAAAAACAAGAACAAGCAAATCCCAAAACAAGTAGGAGAGAAATAAAAAAGGGCCAAAATCAATGAAATAGAAACAAAAAAATAAATACAAAGTATCAATGAAACAAAAAGTTGGTTCTTTGAAAAAATAAATAAGACTGACAGAACCTGGCAACCTGACTAAAATGAGGAGAGAAAGAACCCAAATCAGTAAAATCAGAAATGCCAAAGGGGAAATAAGAACAAACATCATGGAAATCTTGGTAATCATCACACTATTTTGAGAACCTATATTCTAATAAATGTGAAAATCTTGAAGAAATGGACAGATTTCTAGATATTATGACCATCCAAAATTGAACCAAGAGGACATTAATCACCTGAAAAGGTCTAAAATACAAAATGAAATTGAAGCAGCAATAAAGAGTCTCCCAAAAAAGAAAAGTCTAGGACCTTATGGATTCTCTGCTCAATTCTATCAGATCTTTAAAGAAGAATTATTACAAACCCTCCTTAAACTGTTTCATGAAATAGAAAGGGAAACAAACTGCCTAACTCATTTAATGAAGCCAGTATTACACTCATCCCCAAACCAGACAGAGACGCCTCCAAAGAGAACTACGGGCAATCTCCTTAATGAACGTTGATGCAAAAATCCTCAGTAAAATAATGGCAAACCAAACCCAACAACATATCAGAAAGATCATTCACAAGCAAGTCAGCTTCATCCCAGGGATGGAGGTGTGGCTCAATATATGTAAATTTATAAATGCAATACAGCACATTAACAGAAGCAAAGACAAAAACCACATGATCATCTCAATAGATACAGAAAAAGCCTTTGATAAGATGCAACATCACTTCATGATAAAAGCTCTAAGAAAACTAGGAATAGAAGGAAAGTACCTCAACATTGTAAAGGCTATATATTACAAACCTTCAGCCAGCCAACATCATACTTAATGGTGAAAAACTGAAACCATTTCCCCTAAAACAGGATGAGACAAGGATGCCCACTGTCCCCACTCCTACTCAATATAGTACTGGAATTCCTAGCCAGAGCAATTAGGCAAGAAGAAAAAATAAAAAGAATACAGATAGGTAAAGAAGCTGTCAAAATATACCTATTTGCAGATGATATAGTCCTATACCTTAAAGACCCAAAAAACTCTACCCCAAAACTCCTAGATACCAGAAACAGCTATAGCAAGGTAGCAGATACAAAATTAACTTACAGAAATCATTAGCATTTCTATATACCAATAACAAACAAACTGAGAAAGAATATATGGAAACAATTCTATTTACAATAGTCTCTAAAAAATCAAATACCTAGGAGTAAACTTAACAAAATGTGTGAATGACCTCTACAAAGTGAACTACAAAACCCTGAAGAAAGAGATCGAGGAAGACTACAGAAGGTGGAGAGATCTCCAGTGCTCATGGTTTGGTAGAATCAATATAGTAAAAATGGCTATACTACCAAAAGCAATCTATATGTTTAATGCAATTCCCATCAAAATACCAATAACATTCATCACAGAGATTGAAAAATCTACCCAAAAATTCATTTGGAAACACAAGAGCCTGCAAATAGCCAATGCAATACTCAGCAAAAAGAGCAATGCTGGAGGTATCACAGTACCTGACTTCAAACTATATTACAAAGCAATAGCAATAAAAACAGCATGGTACTGGCATAAAAACAGACATGAAGACCAGTGGAACAGAATAGAGGACCCAGATATGAATCCACACAACTGTGCCCACCTTATTTTTGACAAAGGTGCTAAAAATACACAATAGAGAAAAGACAGCCTCTTCAACAAAAACTGCTGGGAAAACTGGTCAGCAATCTGCAAAAAACTGAGACTAGATCCATGTTTATCGCCCTGCACTAGTATCAACTCAAAATAGATCAAGGACCTAAATATCAGACCCAAAACTCTGAAGTTGGTAAAGGAAAGAGCAGGAAACACTCTGGAAGTAATAGGTATAGGCAAGGACTTCCTCATAGAACCCTAGTAGCTCAGTAACTAAGACAAAGGATGGACAAATGGGACTATATAAAATTAAAAAGATTCTGCACAATAAAAGAAATGGTCTCTAAACTAAAGAGACCACCCACAGAGTGGGAGAAAATATTTGCTGGCTATACATCAGACAAAGGACTGATGACCAGAATATACAGGGAACTTAAATAACTAAACTCTCCCAAAATCAATGAACCAATAAAGAAATGGGCAACTGAACTAAACAGAACTTTTTCAAAAGAAGAAATTCATATGGCCAAAAAACACATGCAAAAATGCTCACCATCTCTGGCCATAAAGGAAATGTAAATCAAAACCACACTAAGATTCCACCTCACCCCTGTTAGAATAGCCATCATCAAAAACACCACCAACAACAGGTGTTGGTGAGGATGTGGGGAAAAATAACACTCGTACACTGTTGGTGGGAATGCTAAATGGTGCAACCACTCTGGAAAAAAATTTGGAGACTTATTAAAAATCTAAAAATATACCTGCCATATGATCCAGCAATCCCACTCCTGGGGATATACCCAAAGGTATGAGACACAGGTTACTCCAGAGGCACCTGTACACCCATGTTAATTGCACTGCTATTCACAATAGCCATGTTATTTGAAACAGTCAAGATGCCCCACTAATGATGAATTGATTTAGAAAATGTGTTATTTATACACAATGGAATTTTACTCAGCCATGAAGAAGAATGAAATCTTATCATTCCCAAGTAAATGGATGGAACTGGAGAACATCATTCTGAGCGAGGTTAGTCAGGCTCAGAAGACCAAAAATCATATGTTCTCCCTCATATGCAGACTTTAGATCTAGGGCAAATACAACAATGTGGTTGGACTTGGGTCACATGATAAGGGGAGAGCACATATGGGAGTTAGCAGGATAGGTAAGAAACCCAAAACATGATAGTATTTGATGTCCCCACTGCAGAGAATCTAATACAGAAACCTTAAAGGGACAGAGGTCAATATGAGAAGGGGATCAGGAACTAGAGAAAAAGTCAGTTAGAGACAAATCAACTTGGGATGAAATACATTTGTACATGGAAGTAATGTTAGGAATCTCTCTGTATAGCTATCCTTAATTCAACTAGCAAAAACTCTTTGTCTTCTTATTATTGCTTATATTTTCTTTTCAACTAAATTAGAGATAAGGGCAGAACAGGTTCTGCCTGGAAGCAATGGGGGGTGTTTGGGGGGGAGAGGGAGTGGTCAAGAGGCAGGGGGAAGAAATGGCCCAAACAATGTATGCACAAGTAAATAAATGAATAATAAAAAACTGATATAAGTTGTAACATAAGAAAATAATCAGGTTTGGGATTAAGCTTCTAGGAATTATGTCCAAGTTCACAAAGCAAAGCTAGTCTAATAAGGAAATTCCTATCACTGTGGCTGCTCCTGGTGAGTGCTAAAGAAAACCCATACCACTCATCCCCTCCAAGCTTCAACTCCTTCAACAGAAGATGGACTAAAGCTCACTTGCTCAACTCTAAATAAGCTCTCACACTATTGGCTCTCAATGAATGAGATGAAGATGTGTATTTGTCTCCTGGCTTACCCTCTGACTACAAGTCAGCAACATAAATCAATTTTTGAGACAGAGTTATGTGCTAGAATTACAGACATGTGTCACCATGCCTAGCTGTGAAATATATATATAATATATATATATATATATATATATATATGCCACCATAAGATGAAAGTTATTCTTTTTACTGAAAAGTATTTAAAGCCATTTGCATCACAAGTATACTAGAAAAAGGACTGCTATGCTAAAGAAGCAGTGGCTATGACAAGGACTGATGGCTTCTACAGGGCTTATTAGAGGAAAGCACATATCTTCTGAAATCAATAAATGCACAAAACAAAAAGAAAAGCTTACTCTAAGCAACTACATGGGAAAAGGACTGAGAACTCATATTATTGGCTTAGAAACAATGTAGCAATTGTTTTGGTTCCTCACTAAATGCAAAAAAAATAATGAATTAAAGGCCTTTTATTTTGTGTTCACATTAGCTGTATTGGTAATTGTAGTTTTCTCTTTATGTGATGCTTTTATGTTGGTATTTGGATCTATATACTCTTACAGTTTGAATATCCCTACTCCAAACTCTGGAATCTGAAACTATTTGAGCACCAACATGATGCAGTAAGTGGAAAATTCCACATCTGACCTCACGTGATTGGTTGCAGTCAAAATGCAGCACACTAAAAATTTTGCATAAAATCACTTTCAGGTTATGTGGTTATGTGTATAAGATGCACATAAAGTATTTAGCCTTGGGTTCCATTCCCAAAATAACCCATTATATATATATATATATATATATATATGCAACTATTCCAAAATCTGAAATCTAAACTACTTCTAATACCAAGCATTTTAGATAAGGGATAGTAAACTTGTATAGTATTTGAATAATTCTTCTTTCAATTAACATATATAAAAATGAGCACTTTAAAATAATTGTTTTGCTTGAGTTTCTTGTTTTGGTAATTGTCAAGCAGGAATGAACAGTGTTTACCAACTCCTACTGTACAAGGAGTTCAGAAATTCCCTCTGTGTGGCTAATTTCTATTAATATTTTAGAGCTGATCCTAAATTCAGATGTTCCTAGAATCGAGTCTTTTGCCAGAAATCTTGCAGAAAAAATAAAATGTCTGGAGATGAGAAGTATGAAGTTCATTTTCTTAGTGTCCAAATTCATTAATAAATCTCTTTAAACAAAATTCATTTTATTTATTTCACCAAATGTCCACATATGGTCTCTGAGCAATAATACAATAATGACATTCTTAAGAAACATCTCATTATTAAAAATCACATTAAAAAGCAATTGTTTCAGTGTAAGAAAAGATTAGAACTAGTGGATTTCAGGGTCACAATTACCAGTAGCTACAAAGTAGTTCAATTAATGCAAATTTGATTCCCTAATTATGCAATCAATGTCAGAGCTGATTCAAGTTATGAAAAGTTGCCGGAAATGTGTCTATAATTATAAAAGCTAGTTACTCTTCCTCTCCATTTGCTTGCATTCCCATTCCTTTGAAAAGAACTAATGAAACCTGTCCTGACCCACCCTTTACAAGGAACAAAATACACTCAATCTATTGGCAATATCTAGCTGTTATATGAATGTAAAATATTACATTTTCTTGGCTACATAAGCTGAGACAGAACTAAAATAATAAAGCATTAATATTTAGACCAGTGAAATTCTTGGTTTGAGGGGGAGATTTGTCTACATTAGAAACCAAGCCTGTGTGGTGGACTGATAGTATTAAATCTCCAAGGAAAAAGCATCCCCGTCAACAAAAACTGCTGGGAAAACTGGTTAGCAGTCTGCAAAAAACTTAAACTAGGTCCATGTATATCACCCTATACCAATATTAACTCAAAATGGATCAAGGATCTTAACATCTGACCTCAAACTCTAAAGTTGGTACAGGAAAGAGTAGGAAATACTCTGGAGTTAGTAGGTATAGGTAAGAACTTTCTCAATGGAACCCCAGCAGCACAGCAACTAAGAGATAACATAGATAAATGGGACTTCATAAAACTAAATAGCTTCTGCTCATCAAAAGAAATGGTCTCTAAACTGAAGAGAACATCCACAGAGTGGGAGAAAATATTTTCCAGCTACACATCAGACAAAGGACTGATAACCAGAATATATAGGGAACTTAAAAAACTAAATTCTCCCAAAACTAATGAACCAATAAAGAAATGGGCAAGTGAACTAAACAGAACTTTCTCAAAAGAAGAAATTCGTATGTTCAAAAAACACATGAAAAAATGCTCACCATCTCTAGCAATAAAGGAAATGCAAATTAAAACCACACTAAGATTCCACCTCACCCCTGTTAGAACAGCCATCATCAAAAACACCACCAACAACAGGTGTTGGTGAGGATGTGGGGAAAAAGGAACCCTCTTACACTGTTGGTGGAAATATAAACTAGTACAACCACTCTGGAAAAAAATTTGGAGGCTACTCAAAAAGCTAAACATTGATCTACCATTTGATCCAGCAATACCACTCTTGGGGATATACCCAAAAGACTGTGACACAGGTTACTCCAGAGGCACCTGCACACTCATGTTTATTGCAGCACTATTCACAATAGCCAAGTTATGGAAGCAGCCAAGATGCCCCACCAGTGACAAATGGATTAAGAAAATGTGCTTTTTATACACAAAGGAATTTTATGCAGCCATGAAGAAGAACGAAATGTTATCATTCACTGGTAAATGGATGGAATTGGAGAACATTATTCTGAGTGAGGTTAGCCTGGCCCAAAAGACCAAAAATCGTATGCTCTCCCTCATATGGGGACATTAGATCAAGGGCAAACACAACAAGGGGATTGAACTTTGATCACAAGATAAAAGCGAGAGCACACAAGGGAGATATGAGGATAGGTAAGACACCTAAAAAATTAGCTAGCATTTGTTACCCTCAATGCAGAGAAACTAAAGCAGATACCTTAAAAGCAACTGAGGCCAATAGGAGAAGGGGACCAGGAACTAGAGAAAAGGTTAGATCAAAAAGAATTAACCTAGAAGGTAACACACATGCACAGGAAATCATTGTGAGTCAACTCCCTATATAGCTATCCTTATCTCAACTATCAAAAACCCTTGTTCCTTCCTATTATTGCTTATACTCTCTCTACAACAAAATTAGAAATAAGGGCAAAATAGTTTCTGCTGGGTATTGAGGGGAGGGGAGAGAGGGAGGGGGTAGGGTGGGTGGTAAGGGAGGGAGTGGGGGAAGGGGGAAGAAATGACCCAAGCATTGTATGCACATATGAATAATAAAAAAATAAAAATTAAAAAAAATAAATCTCCAAGACTATTTGTATAGGAACGAAAAGGGAGATAAGGGTGCTGGCATAAATTAGAAGAATTAATCTATGCAATGGGATGGAATATATCCATGCAATGGAATATAGTTCCAGTTAAAATAAACAGCATATGTCAACATAGATAAAACCCAGAAACACACTGTTGCTCATAAAAAATAAGTTGTAAAAGAACAAAGCAGAATTATGATGCCACTTCCTTAAAATTAAGATACACAAACTATTACATATTGCTCATGGAAATTTCTAAATAATGCAGGTTATTTAGATTTTATAAAATCATGGACTAGAAAAATCCACACTTATTTCAATAGTGATTTTCTTTAAGTACAAGTACAAAACTAGATGGGGGGCATCAAATGCATATGTAGTTATTTTATCCAGTAAAAAAAGACAAAAAGTAGTAGTCTTAGAGCCAGAGATATTTCTCAGTGGTAGAGTTCTTTCCTAGCATGCACAAGGCCTTAGGTTTGATCTCCAACACCACAAGAAAAAAAAAAGGAAGAAAATAGCTGTTTTTTCAAAGCATATATTTAAGGTAGAACATTTTTCTCAGTACATCCTAATAATACTGGTGACATAGGTTTCTAAACAGTCATTCAAAGTATATAATTATACACATTATTTGGTACACTGGCTTGAAGTTCTAAAGACAAAGTAAACATAATTATATAAAGCTCAACATGGAAACCAAAATGCTTTTAACCTTTCTTAAAAATCTTGAAAATTGAAGGACAGTTTTAAATTATTGCAGAGGAGAATTAGATAAAAATATGCCTAGACTTGTCTGTGAATTTTAGTAAAATTTAAGTGATTTGACCCTTGGTTGGCACTTGGGAATTTGAAAGATAGCAATAGGATTGAGATTGGAAAAAAATTTAGTGGTGATTTGTAACACTGTAAAAAGTTGAATAGAGCCAGATGTGGTGGTACATGTCTATAATCTCAGTACTTGGAAGGCTGAGGTAGGAGAATTATAAGTTTAAGAGCTATCTAGTGAAACTCTCCCTTCTCAAAAAATACAAAAAAAGAAAGAATGAAAAAAAAGAGAGAAAAAGAAGGAAATGAAATAAAGGGGAAAAACTGAGTGGAATTTTTCATGTACTATGAAAATGAATTTCTACCTTTGATTTTTTTTGAAATCATAGTAATTATGTGTGGTAGCACTCATTGACTCATGCTATTTAGAAGATCTGATTGCTGGATTTATTTACATTTAAATTACAAACTTCAAAAAAGTGAATCATTCTATAACACAGTGTTTTTGCCAATAAAACTTTTTTAAGGCACTAGCATATATGAAAAAACAATAAATCCCTTAGTAATAAAGAGTATGTGAAATTAGATATATGGTAGTTTGCCTACTTTTTTTTTTATTAAGAAAGTGAGAATCTCCAAGATTTAATGTTCAGGTCGTATATCTTAGGATAAGGAATCACTCACTGGTCTCTCATCCAGTAACACTTTGCATGCTAATATTATTGTCTTCTTTGTTGAAAGAGAAAATGAGACAGGAGTTTCCCAGGCTGACATAAATTTCAAGTGATTAACTGAAAACACAGCATCTCCTTAAAGAAACAGCTTAATAGACATATGGTTACTCTACCAGTTGGGGAAGTTCCAAAGGTTGCAAAATGGGAAGAGAACTAACATTTACTGAGTACCTACTATAGAAGTATGTGTGACTCTTCCATCAGTTTAATTATTTATCTTAACTCCTGTAACTTGTTATTATTACTCTCGAGAAAGGGCACCAATCACTGGCCTAATCCTCACTGGCTCTATTTTGTATCTTTAACTGTGTTTTCTCCAGTCACTCTTGTCTAGAATTACCTTGGATTCCAAAAAAAGACATGAGTGATTGATAAACATCCTATGACAAGGGAATGAATCAATCTCCAAAGTGTGTTTGTAAGACAGATGATCCCATGAGAACATCCCCTCAAATAACCACACGAAGACAGTTACCCGTGAGGGTGAGGCTGTGACCTGGAGCAGGAATAATAATCTCATGGGAACCAGATTGCTCCTTACAAGTGATGACAATGATAACAACTTCTCCAAAACCCCATGCAGAATCAGAATGGAGATAATGACCATTGACCTAACCAAGATTATCTGCTCTGTGGCTATGCAGACCCCAGCTGCTTCCTTGGTTTCCCTTTTCAGCAAAATCTCAAAGTTCCTGCTAGACCCTTGAGGGTGAACATGGGATCTCCAGTTCTCTTTATCTGTTCTTCCTAATACGGTCACATCAATTGAATCTACTTTCTCTTGCCTTCATCATTACTTATAATTTTTATTAATGTATTGGGATAGGTGACTGATCTTAGTCTCCTGGGATGCCTGGAAACAAGACTTTTTCCCCTAGTACTCTGGTAACACACTCATTTCACAAGTGAGAAAATGAGGTTCACTAGGGTTAAGTAGTTTGCCCATTATCACATGGGAAGTGCTGAGCCAGCATTTAAAGCTAGGGCTCTTTCTATACCTGCATGGGTTGTGAATGAGTCAGAATCAATAGAACTTGGGTTCAAACATTGATTTTTTTAGCTATTATTTTGCCATGGACACTTTTTGTGCAGTCTGATGAAGACTATGGAGTTCTCTTCAAAATAATACCTTTAAGTGCATATAATAAGATTATGTATACATAATTATATATATATAATATTACATATACATAATTTCAACAAAAGAACAATCCTCTAGCAGGAAAAGAATGGAAGGGAGGATAGCCTTTAAGAGAAGGTAAGAATTAGAAGTTCTCTGGTTATGCTAATCTAATCTAGCTAGGGAAAGAAATATTTCTCACAGATAGACTTTAGAACAGCTAGCTGAATACTAGGTAATTAGTAACTACTATTTGTGAAAAGGCTGGGCTCCTGACTAGTAAAGATCCCTATAGAACCCAAAGTCTTGAAGGAGACACTTTAGTATAAGTGTACAAATGAAAATGGAGTAGACCAGCAAAAAATAACCACCATAGTTTAATAACAGAGAGTGAGTAACCTTATTTATACCTGCCATTTGCCCATAACTGGAGTGTGTATATCCTTAATTCATTCCATGCTGTTGTAAGATTAGTTATGAATGAACTTACAGAGTGGTTGTGCCAGGTTACAGTGTCTAACAGGGTCTTCTAATGATAGCTGTATTGGTTTCCTAGTGCTGCTTTAACAAGATACACAAATTTTGTAGCTAAAAAAAAAAATACTATTTTACAGTTCTATAGTTCACAAGTCCAAAATAAGTCTCACTAGGCTGAAATTAAATTGCCAAAAAAGCATTTTCTGGAAGTTCTACTTGAGTTGCTGTTTCCTTGTCTTTTCTAGCTTCTAGAGTCTGCCCACATTCCCTGGTTGGCAACACATTCCTCTGTCTTCAAAGTCAGCACAGCATTGTCACCAATTAACTGAACATTCTTTTCTTTTTAAGTAGGATTATTAGATTTTTAAAAAATTATTCATTTATTCATATGTGCATACATTGTTTGGGTCATTTCTTCCCCCAGCTTTCCTCCCCTCCCCTCTCCCCCATCCCCCCTTCAGTTCCAGGCAGATCCTGTTCTGCCTTTATCACTAATTTTGTTGAAGAAAAGACACAAGCCTAATAAGGAAGACAAAGCAGTTTTTTTTGCTAGTTGAGTTGAGGATAGCTACATAGAAATATTCCTAGCATTGCTTTTGTGTACACATGTGTTATGACCCATGTTAATTGATCTCTAACTGATCTTTACACTGGTTACTGATCCCCTTCTCATGATAACTTCTGTCGATTTAAGGTTTTTGTATTAGCTCCTCTGAAGTGGGGACATAAACGCTTTCATGATTTGGGTTTTTTACCTATTCCTATATCTCCTGTATGTGCTCTCCCCTTGTCATGTGATTAAAGTCCAACCACATTTCTGCATTTGCCCTAGATCTAAACTTTGCATATGAGGGAGAACATACGATTTTTGGTCTTCTGAGCCTGGTTGACCTTGCTCAGAATGATGTTCTCCAGTTCCATCTACTTACCTGCAAATTATAAGATTTCATTCTTCTTCATGGCTGAGTAAAATTCCATTGTATATAAATACAACATTTTCTTGATCCATTCATCAGTAGTGGAGCATCTTGGTTGTTTCCATAACTTGGTTATTGTGAATAGTGCTGCAATAAACATGGGTGTGCAGGTGCCTCTGGAGTAACCTGTGTCACATTCCTTTGGGTATATTCCCAGGAGTGGGATTGCTGGATCATATGGCAGGTCTATGTTTAGATTTTTAAGAAGTCCCCGAATTTTTTTCCAGAGTGGTTGTACCAGTTTGCATTCCCACCAGCATTGTACAAGGGTTCATTTTTCCCCACATCCTCACCAACACCTGTTGTTGGTGGTGTTTTTGATGATGGCTATTCTAACAGGGATGAGGTAAAATCTTAGTGTGGTTTTGATTTGCATTTCCTTTATGGCCAGAGATGGTGAGCATTTTTTCATGTGGTTTTTGGCAATTTGAATTTCTTCTTTTGAGAAAGTTCTGTTTAGTTCAGTTGCCCATTTCTTTATTGGTTCATTGATTTTAGGAAAGTTTAGTTTCTTAAGTTCCCTGTATATTCTGGTTATCAGTCCCTTATCTGATGCAATCTGATGCATAGCTGGCAAATATTTTCTCTTACTCTGTGGGTGGCCTCTTTAGTTTGGAGACCATTTCTTTTGTTGTGCAGAAGCTCTTAAGTTTTATATAGTCCTATTAGTCCATCCTTTCTCTTAGTTGCTGGGCTATTGGGGTTGTATTGAGGAAGTCCCCGCCTATACCTATTACTTCCAGAGTGTTTCCTGCTCCATCCAGTAGTAACTTCAGAGCTTCAGGTCTGATATTTAGGTCCTTGATCCATTTTGAGTTGATACTAGTACAGGGGGATAGACATAAATCTAGTTTCAGTTTCTTGCAGATGGGTAAACACTTTTCCCAGCAACATTTGTTGAAGAGGCTGTCTTTTGTTTTTGGCATCTTTGTCAAAAATGAGGTGGGTATAGTTGTGTGGATTCATATCCGGGTCCTCTATTTTGTTCCACTGGTCTTCATGTCTGTTTTTATGCCAGTACCATGCTGTTTTTATTGCTATTGCTTTGTAATATAGTTTGAAGTCAGGTATTGTGATACCTCCAGCGTTGCTCTTTTTGCTGAGTATTGCCTTGGCTATTCATGGTCTCTTGTGTTTCCAAATGAACTTTAGGGTAGATTTTTCAATCTCTGTGATGAAAGTCATTGGGATTTTGATGGGAATTGCATCAAACATGTATATTTCTTTTGTAGTATAGCCATTTTTACTATGCTGATTCTACTGATCCATGAGCACTGGAGATCTTTCCATCTTCTGTAGTCTTCCTCAATCACTTTCTTCAGGGGTTTATAATTCTCCTTATAGAGGTCATTCACATCCTGTGCTAAATTTACTCCTAGGTATTTGATTTTTTGGGGGGCTATTGTGAATGGAATTGTTTCCATATATTCCTTCTCAGTTTTTTTGTTGTTGGTGTGTAGAAAAGCTAATGAGTTTTGTAAGTTGATTTTGTATCCTGCCACCTTACTGTAGCTGTTTATGGTGTCTAGCAGTTTTTGGGTAGAGTTTTTGGGTCTTTAATTATAGGATCATATCGACTGCAAATAAGGATATTTTGACAATTTCTTTACCTATGTGTATTTCTTTTATTTCTTCTTCTTGCTTAATTGCTCTGGCTAGAAATTCCAGTACTATTTTGAATAGGAGTAGGGATGGAAGGCACCCTAATCTTGTTCCTGGTTTTAGAGGGAATGGTTTCAGTTTTTCACCATTAAATATGATGTTGGCTGTAGGTTTGTCATATATAGCCTTTACAATGTTGAGGTACATTCCTTCTATTCCCAATTTTCTTAGAGCTTTTATTATGAAGTGGTGTTGGATCTTGTTGAAGGCTTTTTCTGCATCTATTGAGATGATCAAGTGGTTTTTGTCTTGGTTTCCATTGATATGCTGTATTAAATTTACAGATTTACATATGTTGAACCACCCCTGCAGAAAGCTGACTTGGTCATGGTGTATGATCTTTCTGATATGTTGTTGGATTTGGTTTGCCATTATTTTATTAAGGATTTTTGCATCAATATTTATTAAGGAAATTGGCTTGTAGTTCTCCTTTTTGGAGGTGTCTTTGTCTGGTTTTGGGATGAGAATTATATTGGTTTCATAAAATGAGTTAGGCAGTGTTCCTTCCCTTTCTATTTCATGGAATAGTTTAAGGAGAGTTGGTATTACTTCTTCTTTAAATGTCTGATAGATTGCAGCAGTGAATCCATCAGGTCCTGGACTTGTCTTTTTTGGGAGACTCTTTATTGCTGCTTCAATTTCTTTTTGTGTTATAGATCTATTCAGGTGATTAATATCTTCTTGGTTCAGTTTTGGGTGGTTGTAAGTTTCTAGAAATCTGTCCATTTCTTCAAGATTTTTGAATTTGTTAGAGTATAGGCTCTCAAAGTGGTCTCTGATTTCCTGTATTTCCATGGTGTTTGTTGTTATCCTCCCTTTTGCATTTCTGATTTTACTGACTTGGGTTTTTTCTGTCCTCATTTTAGTCAGGTTTGCCAGGGGTCTGTCAATCTTATTTTTTTTCAAAGAACCAGTTTTTTTTCATTGATTTTTTTGTATTTGTTTGTTTGTTTCTATTTCATTGATTTCAGCCCTTATCTTAATTATTTCTTTCCTTCTGCTTGTTTTGAATTTTGCTTGTTCTTGTTTTTCTATGAGTTTGAGCTCTAGTGTTAGGTCATTGATTTGAGATCTTTCTGTCCTTTTAATATATGCACACATGGCTATAAACTTTCCTCTTAGGACTGCCTTTGCTGTGTCCCATAGGTTATGGTAGGTCATGTTTGCATTTTATTAACTTCCAGGAACCTTTTAATTTCTTCTTTTATTTAATCAATGACCCATTCATCATTGAGTAATGTGTTGTTCAGCTTCCAATTGTTAGCATGTTTTTTTACTGTTGATTTTGTTGTTGATTTCTAGTTTTAATGCATTGTGATCAGATAGAGTGCATGGGATTATTTCTATTTTCTTATATTTGCTGAGGCTTGCTTTGTACCCTAAGATATGATCAATTTTGGAGAAGATTTCATGGGATGCTGAGAAGAATGTATATTGTACAGAAGTTGGATGAAATATTCTGTAGACATCAGCTAGGTCCATTTGATCTATGGTGTGATTTAGTTCTTGGGTTTCTTTATTGATGTTTTGTTTGGATGACCTATCTATTGGTGATAGGGGAGTATTAAGGTCTCCCACTGTCACTGTGTTGGAGTTTATATATGTTTTTAGGTCCTTCTGAGTATGTTTGATGAAATTGTGTGCATTGACATTGGGTGCACATAGGTTGATAATTGTTATTTCCTTTTGGTGTAGTTCCCCTTTTATTAGTATGGAGTGTCCTTCTTTATCTCATTTGGTCAATGTAAGTTTGAAGTCCACTTTGTCTGAGATAAGTATTGCTACCCCTGCCTGTTTTCGGGGTCCATTGTCTTGGTATATTCCAGCCTTTCACTTTCAGTTAGTGCTTATTTCTGTCAATGAGATGAGTCTCCTGTAGGCAGCAGATTGTTGGATCTTCCTTTTTAATCCAGTTTGCCAATTGGTGTCTTTTGATGGGGGAATTTAGTTCATTAACATTCAGTGTTAGTATTGATAAGTATGTGGTGATCCCTGTCATGTAGTTGTCTTTGTTGATTAAGATTTGATTGTGTACAGCTGAATCAATGTTACTTTTTACTTTTTGCCATTTCTTCCCCTGTGGTTTAGTATTGCCTGCCCTTTCATGATTTTGTTTGCTTTCATTTTCTGTGTGCAGAATCCCTTGAAGAATCTTTTGTAGTGGTGGCTGTGGTCATATATTGTTTTAGTTTCTGTTTATTATGGAAGACTTTTATTGGTCCATCTATTTTGAATGATAGTTTGCAGAGTAAAGTATCCTAGGTTTGCAGTTATTTTCATTCAGTTCCCAGAAGTCCTCACTCCATTCTCTTCTTGCTTTTAATGTTTCTGTTGAGACGTCTGCTGTGATTTTGATAGGTTCACCTTTGTATGTTATTTGTTTTTTCTCTCTTACAGTCTTCAATATTCTTTTTCTAGTCTCTGTACTTGTTGTTTTAATGATAATATGTCATGGGGTAGTTCTATTTTTGTCAGGTCTGTTCAGTGTTTTGGAGGCTTCCTGTGCTTGAATGGGCATAATTTTCCATAGATTTGGGAAATTTTCTTTTATTATTTTGTTGAATATATTATGCATTCCTTTTGCTTGCACTTCTTCTCCTTCTTCAATGCCCATGATTCTCAAGTTTGGTCTTTTGATGGAGTCAGTGAGTTCTTGCATTTTCTTTTCACAGGTCTTGAGTTGTTTAACTAATAGTTCTTCAGTTTTTCCTTTAATTACCATTTCATATTCAATTTTTGAGATTCTGTCTTCTGTTTGTTATATTCTGCTGGAATGGCCTTCCCTTTTGTTTTGTATTTGTTTCATTCTTTTTCTGAGGTTTTCCATATTGTTGGTTATTTCCTCTTTAATATTGTCAATTAGTGCCGTTAATTGGTTTATCTCTCTGTTTATGGTGATCTCAGCTTCAGTTTGGTGTTTATTTAGGGCTTCTATGATTTCATTTATTTATTTCTGTTTTTTCTCATATTCTTTGTTTTTGTTATCTTGAAATTTCTTGAGTGTTTCCTGTATGTTTTGGTTGACCATGTCTAGTAACATATCTATGAAATTCTCATTAATTACTTGTAGGATTTCTTCTTTCAGAATGTTCTTGTGGGCTTCATTGGGTTTCTTGGTATAGTTTACCTTTGTTTTGTTGGAGTTTGTATCTGGGTATCCGTTTTCTTCATTTTGCTCTAAATCCTGTACTACTTTGTTTTTGGGGGGAGAATGGTTTCCATCCCTTTTTCTTCTTCCCATTTTTCCACTAGGTAATGTTTCTATCCCTGGACTATGTGTAATTTAGTATTAGCTGGATTACAATATTAATGCTAACAAAATCAAGAGAGAAGGATAAAAAAGAGAAAGAGGAGGAAAGATAAAAAGAAGAGAGAAGAGAGGAAAAAAATGGGAGAGATGGTGGGTGATCAAACAGCAAACCAGGCAGCCAAACCCCTTAAAGAGGAGGAAAAAATAAAAAGAAAAAAAAATCACCAGTTCTGGAACAGTAAAATTGCAGGCAGTCTTAGTTGTTCTGTTACTCCTTTAGCATCCAGTCTTGTCTGTGTGTCTCTTAGGCATGTTTCGAGTCCTCTAGTGGTGGCCCCAGAGGAAGCCTGGTGGAGTGGTTATTTGGAAGGCCTGTAAAGCTGGGGCCTGGCTACCCTGGAGGGGTGGGGATCCCCCGGTGGCTAGGGGATGTAGCTGTCTCATGACAAGCTGGTGCCAAGCTCCAGGAGGCAGGGATCCTAGCAGGGCATGGCTCCAGTCATTCTATAAGGAGCTAGGGTCCAGCAGGGTTTGAGGCACAGGGAGCCTGAGGGGCAGGTATTTTGGCAGTGTGTGGAAACAGTCATCCCACATGGAGCTGGGGCCTAGCAGGGCCAGAGGGATGTGAGGCTCAAGGGGCAGGAATCCTGGTGGGGTGTGGGTCCGGTTCGAGCTGGGGTCCAGCACAGCGGAGGGGTAGGGATCCCAGTGGTGTGTGGATCCAGCATGGCCCAAGAGGCAGGGGTCCTGGCAGGGCATGGAATCAGCTGGCGCAGCCCAAGGGGTGGAGAGCCTGGCAGAATGGAACAGCAGCTCTGCAGTCCTATGGGGTGGGGACTTGGCAGGCTGGCTGTTCTTTTATTAGATAGTAGCATGACGAAGCCTTCCACAATCTAAGGGTTTAGAATGCCTTATTTTTGGCTCTCTCTGGTGCTTTACCTTGGCTAAGCATGTCTCCAGTGTCTCAGCAGGGTCCCTGGTTCAGGAGCTCACGAGGACTGCGGCTCTGTCTCAGTCTCCATCTTGAAGATCCTTCCCTGGTCTGTTCACTGACTGAACATTCTTGTGCTCAATTCAGATAGAGATCATGACTAGGCAAAATGCAGCTCCCTTAGTGTTAGCAGTTCTGAGTTTTTAAGTGCAGAAAGTTCTCAGTTACTACTGCTAGCAGCTTAGTTGCTTTCTCAGCAGCTGGAACCAGCAACTCCTGGCTTTTCTTTGTTGCTTGCCATCACTCTCTGGCTATTAATTACCTTTAGTGTTACCTGCCCCACTTGTTGGCCATTTTCCATACCAGCAGCCTTTATTGTTACCAGCTCTGTGCAACTGGCCCTGCTTGCTCTACTCTAGAAAGAAGTCATAAACAGGCAAAACAAAACCATCCATATGAGGCTTTATTGGGGCTTATGGTGTAGCATAAGGAGAAGCTGTACATGGATTTACCCCATGAGGGTGAGATGAGTGCTACTTACATAGATAAAAGGGTGAACTCATGGATGCACACAGTCTCCATGGGTTGGGAATATGCTCCTTGCAGATGGAATGGGGACACGTGAAGCGGATGCAGAGTGGTGGAGTTATCTGGATGGGTTGTGGAACAGAGACATCTAAGGTGTTGCAGGGCATTTGACGCTCTTGGGAAGAACTGAAACTTCCTCCTCTCAGCATCTACAAATCTTACAGATTTTGAGGGGGTGGTATTTTCTGACTAGAACAATGATACTTCAGTAACTTCTCTATATAGGAAAGACATTTCCAGGGAGTATTCAACTCTGAAGATTTTCCTCTCTATATCCCAATGAAGACAGTTCATATAACTTTTACACCTATAGAGCAAACAACATTAAATTAACAGTGAAAGGAACTGGGAGTTCATACAGCTCATAAGATGGGAAACTAAAAGATCTTAAGCTCCAGAAATTCATGCATGCATGCTGTTGTATATTAAAACCAGAGAAGCCTTCATAAGGCCTTCTTTCAACTGCCTCCTCCATGCGTTCTTCCAGTTTTGACCTCAGTGATCTACTCTGGTCTGCTTTTGTAATCCGACCATTTCACTGTGACAACATTTACCATTCTATATTGAATCTATCTCTTTACAAATGTGTCTTCTTTACTAAAATGGAAGAACCTCAGGAGCACAGACAATAGTGTCTTTGTCTAGTGACGCAACAGCAAGACAGTACTTGGGCAAATTAGGCATTCAATACGTACTGTTGATTTAGCCTGCATTCATTCAGTTTGACAAGTTTCCCATTGAAAAAAATCCCTGCACAATGACCTTTTTGTATTTTATGTTACAGATATTATATATACCAAATTCATTACCTTAGGAATTCCCATGGACAGAGTTTAGAGGATCCACAAAATCCCTGAATGTATGCACAAAGTGTAGGTATATGTAAAAAGAAAAAAAAAAGATCATTTTCAGCAATGTTATCTCACAGGTAGAGTGTTCTGATCATCTTGTCATCTCTTGCTCCACTCCTGCAAGGAGTATTACACATACTTAGACATCTTCGACAGGGTGAAGGTTCAGCCTCACATGGAGCAGAATAAAAGATGGTGGTCGAATGTTTTCAAGCAGCAATTGGCTATCTTAAATGTGTCACTGTTGAATGGCCACAGTTACTTTTTCCATGATGAAGTCTAATTGCTTTGGGTTACAGTTTCCATTTTCAAGCTGGCCTGGGGAAATAGTGTCTATCTACATTAGCCTTTCCTGGAAGTCATTTGTAGTATAGTTTTGGTGCCAACTGCATTACAAAAATGTTGATGGCCAGTATTTTGGCCTGTGATAATTAGGTACTTTCAGTGTTAGAACTGCCAAGCTGTTAATTAGTTTGATGTAAGGACTACACATCCACTTTTTATTTTCATCCTGATCTGCCAGCATTATCCTCTTTTAAAGTAGGTCTCTGCAAAAGTGATTTGAGAAGTGCTTGTTTTCACAAAATAATTATCATGGATTAGTGAGTTATGAACAGCTGCCTGTTATGAGAGCTGATTTAGTCCATTACGTGAAGCATGAACTACGGCATCATCGGTGTACAGAGAATTATGAGAAATCCACTTTACCGTGCTCTGACAGCAGCACAGCAAGTCAATGTGGAGCTCTGGGACTAAGAAAACCTCACTTTCATAGAACATTGATATCAAATGGTTTCTTGATTAGCAGAGAAAAGGTGAATATATAAAAAATCAAGTCTAATAGCTAAAAGGAAGCTAGGATTCTTATTTCTTCACTGCAGATGTATTGATTTTTCTTCTGTTTCCATTGTCTATTCTAAAATATAAATAGTGTTAAGCAAAAGTTGACTACAATGACCCTGCCTCATGGGATTAGGATTCCTAATGCATGTCCATGCCTTTACTGATATATTTTAAGATTTAAGATTGAGATTGCTGAGTTGGCATCTGGTCAAATAATCATTACAATTGAAAATGGCATGGCTCTGACAGCATAGTCCTTGAGCACATTTGAAACTAAGAAATGACTGAGGCTGCAGCATGTGTGACAGTCATTATTCCAGAAGAGATAATCTATGTAGTATAATGCCTAGGATTGGCAAACAATGAGTGTTATAATCCTGATACAAAATAATGGTAAAAATGCTAATAGCAACAGTGATAATGTTGTTGTTGACAAACATAGTGTAATACCCAATCCTCAAATTTAATTATTATTAAATAATCATGGCAGAGAGCATTGCATAATGAAATTGGTTTAGACACAGAGGATGTCATGAGTCTGAGTCCTAGACCTGCTTGTCCACTCATTTTTATGGTCTTAACAAGGTCAATAGTTTCTCAAACTTAAAACAGAGATGAGAATGAGTATTAATTGTAAGAAGACAGTAGACACAAGGAAGCTTATTGAGGTGATAGAAATGTGGTCATGATTGTAAGGCTTTCTGAGAAGTACATTTTCTAAGAAGTATTGAATTATATACTTAAATGGGTAGATTTGAAGGCACATATAAATTATATGTCAATAAATTTGCTAAAAGGATGAAGGTGCTTTTTTAACAACATATCCTATTCTCAAAGACTTCACAACCTAAAGTTTAATATAAACAAATAATTTTTCAATTATTCTTTCACTGTAATATAAACTATACATTATAATATTTATTCAGTGCCAGGCTTGGTTATAAGTACTTTATATACTTTAATGCTTTTTAATCATTATAACTAACATCATTCCCCCTTTCAGAGAGAAATCTGTTTTTGCAGACCTCTGGAGAACACAAATCATTTAATGGTGGAGCTGAAACTCAAACCCAGGCCGTTTAAGCTCTAGAGTGTGTCCTCTTAACCAGTACCCTAAGAGACTTTTCAATGACAGTGGCATAAAAATAGAACGTGTTCTACAACAGCTTCAAATGGTCAAGAAAGGCCTTTTCAAAAGAGCTATGAAATATATGCTAAAGAATGGAGTTTGCCAAACAACGAAATATAGGGAACATCATTCTAATCTGAGAAAATAATGTGTAAGAACACAAAGTAAAGAAATCATAGACTCTGAGCTCCCATCCAGCTCTAAAATTCTGGAAATTATTTGAAATGATATGAACAGAAGCAATCTAAGAGATAATTTTTAGATACAGTGGACATAACAGTTTTTTTTAAGTCCAAAATTTTTTACTACTTCATGACAAAAATGTTCTTTTTTCCACATCTTATATTGTCTGTTGCAGATGTAGAAAAAGAAAATTTATTTATAATTTCACATGGCTTAATGTTATGGTACAATTTTTCCTTTATGAATTCTCTGATACAGAGGAGACAAAAAACATGACAATTTCTATCCTGGGTACTAAAAGGACTCCTATGGTACAGTCACTTGGGACTCCTCAGGCCCTTGCAAAGTCATTGTCTTAGTTGAATCTCAACCAGAGGGGCAGCAGTGTCCAAAGGACGTGAAAATAACAACTGCAGGAGGCAAGTCCAGTCTAAATTCAGTGAGGAGTGCTTTACTGAGGTGGTCTTGTTTATAGACATGTGACCCTATAGAACACTTTACCAAGATTAAGAGATATATCAGCAAAGTGTTGCACTTAAGATCTCTATAGGATTTAAGTCTCTTATCCACTTCTCACTAATTAATTAATGGGGTTTTTTTGTATCATCTCTAATTTATCAATTCATCTAACTTTCTGATTCCTTTTTCAGGGTCATTTGCTATTATCCTTATTTCAGTTTTACTTCCTTATTTTTGGTTGATTTTGTTAAATTCTTTCGTTAAAAATCTTAGCTTATTTGCTTTTTTCCAATTGTCAATTAAATGTGGTAAAGCAATCTAATTGTTGTTAAAGCATAGCTTTGGTCACAATTTTAAGTTTTAATCACAGTAAGTTGTGATTAGCTTGATGAACCAGTGAGACAAACGTGAAGGTTATTTTCTTTAATTCTTGATTTTAGTGATGACTCTCCTTTCTTATCTTTTATTGACATGTTGGCCAGATTTCATACTATTTTTATTTATCAAAACTCAGTCAAGTTGTAAACTTTTAGCTAATTTTGGTGAATTTGGTAGTACAAAGAGAAAAATTCATCAGCTCAAGTAAGCATTGTATGAAAGTGACAGGAGAAAGCAACACAAGGAGAAGAATCTTGTAGGAGAAAATGGAATACAAAACTGTTCAAAATAAACAGTGCTCAGTATGGTCTAGCTTACTGTGTGGTATTGATAAAAAATATCCACAAAGGAGTAATAATCTTTTTGAGCAAATCATTCAAAATAGATGGGGACCACATTCTAGATCAGGGTTTTATATAGGTTTTCTGCAAAGGACTGAAGAGTAAATACTTTCAAATTTGCAAGTCATATAATTTCTGTAGCAGCTACTAAACTCTGTCCTTGTAGCAGGAACTCAGCCATAGACAACAAGCAAACAAATGGATGTGGCTATGTTCCAATAAAACTTTATTTTCTAAAATTGGCAGGCAACTTGATTTAATCTGAGGACATAGTTTGCAGTCTTGTTCTACATTATTGTGTATAAGAGACATGAATATTAATAAAAGAAAAGAATGTTATTTTGAAAAAACAGGCAAGAGTATAAAAAATAAATATGTTCTGATTTTGTTCAAATTGGATTCAGAAAGGGAAAGAAATTCCAGCCCTTTGAAGCGATGGGACTCTGGGACCTTGATTCCACTGGCATTTAACTATTTGCTTCCCACTTGACTCTCTAACCATGAAAGAACACTGGCAATGTCATTTCTATCTTTAGCAATGCTTGAGAAATTTATGACTTAGGAAGGAAGTAAATTCCTTGGAAAAAGTGGAGCAAACTCAGCAATGAGGAGAGCTAGCACTGACCCATCTGAATAGAACATAAAGTCCAGGAGTACAAGAAAGAGGAGCTAAGGATATGACCTCATCGCTCATGTATGTGTACTCCTAACCTCAGTAAGCAGGGGACCTCAGAAAGTCACCCTGAATTCCTACTTACAATAAGTTGTTCATATGAGGGTGGAGTTTATTGACCCCCTTGTTTCACATGAATTGCTCTCTTCTCTTCCATCCATTTTTTTAACAATACACCTCTTGACACTATTTGTGATGCTGCAGAGGTATTGCCCAATTGACATGTGGATCCATGCTTGGCTTGAAGTCACTGTGATAAACAGGTTTTGTCTTTCTCTAGGTGTCTCTCCATGTAAATTGATGACGGCTGCCCAGGAAAATAGGCTGGGCCAGAGAACATGAAAAGAGATTAGTTTAAGTGTGACAAGGCCACAATCTGTAACAAGGAGCATATATCATTGTTACACAAGAGAATCACAGATGCCAGGAAGACACTTTCTGCTTGGGAAAGGTCTCCACTCCATGGCTGACAGTTCAGGCCTCCTTAGATCAACTCTTGTTCCCTACTAAAAAGCTCTTTTATTCAAATTTGACAAAATAATTACTACTACCATTTGGCTTTGAATGGCTCAATTATGGTCGCAGTCACTTGGTGTAGTAATTACTACAATTATAGTTTGGGCCCAAGGCCAGTTCCATCTTTCCTCTCTTTCCCATAGAAGTAAGGAGAGGCAATTTTTATAGAAAAATAGATAGTGATTCAGGAGCCAGGTTGTAACAATTCATTTTAAATGACCCCAGTCAATGGGAAAATAAAACTGAATAGTCTGGCTGAGAATAAGGCTAAATTTTTTTCTTGCTCTTTAAGAAAACTGATACCCTAAAACTATGCTTAGTTTCTCTGGATAATTCTAGTAAATCCATGAATGAAGCAAAACCCTTTTTTATTTTATACAGTTGTTATGATATTAGCCATATTAGAATTTGTTATTAGGTAGCTGTTGTTTAATTCAAGGTGTTTTGGTTTAACTAGAGAAAATATCCTGGGTTCTTAACATCTTCCCAGGTTGGAAAGAAGAAAGCATTAAGGAGGTATATAGATTTAGAGATTTTGAGGCCATAGTTTACTACATTTGGGGGCTTTATTAGAGTTTTGTTCTAAAAGTCCTCAGTACACAGGAAATAATGTTTAATCATATAAAGAACATTGGAATATTTTATTTTTATTTTTATATTTGCTTTTTGATGGCACTGGGGTAGGAACTCCAGGCCTCATACTTGCTAAGCAAGTGCTCTTACCACTTGATCAGCTTCACCAGTCCACACTGGCAAATTTTAAACTCTGGCTCTGCCATTTTTTCCCTACATAACCTTGGTTAAGTCACTTAATTTTAACAGCCTTATTTCTTCATCTCTAAGTAGGAATTAATATTTCCTGTGTTTGTGAGAATCAAATGAAGTACCAAAAAGAAAAAAGGAAGAAAATAATGCAACAAATAGAAAATACCTAAAAATATGGTAGGTATTAATTGAACTATATCAATAATCACTTTAAATGTGAAGGATCTAACTATACCAATAAAAACAGAAAAGAGTGAATAGAAAAATAAGGCCCAGTTACATGTTGTCTACAAGAAACCCACTTTAAAAATAAAGAATTAAATTAAAAGTAAAAAGATGGAGAATGTATACCATACTAACACTAATAAAAGGAAGCTGAAGTAGTTATATTAATTTAAAACAAAGCAAACATCAGATCAATGAAAATGATCAGAAATAAATAGGGACATTATGTAATAATAAAGAGCTCTGTTCTCCAAGAAAACATCAGCCCAGCATCAAAATCTATGAGGCATAACCTGATAAACCTGCAAGGAAAATAAGACAGCTGCATTATTACAGTTGGAGACTTCAATACCATCCCTCTTTTCAGTAACTGATAGATCAAGCAGGCAAAAAAACCAGTAAGGATATGGCTGTCCTGAGCCCCACTGTTAATCAAATTGACCTATTTGACATTTATAGAACAGCCCATCCAACAACAGCATGTTGTACATTCTTCTCAAGTTCATACAGAACATTTACCAAGACAGAATACATTCTGGCCCATAAAACACACCTGGACAAATTAAAAGGACAGAAATCCAAGAAAATATGCTCTCATAGCATAATGCAATTAAAGTAGAAACAAATAACAGAAAGAAAACTGGAAAATCTCCAAATAAATGGAGAACAAGGAACCATAAGAAACACAGAACTGAAACAAAGCACATGTTCATGAAGTTGTAGTCACTGTTATCTTTGTGTGGTGGTGAAGGTGTGTATTAGTCAGCACTATGTTAGTACAATGAGATTCTTGAGACAGCTAACTTACAAAGACGATAGATTTTTTAGGTGGGGGGTGGTCTGGGGTTTGAACTCAAGGCCTCACACTTGCTAAGCATGTGCTCTACCACTTGAGCCATACCTCCAGCCTGAAAAGAGATTTCTTAGCTCCTAATTTTGTAAGTTCAAAGTCAAAATTCAGTTACCCCATTGGTTCAGTTTCTAGTGAGGGTGGCACATGGTACCACTTCACAGAGGGAGTACATGTATGAGCAAGTGGTTCCATCTTGAACCAGGAAGCAGAGACAGAGAGAGACTGGACTCTTCAGTCTCTTTCTAGGGCACATCCCAATTACTCAAGGACCTCCCACTAAGTCTCAACTCTTAAGAGTTCCACACCATCTCCCAACACTGCCAACCTGGACACCAAACCTCTAACATATGAATTTGATATCCAAATCATATCAGGGGGTTACCTTGGAAAGAGAAGCAGTGTTCTGTTGTTAATAAAGAGGGAAGTTTTAAGGTTAGGACCAAGTTTCATTTTTCTCAGTTAGAAGTAAGCCAGCAAGAATTCTGTTCTACTCTCTTGCAAAAGCTGGTAAATACAGGTAATTCTCATAATTTTTGAAATCGGTATTTACACATTTTTCCTTTTCCCAAAATTTTTTTGTACCTCAAAAAATCATTATAGCATTTTTAGGGTGGACATGCAAAGCAGTGAAATCTTTGTGTCACTCAACTTATGCCTTTGTAACTAGGAAAAATCTTTTAACACATTACCTTCTTCTTTAGGTTCTCATATTGTGAGTGGGGTTATCCTTTATATGATCTATTTAGTGACTTTTTAAATTACATTTTTGCACTTTTTGTTGGTGATTTTACTACTTAAAATGGTCTCCAAACATATTGCTGAAATGCTGTCTAGGTTTTCAAAGTACAAGAAACCAGGATGTGCTTTATAAGGAAAATACATGCATCAGATGAGTTCAATTCAGGCATGTGTTATAAAATTATTGGCTATAAGTTTGATTTGAATCAATTAGCACACATATTAATTACAGTGTCTCTAAGATAACACTGATAAAAAATAAGATTATGTATTATTCACTGATGCAAATGTTCCTAGGGGCTTAGGAAACCTAATTCTGTATCTCCCCCAGGAGCAATGATTCAGTATTTGTTAATTCAGTGTTTGTGATGACTTTATAGAACATATCTTAAACAATGAGACTCTAAATACCATTGTTGATGTCTATTATGTATTGAACACTGTGATATTTTATATAAACAATTTAAATTTTTAAAAATTTTTTTAAAAAAGTAAATGTGTTGAACAGTGTATACAAGGATTCTCTCCATGTCTGAATTCTTCTAAGCAATGAGTGGCCAGAGTTTTGGAGCTGATCAAGTTTTTGGTCTTGCAGAAGAAAGAATTCAGGGGTAGATACACAGGAGGAAGAATTATACATAGTGGGGTTTATTAGAAAAAGAGATAGTACACTATTAAAGAAGTTAAAAACAGAAAATCTAATCAAGTGATTGAATGTCCCAAATTTTCAGGGTGTTAAGAATTTGTAATCACCAGTTAATCAGTATGTCAAGAAGATGTACATAATTGTGAATTTTCCCAGGAAGAGTATAGACAAGGAGGAGATTACCTTACAAGACCCATTTAGAACCAAAATGGTGATTCCCAAGTCAGCAAATACAAAATATCTGACTATCTTTGGGTAAACATTTGGTAGGATTGAAACAAATAGAATTGAGGTATGGCAGATGCAGAACAAGCTTGATAGTGGGATGTCTTAGCAATTAGACAGGATGTTTTACAGAGTAGTTGGATAGTGATAGAATTACCTGGGTAACAAGATAACAGAATGCTTTCATCTGAGTCAACAGCTATCATGATAGCAGGATTAAAAAAGGAATATAGTTTGCTTTTTCTGGGTGGTTGTTGGGCTGATTTTATCTTCCTCCCTAAGACCATTTCATGAGTATCCAGTTATGTGTTCAAAGACCCTACCCTTCTTTCCTCATGGAACTTATATTCTAGTAAGAGCAGAAAAGAAATAGATTCATATTTGGATAATATATTGGTGTTGATAGGTGCTATGAAGAAAACTTACATGTTCTGACATACAGGATAAGTAAATAAAACACAGAGAAGGCAATTAAGTTGCTTACAAAAAGTAAATCGAAATAAATATGTCAAAACTCAAGGTTAGATTTTCTTGCTTTAAAGCTCATGCTTATTTAGGTCCTTTAAACTTGATTTTTCTTATGAATATACATGTTATAGCTTATTGGTAGAACTGCTACAGCTCCAGTGAGGAAACTGTCTCAAAACAATAATTTTATGCTCTAGAACAGTGGTTCCCAACTAGGGAACAATTATGACAATATCTGGAGATATTTTTGGTTGAGGGAGAAGTGCCTCTGGAATCTATATGTAGAGACCAGGGCACTTAACATTCATGGCACATAAAAATTATCTGACCTGTCTCACACAGAAACTGCTCCAAGGCCATGGAGTAATCCAAAAGAGCCAGAGGTCAGGTGAGAAAATAAAAGACCTTCTCTCTTAGCTACCAATGATCCAGTCAGTTGCTTAGCATCACTTTGCGATGGCCATTTTCATATCTTCCTTAGCATGAAATACTTTCATTTGGATGTCAGTGCATGCCCCTCCAAACAACATTTTCCCTTCCAGGCTGCTTCAGATTTTTGAGAATTTAGGAATTGAACAGGAAAAATAAGAAGAAAAAGGAAAGAAGAAATTGATGGAGGAAAAAATTTAAATGGACCAAAATATAAGCAGCCAAAAAGCCAAAAAAGAGAAACTTGGATGGTCCTTCCTTATGTTCACTTTCTTCTTTCTCTTTTCTTCTCCTCCATCCTTCCTCCAACTCTCCCTCTTCTCCCTCCCTTCCTTTCTTTCAGCATTATTTACTGTTTATTTTTTTCTATGATAGGTACTGTGTGAGTAGGTGAGAATTTCTGAAAGAATTTATTAAGCATTGCATTTTACAAAGAAGTTTTACCATCTATTACCTTGTTTGAAACCTCATGTAGACTTAATTTTACAGATGAGGCTCAGGGAGCACACATGTACTTCCTCAAGGTGATATTACAGGAGCTCTGTTCATTCTTTTATGTAGTGCTTGTGTAGGTATGAAGGTTTAAAGTGATATGTGGCTTGGTATTGCCCTACAGTTGCAAGGTATCAGAACTGGTGTCTATTTTGGTTTAGACAATCACACAAATCACATTTTTAAAAAGAGAGGTGTGCTGTATTGGCTATTATTAATGAAACCATCTAAAAATAACACTAAGACATCTGTTCTATTACATAACTATTGGGTGCCAAACATTATCACAAAGTAGATTATCTAATGCCTTCCAAATATCCTATTGTCTAGGTTGGTTTCATCTTGACTCTAAAGGGTTGAATAGCCTGGGTAAGCATAACTGAACTTAAAAGACTATGGCAGTTATAAAAGCAACAGAAAATAAAAGTGTTTTATTTTAAGTGAATTTCCAATTTTTTTTGTCAGTATTAACTGCTATTTAGCTATGGATAAGTAAAAGGAAGGCGTGAAACAATTCATAATTTTTTCTATGATTTTGGAGCCAAAAAGTTGGTATACAAACAACCAAGATGTTGATTAGCCTACAGTTGCATATATTCTAGAAGTTTTATTCTTACCTTTCATTAAACAAGAAAGTGACAATTTCTGATTAAATAATTTAAAATCCAAATATTAATATTAGACCAAGAACTCTTATTTAGGGGAATTCATTCATCAGGAAAAGCTGTATTCTTCCTAGCACTCCTGCTTTCTTCTGAGTCAGACCACTTGTTAAGAGTATTGGCTCTGATCTATTAGAACATGCAAGGATTCTGACCACCTCCACATCATGGATTTAAATTATCTTATTCACTCACTACATCTTAAAGTCACTTGGGATACTGCTGGGAAATAGAGATACCAAGCTTCATGGAAAACATGGTGCTGTATCTTTTTCTCCAGTCCATAACAGAACTTGTCCTGTGTTCTAAGTTCTGTTTCTAAGGCAAACAAAACAGTAATTATCCACTGAAACCAAATTAATCCAGCAGCTGAGGCTTGAATGAGTGCAGGCACTCTAACTCTTCTGTAGGCAAATTTGGTAAGTAATGTGATTTCTATCATTTCTTCTTTTCAAGGTGAATAAAGACTTGGTGAAAACACTACCTCTGGAAAGGATGGCTTGAAACCTCAACAAAAGAAATGAAAGTTAAGCACTGGGCTATATTTATTTTAAAAGTAATACAAATAGCTTATAGCGTGTAACTTGGATGGCTCTAGACACAAGCAGGCTATTTTAATTGAGTAAGCAGGTAGTATTCAGAACTGGATGGAAATGAGCTTGAAGAGAATAGAAATGAGAAGTTTCAAAACATTAAATCTTGTAAATGGGCTAGTTCCTAATATTTGTGTGTGAAGAGTAAGTATAAAAATGGAGAACCCCCTCACCATCATGTTCCTTTCCTCTGCTGTCTGGCACCATAAGTAGCCTCTGGTACCCTAGTCTCCATGCACAAATTCTATCCACCAGCCTCTTGTTCACCCCTTGAGTCTAGGTTTGTGTACTTTGGCCTGTGGTCTGTCCTTGACTGTGAGCATAGATCTAGGCTTTTGCAGCATCTGGAAGAATTGTTTGGGCAGGAAACTAAGTCCTAGGAACCAAGAGCATCATTCATGGGGATGACACAAAAATCCCTTGGTCCATGGATTCACCTGTCATGTGAAGGAGCCCAGATGGGAGAGTTCTCAAGGGAGTTTTAAATTGAAGAGCCAGGATAGAGAGCCTCATTGATAGGGTCAGAGGAGAGGACCATGTAGGGGGTGGAGGGAAATTAGACTTAGGGCATTAAGTTATTATTAAGACTAATATTTTTAAGTTATACCATGAAAGATTTTATCTAGAAGCAAGAAAAACCTTCTTTTACCCTTACTAAGTGGGAGTGAGCAGTGAAGCGGAATGAGCTGTGTCTTAGAGAACAAAACCCTGTGAGGAAGTGTTGGAGCAGCAAGCAGGTAACAATCCACTGCAGGATTACATGAGGGATTTCTGCACTAATTGGACATGGAGCAGACAATAGTTATGCAAACTTGATCTTTATGGTGATGGGAGGAATTCTTAGAACCATATTTGAGAGTCGCAGATGATGTGCAGTGCTGAGGAGGGTGAGAGGTTGACACAGGGTAAGTTATGTTTAACATGGTGCATTTTTTTGTTTGTGTGTGGCACTGGTGATTTTAACCCAGGACCTTGACCACACATTTCTGGCCCTTCGTATTTTGTATTTGAGATCAAATTTCACAAATTTTGCACAGGCTGGCTTTGAATTTATGATTCTCTTCGCTCTGCTTTCTGAGTATCTAGAATTACAGGAATGAACCACTGTGCCCATGCAACACATTGTACTCCCATGTATGCTTTTACTAGATGAGTTATTTACTTTCAAAAGTATAGAAAATCATGAAACGTGATCTCCGAAATTCCTTCCAGCTGTAGGATTTTATGAGCTTAGTAAACTAGATTCCGTCATTGAAAAATGTCAAAGATAATGAGAAGTCAGACTGACAAATATTCACCACTAAAAATTTGGGTGGGCCCTTTTTCATCAAACATTTCGTTCTAAAATGCTCAAAATGAGTACACTATGATTTTGTGGTACAATTTTTTTTAAAAAACTAGTGCATTTAGCACAATTTGGTTTATGTTAAGATATATGATTTTATTTTCAATTAGTTTTGTAATTAGAAAAAAATACATATTCATGGTCTAAAACATTAAGCACTATAACTTGGAAGCTACCAAGACCTTTTTTCTAGCCCTTACACCAAATTCCACTATCTGATACAGTATTAACATTCCTTTTCTGTCTGCCCAGAATTTTTTTTTATTTATATGCAAACTTCTGTTATTTATGTCTGTCTTTTTTGAATTAGGATTTTAATCAAGTAGCAATTAATACTAAAGATGTATAATATATGTACATTATATAAATAATTATAATAAAGTGAATGCTTAGTACTCACTACCAGACTAGGGAGCAAAATGTATCCAATACCCTCTGATGACCTCTGGACTTCTCTTGACATCATTTCTCTCCTCCTCCAACACCTTATATTAAACACTATCTTCGATTCTCTTCAATTATAGATTTACAATTTCTATTTCTTTCTTTACAAATAAATTTCCTCCATAATAATGCATTGAAATTTTATATTATTTTTAAATATATATATAAGATAAAATATTATGATCATCTTTTTACCTTCTTGCTTATTTTAAAATTATTTTTACATTGAATCTGATTAATTCTTTTTTAAGTCTTTTTTTTTCCCCTTTCAAGTTTGTATGCAGTTCACTCTTATTATTTTAGTGGTCACAATGGACATTTTAACATAGCTATTTAACTGTGTCTAAATAAATATCTCCACTTTCCAAATGAAATGAAAACGTTAGAATATTTTGGGTTCAGCTATTCATCCTTTCACCTTTCACACTATTCTTTTTTGTGTTAAAGATTTGTTTAATTTTAATCTCACAATACAGACATTTATAATATTGTTCTATAGACTGCTTAGATGGATCCATCAGTTTACCAGTTTTTGCTCACCATTCTGTCATCTACCTCAAACATATTTTCTAGTCATTTTTGAGTCATTTTCTTCCTTAGCTACATCTTTTGCACATTTAGAGGTTGGTCAGTATTTAACTTTTTCAGGTTTTAGTTTCTCTCAAATGTTTTTTCTCAAATTCTATCAAATTTTGACCTAATTCTTGAAAGCCACTTGTATTGATTACATAATTGCAGAGTGAAAAACTTTGTTTCAATCAATACTTTGAAGATATGGTCACCTTTTTTTTCTGGCTTGCATAATAGCAATTGAAAAGTCATTTCATCTTTAGTATACTGCAATTTCACTTTGAAGTATTTTGATGTGGATTTCTTTTCATTTAGTTACAATTTCATTGTAATTCTGAAACTGATTATTTTCATATTTTACACATTCTGGAAAGTTTGCTATACATATCTCTTTGAATATTGCCTTTCATTAATTCTATTATTTCTAAGAATCTTAAGCTTTCTCATTTCATTCTTATTGTCTTTAATCTGTCTTCCAGAGTTCTATCTCTGTGTGTCTCTGTGTTGCAGTCTATGTAATTTGTTTAGATCTCTATTATAGCACACTAAAGAACTCTGTTTATTCTGTTGTTTATTTAATCCACGCATTTTAAAATTTTATTACTTACAATTTTTATTTCTCAAAATCCTATTTGGCTTATGTTTCAAATCACTCTGGCCATATTTTGTAGAAGTTTCTGGGTAATACTTTCAAAACCATTTTCTTTCTTTGACCACATCTGACTTATACATATCCAGATTGTCTTAGAAGCCTCATTTGTTGCCTACAATTTCTGTGGACTCAGGCCAACGATGGTCTAGTTCTTGTTTGTAAATGATTTTTCATTGAGAACTCAATTTATGGAAAATTTGTCATGAGACCTGGGTATAAATTGAACTACTCTGTCAAGAATTTGGATTTTCCTTCACCAATTGCCTGGGGTCACTATAAAACTCAAAATAAATAAGACTTTAGACATTTTTAGCAAAATACTGCTTGAACTTAATGTATAGACATACTTGTGTCAAGTTACAAAATATTTGCTAAGATTCCTTGCTGACTCCTATGGGGGTGGCCTTATTTTTCTAATTTACTTTTTTTGGGGTGAGAATTAAATATTTTAACACACAAATTTATGAAGAAGTCTCTTATTGGATATCTGATCTGAATAGAGTCCATTTATTGTCCCCTGTCATCTGCAGAATGAACACTAGGTGTGGGCGGCTCATTTATTCTCTGCATTCTTATCTGTAATGTTTTTCAGTTATGAGAATTTTGTTATATGATATATATTTTTTAATGTATATATTATAGCTATATTTTGCTTTCCCTATGGGAGAATTTTTCACTGTGTTTAGTAGTTCACAATGATACCAGAAATTAATAGTTATTCTCTAAGGGTTTTTCTTGTTGTTTGTTTGAGACTAGATCTTGCTACGTATTCCAGGCTGGCATGAACTTGCCTCCTCCTTTGCCTACTTAGTGCTGGAATTAGAGGCATGTGCTACCATGCACAGCTCACCAAGAGTTTATAATAGTCTTTCATACTTCTATGTAAATGAAACTTAGTTTTCATTTAACAATATATTCAATCATCTTCTTTTATTAGTATGAATAGGTTTGCCTTCTTTTGAATTGCGATCTAATATTACATACTATGGATGATACATCATTTTTAATACACCCATTAATGATGGATATTTAGGTTGTTTTCAGGTTTTTTTTGTTATTACCAGAAAAAAATGATCGACTACATATTTTGGTTATTTGTATATTAGGCTAAATCTATAGAGTCAGAATTGCTAGGTCAAAGAATATGATATTTAAATTTTAATGTTCATTTCCAATTTTCTTTTCAGAGTTTGGAACAACAATTTTGAAAAAGAGAAAATCAGTGTGCCTGTTTCCTCATTGTTTTATATACATTGAGTTTTATGTGCACTTCATTATTAATTTGATAAATAGCTTGTTTCTTAGCACTAATTCCATGGAGATAGAACATGCTAAAATATGCATGGGATGTTGTTAATAGATATTTTTCTTGTAAGATGAAGAATTGATTTGAAGCAATTGTTCTCAAATTCAGCTCTGAAATATAGTCTGCTCAGGGCAATGGCAGTAGATCTGTCATCTGACTGTGAGTGTCCTAACTGTTTGGAGGGTGTTCACAGTGACACTGACTGGAATCTTGATTCCAGCAACAGAAGTAATGGCTCTTTGCATTCTAGATCAAGGAAGAAATCCATGCCTTCTCCCAGCACAGAGCAATTTCTTTCTCAATGTTATTCTCCCAGACTGGAGAATAACCACAAGGAAGATTTAGTGTTTGTTCCCTCAGAGGAGGAAAGCTATGTGGGGTTTTCTCAAAAAAGTTTTCACAGTCTGAGCCCTGACGATATCAAAAAGAAAATCAGGCCATTGGGAGAGCTGACAATCCAAGACTTACTGAGGGAGTTTGGGGTTACTGGGAAGTTCCGGCCAAACTCCATGTCCTTGGGACACTTTAGAGATCAGGTGGTTATGAAGTTCAGGCGAGCTCTCTATTACTCTGGAATCTGGGTGAAATACGTCCGAGGCTACAGACTTGAAAAGCACTTTTCAGCTAATTATTTCAAAAAAAATCCAGGTAGCCTACATCGGCTGGTTCCTTGGCTGAAACGGGAACTAACAGCTGTTTATGGAGATTATGGCTACACAGTGAAAAATATTCTAGATGCCATCCTCCATCTCATGAAAGAATATGATTTAGACAGTGAATCCTTCATTCACCTTCTGGAGCCCTATCTCCTACAACATACCCACCACTTCCTGCATGAGTTTATCAGTTTTGTTCATTCACCTTATAACATGGAAACTTATGACCGGCGAGCCATCTATCAATGTCCTTCTGCTTCAACATGGGTGAGAAACAAGTCCATTGTTTCAGCTCCAGTTCTGCTTAAGAACTATGCTGCAGCCACATCTCAGCATGACACAGAGCACTCTAATGATACCCAGGTTCAATGGGATAATGAGGAGAGGCCTCAGTCTGACTTGAAGCAGTTTTCAAATAGTAACTCTGCTTTGAAAAAATCTAAAATCCCACTAGCCCATCATAAAACAGCAAGCAAAATCCATGTTTCGACCAAAGACAAGCCAGAATCAGATGATCACAAAAGTACAGTTTCTAGTAATAATATTCTCCTGAATAGGTCTCCACCAAAGGAAAGAGGTCCAGGTGTACTGAATTGCAAAAAATATGCTCAAGAGGAAAAGACAGAAGGGATAAAGTTACTTCCTGGTTATGTCCAGGATCTGCAAATGAGTGAAACAACTGTCTGCACATTCAGGAACCCAGCAATTTCAAATCAGGTGCAACCTCAGAAATATGATCTAAGAGAAAAAAGGCCTTTGAACAGTGGCAAGAAGATACATTTCCAGGCAAAAGAAGCAGAAAAAAACAAACATTCAGAATCACCAAATTTTTTTCAAAGATTGCCCAGAGGAAGATCCTTGGTAAGTTGCAAATCCAGAGAGAGAGACCCCTCTTGGAGTTGTATCTCAGAAAATGCCCTTTCTCCTAAGAAAGATGGTAGAAAGTTGAGTTCTTACAGAAAAAAGAGGACAAAGAGCAGAGAGTCTCTCCAATTTGTAGAAATTGGCTCACAGTCCAGTGGAAGAACCCGAAGGCGATCAAGATCCACTTCTTACAGATCCAAATCCTGGTGTGTTGGACCTAGAAAGAGATCTGTAAGCAGAGATTTGAGTAATCTTAATCTGAGTGGTAGTCACAGAAGGGAACGCTTAACCCAGTTATGTTGTGAGCCTTCAAAAGAAAATGTGTATGGCCAAGGGTCAAACTATGAGAGGGCATCTTTGTCCCCACTCCAATTTGTGAAGCTTCCTTCAACTACTAGGAAGAGGCCCAACTGGCATTCTAAAGATGAAGGGGCTTCCCAAACCAGAAGCCACTGTGGCAGCCTCACAGGCCTACAGACTGAGAAACACAGAAACCCAAGTAAACAGGAGATGAAGCAAAAGAACATGTTTCCTAGAGTGAGAAGAACCAGAGCAGTTAGGCAGAAAAAAACCAAATGCCAATTTACAGATATGCAAACCAAGGAGAAATTCAGTGACGAATTGTGGGATCTGGATGATATAAGGCAAATGAGAAGTCTTTCTGAATGTGCCCCTGCCTGCAGGAGGCAAACTGAAAGAGAACAGAATTCAAGTCTTCAGAAACATCACAGAGCCAAGAATGAATGCAGAAGAGACATAGTATCAGGGACATAGAGGTGCAAATTGTTTTGAAAGGCAAATCCATCTACTTAGCTAGCTACCAAAGATATTTGATAGTATGAATACAATCTGAAAGCATTACTAAAAGTATTTATCACATTACTTTGTAACTGGAACAAAAATGCTGGTGATTCAATTCAAAGATCCTGTTGGAGACAAATGCATACTATTAAATTATCCACATATGTAAATATTATTTGTCTACTTTTTTAAGTGAATATAATTCTTAAAATATTTGAATTGTTTTTAGTTTTTCTAGATTTATCTATGAAGACTGACTACCCAAAGTGGTGAACACTGAAAAGACTATACTAACAATAGTAGTATAAGTTACTTAAGTTATACATATTAAGTATGCTGCTAAACAAAGGTTATTTTTCCACATAATATATATTCAGGTCTTTTTGTGTTTCAGACTTAATGCATTTTTAGTCTCTGGAAAAGGAGACAAAGTCACTGTCTTACAATAAAGTCCTGGGGACTTCACAGTTTACCTGTGGAGATAGTTATAAATAAATCAGTAAAAATGAATAGCTATAGGATTTTTGATATATATTAATAGTACATAGTGGAAGGGTTTCAGTATGAAATTTCTATACATGCATATAATGTATTTTGATTATATTATCCCCTCTATTTCTCCTTCTTATCTTCTCATCCTCCCTCCTCCTTTCCCTTTCCCATTCCACCTCCCTAGTAGTCCCCATTTTACTTTCATGACCTTGGTTTTTGTTTTGTTTTATTTTGTTTTGCCCTAGTTTCCACAAATGACAGAAAACATGCAATATTTGTTTTGTGTGACTATTTTAATTATCATGATGATCTCCAGTTCCATCCAATTTCCTATAAACTACATAATTTCATTCCTCTTAGTGACTAAGTAAGATTCCATTGTGTACATGAAGCACATTTTCTTTATCCATTTATCTGTTGATGGGTACTTCAGCTAATTCTATAGCCTGTCTACGTCCCTCCCCTGAAAATTGCACCTGCATATATCCTGACATGTAGATCTTCATGTATGTTTTCAGATAACTGATTACCAGTAGTCTGGTCTGTTTATAGTGATTACACCTAATCCAAGGTAATCATAGTATTTTGTCCCTCAGCCACACAACTGGTAAGTCCAATGGTGGCTAAGTTATAGTACTTCCCTGGAATTTTTCAAGCTGTTTCTGAGAAAAGGGATCATTCTTTCTTCCTGGTGGCAGATGATGAAAGATTCAAAGCTTAGACACCATCAGGAGCTATATTTCTCAATTTGTGAAGAAGATCACTTTAAGGTAAAAAGAGCAGAAAGGTAACAGAGAGAGAAAAACTAAGATAAGTTATAAGGAGAAAGTCTGGGCGGCAGGACCTGGACCTTCTTGAACTTAAGCTGTCATCGCCCTTCATGTGGTTTCATAGTTTTAACTTTTGCCTAAGTTTTGTGAGTCAATACATTTCCTCTGTGCCTCCCTTTTTAAATCAAGGCTTTTCAGTCTCTTGCAATCAAGCAATACACTGGGAAGTCTACCAGGAAACAGACAAGAAGCAACAGTTCTCGGGAGGTTTCTGAAGGCATGTTATAAAGTCCTAAAGAATGAGTAGTAGTTTGCCAGCTGAATTTGTTGGGAAGGGCTATCAAGAGATAGAAATGACTCAAAGAAAAGAAAGAAAAATGAAAATTTCCAGAACTTTCTTTGTAGTATATCTGGGAATTCCTAAGAAATACACTGAGAAGAGAGGGTGATGCCAAATTTTAAACAGGAATGAAATCAGAAATCGGGCTACTGTTAAGTTCATAGTAGTCACTAAGCATGTAAACTTAGCTCAGGACTCAAACTTATTACTTTTCAAACATTTTATTTATTTTAAAAATAATCAAGACATGTTCTTGCAAAAATCTCAAGATAGCAGACACAAATTTGTTCTAATACCTTCAGCTATAAACAGTGCCATATTTCTTTTTTTAATGCCCCACTTTCAGCAAGTTGAGTGAACAATCTATTATTGACCATGAGCTAAACTATTCATAGCAAAAATTTGCAAGAATATGCACAAAGTCCTGAAATTAGGAATAGGAAATCAATTGTAGCACTTCAAAACACCACCATTTAGCATCAGTTCATTTAACTGTACACTTCTGAGCCAGCAATGTTACACTGCATTCAAAGATGTAGAGGATCTGTATAGGTAGGGAAAACCAAAGTGGACATTTAAATAGACGGTGAGTACTATCTAGAAGGAATACTTCTCTGAATGCCTTGGAAAGCACACACACAAATCCTATATGGTATTACTTTAATTTATACTTTATATAGATGAAGAAACCTAGCTAAGTGTTGCTATTGACACCTGAATTAAAACCCAGATGGCCCCAACTTCAGAATCAAGTATCTTAAATCACAATTTAACACTACTTATTTTTTTGTTGTTGTTATATTCCTTTCACCCTGTGGTAAACATACTCACAAACACTATGTCATTTTACTTCAACCACAAGTGAATAAGGTTGGTTTAATTATGCTTGTGCTTTCAATGAAGAAAATGAGTTCCAGAGAGATGATATTATAACAAACAGCAGAGCTGAGAGCCAACTGTAGGTCTAACTGCACATGCTTTGAGTTTTTATGGCTCATTATGGTTGACTGAGATTTTCAAATCTAACTCAGAAAAACTTACAACCCTTAATCACCTAGTTTTCCCTGCTACTGAGAACACATTTTCATTCAGAGACCAGAATGCTAACATAACCATGGAAGGTAAGGTGCTAAGGGGTCACTTCTATTTATTTATAAGATTAAAAACTAATTCCTCTTCCAAGTTCACCCTGAATTGTCCCTTTCATGCTAATGTGGTTCATCTCTGCCAGCCAACAGGAAGATGGTGACTGATTTTCAATACACATGCTTAAGTTCACACAGTACTTTCTGTGGCATGTGGGTCAGTGAAACCTTAGAAGTCCAGGGCCAGTTGTTCTCTCTGTCCTTGACTTGTGCTTTTTTTTGCTGATGCTTCTGGAGGTACACTTCATTTATCAAATAAAAAACACATGAGGAGAAATAAGTTATCTGAAGATACTTGAGAGTCGTTGACAGGGGTGAATACAAAAGCAAATGGTCTACTAATACTTATACCTTTCTATTTTGTATATTTTAGCTAATGTGCGTTTATCAATCCCAGCAGATACTGCATAGGAAAGGCTTTCCATCTGTCCTGTTCAGTGTATGGTCCTAACTGGCTTCCACAATTCTTCATTCTCTTTCTCCAGATAATTATCCACTGCTACTGACATTCTAATAAACAAGTTTATTCATGTACTTCTCCTGCCTAAAATTATCTACTCTTTCCCTATTTCAGAGAGGATATAATACACATTATTTAGTCTTGCAAGTGTGGACCATCAGTCTCAACCCATTCCTCAATCCTTTAGTCACAAAAGACAAATCACACAAAGACATTCAAACACATATACCATGCACAAGGATATACATACACACACCATGAAATATGCATATCTGCATATACTGCCTCTTACCAATAGAACAGATTGCTTCTTTCCTGTTTTAGACAAATGTATTCCCCTCACACTTACTCCAGTATCTTCTTCAATATGAGAATTGTTCAATAAGCATATTTCTTCTAATAGGTCTGGTATTATTGAAATGTCTGATCTTCAATAAGTTAACTTCTTTATAACTCAGTTTTCACATCTGCTAAATGAAACTGATTCAATCACTTTTCAAACTTTGATATTCTGTAAATAATGTCTGTTTGGTTATATATATATATATATATATATATATTTATTTATTTATTTATTTATATTACTGCCTTGCATCTGAACCCACCTGACATTTCTCTCTGCCAGTGATTTTGATGGACTCATTGTTCATACTTGCCTAGCCTTCTTTATCACAATTCTGCAGTCTAGGTGGATTTTGAGTTGCTTATGGCTTGTAATACAATTTGGACTAGAGTATCTCTAAATTTCATTCAATATCTAATAGTCTATGAATCTTTGATTTTTTTATTTAATTAAGTCAAATAGTTACACAAAATAGCGAACTACTGGAAATATTGTTCAATTAAAATGAATTTTGTCACACATTAATAAGTGATCCAATGTAAGGCTGTAGGACATTGGAGATGCTGTCATGTACAGTTTTGCCTCATTGACATGATTTACTAATGTGAACATGGGTGCTTTCAGTAATTTCCATAATAGTTCAATCATAAAGTTGATTAGTGCATTGACAGGTTTTAAAAAATATTAAGCTTCATAACAAATATAAATATTTTACATAGCAAGACTGGGAGCAGTGGCTCATGCCTGCAATCCCAGCTACTTGGGAAGTAGAGATTGGAAGGATACTGGTTCTAGACCCACTCAGGAAAAAAGTTAGTGAGATTCCATGTCAACAAACAAGCAGGGCATAATGGTACATGTGTGTAATCCCAGCTAAGTAGGAGGTATAAGTGGGAGAATCACAGTCTCAGGCCAATGCAAGCAAAAACACAAGATTCTATCTGAAAATAACCTAAGTAAAAAGGGCTAGGACATGGCTCAAATGGTAGAGTACCTGCCTGGCAAGTATGAGGCTCTGAGTTCCATCTCCAGTACTACAAAAGAGTTTTATATATCAAATAAAATATATTTTGAAATATGAAGATTCTGCATACAAACATATAATTTATCAAGAAGTCAGAAGAATAAGATACATATATGCAGTCTGGGTATTAACACAAGCAAGGAAAGGATGCAACAGCTAAAGTGTAGATGCAAGACCATGATCCTTGCTTCACTCTCTAAGGCTTCTCCAATCTCTACTGTAACAGGTTCCCCACCCCATATATTCCCCATTCCACAAAATCAATAGAATGTCAGTTCCTCCATTAGGCCAGGGCATTTTTCATCATCAAACAAACTTTTTAGCTTTCTTTGCTCCACTCTTGTTTAGAGAACACATTCTAGAATCCATTCAAAGGACACCCTCTCTTCAAAGTTTTCCTTGATGTTTTCCCAAGTGTCAAGCTGTTAGAAGTGAACAATCACTTCTTTGTGCCTGGGAGTTTCTATTATAATACCAACAATATCTATTTTGCTATTTTTATCTTTTGAGTCTGAGCCCACTTTCCATTTTCCCTACTCTGAGAATGACTGTCTTTAAGACAAGGCTAAGCTTGACACATAGAAAGTGCTCAGTGAATGCTAGCTGGATAAATGCATGGAGCAGGGTACACAGCAAAGTGTTAGATGTGAGATGTGTGGGATAAGTGGTTGTAAGAGCATTATGAGGAATATTGACTCAAGTTGGGTCCCTGCCATAAAATCCAATGTAATCTATTCCAGCCACTCTTCTGTAATAGAACCTAAAAGTAAGCCAACTGTGTCCAGACAAAGGAAAGCCCAAGGAGATACTAAAGGATGCCCTTAGATAATCATTGTATGGTAATATGAAGGTCTCTGTGGTTTATATCAGAGCACACTTGCTACTTGATAGAAAGTCAGAATCACAGGCCTCAGTCCAAATCAGAATCAATATTATCCTTTCAGTGATTCATGTATACATTATTTTGAGAAACAATTCTTTAAAACAACATCTGTGCACTGAATTCCAGCTAGAAATTATGGTTTTACTCAAATATTTTTTCAGTGCTGAGGATCAAATCCAGGACCTCATGTATGCAATGCAAATCCTTTACCATTGAGCTGTGACTCCATTCCTCACAATTTTAAAGTATAAATCTGCTGTTGTGTGGTAGGCAATGGTAGTGATTGTAGCAAACAAGATTTTAAAGCAAACAAAAAATTGAGACTGATAGTAATAATGTAAGCAGAATCCAATTGATGAATTTAAGTATTTGGACCTTATTTTAAACCATTTGAATGAGTTCTTCTTTAGAAAAAAATATTTACCCATAAACTATATATAAACTTTTACATTATTTTGTAAAAATGGATGGCCCATGTTATGCTTGGAAAGTATATGTGAGCGTTTATGTCAAGGCAGAAATGCCTTGGTAGAATAGGTTTTTAAATCTATTAGGATTTTAAAATGACTGAAAACATAGATACCAAAGACTGATTGTTGGATTTAAATGCTTACTCTATACTTAACTGTGTGACCACAATCAAGTTATGTAAAATCTCCATTTTTCAGTTTCCTCATCTATAAATAGGCTTAAAAGTAGACCTAACACAAAGGGTTGTTAAGAAAAGTCAATATATGTAAAATTCTTAAACCAGTGCTTGTCACATAGTGATATGTAGGTAGGTAGATACCGAAAGAGAGGGAGAGTGAGAGACAGCATATAAGGAAACAAAGGTTGTTCCAGAAATAAGAATTAACCCACCATAAAAATCAAAGAATGTGGACTGGCAGAGTGGCTCACAAGCGTGAGACCTTGAGTTCAAACCACAGTACAGCCCCACCCCCCAAAAAAAAGTTGAAGAGTATATTAGTCAGTGTTCTCAGGAGAACCAGAGCCAGTATGATATAAATAAATAATAGATGATAGATAGATAGCTAAATAGAGATAGAGATATATACACACAGAGAGAAAGAGAGAGAGAGAGGAAGAGAGAGAGAGAGTATATTAGATAGTTGAAGCTGAGAAGTACTGTGTGGTATGTTCAGTACAAAATGAAACTTGTTTGAAGTACTTAGAACAAAAGAAGATGATAGTGTAACTCCCAGTCCCAGGTCAAAGACCAAAGATTGTGACTGGTATAAGTTCTAGAATCCAAAAGCCAGAAAAACAGTAGCTCCAAAGATCAAGAGCAGATGATGGGTGACCCATCTCAAGGAGAGTAGAGAATTCCCCCTTCCTCTTTTTATTTTATTTTATTTTATTATTCATATGTGCATACAAGGCTTGGGTCATTTCTCCCCCGTCCCCCCACCCCCTCCCTTACCACCCACTCTGCCCCCTCCCTCTCTCCCCTCCCCTCAATACCCAGCAGAAACTATTTCGCCCTTATTTCTAATTTTGTTGTAGAGAAAGTATAAGCAATAATAGGAAGGAACAAGGGTTTTTACTGGTTGAGATAAGGATAGCTATACAGGGAGTTGACTCACATTAATTTCCTATGCTTGTGTGTTACCTTCTAGGTTAATTCTTTTTGATCTCACCTTTTCTCTAGTTCCTGATCCCCTTTTCCTATTGGCCTCAGTTGCTTTTAAGGTATCTGCTTTAGTTTCTCTGCGTTAAGGGCAACAAATGCTAGCTAATTTTTTAGGTGTCTTACCTATCCTCACCCCTCCCTTGTGTGCTCTCGCTTTTATCATGTGCCTCTTCTTCTTATGTCTGGCCTCCATCAGACTTGATGCTTGCCCACATTGGTGTTGTGGACCTTCTTTACTCATCTGTGGATGCAAGTGCATCTCTTCCAGAAACCACCTCAAAACACATTTAGAAATAATATTTTGCCAGCTATCTGGGCATCTCTTAGCCAATTCAAGTTGAAACATAAAATTTATTATCACAAAAATTCAGAGAATAGAGAAGGGCAAATAGACAATTGTGATGTGATTAGCATGATTCTAGGTTTAGAACATGAACAATTTGGGAAACGGAAGACATTCAGGAGGATCAGTTTACCTTAAAGGGAACAGTCAGAAAAGAAAGAACATCAATTATTGAGTAGATACAATGTGCCAAGAATAGTGTAGTAGCCTTTAAATATCAGCTGCTTTGACCCTCAAGTCCCTAATAAGGCTGATACCATTGACCATGTATTATACATGTGGAAACTGGGATAAAGAGAAACTAAATTAATTATTTGAGGTTAAAAAAATAGAAAGTAGTGTGAGTATGTGAGTGTGTGAATGTCTGTGTGTGAATGAGCATGCAGGCAGGTGGTAGTGTGGCTGGCATGGAGCCTGAGAAGGATTCTGTAGATGCCTTCCCACTGCCTCTCTCTCCCTGCTAGAACCAAGTCCCTTCAACTTGAGACTGGAGGCCCAACCAGAGAGTTATAATGGCTAGTGAGAAAGTGAGCAAATGAAAAGAGAAGTAGGTGACCACTGATGACATGTCCCTGTAAATTTACAAGTGGGCCTCTGTGATAGAGAAAGGGGGATAATTAAAAACACAAATATGAAGAAAAGCAAAAATGAAGGGTGGCTCAGAGGTGATCACTCTGGAGAACAGCTCCTCCCCAGGAATGATAGACATTCTGGAGGATAATAGCAACCAAAACTTCAGAGCAGACACCTCCTGTATCAAACAGGAGAATAGCTGCAACTCTAGCCTGGCTCCAGAGCCCAATGCAGCTATCCCCAGCAATGGCACCAAAACCAAAGTATATAGGGCACAGACCAAAGGGAAGGAGCATCCTGGAGCTGAAGATACTTCTGATAGCAAAATTCATGGCCTTCAATGGAAAACTTGATGAACAGTTCAGAAAACATAGAATGGCAGCCATCTGCAGAGTTTGGGCTGGCCACAGAGATGTCCTCGATCTCTCAGGATTTGCAAGGAGTGCTGGGCTCTAAAAAAAAATGTAGCTGGAGGTCTTTCAATAGAACTCCAAAGAGATCTACATCTCTGTGTTCTGCTAAGTTAAATCCTCTGGTTCATGTTTCATGGCAGGTACCACAGCAGACTTAATTCTGGTTGCCCAAGCAATTCCTCTTGGATGCAAACAGAAATACTAATATTTTAAGTTTATGAAGTGCAAATCCAAGAAAACCTAGAACAGCTTAACTTCTCAGGCACTTAAGAAGTCTGATGAGAAGCAAAATGCTCATACCTTGATGTGACTGTTCTTGGGGACGGGGATTGACAGCTCACAAGTGTCTGCACACTGTCTCAGAAGTCAAGGTTACATTTGTTTCATCTGTTAACAACCAATTCCCAACCCCCACTTGTCCAATTAAAAATAGGCTATTTGTGGGTAGTTCCACTCATTAATTTACTTTTCCTGGAGGGAGGAGGCTTTTCACAGAAGAATTCAACCAATTCTTCTGCTTTCTTTTTTTGTAATTTGTTACAAAAAAACATGCAAAAGCATGTTTTCTGCTTTTGCACCTCTCTTTGCAAAATGTCCACTGAGTTTGGTTGGGTCAGCAGCTGCCACCTTGCTGGCCTTATCTCCTTCCTATCCCAGGACTTCTTTGGAGAAGGAGCTGCAGGACAGCTAAGTCATTAAGCCTGCTGGGTTTCAGGGAGAGGTGGGTTCTTGGGCACACCCTGAGGTGGGTGAGGTAGACATCAACTTCCAGTACCCCAGTGCTGGCCTTCTTCATTCAGGCTATTCTTCTCAGATCCTTAGGGTTATGGGGGCTTAATGTTTATAAGCCCACAATGACCCAGATAGACATGCAAAGCCCTTAGATCCTCTGGCAGTTCTACTCTACTGCTCTTACTGTCACCACAAACTCTGACTCTACGTTCTCTGGGACCTCTGAAGATGAAATGACTTTTCTGGAAGATGGCAAGTTTGTCTCCTTAAGGGGATGGACAACACAGAGAATAGGAGGAAAGAATGGCACTGAACCTTCTCACAGGACATTGCTAGGATTTCAAATCCACAGAAAGCTGCCACCCTCCAGATCTACCTTTACCAGAAACTCCCTTCCCCAGCAAGATTGCAGTCAGTGGAAATCCACATGCTCTTGTTTCATGTTCTGACTCTTAGTCCCAACAAGTGGATGGAGTCTCATTCCCAAAACCAGGGAGTAGGGCTTGATGGCTAGGCCATAAAAGCCAGAAACAAGGCACCAAGGAGCTGGTAAGATTTGCGCACCCTTCAGAAATTAACCAAGACTCCCCTTTTTCTCCATCCCACCTGTGGCCAGACAGCTTCCTCTCTCTCAGTAGAGATACTCTCTTGAACAAACTATCTGCCTGTGGAATTCCAAGGCCTGGTTTGCTCATAATTATAAGGTCTCCTCAGATCTTAAACTTGTCCTAAGCTTTCTTTACTGCATTGGAGTTTTAACTCCCTTCAAGTTGTGTGCTGGGTAGGACAGGGAGGAATGCTGTTGGTTTGGTATTGGTTTTGCAAATTGGTGCATATTCAGGTACTTAACCTTTGATGTATGGATCTTTTTGCTGGCCACCATGGGAAGTGTCTGCCAGATTCTATTTTCTAAGAGTTTCTTAGGATGAAACTCCTATTTTTTTCAAGGGTCCCTTTCCATTTCTTGTACTTCAAGAGGAATGAAATATTCTTGAATTTCAAATAACTTGTGCAAAATGTCCCATGAAATAAGTTTAAAAAAAACTTTGAAAATCTTGACATTGAGGATAGCAATGCTAAAAGGGACACTTAAACAATGGGCAGGAATATAAAACAGGTTAAGGGGGGGTAATAGTGGGAGGAGGAGGGTAAAGGAAGGTAAATATGGCTAATGTACTTTTTACACATTTATGAATTTGGAAACATTGAAACCTGTCAAAGTCATTTTAAGAAGGAGGAGGGGAGAAGGGAGAATAGTGGATGGTTTGAGCCAAACGGGGGTACATTGTATGCATACATGGAAAATCACAGCATTGCCACCTGTACAACTATTATATATATACTAATAAAAATATTAAAAAGATTAATAATTATAACAAAAAATCTCAAAAACAACAAAACAAAAGCAAACTTCACTTATACATATCAGAAGTACAGATAGATCCTAATACAGTGATAATGGGAGACTTCAATATCACACTATCACCAATGGATAGGTCATCCATACAAAAAAATCAGTGAAGAAACCTCACTAGGCCAAATGGATTTAACAGACTTCTGTAGACTATGTCATCCAGGAGCAGCATAATACTCACTATTCTCAGCAGTCCATCGAGCTTTCTCCAAAATAGATAAAAATTTAGGAAACAAAAGAAGTCTTAACAAATATAAAAAGTTGAAATAACTCTTTGTGTTCTACCAGATCACAATGGAATAAAGCTACAACATAACAACAAAAGAGACTACAGAAAATATTCAAATGCACATAGGTTGAAAAACACATTGTAAATGACCAGTGGGTCATTGAAAAATTAAGGAGGGTAATCAAAAAGTTCCTAGAATCTAATGAAAATGAAAACACCACCTACCAGAATCTATGGGATACAGAAAATGTAATGATAAGGGGAAAGTTTATAGCTATGAGGCCATACGTTTAAAAAAAGAATGATCTCAAACAAATAATCTAATAGTGCACCTTCAGCATTTAGAAAAACAAGAGCAAGCTAAACCCAATTCTAGCAGATGGAGAGAAATAACAAAAATTAGGGTTGAAATCAATGAAAACGACCAAAGAAAACTATACAAAGAACCAACCAAACAAAAAGTTGGATCTTTGCAAAGATAAAAAAGATCAATGAACCCTTAACCAATCTGACTAGAAGGAGGAGGGAGAAAACAAGAATTAATAAAATTGGAGGCAAAAAAGGAGATATGACAATAAATACCAATGAAATCAAGAGGATCATGAGGGAGTACTTTGAAAACCTATATTCTAATAAACTGGGAAATCTGGAAGAAATGGGTAAATTTCTAGATGCATTTGACCTCCTGAAATTGAACCAAGAGGATATAAGCCATTTAAATAGATCTATAATAAACAATAATATTGAAGCAGTAATTAAAGTCTCTGAACAGGAAATAACAGGACCCAATGGACTCACTCCCAAATTCTACCAACCTTTAAGAAAGAGCTAATGTCAATGTTCCTCAAACATTTCCATGAAGTAGAAAGGGAAGGAACACTACCAAATTCATTCTATGAGGCCAGTATTATACTCATTCCCTACCAGTCAAGGATATAACAAAAAAGAGGATTATATGTCAATGTCTTTTACAAACATGGATGTAAAACTTCTCAAAAAAATACTTGCAAAGTTAATTCAACAACACATCAAAAATATCATTCACCATGATCAAATCTGTTTCATTACAGGGATATAAGAATGGTTCAGCATATGCAAATGAATAAATATAACTCATAAATAGAATTGAGGACAAAAATCATATGATCATCTCAATTGATGTTGAAAAAGTCTTTCACAAAATTCAATACCCTTTCATGATAAATCTCTGAAGTGCTGCGTGTTGGTGGTTCAGGCCTGTAGTCCTAGCTATTTAGGAGGCAGTAATAGAAGGAAAGCACCTCAATACAACAGAGGCTATCTATGACAAATCTACAGACATCATACTAAATGGAAAATCAAAAAAAATGAAAACATTTCCTCTAAAGTGAGGAATGAGACAAGGGTGTCCACTCTTCCCTCTCTTATTTAATATAATACTAAAAATTATAGTCAGAGCAATAAGGCAAGAGAAAGAAATAAAAGTGATTCAAATAGAGAAAGAAATCAAATTATCCCTATTTGCAAATGACATAATTCTATACTTAAAAGACTCCAGAGATTCCACCAAAAATTCCTAAGCCTCAGAAACTCTTTGAGAATAATAGCAGGATATAAAATCAGCATTCAAAGATCAGTAGCTTTTTAATGGAGCAACAATGAACAGGGTGAGAAAGAAATCAGGAAAACAATTGCATTTACGTTAGCCTCAAAAAATATGTAGGTATAAACCTAACTAAGGAGGCAAAAGACTTCTGGAATAAAAGCTACAAAGTTGAGGAAAGAAATTAAAGAAGATGCCAGAAGATGGAAAGACCATGTTCATTGATTCAATCAAAGACCATGTTCATTGATTCAATCAAAGACCATGTTCATTGATTGGCAGAATTAATATCATGAAAATGGGTACACTGCCAAAAGCAATCTATAGAGTCAATACAAAGCCCATCAAAATTCTAGTATCATTCTTTACAGAAATAGACAAATCAATCTTAAAATTCACATGGAAGCATAAAAGATCCCAAAAGAAATTCTGAGCAAAAAAGAGCAAGTCTTCAAATTGTACTACAGAGCCATAGTAACAAAAACACCATTTTAGTGGCACAAAAACATACATAAAGACCAAGGGAACAGACGATTCAGAAATAAAGCCAAACACTATAGCCATCTAATCTTTGTCAAAGGAGCACAAAATATATGTTGGCAAAAAGATAGCCTCCTCAACAAATGTTGTTGGTAAAACTGGTTATCTATATGTAAAACACTGAAACTAGATCCCTAGCTGATCCTGAACAAAAATCAGTTCCAAATGGATCAGAGACCTTAATGTAAGACCTGAAACTTTAACACTACTCTAGGACAAAATTCGGAAAACTATGGAAGATGTAGGCCTATGTAATTATTTTCTAAGACTCTAATTGCCAAGAAAACAAGAGCAAGAATTGACAAACGGGACTGTATCAACTTAAATAGTTTCTGCACATTGAATAAAACAGTTACAAGAAGCAAGAGACAACCCACAGAATGAGAGAAAATCTTTGCCAGCTATTCAGCAGATAAAGGACTAATATCCAGAATATACAAAGAGCTCAAAAATGAATAAATTGAACAGACAGTTCTCAGAAGAAATTCATATCACTAATAAATACAATGAAGAAATGTTCAACATCCTTAGTCATAAAGGAAATGCAAATCAAAAACAATAATATTCCATTTCACCTCAGTCAGATTGCCCATCAAGAAAACAAGCAACAACAAATGCTGGTGAAGATGTGGGGAAACAGGAACCCTCATACAATGTGGGTGGGAATGTAAACTAGTGCAACCACTATGGAAATCAATATGGATATTACTCAACAAACTAAAAATAAGCTGAGCACCAGTAGCTCACACCCTTAATCCTAGCTAATCAGGAGGATGACATCAGGAGGACTGTGTTTTGAGGCCAGTCTGCAAATAGTTTGTGAGATCCCATCTCCAAAATAGCCATGGCAAAAGGGACTGGAGGTGTGACGCAAGCAGTAGAGTGTCTGCTTTGCAAACATAAAACACTAAATTCAAACCCTAGTCTCACAAAAAAATTTTAGAAATCTAAATTATGACCCCACCATACCACTCTTTAAATGCAGAAGTGTAAATCAATATACAAGAAAGAGATCTGCATACCCATGTTTATTGCTGCTCTGTTCACAATAGCTAAACTGAAATCAGCCAAGGTGCCTAACAACCAATAAATAAAGAAAATATAATATATAATATACAATGGAGTGTGTATATTACATATATATATTATATATAATATATATATATATAATATATATATATATATTATATATATATATATATATAATGGAATATAACCCTGCCATAAAGGAAAATGGAATTAGGTCATTATTTTCTGAAAAATGGATGGAACTGAAAATCATCATGTTTTAGTGAGATAAGCCAAGACAAAAAATGCAAAGACTGCATGTTCTTAGTCATTTGTGAAACCTAGAATTAAATGGTGATGATGATGTTAGTAATAATAATAATTAGACATGAATGTGAAAGGGAAGTGGTCTGAGGGAGAGCAACAAGAAGGGTGAGGGAAAAAGGAAAGGATTGTGAGGGAGAAGCAGAATGGATGTATACTGCATGTATGTTTCAAGGCAGCATAATGAATCCCACCAAGAAAAAGGAGAGAGGTATGAATAGGAATTAGTGGAGGGGATGAACTTGTTCAAAGTACACTGTACGCATATATGAAATTACCACAGTGAAACAGTCACATATTATTTATTTAGACTAATTCAAAATATGATAGAAATTAAAATTTTAAAACAGAAAATACATTATGATTGGGGGATATAGATGAACTTGAAACACCAAAGTTGCAATTAAATTACAATTCAGGAAAAATGAAACTCATGATCAGGAGTCAGCAAACTTTTTCTATAAAGGGGTAGATAATAAATATTTTAGGCTTTGTGGGAGTATAGTCTTTGTTGCACTAACCACCTCTGAAAGCAGTCAAAATTATACACAAATGAAATAAATTGGCTGTGTACTAATACAATCTTATTTACAAATACAAGTGGTGGGCCAGACTGACCCCATAGCATGCAGTGTCCAGACCCTGCTCTTAATCCTCAAGTATTCAAAAGAACATATCCCATACTTTTGTGATTACCAAGTGATACAACTCATGGTAAAGGAAACAAAAGTTACAAAGGATTCTGTTGTTTTGAGGATTCAGGTCACGCTGAAAAAACATATAGAACTGTTGCATTACAGGACAGGAGAACTACAAGGGTTGAGTGTGCCAACGATCTTCTTTTGGAAAGTCAAAAATTTTGAGATGTGGATGCTGTGGTTTATGCCCCAACTTACAGGCAACTCATGAAGCATTACAGCAGGCAATAATACCCTAGAGAGGACCTTGAATTCATGAAAACAGGTTAAAGTTTATTTTCTTTAAAAAATAGCTTCCAAAGTAAGGTGTCAGATTGAGAACACAGACTGTGTCCTCAGTTCTTTCCCTTTTCCACATTCATCCCCAATACCTCCATGATGAAAAATTATTGTCTTTTCATCTTGAAAGATATATTGCATCCACATGTGAGCCAAGTGATTTACTCTTGATTGGTGCTGTCTGAGGACTTGTCAGATGGGTTAGCAGCTAGTCATGTATTTCACAGCAATGCTATTAAATCCGCTGGGAATTAACATGTTAAATCCATAATCATGCTTTATGGCCTGCATTATCTTGGGTTAACTGAAAGCGAGGTTGACTCATTTTTCACATGTTCACCAAAGTGAAGTCATATTTATCCCTTAACTACTAATTAACCTTTATGGCTTTATTAACTGCTTTATTAAATTTAAATGAAATGTTTATTGGAAAGAGTTCATGGGAAGCATAAACTACAATGACAGTATGGCCCTGGTGATGTCCTGTTTCTTGGAACTTCTCTATTAAAAAGGCTCATATTATAAGGAGTTCATATTATATTTCAAAGTACCAGTGCTTGTAACTAACATGTAATATAATAATAAAAAAAGGAATGACATTGGACTCAGACAGACCTGAATTCAAATGTGTATCTAATCACTTATTAGTTTATTGGCTATAAGACCTTGGGCAAGTTACCAAATATTTCCTAGCCTCAATTTATCTATATCCAGACTGTTGGTGATAAGGAGATGAATGAATTAGGGCAGAAGACTTGAGGTTATTAATTTACAAGAGGTGATTTATATCAGTGTCTATTTTGGTTGACACAGGAAGTTTTTGGATTGCACTCATAGAGGAATGAGAATACTGGAGGCCACAGGATGGTTTGGGTTACTAATTTCTCCCCACCTTCCTCAGCACCATGGACTGGCTGTGGACTCTATTGAAAGAGAATCTGTGGCATGGCCTGCTGGATATTTCACTGGAGTCTCAAGAGTGCAACTAGTTTTAGGAAAAAGATATGTCTTGGGGCAGAGATAACTCATTGGATGGTTGTTTTGACAAGCAGAGAAAGTTTGTGTAAAGAATATGGATTGGATCTGCAAAAAACTGAAACTAGATCCATGTTTATCACCCTATACCAATATTAACTCAAAATGGATCAAGGATCTTAATATCAGACCACAAACTCTAAAGTTGGTATGGGAAAGAGTAGGAAATACCTTGGAATTAATAGGTATAGGCAAGAACTTTCTCAATGGAATCCCAGCAGCTCAGGAACTAAGAGATAGCATAGATAAATGGGACTTCATAAAACTAAAAAGCTTCTGCTCAACAAAACAAATGGTCTCTAAACTGAAGAGAATACCCACAGAGTGGGAGAAAATATTTGCCAGCTACACATCAGACAAAGGACTGATAACCAGAATATATATAGGGAACTCAAAAAACTAAATTCTCCCAAAATTAATGAGTCAATAAAAAAATGGGCGAACTAAACAGAACTTTCTCAAAAGAAGAAATTCAAATGGCCAAAAAACACATGAAAAAATGCTCACCATCTCTAGCAATAAAGGAAATGCAAATTACAACCACACTAAGATTCCACCTCACCCCTGTTAGAATAGCCATCATCAGCAACACCACTAACAACAGGTATTGGCGAGGATGCGGGAAAAAGGAACCCTCTTACACTGCTGGTGGGAATGTAAACTAGTACAACCACTCTGGAAAAAAATTTGGAGGCTACTTAAAAAGCTAAACATTGATCTACCATATGATCCAGCAATACTACTCTTGGGGATATACCCAAAAGACTGTGACACAGGTTACTCTAGAGGCACCTGCACACCCATGTTTATTGCAGCACTATTCACAATAGCCAAGTTATGGAAACAGCCAAGATGCCCCACTATTGATGAATGGATCAAGAAAATGTGGTATTTATACACAATGGAATTTTATGCAGCCATGAAGAAGAATGAAATGTTATCATTCGCAGGTAAATGGATGGAACTGAAGAACATCATTCTGATTTTTGGCCCAAAAGACCAATAATCATATGTTCTCCCTCATATGCAGACATTAGATCAAGGGCAAATACAACAAGGGGATTGGACTTTGATCACATGATAAAGCAAGAACACACAAGGAAGGTATGAGGATAGGTAAAACACCCAAAAAACTAGATAACATTTGTTGCCCTCAACACAGAGAAACTAATGCAGATAATTTAAAGCAACTGAGGCCAATAGGAGAAGGGGACCAGGAACTAGAGAATAGGTTAGATCAAGAAGAATTAACCTAGAAGGTAACACACACACACAGGAAATCAATGCAAGTCAACTCCCTGTATAGCTATCCTTATCTCAACTAGCAAAAACCCTTGGTCCTTCCTATTATTGCTTATACTCTCTCTTAAACAAAACTAGAGATAAAGGCAAAATAGTTTCTGCCTGGTAGCCAGGGGGTGGGGAGAAGAGAGAGGGTTTAGGAGGGAAGTAAGGGAGGGGGGCGGGGGAAGAGGGGAGAAATGACCCAAACATTGTATGCACATATGAATATAATAAAAAAAGAAAAAAAAAGAATATGGACTGGAGAACCTTGCTTGGTAAGCAGAGCATGGGTTGGGTATCAGCTCCCCTAGTCTCTCAGCAGAGAGTTATTGTTCATATCACACCGCACATCTGCATGTGGTCCCTGAACCCAAGAGTTTTAAAAGGCCCTTTGGTAGTCCAGCTAGAGACAGATTTCTCAGCCTCTGTTGTAATTGATATGGTCATGTGAATTAGTTATAGCTAGGATGTATGCAGATGTGATGTTTATGGTAGCCTCGATCATCTCCTTAAGGAAAACCCCCTTCTCCTGGATATTCGCTTCCTTTTTTCCCTGACTAGAAGATAGAAACTACATTTTGAGGATAGCAAAAACAGTCCATCAACTTGAGTAGAACAAAACCACCATCAATTCTATGCTGCTCACATCTAGGAAACACATCAACAGAAATTAAATTCCACCCTGCTAAAGCTACCATGTATTGGACTTTTTGTTAAATTGGTCTACTTTGTATTCTAGCTAATATAGGGCTTTTGTATGAGGGACTCATTTCTGGTGACACAAATACAGTCTCTTTAGATCCCACATGTAAAGATACAATGAAGAATAGAGAGAAGCACATGCAGCACTTTGGGACCAGAGGCATGTCCTCAAAAGCTTTGGCAGGGCAGTGATGGAGAAATAATGCTTGGTAAGAGGCGGTAGATGCTCAAGAACCTGGGCAATGCAATGACTTCCCAACTGAACTGCGGCAGAGGTGAGGTTCTTAATATACTCCCTATTACTCTTGAGTGAGAGAAATGCTATAGGTAGGTGGCTAAGATCTATACAAGAAAATGACTGCAATAACAAATTTGGGGTTATTATTACCTTGACCCCACCTATACTCACAAGCTTGAAAGGACTTTGAGTAAATCAGGGGCTAGTCAGGAATTAGAAATTACACTATGCATTTCAAACACAGATACTTTAACAGAGGGTAATTATTTCAAAAGTATTTGAAAAGTTAAGGAAGAAAAAAGGAAGACAGGGTAACACAAAGTTTAGAAACTATAGGAAATTCCTAGGACTGTAAGAACTAAAAAGAAGTGATGCTATTAACAAACCTAGAGAGTGCTCAAGACTGATGATGCTGGTGGGGTCCATACAGCTATTACAGCTCTTTGTCATAGAACCATTGACTCACCCAGGGCCTATAAATCCTAGTGGGCATTACCTGTGATCCACTCCTATTCCTGCTGGAATTACAAAGGTCACTGGAGTTCAAAACCTCCTGAACTGCAAGATGGGGAGAGAAAGAAAGAAGGCATATTCATCTCGTGTTAATGTAGAAGAATTCAAGGCAGAATGATGGGAAAATGGATCACAGCTTGTGCTGCTCCTGGAGTTTCTAGAACAATACTGGATAGACGGCAAACCTCCATTTTTTGGGGGGGAAACCTGGAAATTGAATACAGACCTTTCTGCTTTTCTAGCCCTGATATTAAGTCTATCTTCTTTTTCAACAAACAAATGGAAGTTCATGACACATAAATGAATTTTTAAGCATTGAATAATATTAGTGTGCACATGACGTATTTTCCCTTTGCTTCACATTTTATAAATTTTTCAAAGCATGAAGAATGTTTATTTCATAGCAAGTTGTGAAATAATGAAACATTGAATTTAACATAAGTTTGAATGCCAAAGGAATAATAGCAGCATGTCAGAATTTCCCCTGTTCATGGTTAAATTGAATAAAATTTGCTGTCTTTTGGCGATGGACACTTAAGGAGTTATCACTGTATAATTCTAACAATGAGTGATATGCGTATTCAAAGAAACATTTTAAAGTGCACAAATACATATGTTGGAACATTGACATCTATCTACTACATTTTTATGTTTATTTCTTAAGTAGTTATTCTGATTTTGATGCTTGAGGTACACCAATTTTAACTCTGCTTTTACCATGGACCAGTATCTACAAGTCCTAGCTTCCTCAACCATACAAGCAAGGAATCCTGTTTATTGGGATCACAGTGACTATTTAACAACATGTCAGAGCAGGCCCATGAGATCTGGTGACCCTATTTCTATCTGCTTACTCAAATGGTAGGGCTTCATTTGTCATACCATTTCAAAATGATGGCTTTTATACCTGACTGGTTCTCCTTGGGTCAATATTACTGACAAATGATTTTCTCCTTCAAGACCAACCAGTGATAACTCTTAATATGTCTCATACTTGCAAAAGATTAAACTCCTAGTGCACTTACAAGCAAAGAGAAGTCACACTAAAGAATACTTTTAAGTTTCTCAAGTACTCAGCATTGTGCTACATACAAAGTATAGAAACCATGTTAAGATCATTGGTACCACGATTTGAGTGCCTGGAAATAGGCTAGCCATTTTATGCACATTATTTCAGTTCTTTCAATTATGCTAAAAAGAAAATCCTTTCATGCATGTTTTATAAATGGGGAGACAGAGATTTAGTGATTGTATGCAGTTTGCCAAAGATCACAGAAACAGTGAACAGTACAGCTGAGTTTCAAACTTAGATCTCTTTGAACCCAACCCTTACTGCTTACTATCTGGCATAGTTTTAGTATCTCTGCCTTTTTGGGTTAATCATCTCTTTCAGGAAGTTACAGGAAGACTCGTATGGTCACCTTATTGTGAATACCTTTCCCATCTTCCATTATTCTCAAACACAAGTTTTAAGGAACATATTTTGCCTAAGCAAGTATACAAGCAACAAGACCCATACCTGCAGCAGTGAGTTTGCATTCTTGGAGTTTCCATGCCTCTTTTGCCTCACCCTATGACTCTCACTGTGAGTGTGTGTCCTTCAGTCTTGTGCTTTGCAATGGTCCTTTAGTACTATCATTCCTCATTGAAAAGGGGTATCATACAATTAAGCTCCAGTCTGCTTAACACTTCTCTGTCCCAGAAAAACCAGACAGAGAATGATAAAAATAAACAAACAGAAAAGACAGAATTATAAAAAAGCTTATTATTGCTCCTAACTCCATAAAATTGGGAAACATTCACCTTAAAATCTCTGCTTGTGCTCAATCCTGACAAAATAGCTGATGACTCCCCATTGTCAACAGGAGAAAGTCCAAACTCTTAATTAAGACTTTTAACACCTGTACAATGTGTACTCCACTGGACTGTTTGATACCAACCTTCGTGACTCCTGCTAGACTATCTTGTTTTCCAGCCAGGGAAAAAGGCAATCCATGTTCCCTTATACTTGTTCTGCATACTCGCCATGGCTACTGCTATTCCAACTTCTTCCTACCTAGATCAGATGAATGTCATTGTCCTTCAAAAGTCAGCTCCTGTTCTATTATTCACCATGAAGTCTTCTGTGACTCCCTCAGTCATCCCCAAATGGCTCCTTCCATTGTGTTCATCAGAGAGTACATTGTATTGACTCACTCTCTCTTTCTGTAGAACCCAGGACTTTGTGTGAACCAGGCAAGCACTATTACTGACCTATATTCCCTATCTTGGCTTTCTTTCAAGCCCTTCTCTCTGCACTAAAATATGTTTATATGATTATGAGATGCTTTTAATGGCATATACCATATTTGCCCCCTTGGCACTTCCTGAAAGAGTCTGGATCTGAAAATATATCCCTGAATTTGTGGAATACATCAATGAAAAAGTACATAGATAAACAAACCAATTTGCTCCAGAGGAGGCCAAGTGGTGATCATAACCATGTGTCACATATCCCAAAGCTAGAAGGGTAAATAGCAATTTAAAATATCATATTTATAATATCTCTATTCACATTATATTACTACATAATCCTGGCATTTTTATACTTGTTTTTTTTCTCTCTAAGGATTTGTAAGAATTGGTTCTTCCCAACAAGGAGAGGCAATGTGTCAAGCTGATGTGTGTCCTGTGAGTGGCATCCTCCACAAAGTGATTGCCTGTCAGCTTGTGACACATTGTGGCAAGCATCACAGCAAGCAGCTCCCTTTGGCACAGAGGAGAGTTAATGAAGGAGTGGAGGGGACATCTCGACAGATGCAGAACAGCATGACTGGGAGCTGGGAGGGTAGAAAATAAAGGCGTTCTCTCAAGCAAAAGAAGCAGGGTTCACTTGCAGGCTTAAAAGAAGACAAAGTTATCAGAAAAGCGTGCTGTTCTTGGGTTGCTACGGGTGCTTCTGTGGAGGATTTTTTCCCTCTTTCTGCCCATATTCGCAAGCAAGTGACCAACATATTCTGAGAGATCATTTTAGTATCAGGACCATCAAATATAGGTGGCTGTCTTCACCTGTTTGGGGAAGGGAGAAGATAAATGAATGTGATGTAGAAAAAGTGATGGACATTCCCTCATCTACTGAGACCAATTTTGCCTGAGAAAGGATTTTCTCTTCTACTTCCCTATCTTCAGGTAATATGACACCTCATGTCTGTAAAGTCAAGTCCCATTAATTCAAACAAAATATTTATTTATACCTATATCTGATCCTGCAGCAGATTAAGGTATAGGTTCTGTACTCAAGGAGACTATAGCAATGAATAAACAAGTTAATACAAGTTAACCAATAGTTACTCCCATGACAGGTATGCTTTATGGAAGAGATAAGAACAGAACACTATAAGAACATCCTAATGAAGGAGGTTCTTGAATCATATTATGTGGTTAAAGTGAAGCATGCTGAAGGATATAGGACATGAGCGGAGCTATAAAAAGCCATCAAGAGTTTAATAGGTTGAAAGAATTAAAGAGGCTTTCAAGTCAAGAGAACCAGTGTGAAGATAGGAGGGCAGAATGGTGTCTCTTTTAGGAACTGTAATTTGATATGATTGGCATACTCACAAACAAGAAAAGAATGGGAAAGGATGAGGAAAAGAATTAGGTTTAGAACAGATTGTGGTGGGCTTTGTGAGCAATACTGAGAACCTGGAACTTTATGTTAAGGCTTTAGGTCATGTTCCAGAAATCCAAGTCAATTAAGGGATGTGGCCAGAAAGAAGTGAATGGACAGAACAGCTTCTCTCCAGATCCTAATTCCCAGTATGGGATGCATAGGGTTACATTTCCTTAACATCTGGTGGAGAAAATCAGCAGCAAATGGCCACCATGAGGACACATGTCCCAAATAACCAGATGAAAAGTTACTAATGTCAGCTAAAGCTCATTTCCAGCCTGTTAATCAAATTGCTTCACTTCTATGACCCTCCATGTTTTTAAGCCTGTAATGTGGGAATATAACATTTATTCCACAAAATTTTTGAGTATAAAATAAAATAACATATGGGAAGGTGAAAAGTGCCTAACATCACATCTGATACACACTTGGTGGTCAACAAACTGTTTGATTAAATTTAAATTGTGATGTATTTGTAACTCTACACCAACACTCCACAACAGAACTTTTTGTGATGATGGAAATGTTTATACCTTTACTATCTAACATTGTGGCCACTGGCCATATGTGGCTAATCATCACTTGAAGTGTGACAACAGATATTACAGAGCTGAATTATTTATTTTATATTATTTTAATTTACTTGAATTTAAGTAGTCACAAATGGCTAGTATATTGCACAATACCACTTTACTGTCTATAAATTCTTAAATTTAAAATTTAAATGCATTAAGTATCATTTATGTAATTATAATTTTTTGTTCGAAAAATATAAAAAACAAAGTTGGTGATTTCTAATTTTAATATCTTTAAAAACATTGTAGTACTTGTACTCAACTGCCTTGCATTTTGAAATATCTTTGCTAAAACTCCATGAGGATAATTTTGATTTTTGTTTGCATGCATGTTATTAAACAGATGACTGGCATAATTAGTTTTAAAAATAAGATTGCATAACAGCAATATAATGTGATATCATTTATTTTGGAAAGATACATATGAAATTATAACAATATATCACAGAATGCAGGATTATATGTGATATTTATCTCCTCTCTGAATGTTTGTATTGCCTGAATCTTTTTTAATTAGCAGATGATAATTTTATAATTTGAATTATTTTTCTCATATCAAAAGTAAAAATTCATTAACTAAAATGATTCTGGAAAGTAGAAGAAACCCAGACTCCAGAAACACAGCTTCTACTTCTGTCTCCATTTAAGGCATTTAATTTTGTTTTTCTAAGTAGAGGACTGCCCTATTTTGATACAAAGTTTGGAAAAAAAGGTGCTAAAACAGCTCTTTTGAGATCCATTCTCCCTTTTACCAGAGATGCTACTAAGAAAAAGGAAACAAGGGAGGTGACCCTGTCTAAGCTTGTTAACATGATAATTGGACCTCTTGAAAAATAACCAAGTGATGTTTACTCAGAGGAAGGTCTTTATTGAGTATCCTTAATAGAATATCTCTGGCTATGTGCAGCTTTAAAAAAATTAAAACCAGAATCTTTAGATTTATGAGTATGGGCTCTTGGAAAATGGTGTGCAAGCTAGGATGCATAAAACAATGCTTTGTAAACTATGATTTTCACGCTATGATTTAGTAAGCCACGAATCTTACTTTTACAGACTGCTGGAATATTGAGAAACACTAAAACAATGAAAACATGCCTACCTTCAATAAAAGAGCCAGAGGAAAGCAACACGTATGGCTGGCTGCCCAACCCCAATGACCTTCCTGATAATGTGCAGCACATTCCCCCATTCCCCCTTCACAGTCATTTTTTCTAATGCCCATCCCCTGCAACCTCCTTTTTCCCACCACAGTCTGCTTAAAAACACCAGCCTATAGGACAGGCGTGCTCTCGTCCCCTCAGAGTGTGACTGTGATGGCCAAGGGTCCCTCTCAGGTCTCCTCTCCCTAATAAAGACCTGCTGCTTACAAAGGTCACAGATTCTTTCTCGGTCTCGGTCTCGGTCTCTCTGTCTCTTGCTTCTTCATTTTCCTTTCATTTGGTGCTGATGGGAGAGAGTTTTGGTGGTGGGGGTGTGGAAATGTCCTTCTTGACCACAGTTCCGTGGCAATCGTCGCATGGTCAATGGTGCACCCCCATGGGGTCTCCAATCCTGGGCTTATGCAGATGCCCTAGGGCCAAGAGGTGCCTAAGTTCTTGAGAGGGATGCAGCCAGTGCCCAACTCCATCCCCCAAACCTCCCCACCTCTCTCCAAAACTCTCTTTCTCTCCCTTCTTTCCCTTCTCACTGTCTTCTTATATGACTCTATCCCTAGTATACTTTCTGCTAAGCCTCCCCATAATACTGAATAACACTGACAATACTTTTGGGCATAGGGTTAGGAGTAATTGTCCCTTCTGATTGGACTCAAGCCCAAAAGTTATTGTTAGTTGGCTTTTCCTACCTAATAGCCACACCTATTCTGGGGCCTGACTTTTTGGTCACACATAAGTCCCTTACTTCCCATTCCTCTGCAACCTCCTGCAGGGCCCTTCACTGATTCCCCTCTCCATAAGCAATACCGGCTCCAATTTCTACAGAGACATTTAAGACCTGGCCTCTCCATCTGGCACTCCTGAGAGCCTCGGTGTGTCTGACTCTGGCCATTCTCACCTCCACCTTTCCTATTCTCCCTCTCCCTCTCCCCCTTCTGCCATCCCTCCCCTCCCCCCAGTGAGTCTGGCTCCTGGCTACGTGTAGGTTAGAAATGTCTACATGCTGCCCTACGTTCCTTTTATCTGGTTTTGTAAGCTTTCTCCAGGGACGCCCTACAGAAAGCTGCCTAACCCCAGCCATGGGCCTCACCCCTGGGTGTCTCTTACATAATCTCACAAAATTAGGTTGAAAGGGTGATTTAAAACAAACGAACTTCATCCATTTCTCCACACAAATTTGGCCACAATATAGATTAGACAACTCTTCAAAATGGCCTAAATTTGGCACTTTTGATCCCAATATTCTCCGAGATCTTGACAATTTTATTGTGAGAAATGGCAAATGGCAAAAGGCCCATTATCTTCAGGCTTTCTTTTATCTCAAGTCCAGACCTTCCCTTTGTGCAAACTATAGCCCCCTCCAAGTCCTTCTTGATTTTCACCCCTCTCCCTCAGCTCCTGCTCTTAATCCCCTCCCATCAACTTTTGATCCAGATAGTGCTGACAAACCCCCTCCTTACCGATCTCCCCTTCCCCCCCCAACCCAACCCCTCCAGTGCCAGTTTCCCCAGCTCCTCCAAGCCCCCTCTCCTCTCTGGAAGACTCTTCCTCCCCTTTTTCCCTAGAGGACCCTTCCTCAATAGTGGCCCCTTCCCTTCCTTTGTCTCCTCCTCACACCTGATTCCAAACACACACTCCCACACTCTTACAACTATCCACATCTACATATCCCTTTCCTGCCCCCATTCGTCCCCTACGAGAGGTGACAGGAGTGGAAGGAACAGTCAGGGTCCATGTCCCTTTTTCTATGCTACATATCTCCCAAATTGAACAACAATTGGGCTCCTTTTCATACAATCCAGCAAGATACCGTAAGGAACTCCTACGTCTTACTTGGGCCTATGCCCTCACATGGGGTGACAATTATTACTAATGACACTCTCAAGGAAGATGAAAAGGAGAGAATATGGAAGGCAGCAGAACAACATGCTGACCAACTCCATGAATAGCATCCCACTAGACATCCCCCTGCCACCGAGGCAGTACCTAAGACTAAGCCTCAGTGGAGCTATCAAGATGAAAGCCCTGCGTCCCAAGAGGGCTAATTTTCTTACATCTCCACTTTATCAGTCAGCTCCAGACATCTGAAGAAAGCTCCAAAAACTTGAAGAGGGCCCCTAGACACCCCTCCAACAAATATTAATAAACACAGCCTTTAAGGTTTTTAACCTTAAAATAGGGATAAGGAAGCCAAACGATTAAGGGACAAAAATACCCACACAAAATATCAAATCTGGCCTCCATCCTCCAAAACCAGACACTCCGTGCTGCCCAAAAACACCCACCCAAAGGACCTGGCAAACAGACCTTCGAGGCCTGCTTCTGATGCAGAAACAAGGGACACTGGTCAAAATCTTGCCCTAGTCCATATCTACCAGCAAGGCTTTGCCCACAATGTGGACAATGGGGACACTGGAGAATGGACGGTTCATAGGGAAAACAGCTTTTTCCTCATGTACAGCGTCAAATCCTAATAGCTCCCCCAACCGAGGATCCAATACCAATGTTTCTGCTAGGAAACTGACAAGACCGGCATCATAAAGCCCCCACCACTGGTGAGTCCACTGATCCATGGGTAACTGGGACAGTATTGGGAAAACATATTTCTTTCTTCCTTGATAATGGGGCAACCAGATCAATTTTCACAGAATGTGGGAAGCCAACAGGTGTATTGAATAAGCTGTGTGTTTGAATTTGGCACAGCCTCAAACCACAGAAGGGAGCAGGTATAGTTATGCTCAGTAATTTGCATGCTTGAATTGGCACAGCCAATTCTGCTGAAGTGGGCAAGATGCAGTACAGTTGTTTTTTCCTTTAATGTTTAAGTTCAGAGAAGCTGTCACAGGTTCCTTCTGTTTCTGAGGATTACAATGTCACGTCCCCTCCCCGAGATCTGCCTTTCCACCTCGTGTTGCTCCTGTATATAATAAATTCACTGGAGGTGGGGGATGCTGGTGTGTCTCCATCTGAGCACTCAGACTACCTGGCCCCAGCTTTGTGCATGTTTGGTCTTCTATCTGTTGTCCTTTCTGCATCTCCCATTGTCCTCAGTTGGGTTTCTAGGACATGCCCACCTGGCACATAAGAGCTAGCACCTGAACAGGGACCTGAGAGCAAGGTGACATGCAAGAGGTGGCACCCCAAACAGGGACATGAGAGAAAGGTGATGCCTGGATGGGAAACTATGTGGGAACTTGAAGCCTGAGACGAGGAGACACTCTCTGAGAAGCATGCGCATAAGAAACAAGTAAGGTGTGGGGGGAGAGCGAATTGAATACAGCCAGGCATAAAAACATGGGACAGGGTGAGCCTAAGGACAGAGAACTCTAGGCTTTAAAAAAAGCTATGTTAAGAATTATAAGGAAGAAATTATACAATAGAATATGGTAGAAAAATTATAAGATCTAAGAATTAAGCATTAAGCATTATAAGGTCTAAGAATTAAATATTAAGCATTTTATGGCAGGAAACTCTAAGTTAGAAATTATATTATATGATGGAGATTAATGGTAGAGCCCTAGAGACTTAAGATAGGGCAGTAGAAGACTTGGTATAGTGTAGAAGTAAGAAGTAAAGCCAGGAAGTGGGACTCACCCTTAAAGCAGTCATACAGGAAGGTGAGAGGCAGTAACAAGATGTGTGGGTGGTGGAGATGCTGAACTGTCAGCCCCACCTTAAAAGTAAAATTCAGTCCGGAGATTCTGATTCAGTGTCAGATGAGGAGGGTCAGGAGGAAGCTCTGGCACATTAAGCACTGGGAAACATGCATTTGGGGATCCCTCATGGGCCAAGAGATTTCCTGCTCTTGCCGAGAGTCCCCTGCAGGCTGCCTTGCAGGCAGCTTGAATCAAGTAGAGGGTACAGCTGGTTTTAATTTTACCCTGCGCTTGACAGACCAGACCCTAATGACCCAGGCATGCAACAGAGATTTCATGACTGGGCCACCAACTGGTGCCATGGGCCCAGGACTTGACTCCCGGAGTGGTGTTAGAGGAGAGGAATGGGGTTTTCAGAGTGGATGCCACTGCTGGGAACAGGTGGGCCTGAGAGGGATTAAGTCACAGCAGACACCGGTGGAGTGACATCTGATCTGCCTCCTAAAAGAGCTCAGCCCAGGCCAGGCCTGGCCCCGCTGCCACTGCAGGGGCACTCTGGCAATTGCTGGTGCGAACCTGCCTCTATCCGTGTTTTGTGAGCCATTTGGGCTTACATTCTAATCTCCCCAGCCCATTCACTGACAGTAATGCCTGGCAGATAGCCTAGTCTCTGGGCTTGCTTTGGACTTGCCTACGCAAATCACGGCATGGGTAGTAACTGCCCAGCTAAGTCATGCTGCCTACAATCAAAATGCTTCAGCCTTCAGTAGACAATTATTTATTTATTTATTATTCATATGTGCATACAATGCTTGGGTCATTTCTCCTCCCTGCCTCCACCCCCTCCCTTACCACCCACTCTGCATCCTCCCTCTCCCCTCCAACCCCCTCAATACCCTGCAGAAACTATTTTGGCCTTATTTCTAATTTTGTTGTAGAGAGAGTATAAGCAATAATAGGAAGGAACAAGGGGTTTTGCTGGTTGAGATAAGGATAGCTACACAGGGAGTTGACTCACATTAATTTCCTGTGCGTGTGTGCTACCTTCTAGGTTAATTCTTCTTGATCTCACCTTTTCTCTAGTTCCAGGTCCCCTTCTCCTATTGGCCTCAGTTGCTTTTAAGGTATCTGCTTTAGTTTCTCTGCGTTGAAAGCAACAAATGCTAACTAATTTTTTAGGTGTCTTACCTATCCTCATATCTCCCTGTGTGCTCTTGCTTTTATCTTGTGATCAAAGTTCAATCACCTTATTGTGTTTGCCCTTGATCTAATGTCCACATATGATGGAGAACATACGATTTTTGGTCTTTTGGGCCAGGCTAACCTCACTCAGAATGATGTTCTCCAATTCCAACCATTTACCAGCGAATGATAACATTTCATTCTTCTTCATGGCTGCATAAAATTCCATTGTGTATAGATACCACATTTTCTTGATCCATTCATCAGTAGTGGGGCATCTTGGCTGTTTCCATAACTTGGCTATTGTGAATAGTGCTGCAATAAACATAGGTGTGCAGGTGCCTCTGGAGTAGCCTGTGTCACAGTCTTTTGGGTATATCCCCAAGAGTGGTATTGCTGGATCAAATACAATTTATATCTATGCCTCTGCACATGCTGGTGAGGTCACTAAGCATGTCATTACTCATTGTTTGGCTATGTGAGGTTGAGGGCATGTTTGTGCTTTTCCTAAAGGTGCAGAACACCCAGTGTGGGTACCATCAGAGTTTGTCAAGCCTCATGGATCCTGGGTCCTGAAGATGAGGAGGCTGAGACTGTAAGCTAATGGACATGGTGACAATGGTAACTGGTAACCTGGGGATAGTTGGGAATCCCACAGCCACACTGCTGGCGGCACTGATCATGATTACAATACAAGTGGGTGTTCTCCAGGGCAATGCACATTGGACTTTCATGCCCAACCTGCCAATGGTGCATCCTATCACTTGGTAGAGCCACCATGTATCTACCTTTGCTGATGATATGGTACACATGGGAGGTCATTCCTCAGGACATTTGGTGGGTGTCTCAATATAGTGACTATAGCTTTACAGGTAAAGCTCATCTTATGGTCACATGAGAACCAAGCAAACGATATTGTGGACTTATGGCAGTTAAGACAACAAACACTGGCCATGCAAATGGCTTATGATAAGGTTGTTTCTCCAGCTACAATTGCAAAAGCTATCTTGGATGAATTCAAGGGTTTCAATCCATTTAAGTTGCTAAAGTACTTTTTCTGGTATTGTTCATCTGTGTTTTCTTTTTATTTTATTTTAGTCAAATGCTGCACAGCACTAAGACAACTCCTTGGATTAAGGGCTCAGGCTTCATCATCAACATTTAAGAAAAAAAAAAAAAGGAGGGACATGTGGGGAGCTGATAGGTGTATTGAATAAGCTGCGTGTAAGTATAGTTATGCCCAGTAATTTGCACTCTTGAATTGCCACCGCCTCAGGTGCAGAAGTGGGCAAGATACAGTATAGATGTTTTATCCTTTAATGTTTAAGTTCAGAGAGGCTGTCACAGGTTCCTTCTGCTCCCAATGAGTACAATTTCATGCCCCCTCCCCCAAGAATCACCTCTCTAACTCGTGTTGCCCCTGTGTATAATAAATGTACTGGACATGGGGGGTGCTGGTGTGTTTCCACTTGAGCACTCAGTCTTCCTGGCCCCAGCTTTGTGCATGGTCTTCTGATTGTCTTTTCTGGCATCTCCTGTCACGCCCCAGCAACCTTAGGTTTCTCGGACAAGCTTGTGTGGGACATGAGAACTGAATATGCACATCCCTTTAAAAAGGCCTCCTTCCCTATTGTTGGAGTAGATGGCATACCAAACACACCCAACATACCAACCCCTCTCTACTGTACTTTTGGATCTACACACTTTCCTGGTTATTCCAGCTTATCCCTTCCAATATTAAAATGAGGTATACTCCACATACTCAAATCCACCATTTTTATCCCACCCATTATTTCTGGTCAGCCCATACAATTTATTATTCTATACAGGACCTTTCACAGCCCTAAACCTCTCCCCACCTCTTACAGGAAGTCAATCCCCACCCATCCATAGCTTCACATCGTACTCCTGTTAAGATCACTCTTTATTTTCTTGGATTTATACCTGGTTTATGTTTACATGTTGGATTTATACCTGGTTTTATGTGTACATGTCAAATAACATAGTAAAATAATTTAAAAGTCAACACTAAGCATGAATAAGGTATTTTCCTTAAAATGGTCCCATACATTATTCATGTTTGAGAAAACTGCTATAATATCACACTATTACTCTAGACATAGAAAAGGACATTTTAAAAAAACCCACACATAGCTACATTGCAGATATGAAGATTACTCTTAAAGACCCCTCTACCCCCATCATCATCTCACAATATCCCTTGGGCAGGGAAAGGCATATGGGATTAAAATTAATTATAGATCAACTAAAATCCTCTCATCTCTTAATCCCTGTTAACTCCCTTTACAACACTGCCATCTTCCCAGTTAAAAAACCCAATGGTTCCTTTAGACTAGTCCAAGACCTCAAAAAAAATCAGTGCTGCTGTTCACCCTGTTCACCCTGTGGTTTCTAATACTTAAACCATTCTCTCCCAGATTCCTCCCTCTTTCTCTTCAGTCTTGTATCTCAAGGACGCCTTCTTTATGATCCCCTTACGTCCCTCCTCCCAACCCTTATTTGTCTTCACATGGACAGATCCCATTATCCATCACACCCAACAATTAACTTGGATGGTCCTCCCCCAGGGATTCAAAGACTCCTCCCACATTTTTGGCCAAGCCCTACACTAGGATTTCAATTCCCGCAATCTTTTTTTTTTTTTTTTTGCAATTGTTCCATATGGTATTTTTTTACTTTTTATTATTCATATGTGTATACAAGGCTTGGGTCATTTCTTCCCCCTGCCCCCACCCCCTCCCTTACCACCCACTCTACCCCCTCCCTCTCCCCCCCACCCCCTCAATACCCAGCAGAAACTATATTGCCCTTATCTCTAATTTTGTTGTAGAGAGAGTATAAGCAATAATAGGAAGGAACAAGGGTTTTTGCTAGTTGAGATAAGGATAGGTATACAGGGCATTGACTCACATTCATTTCCTGTGCGTGTGTGTTACCTTCTAGGTTAATTCTTTTTGATCTCACCTTTTCTCTAGTTCCTGGTCCATTTCTCCTATTGGCCTCAGTTGCTTTTAAGGTATCTGCTTTAGTTTTTCTGCGTTAAGGGCAACAAACGCTAGCTAATTTTTTAGGTGTCTTACCTATCCTCACCCCTCCCTTGTGTGCTCTCGCTTATATCATGTGCTCAAAGTCCAATCCCCTTGTTGTGTTTGCCCTTGATCTAATGTCCACATATGAGGGAGAACATACGATTTTTGGTCTTTTGGGCCAGGCTAACCTCACTCAGAATGATGTTCTCCAATTCCATCCATTTACCAGCGAATGATAACATTTTGTCCCTTTTCATGGCTGCATAATATTCCATTGGGTATAGATACCACATTTTCTTAATCCACTCATCAGTGGTGGAGCATCTTGGCTGTTTCATAACTTAGCTATTGTGAACAGTGCTGCAATAATCATGGGTGTGCAGGTGCCTCTGGAGTAACCTGTGTCACAGTCTTTTGGGTATATCCCCAAGAATGGTATTCCTGAATCAAATGGTAGATCAATGTTTACCTTTTTAAGAAGCCTCTAAATTTTTTTCCAGAGTGGTTGCATTAGTTTACATTCCCACCAACAGTGTAAGAGGGTCCCTTTTCCCCCGAGTCCTCACCAATATCTGTTGGTGGTGGTGTTGCTGATGATGGCTATTCTAACAGGGGTGAGGTTTCCACCTTAGTGTGGTTTTAATTTCCATTTCCATTATTGCTAGAGATTTTTTCATGTGTTTTTTGGCCATTTGAATTTCTTCTTTTGAGAAAGTTCTGTTTAGTTCACTTGCCCATTTCTTTATTGGTTCATTAGTTTTGGGAGAATTTAGTTTTTTAAGTTCCGTATATATTCTGGTTATCAGTCCTTTGTCTGAAGTGTAGCTGGCAAATATTTTCTCCCACTCTGTGGGTGTTCTCTTCAGTTTAGAGACCATTTCTTTTGATGAGCAGAGCTTTTTAGTTTTATGAGGTCCCATTTATCTATGCTATCTCTTAGTTGCTGTGCTGCTGGGGTTTCATTGAGAAAGTTCTTACCTATACCTACTAACTACAGAATATTTCCTACTCTTTCCTGTATCACTTTTGTGGTCTGATATTAAGATCCTTGATCCATTTTGAGTTAATATTGGTATAGGGTGATATACATGGATCTAGTTTCAGTTTTTTGCAGACTGCTAACCAGTTTTCCCAGCAGTTTTCATTGAAGAGGCTATTTCTCCATCGTATATTTTTAGCTCCTTTGTCAAAGACAAGTTGGTTATAGTTGTGTGGCTTCATATCTGGGTCCTCTATTCTGTTCCACTGGTCTTCATGTTTGTTTTTGAGCCAGTACCATCCTGTTTTTATTGTTATTGCTTTGTAATATAGTTTGAAGTCAGGTATCATGATACCTCTGGCATTGTTCTTTTGACTGAGTATTGCCTTGGCTATTTGTGGCCTCTTGTGTTTCCATATAAACTTAATGGTAGATTTTTCAATCTCTTTAATGAATGTCATTGGAATTTTCATGGGAATTGCATTTAACATGTAGATTACTATATTGATTCTACCAATCCATGAGCATGGGAGATCTCTCCACTTTCTATAGTCTACTTCAATCTCTTTCTTCAGAAGTTTATAGTTTTCCTTGTAGAGGTCATTCACATCTTTTGTTAGGTTTGCATCTAGGTATTTTTTTTTGAGGCTATTATAAATGGAATTGTTTTCATACATTCTTTTTCAGTTTGCTCATTATTAGTGTATAGAAATGCTAATGATTTTTCTATGTGGATTTTATATCCTGATTCCTTGCTGTAGCTATTGATGATGTCTACAAGCTTCTGAGTAGAGTTTTTTGGGTCTTTAAGGTATAGGATCATATCATCAGCAAACAGGGATATTTTGACAGTTTCTTTACCTATTTGTATTCCTTTTATTCCTTCTTCTTGCCTAATTGCTCTGGCTAGGAATTCCAGTACTATGTTGAATAGGAGTGGAGATAGTGGGCATCCTTGTCTGGTTCCTGATTTTAGAGGGAATGGTTTCAGTTTTTCTCCGTTACATATAATGCTGGCTGTAGGTTTGTCATATATAGCTTTTATAGTGTAGAGGAACTTTCCTTCTATTCCTAGTTTTCTTAGAACTTTTATCATGAAGTGGCGTTGGATCTTATCAAAGGCTTTTTCTGCATCTATTGAGATGACCAAGTGGTTTTTGTCTTTGCTTCTGTTAATGTGGTTTATTACGTTTATTGATTTTTGTATGTTGAACCACCCCTGCATTCCTGGGATGAAGCCTACTTGGTCATGGTGAATAATCTTTTTGATGTGTTGTTGAATTTGGTTTGCCATTATTTTGTTGAGGATTTTTGTATCAATGTTCATTAAGGAGATTGGCCTATAGTTCTCCTTTTTGGAGGTGTCTTTGCCTGGTTTTGGGATAAGTGTAAAACTAGCTTCATAAAATGTGTTTGGCAGTTTTCCCTCCCTTTCTATTACATGGAAAAGTTTAAGGAGGGTTGATATCAGTTCTTCTTTAAAGGTCTGATAGAATTCAGCAGAGAATCCATCAGGTCCTGGACTTTTCTTTTTGGTGAAACTCTTGATTGCTGCTTCAATTTCATTTTGTTATAGATCTATTCAAGTGATTAATTTCCTCTTGGTTCAGTTTTGGATGATCATATGTATCTAGAAATCTGTCCATTTCTTTAAGATTTTCAAATTTATTTGAATATAGATTCTCAAAGTAGTCTCTGATGACTTCCTGGACTTCCATGGTGTTTGTTGTTATCTCCCTTTTTGCATTCCTGATTCTACTAATTTGGGTTTTTTCTCTCCTCATTTTAATCAGGTTTGCCAGGGGTCTATCGATCTTGTTTATATTTTCAAAGAACCAACTTTTTGCTTCATTAATTCTTTGTATTTTTTTGGGTTTCTATTTCACTGATTTCAGCTCTTATTTTTATTATTTCTCTTCTTCTATTTGTTTTGGGGTTTGCTTGTTCTTGTTTTTCTAGGAGTTTGAGATGTATCATTATACATCATTGATTTGGGATCTTTCAGTCTTTTTAATATATGCACTCATGGCTATAAACTTTCCTCTCAGGACTGCCTTTGTTGTGTCCCATGGGTTCTGGTTGGTTGTGTTTTCATTTTCATTGACTTCCAGGAACTTTTTAATATCCTCTTTTATTTCATTGATGATCCATTGTTCGTTAAGTAATGAGTTATTTAGTTTCCAGCTGTTTGCATGTTTTTTGTCTTCATTTTTGTTGTTGAGTTCTACTTTTACTACATTGTGATCAGATAGTATGCACATTATAATTTCTATTTGCTTATATTTGCTGAGGCTTGCTTTGTGCCCTAGGATATGATCTATTTTGGAGAAGGTTCAATGGGGTGCTGAGAAGAATGTATATTGTATAGAAGTTGGATGAATTGTTCTGTAGATATCAACTAGGTCCATTTGATCTATTGTATTTTTTAGATCCTGGATTTCATTATTGATTTTTTGTTTGAATGACCTATCTTGATGATAATGGGATGTTAAAGTCTCCCACAACCACTGTGTTGGAGTTAATATATTCTTTTAGGTCTTTCAGGGTATTTCGATGAAATTGGGTGCGCTGACATTGGGTGCATACAAGTTGATAATTATTATTTCCTTTTGGTCTATTTCCCCTTTTATTAGTATAGAATGTCCTTCTTTATCTCATTTGATCAATTTTGGTTTGAAGTCTATTTTGTCAGAGATAAGTATTACTACTCCTGCCTGTTTTAGGGGGCCATTGTATTGGTAAATCTTCTTCCAGCCTTTCATCCTAAGCCTATGCTTATTTCTGTTGATGAGATGGGTCTCCTGTAAGCAACAAATTGTTGGATCTTCCTTTTTAATCCATTTCATCAAGCAGTGCTTTTTGATGGGTGAATTAAGTGCTTTAACATTAAGTGTTAGTACTGATAGATATGTGGTGATTCCTGTCATTTAGTTGTCTTAGTTGTTTGAAGGTTTGATTGTGTGTATCTAAGTTGAGGTTACTCTCTACTTTCTTGCTTTTTCTTTTCCTGTGGTTTGATGCTACCTGTCTTTTCATGGTTAAGTAGGGTTTCACTTTCTGTGTGCAGAATCCCTTGAAGAATGTTTTGTAGTGGTGGCTTTGTGGTCACATATTGTTTTAGTTTCTGCTTATCATGGAAGACTTTTATTGCTCCATCTATTTTGAATGATAGTTTTGCTGGGTAGAGTATCCTGGGGTTGAAGTTATTTTCATTCAGTGCCCAGAAGATCTCACCCCACGCTCTTTTTGCTTTTAATGTTTCTGTTGAGAAGTCTGCTGTGATTTTGATGTATTTACCTTTGTATGCTATTTGTTTTTTCTCTCTTATATCCTTCAATATTCTTTCCCTAGTTTCTGAACTTGTTTTAATGATGATATGTAGTGGGGTAGTTCTATTTTGACCTGGTCTGTTTGGTGTCCTGGAGGTCTCTTACATCTGTATGGGAATATCTTTCTCTAGATTTGGGAAATTTTCTGTTATTATTTTGTTGAATATATTATGCATTCCCTTTGCTTGCACCTCTTCTCCTTCTTTGATGCCCATGATTCTCAAGTTTGGTCTTTTGATGGAGTCAGTGAGTTCTTGCATTTTCTTTTCACAGGTCTTGAGTTGTTTAATTAATAGTTCTTTGGTTTTTCCTTTAATTACCATTTCATCTTCAAGTTCTCAGATTCTGTCTTCTGTTTGTTCTATTCTACTGGATTGGCCTTACATTTTGTTTTACTGTCCTGTTTCATTCTTTTTTCCCCCAATCTTTTCCCAAGCAAGCTCATCCAATATATAGATGACCTCCTTCTATGTAGCTCCTCAAAATCCTTATATAAAACCCACACCATTATTCTCCTTAGTTCATTAACACACTGGGGATATTGTGTATCAAAAAATAAGGCCAAACCTATCTCAACTTGAGTTTCATTCATGGCACTTTTATTAACTCCAGGATATTGTCAATACCGCAAAACAAAAAAACCCACTGTACTCCAAATTCCTTCCCTTAAGTCAAAAACAGACATCCTTTCTTTTCTTGGACTAACTTGGTATTTTAGAATCTGGATTCCTAATTTTTCAATAATAGTTAAGCCACTATATGAGGCTGCTAGAGGGGACCCAGATGAGACTTTACCTTGCCCCAGGGTCCTTCTGACTCCTTTTAATCTCCTCAAACAAGCCTTATCAAGGGTATATGCACTCTCCATCTCAAACCCTAATAAAATTATTCATCTATATCATACTCAGACAAAGACCAAGCTTTGGGCCTGGTGACCCAAAGTGCAGGAGATTCAATAGCTCCTATAGCTTACCTCTCAAAACAACTAGACCTGATTTACAGAGGCTGGCCAGCCTATTTAAAAGTATTGGCCACAACAGCTCTCTTAATACCAGAAGCTCAAAAAATAACTTTCAATTTACCTATGACAGTCTGGTCATCTCACAACATTCAAGACTTAACTAGCCACAAACTCTTAACTCCATTTCCCAATCTCATGTTCAGATCTTACACTCCTTTCTCTTACAACCTGATCTAACTTTCTGGCAATGTAAGCAACTAAAGCCTGCTACCCTCTTGCCCTCAAACATCCAGCTAACTCAGAGCCCCTAGCTCATGACTGTGTTGAGACACTTGATGACTCACAACTTTTCATCACACCCCATACCCGATACCCCCACCTGGTTTATAGATGGCAGCTCTACAAAGGCCTCCACTACCTCTACAGCTAGAGCAGGATATGCAATATTTGAGAGACACCCAAATAATAATATATATATATACCATAATAGAAACAAATAGCCTTCCTCCTACAACTACCTACCAACAGGCAGAACTGTATGGTCTTACATGAGCATTACAAAGGGCAAAAGACAAGACAGTTAACATTTATACAGATTCAAAATACACACACAATATCATCCATTCTAATAGCCAAATATAGAAAGAACGGGGTTTCTGAACAACTAAGGGATCCCCAATTACCAATACAAAATATATATGACCCTTTTATAAGTGGCCACTCTCCCTCAAAAACTGCCATCCCTCACTGGAAGGGACATTAAAAGGATAACACCTTCCTTTCTGTTAGCCATAATTTAGCAGATACCACAGCTTAACAGGCAGCCCAACAAATGCCCTCCCAGGCTATTCTACCAATTCATATAGTTACACACCAAAAGAGACAGAACTATTAAACTCAGGGGGCTAGCCAACACAAAGGTTACTGATTTCTTAATAATACTCTTGTTCTACCAGAAAAACAAATTAAATCCATACTAACTGCCCTCCATCAAGTCTTCCATTCTAACCTTCTGTCTTTACTCCATTTTATTAAAACTCATAATGTTCCTAATACTAACTTCCACAAAACACTAAAGGAAATCTTGCAACACATGCTCAAAAACTAACCCCTTCAAAATTCCACCCCCATTTTCCCACCCATCAGGCAAGAAGTCACTTACCCAGGTCAGGCTGGCAGGTGAATTTTACTAATATGCCCCCTCATTAAGAACATCAGCTATCTTCTAGGTTTCATTGACACCTTAACAGGATAGATCAAAGCTTTCCCAACTACCAACAAGAGAGCTAGAGCCCACTGCCACACGCAGGGTTGGGCTAAATATAGGGGGCTAATAAAAAGTACCAAAATGGTCATTAAAAAATACCATTGCTGGGCAACCAAGAAAGATAAGTTGAAGTTAGGTTACTGTCTGCTCAACTGTCCTTGGGACCCATCTGGGAAGATAAAGGTTAACAACTTTCCCTTTGGGGTTGGGTGGGGAGTTTCCAGTAAGCCACCTACAAGGGGGGATGGAATCTGGTCCTAATATGACTGTCCTCACTGTTAACCCCAACATTCCTGCCTTTTGATAGATAAGCAGATAGGAAAAGGACAATGAAATTTCATTTAGCTACTTCTCATCCCCTCCCACCCCCCAGGGTAACTTCACTACAGCCACATCAGACTTTTGTAATGGGAGACTCCATCCCAATGCCATTCTAGTCTTTAACATACCAGGACTCTACCCAAATCCCTTTTCCAAAAGTGACTGCAAAGTATTATTCACACCTCACTCCCAGTTTTTCCTCTATCCACCAACCCACCGACTTAACATGGAATCCCCCACACCCACTATTGTGCTTCTTCCCCTCTCTTACAACCCCCTTTAATGGCTTTTCTCTCTATCTCCTTTTGCTCACATGAAAAAGAACAAAATGCAGACTGGCTAGAACCCCTCCTCTCTTTTGAATTAATGGGATACCTCTCCCCCTTCACAGGAATCTTCTTTCTGTACGCATACATGTCTACCTACTAATTGGATGAGAGTTCATACCCTTGTTTTTCTGATTCCCCCTGTCTCCTACACTATTGACCAGAAATCATTCCTGTCCCCATTGTCAGCTTTACACACACAAAAACAGATATTGGCCTCACCCCCCTAGTAGTGGGGCTGGGTCTCTTAACTGGGATTGGGACAGGATTGGCTAGATTAGGGGTGTTAACCAGCCAATTCCAAAAACTATCCACAACTCTAAAAGAAAACCTTAATTACAGATTTCTGCAATCTGTAAGAATCCAGGATCAGATTGACTTGTTAGTGGCAGTGGTCCTACAAAACAGGAGGGGATTAGATCTCCTCACAGCTGAAAAATTTGGACTATGCCTCTTGTTAGGGGAAGATCATTGTTTCTTTACCAATAAATAGAGATAGAGTAAAAAACTTAAAGATAGGGCACAACAGCTAACATCCTCACAGCCTAGTGGCATCCTTTCCTCCTTGTACCCATGGCTCATTCCACTGGCAGTTCCTCTCATCCTTGTTTGTCTGACTTTAATGTTTCTACCATGTCTTATTAATAGCCTCCAAAGATTTTTTACAGGAGCATATTACTGTCATTTCTTGGGCTACCTCAGAGGAGCAATTTGAACCCATCATGCTTCTACAACTCTCCAGACTTGACAACCCCCCCCTTATTGTCCCTGGCCAATAGGAAATAAACAGAAGACTGGAGATGCCCCTTATCACATGCACAGGCACACACACATATGCTGGAACATTGAGAAGCACTAAAACAATGCAAACATGGCTACCTTCAATAAAAGAGCCAGAGAAAAACAACACATATGGCTGGCTGCCTGGCCCCAATGACCTTCCTGATAATGTCCAGCACCTTCTCCCATTCCCCCTTCACAGTCATTTTTTCTAATGCCCATCCCCCTACAACCTCCCTTTTCTCAACCCAGGATGCTTTAAAACCCCAGCCTGTAAGAGAGGCATGCTCTTGCCTCTCTCAGAGTGTTACTCTGATGGCCAAAGGTCCTTCTCAGGTCTCCTCTCCCTAATAAAGACCTGCTGCTTGCAAAGATCACAGATTCTTTCTCGGTCTCTCTCTCTCTCTTGCTTCTTCATTTTCCTTTCACAGACCTCCTCTACTCTGAGCCAGAGAGCAGGTGTCCAGTGCAGAAAGAAAGACCTGAGGTACAGCCTCATCATCTCACTTTAGCGACCATATTCTTAAAACTTGCTAATGTTTAAGATTCTGTAAAAATGTAGTATTTTTATTAAATCTGACCTAATGATCTGAATCTTTGCATTAACTGAAAAAAACTTATACAAACCTCAATGGTTATTGGCTCAATATCACCTATTTTTTAAATAGGAAGAGAAGCATATAGAGAAACAGGAACTTCTATAAGCTCTTCTTTCTTTCTTTAATAACCTCAATGGTACAGAGGTATTTAAAATAATAATAATAATTGATTCTTTTGTTCATACTTTATCTTTAACAAATGATTTCAGATGCCTACCTCAAATATGTACAACAATCTATATTTCTGTTAATTAACATGTTTTTCCTATCTCACCATGAGTTCCTCAATGTTAAGGAAGGCATGCTCATTTTATAACATGTGTAGGTATATAAGACAAGAACATTCATTCACCAAAGTGTTTTTTTCTATTTACTAAATTTAACCTCCATACAGGCCCTGATTCTGCCTAATAACAAAACAGACTATTTAGTCACTTCTAGATACAATCATTTCCAGGTTTTTTTATCTTTTTTTAAAAAAATCCTAGCCCAGTCCATTTATTATATGAACTTAGTCAATTCTGTGTTCTGTTCTCATACCTGCCTCTCCACAGATAACCACAATGCAGTAGACTTAAATGCATCATGGCAAGAATTCAGAAATAGATAAATCCATGGTCACTCTATGTCCTTTACAGATTAAACTAAAGTATCTTCCACCATTATAAGCCTTGTGACCCCTTCCTGTACCTCTACCACAAACATTAGTATCTGCTAAATTATTTTGGATTTTTCATTACACACATTTACCAGGTCTATGCCTCCTTACCCTGGCCTTGTGGATACTTCCTGCATACATGCCCTCTCTCAGACACTTCTGTTGTACTCTGAGACAGGCTACAGCCAATTTCTGAGATAAACAGAAAACATTTGCAGGTTTGATCAATTTCCATGCTCAGGTACTTAATTCTCTGAAACTGCCCTTAGATCCACCAACTTAAACAGCCAATTCAGCTGATATTACTCCATCTTTCAGAACCTTGTAAGTTTCTCTATGAGGTTAGAATTTTGACTTGGTCATCATTTGAAAGCTAAAATGGACATTTGGGATCTTTTTTGGAATTGCTAATTCTCTTGGTCATTCTTGATGCAGGATAATAGCAGATTATGGACCTTCACTTCTCAGAGAGTCATAGCAGCAGCTACTTCTATTGTTTCTCTATTTCACTTTCCTGAATTATCTTTCCCTAGTTAAGCTTTACCTGCCTGCAATTGTGAAAACTACCTCTTATAGTATAAAGTCTTTTACTCTTGATAATCCAAGCCAAGTACAAAAACACTTACCTCTAAACCTAAACAACTTTTTTGCTGTGTTCGGGATTGCATTCTTCCTTCTCCAGGGCAAAATAAACCATTGAGATAATAAAGGCTCTGGATCACTGGGGTGAATGGGTACACAAGATCCTCAGAGCAACAAAAAAGGAAGTGTTTTTCATGTTGCCAAACTATCTTATCTTATGTCCCAGAGTAATTTGAGATGTGGAAGATGTAAATATTTTCATGACCATTGAATAATTATTTACCTATTTATTTTATAGCTTAATATCAGAATTTTTTGAGATAGTCAAGGAAGATAATATTATCCTTACTTGACAAATATATAGTTAGATGATCAAAGTAAGCTGTAGAACCAAGACACACACTCCATGTCCAGTACTGTCTTTTATACCCAACCTGCTCCTGCAGCCCTTGGATTTCAAGTATTCCATGTCCTCTAGAATATTCACATACAAAATCCTCACCATGACTCATACTAAGAAACACATTATACATTGTGTTCAGCTATCCACATATGTATATGTCTATGCACATATATCAACATAACTGAATCCAAAATTGTATGGTAACAGTAATTATTCTTGTTAACTGCTATGCACTCCTATAGCCTCTATTTTTTTCTATCCAGTTTTACTTTATTTTAAAAAATTCTGGTCATGTTCTAGAAATTGATTTCATGACTCACCACTGGAAGGTAAAAAAATGCTATACTAAAATATTACTTTTTCTTTTTCCTATCCCTCACAGGAGGATGTCTACTTCCAACCTTACTATAGGAAAAATACCAAAAATATAGGCTGAAACTTGTTTTAGGTATTCTATCTCAACACACAAGTCTTGATAATCACAAAGAAAATGTCATGAAAAATCCTGTAATACTGCTTTCTGAGCCCTGATTCATGGACATTTCTAGAATGTACCTTGGATTTCAGCTTTATGGTCCTGGTGGACACAGTTGTACCTGGCTCCCTGTTGGAAGTCATGTTGAAAATGGGAAGATCATTCAAACTCAGGGGATTCCAACACTGCCTGAATATAAAAATCACAAAGATCCCCAAATCTGGGCTGCATGCCAGATTAAATTAAACCAGAATTTCTAGGAGGTAAGAACCCAGACTGAGTTCTATTGAAAGCTAAGGTAATTCTTAAAATGCTTTCAATGTTGAGATCGACTGCTCCCTGGGAATTACACATATGGTTTCTGTAATCTAATATCAGAAATAAATAATATGACAATTTCTAGTTACAATAATCCTGCCATACATGGTCTTTTTAGAGATAAGTTCTCTGAGGACTGCTACACTTTAGATTACCCCAAACACAATAGTGTGAATGCTGTTTTAATCAGTACATTTAGAGAAGACTTTTTATTTAAAGCATTTTCAGATTTCTTAGAATTCTATTTTTTGTGTATCTGAATTTCCAAATCCTTTTTATTTTTCCTTTCCCATTTTCATTTCTACATAAGACAATATTCCACTGAGGTAGACCTACTTACACACCTGCCATTTGAACTAAAAGTGGAAATTCATCCCAGATTTAAATAATTGGTTCTGTGTATTTCTGTGGTGTCTCAAGATCTCAAAGCACTTTATGGAACCAGTCATGATGGGCACATCTCTAATCCAGCTATATGGAGGCAGTGGTAGGGGGATCACAATCCAAGGCCATTCTCCAGCAAAAATGAGACTCTAGCTGAAAAATGAACTAAAGCAAAAAGGTCTGGAGGCATGGCTCAAGCACACACAAGGCTCTTTGTTCAAATCCCAATATCTGCCAAAAAATAGCTAAAGCACTTTATGTTATTGCACTCATTATTGTTCAAATATTCCAAGAAGAGACTAAGTTGGGTCAGGTTTAATTATCAATTATTTATATTATCCTTAATATTGATTTTTGGAGAAAAAAAAGAAAAAGCTTCTAGTAGGAAAGAGTTTCAACTCAGCAAAGGCAACATGGAATGCAGACGGAAGCCTGACAGATACAGAATAAGGTAGAAATCACAGGTTCAGGAGGGAAAGAAAAATAGAGAAAAAGGTGCAGTGAAAGTAGAGATAAAGTAGCTTCTGGTTACTCCTCAGAACATCCAAAAAAAGAGAAGATAATTTTTGCATGTGTAGTAGAAAGTGTAAGAAAGATTTGAGTATCAGAACCATATTCTATTAAAATACCAAAACCCAAGTAATTTAAAATGGGTTAAATTACTTTATTTTCCAAATATAAAGAGTTATAGGCAGGAAAATGACTTTAATGAAATATTCTACAATGTCACATATGTAACTAACCTGGGCAGATGGGATCACTAGGTATTTTCCTTTCTTCTTTATAATTTTCTGTATTGCATGTTTGGCTCTAATAAGAAAAATCAATATTCATTCTAAAATGAAATGTTCCCTTCTCTCCCTGCCTTCAGAAATAATCACTTTCTAGTTTGAGCAGGACTAAGTTTATTGCAACAGGAAAATTTTATAGTGTCAAGTGAGTTTGCAACCATGATTATGCCTTCCATCTCAATTTCTCTCCTGGAAATAAGAACATGGAGATATTTGGGTATTAATAACAAAATAATATGACACTTCTCCACAGCACATTCTTAGCAGGATTTAATTGGCTTGATTTCTCCCACCACCTACTCCTGGTGAACCAAAAAATTTTTTTAAATAAAAAAATGGCAATAATGTAGATAAGTAAATGCCACTTCCCTCCATCGCATGATGTGCTCTGATTGAGATGATTTTTCAGTCAGTAAAAGAACAGAGAATATTGCCAAGAAAGTGATTCAGTTGCAAAAGTCAAAAACAAGGAAGTGAAGGAGACTAATAAAGGTATCCCAGGCTGTAGCAATCTGACCCCTGAATCTCTTCATGCTAAGATAGCCATCCAAAGCATCTAGGGATGAGAACATTAGCCTGGATCAGTTGCCTGCCAGGTCCCACTGGCAGGAACCTACTCACTCTTCAGTATCTGCCAAAGAGTGTGATCCTCTTTGTGACCTTCCTTGATTCTTCAATCACCCTTCCTTCTGTTCTTCTGCATCTTATTCAGCTTCTGCTTCTACTTTTACATATAATAACTTCCTATGTGAACTTTCCCTATCTATTTGTATGCCCCTGACACTCAGGATAATATCTTCCCTGCCTCTCTGGCCTCAGGGATCAGTTCTGGGATGGCAATCTAATGGTAATCAGTACACATTCATTTAATTGAAACACAATCCCAGAGGACCACTTTTGGCTACCAGGCTGCCAAGCCTGCAGGCTACAGCTTATTTAACAAGCACTGGTATTTAACAGATGGATTTCAAACCCAGAAGTCTGGTTCTAGGACCTTCACTTTTATCTACTAGGTAGCCTTTCTCAAGATTTCCCTCTTAGGAAAAAAAAAAATGAGTAAAAGGTTGTAAAATGTAATCTTTAAAAATTAAACAAGAAAAGATTCCTTAGGACATGGTCTGTCACTTGAAATGTCTTTATATTTTAAAGAAAATATCCAATTCATGCTGATACTGAATCACATTTACAAATGTCAGCAAACCCCAACCATTATTTCATCTTCCTACTGCCCCTCCATAATTCACTCACTCTGGGTGGCCCTTGATTTGTAGTCTTTAACACCAATTCTTAGTATAACATATATAACAAAACTGTAATAGTTCTATCAGTGAAATGTTCATTGACTAGGGATCTCATAACATAGTAGCAAGGGCTGACTCTTTAATATTTTCTCACATGATGGTTCATCTGGGCTGTCCCAAACAGGTTGCTATGCCTCATACTGTAGTTACACCTACAGACTTGTTCAAGAGGTCACAGAGATTTATTTTCTTTCCAAAATCTTATTAAAATATTACTAAATAGAAAATAACTTATACTATGCCCTAATTTGAGAATGAAGCTATTAGTGATTGAATTAATTAAGGAACTTTTATAATGTGGAAAGCAGTATATATTTTGTTTGATAAAACCATACAGAGAAAGCAATTAGTCTTGAATGCAAATTTGGTTGTCTTACCTCTCCTCCCCTCTCTCTCTCTCAAAACACACACACACACACAAACACACACACACACACGCACATACACACACTATAAATTAGGCTGCAGTCAAGATCTTCCTTTTCAAATAATTTCATTCAGCCAAGATAAAGCTATGTCCCTGCTCCAGAATTAAAGCTGTCTTTAAGTTATCCTTCCTGTGTTCTCCCAGTCATACAAATCAGAACAGGTTGTCAAATACTGGCCATTGACAGCAATCAGCTCCTCACCCTAAGCAATCTCCTACAGAACTTTTGCATTTGCCATTCCTTCTTGTTTGTATGCTCCTCACTCAATTTTCCCATATTCTTTCACAATTTTCACATTGTCTTACTTTTTTTGAGCTTTTTTCAAACTGCCATCTTACCAATAAAGCCTTCCATCACCAACCTATATAAAATACTCATAAATCTTCCTCCATTAATGGCATTCTCTATTTCCTTTCTTTATTTTCACTATCTGACATGCCATTTTTGTTTGTTTATTTGGCATCTCCCCATAGTGAAATAGAAACTTCATGTTATACAGGGACTTGGTGTTCACTGCTGTTTACAATGGTATATATATCATTTGATGTTCAACAAACTCTTACTGAATGTGTGAATGAATTGACTCAGGCATATGACAAGGAAACTTAAGATAACAGCTATTTAAGTAGAAAAAGAAAGCAAGAACCTAACATGCAATAGAAATTCACAAGGTCTTAAGAATAACATCTGTGTAAAAAGTAAATCATACTAAACATATAGAGCATTTGAAAAAACTGGAAATTCTTAATATTTTGAAGGCACATAGTTCTTATGCCTACCAAGAAAAACAAAATCATTAAGATTCTCCAGAAATAACATAGAGATGTATAAAAATAACATATATACATAGACATATTTATATATGTTTGTTAAGGTTGCCACGTTCCTAGTAACTTGAATTACTGTATAATTACTACTATAATTTGTTACAGTAACTTCAAGAAACTAATGCATTTTTCAGGCTTTATTACAACTGCATCTCAATTTCAGCTTCTCTTTTGCCAATCCTGAGAAGCAAATTAAGCTAAGTCCAAGCCTCATTCTCTTAAGTCCTCCACATACATATATGATATATAATATGTATGCAATTATATCATAATACAAACACAAGTGAAGCTACAGGATTCTTCCCTTACCCAAGGAGGCTATGTCTCAAGCCCCCCATGGATAACTGAAACTTCAAGTAGTACTAAATCCTTTAAATATTTCTCCTATATATATATATATATACACATATGTTTTAATATTGATTTTATAATTCAGGTATAATAAGATATTAAAATAATAAATAGGATACTTATAATAACATACAATAAAAGGATTTAAATTTTATATTTTGTTTGTTTATAAAATTTTCCATTTAATATTTTTGGATCACAGCTGACTTCAGGTAACTGAAACCTTAGAAAACAAAACCATGGATAAGGAGGGAGGTGCTACTGTGAAATGTATCATTATTTTGAACAATAAAGAGAATGAAATAAAAAGATATTTTATTTTTAGAATAATTTACCTCCAGGAGCATCCATATAGGGTCACTGAACTGTTGTCCCTCTTCCTTCCTTCTAATATATAATCCAGCACACCAGGGAAACTAATACTGTAGTTTCTCCTTATCTGAGGAGGCTATGCTGCAAGGCCTTCAATGGATGCCTAAAACTACAGGTAGTACTGAGCCCTATGTATTTTTTCCTATAATTATGATAAAGTTTAATTTATAAATTAAAAGTAAGATATTAAAAACAATAATAATAAAATAGAGTAAGGGATACACAGGCAAGCAGGAATAGTGTTCCTTGCAGGGATACATCCCCTTCCCTTGGATGAACACACTCCTGGCAGCTCCTTAAGCAGGGTGAAGAGGGCTTATTTTCCCACATGTTGTGGATGGGGGACAGAGGCTCAGAAAGGAGAAGTGATCTGCTTAAGAAATCCTTCAATGTCATGTCCTTAAAAGTCTACTCCAGAGGGGATTCCAAGATGGTTACTAGAAGGAGGAAGCAGAAAGCATGTTTCCTAAAGTAAAATCTTGGAGAGATGCTGCAGATACACCTTACAGGAAAAACCACCAAGAAGAGGAAAACTTTGATCCACACCTCCAGTCCGCACATAACATTCCCACTCCACATTAAATGGAGACCAGGAGGGCTCCTGTACACCAGACGCCAGTGCCCAGACCACTTGGGAAGATGCAGACCACAGGTGAGCTAAGTGGCACATGGTACTCCCACAGACAACCCTGGGCCAGATCAGCATAGCCCCCTGGACAGACCAACCATCAACCAGGAAAAAAAGAAAAAAAACTGAATAATAGGCAATAACAACAAAAAAGACACATAGCAAAGAGGGCAGGGCACCCTGAGCACTGAAGGGGGGGAGGGGAAATCCCTCACAGAACTGTAAATAAACACACCGGCCATAGAAGGCAGGAGCAGCAGCACATGCCCAGCAATCAGGAGCAGGAAAGTTGTAAAAGCGGCAATGGAAGGAAAATTCCACAGGAAAGAGGGGAAGAACCACTTCCCACGTGAGCTGTACATAAATACGCTGGCCTGAGAAAGCTGGTGCAGTGTCACCTCCCCCAGTGTGCTTGGAAAGGGGAAAGCTTGCAGCAGTGGCGGTCACACACAGGAGAACTCTAAGTAAACAAAGCCTGAGGGGCCAGGTGAGTGTTAAGCTCACCCCTGAGATCTGCATAAATAAAGCCTCCAGCAACAGCAGGCTGACAGCAGTAGGCAAGTGAAACGCAGCCTCAGATAGCCATTCACAGACCTGTCTCCAGACTCTTTTTTTTCTCCCTTCCTTTGATGAGCCAACACCAAACTACACCTGCATGCTGAAAAACTTACCGGAACCTTATTGCATTTGAACTTGGGACACTTTGTGGTGGTTTTTTTTGTTTTGTTTTGTTTTCTTTTCTTTTGGTTGGGTTTTGGTTTTGTTCCCCTTTGATGAGACAATGACAGAACTACTTCTGAGACACCATCTCCAGGACTGGAGGCTGAGGGACTAACGCCCAAATTATTAAGACTGAAACTTTATTGCATTTGAACTTGGAGATTTTTTTATTTTTTTTTCTTAATCCTCTCTCTGTTTCTCTAATGCCTGTTCAGCTTACTGTTGATTAGAACACTGTCTCTCCCTGTTTATATCTTTGAAAGTTTTTTGTTTGTTTGTTTGTTTTCTTTTCTTTCACTTGTTTGTTTATTTGTTTTTCCCTCTTTCTTTAACTTCTTTGCTTTCCCTCTCCTCTCACTCTTTCATTCTAAATATCACCATTGTTATTACTACAAGCTAGAAAATACATAATTGCACACAGTACAGAGACAATAACAACACAAAGGGCAATGATGGAAAGACAGAAAAAACAGGGAAACCAGTTTCCCCACAGCAAAAAATTAGTACAGGAAACAGAGAGAAATGAAGAAAACAGATACTCAGATCCAGACTCCAACAAAATGAAGATAAACTATGCCAAAGAACCAAATGAAGCCCACAAGATTAATCTAAAAGAAGAAATAATATAGGTAATCAATGAGAATTTTATAGAGATGATACTGGATATGGTCAACCAAAATGTACAGGAGACACTCAAGAAATTCCAAGACAACAAAAATAGAGAATTTGAAAAAGCAAAAGAAGAAATAAAGGAAACCATAGAAGCACTGTATAAACACCAAAGTGAAACACAGAACATGATTAATAAACAGATAAATGAACTCAGGATGAAAATGGACAACATTAAAGAGGAAACGACTCAGGATATGGAAAATCTCAGAAAAAAACAATGAAACAGAATTGCAAAACAAAATGGAAGGCCAATCCAGCAGAATAGAACAAACAGAAGACAGAATCTCAGAACTTGAAGATGAAATGGTAATTAAAGGAAAAACCAAAGAACTATTAGTTAAACTACTCAAGACCTGTGAAAAGAAAATGAAAGAACTCACTGACCCATCAAAAGACCAAACCTGATAATCATGGGCATCGAAGAAGGAGAAGAGGTGCAAGCGAAGGGAATGCATAATATATTCAACAAAATAATAACAGAAAATTTCCCAAATCTAGAGAAAGATATTCCCATACAGATGTAAGAGACCTCCAGGACACCAAACAGACCAGGTCAAAATAGAACTACTCCATGACATATCATCATTAAAACAAGTTCAGAAACTAGGGAAAGAATATTGAAGCCTGTAAGAGAGAAAAAACAAATAACATACAAAGGTAAACCCATCAAAATCACAGCAGACTTCTCAACAGAAACATTAAAAGCAAGAAGAGCGTGGGGTGAGATCTTCTGGGCACTGAATGAAAATAACTTCAACCCCAGGATACTCTACCCAGCAAAACTATCATTCAAAATAGATGGAGCAATAAAAGTCTTCCATGATAAGCAGAAACTAAAACAATATGTGACCACAAAGCCACCACTACAAAACATTCTTCAAGGGATTCTGCACACAGAAAGTGAAACCCAACTTAACCATGAAAAGACAGGTAGCATCAAACCACAGGAAAAGAAAAAGCAAGACAGTAGAGAGTAACCTCGACTTAGGTACACACAATCAAACCTTCAAACAACTAAGACAACTAAATGACAGGAATCACCACATACCTATCAGTACTAACGCTTAATGTTAAAGGACTTAATTCACCCATCAAAAGGCACCGTTTGATGAACTGGATTAAAAAGGAAGGAGACCCATCTCACCGACAGAAATAAGCATAGGCTTAGGATGAAAGGTTGTAAGAAGATTTACCAAGCCAATGGTCCCTGAAAACAGGCAGGAGTAGTAATACTTATCTCTGACAAAATAGACTTCAAACCAAAATTGATCAAATGAGATAAAGAAAGACATTCTATACTAATAAAAGGGGAAATAGACCAAAAGGAAATAATAATTATCAACTTGTATGCACCCAATGTCAATGCACCCAATGTCATCGAAATACACTGAAAGACCTAAAAGAATATATTAACTCCAACACAATGGTCATGGGAGACTTTAACATCCCATTATCATCAATAGATAGATCATCCAAACAAAAAAATCAATAAAGCAATCCAAGATCTAAAATATACAATAGATCAAATGGACCTAGTTGATGTCTACAGAACAATTCATCCAACTTCTACACAATATACATTCTTGTCAACAGCCCATGGAACCTTCTCCAAAATAGATAATTTCCTAGGGCATAAAGCAAGCCTCAGAAAATATAAGAAAAAAGAAATTATACCATGCATTCTATCTGATCACAATGCAATAAAACTAGAACTCAACAACAAAAGTAAAGACAAAAAACATGCAAACAGCTGGAAACTAAATAACTCATTACTTAATGAACACTGGGTCATTGATGAAATAAAAGAGGAAATTAAAAAGTTCCTGGAAGTCAATGAAAATGAAAACACAATCTACCAGAACCTATGGGACACAGCAAAGGCAGTCCTGAGAGGAAAGTTTATAGCCATGAGTGCATATATTCAAAAGACTGAAAGATCCCAAATCAATGACCTAATGATACATCTCAAACTCCTAGAAAAACAAAAACAACCAAATCACAAAACAAATAGAAGGAAAGGAATAATAAAAATAAGAGCTGAAATCAATGAAATAGAAACCAAAAGAACCATACAAAGAATTAATGAAGCAAAAAGTTGGTTCTTTGAAAAAATAAACAAGATAGGCAGGCCCCTGGCAAACCTGACTAAAATGAGGAGAGAAAAAACCCAAATTAGTAGAATCAGGAATGCAAAATGGGAGATAACAACAAACACCATGGAAGTCCAGGAAGTCATCAGATACTACCTCAAAAACCTATATTCAAATAAATTTGAAAATCTTAAAGAAATGGACAGATTTCTAGATACATATGATCATCCAAAACTGAACCAAGAGGATATTAATCACCTGAATAGATCTATAACACAAAATGAAATTGAAGCAGCAATCAAGAGTCTCCACCAAAAAAATGTCCAGGACCTGATGGATTCTCTGCTGAATTCTATCAGAACTTTAAAGAAGAACTGACACCAACCCTCCTTAAACTTTTCCATGAAATAGAAAGGGAAGGAAAACTGCCAAACACATTTTATGAAGCCAGTATTACACTTATCCCAAAACCAGGCAAAGACACCTCCAAAAAGGAGAACTATAGGCCAATCTCTTTAATGAACATTGATACAAAAATCCTCAACAAAATAATGGCAAACCAAATTCAACAACACATCAAGAAGATTATTTACCATGACCAAGTAGGCTTCATCCCAGGAATGCAGGGGTGGTTCAACATACAAAAATCAATAAACGTAATAAACCACATTAACAGAAGCAAAGACAAAAACCACTTGGTCATCTCAATAGATGCAGAAAAAGCCTTTGATAAGATCCAACGCCACTTCATGATAAAAGTTCTAAGAAAACTAGGAATAGAAGGAAAGTTCCTCAACACTATAAAAGCTATATATGACAAGCCTACAGACAGCATTATACGTAATGGAGAAAAACTGAAACCATTCCCTCTAAAATCAGGAACCAGACAAGGATGCCCACTATCTCCACTCCTGTTCAACATAGTACTGGAATTCCTAGCCAGAGCAATTAGGCAAGAAGAAGGAATAAAAGGAATACAAATAGGTAAAGAAACTGTCAAAATATCCCTGTTTGCTGATGATATGATCCTATACCTTAAAGACCCAAAAAACTCTACTCAGAAGCTCCTAGACTCCATCAATAGCTACAGCAAGGTAGCAGGATATAAATCAACATAGAAAAATCATTAGCATTTCTATACACTAATAATGAACAAACTGAAAGAATATATGAAAACAATTTCACTTACAATAGCCTCAAAAAAATCAAATACCTAGGTGTAAACCTAACAAAGGATGTGAAAGACCTCTACAAGGAAAACTATAAACTTCTGAAGAAAGAGATTGAGGAAGACTATAGAAAGTGGAGAGATCTCCCATGCTCATGGATTGGTAGAATCAACATAGTAAAAATGTCTATACTCCCAAGAGTAATCTACATGTTTAATGCAATTCCCATCAAAATTCCAATGACATTCATTAAAGAGATTGAAAAATGTATCGTTAAATTTGTAGGCAAACACAAGAGGCCACAAATAGCCAAGGTAATACTCAGTCAAAAGAACAATGCTGGAGGTATCACGATACCTGACTTCAAACTATATTACAAAACAATAACAATAAACAAGCAATGTGCTGGCACAAAAACAGACATGAAGACCAGTGGAACAGAGTAGAGGACCCAGATATGAAACTACACAACTATAACCAACTTGTCTTTGTCAAAGGCGCTAAAAATATATGATGGAGAAAAGACAGCCTCTTCAAAAAAAACTGCTGGGGAAACTGGTTAGCAGTCTGCAAAAACTGAAACTAGATCCATGTATATCACCCTATACCAATATTAACTCAAAATGAATCAAGGATCTTAATATCAGACACCAAACTCTAAAGTTGGCACGGGAAAGAATTGGAAATACTTTGGAACTAATAGGTATAGGCAAAGACTTTCTCAATGGAACCCCAGCAGCTCAGCAACTAAGAGATGGCATAGATAAATGGGACTTCATAAAACTAAAAAGCCTCTGCTCAACAAAAGAAATGGTCTCTAAACTGAAGAGACCACACACAGAGTGGGAGAAAATATTTGCCAGCTATAGTTCAGACAAGGGACTGATAACCAGAGTATATAGGGAACTTAAAAAACTAAATCCCAAAATTAATGAACCAATGAAGAAATGCGCAAGTGAACTAAATAGAACTTTCTCAAAAGAAGAAATTCAAATGGCCAAAAAACACATGAAAAAATGCTCACCATCTCTAGCAATAAAGGAAATGCAAATTAAAACCACACTAAGATTCCTCCTCAACCCTGTTAGAATAGCCATCATTAGCAACACCACTAACAATAGGTGTTGGCGAGGATGTGGGGAAAAAGGAACCCTCTTACACTGCTGGTGGGAATGTAAACTAGTACAACCACTCCGGAAAAAAATTTGGAGGCTACTTAAAAAATAAACATTGATCTACCATATGATCCAGCAATACCACTCTTGGGGATATACCCAAAATAATGTGACACAGGTTACTCCAGAGGCACCTGCACACCCATGTTTATTGCAGCACTATTCACAATAGCCAAGATATGGAAACAGCCAAGATGTCCCACTACTGACAAATGGATTAAGAAAATGTGGTTTTTATACACAATGGAATTTTATGCAGCCATGAAGAAGAACGAAATGTTACCATTCACAGATAAATGGATGTAATTGGAGAACATCATTCTGAGTGAGTTTAGCCTGGCCCCAAACACCAAAAATCATATATTCTCCCTCATATGCGGACATTAGATCAAGGGCAAACACAACTAGGGGATTGTACTTTGATCACATGTTAAAGCAAGAGCACACAAGGGAGGTATGAGGATAGGTAAGACACCTAAAAAACTAGATAGCATTTGTTGCCCTAAAAGCAGAGAAACTAAAGCAGATACTTTAAAGCAACTGAGGCCAATAGGAGAAGGGGACCAGGAACTAGAGAAAAGGTTAGTTCAAGAAGAATTAACTTAGAAGGTAACACACATGCACAGGAAATCAATGCGAGTCAACTCCCTGTATAGCTGTCTTTATCTCAACTAGCAAAAACTCTTGGTCCTTCCTATTATTGCTTATACTCTCGCTTCAACACAATTAGAGATAAGGGCAAAATAGTTTCTGCTGCATATCAAGGGGGTAGGGGAAGAGAGGGAGGGGGTGTGGAAGGGGGGAGAAATGACCCAAACATTATATGCACATATGAATAAAATAAAAGTTAAAAAACAGAGTAAAGCAGTAGGACAAAATAGAACATACTGTTTTGAGTAGAACCTTCTAAGCAGTACCTGTTCATATTATTTCACTCTCAAAGCTAAAGTTCCCAGGGGAGAATTTTTTGTCTTTCCTTAGGTCATGGCTTCTCCAAGATCTGCACTGCCATTTCAGTCACTAGCTATATGGTGATTCAATCTAAATGAAATTGAAGCTACACAAAGTTAAAATTCCTTTTTAAGTCTCACTAGCCACATTTTAAGAGTTCAATGATCCTACCATTGGAGGAATGGATAGATAAATAAATAACAGCTTTGAACAGCAAAGAAGCAGAACATTTTAATTATCACAGAAACTCTTATTGTTCCAACATATAATGGGAACAATGAGAAAAATGAATAAAAAAATATCAATTGTTCATCTCAGCATTTGTATGTACTTGGACAAGCAGCAAGTCTACAATTGCCAATAATTTCTCATGAAAGGCTTGATTTGACATGTTTATACAACACTAAAAACCTGTATCCCTTTTGTATTATACCACTCAAATTCTTACTTAGAATCTAAACCTATATTTCTGGTACTTTGTGAGGTCATTATAGTATGGCTAGGAGATAATTTTCTGTCTCCATTCCCTTTTTTTGTGGTAACCCTTGATAACAATTAAGGCTGTGGAATGTCCTTCTAAATGTTTTGCAAAACAGCATGTTTCTGTGATTAAAGCTATGTAAAAGTTCATGCTTATTTTCAGTTATTTGTTGTTCCTGCAATCTTACATTTTCTCTTTTGAATTTTGAAAGACACATATTTTCCTTCAGATTTAATTGTTTCTAAAATACAATTGGAATTTGAAAACATTTGTTTTATTATCTACCTTATTTCCCATCAAGATTACACTTTCTTTCTCTATGGGAATCACAATATTTGGTTCTACATTGAATAACATTTGTATAATCATAATTTTGTTAATGTATTTCATTGATTTTTTCAAAGTGAAACCATAAAAAAAACATTGAAGATGATTATAATTATAGAAGAGAAGTCAAAGTCATGTTTATAGCTTGAAGTCAACTACAGAAGCAAGAAAAGTAAGTCAGCTCTCCTTTGCACCACTAAGTCAGTTCACCATCAAGCTACTGGTTGTGAGGCTCTGAAGATTTAGAATGTGGGCCATATCAAGGAATAGCCTACATAATGACAGCAATAAAAATAAATAATTGTCGATATTTCTTAGAGTTATAAATGAAAACAATACTAGAAGTAAGTAACCACATAAATAACAAAAGGAGGAAAGAAGTTATGTTAATCAAATTCCTCATCTTTTATAAGCAAAGTTTATAGTTATTATCTAAAATTAATATATTCAGATTTCAGCATATTATTTAAAGTAACAGAGGATTTGAGAAGAAAACAGAAAAAATTCCTTTCATTTAATATTGCTTCATACTGTGAACTTTTATTGTGCTTATATGTCACTTTAACAAATGCAATAGTTCCAAAATAAAACATATGAACATCATATTGATCTTATTCCTCCAGATCTTCTGTATGAATAAATAACTTGGGGTTGAACTTAAACCGTTATAGGAAAAACACTTATTAGATGTTACCATGTTTACAGTCCTAGGAGTTTCTAAATTAATTAATTTGTAATTATTAAATTCTTAATGTACCTGTGAAATAAATGTTATACAGGAGCTTTTATAAAATTTAGGAAGCTGGAGAGAGGAGGGATATATTGGAGGCAGATTTTCTTACAGATCCTATAATGTGGTGACATCCAAGTTACCTGTGTATAAAACTAACTTTGTCAGCAATGTTAAGACTGGAATTGCATTTCCCATTGATGGTCCCTCATTCTCCTTAAAGAATAGACTGAGGTGTGGATAGAGGGGAAAGTATATTATTCTTTGATCACGCTTGCATGGCCACAGATGGGCAAACAGATTGACCTGTCCATCCAAGCTGAGTAATTCTTCACTTCTTCACTTTTTGTTTATGACTTTATTTCTTCATCCTTGGCAAGAGCAGAAAGTAAATCACAACAGTTCTTGGCTGAAAGGCAGAGTAAAACAGCTGTGACCCTTGAGATATTGTTTACTTTACTGCCTCCTGATACACACTCAGTCACTTTTGTTGGACATGCTTGATGGCTTTTGTTCATTCAGTTGGCTGTTCCCTCTGCTCTACCAATTGATGAAGAGGCAGAGAGTGGATGCTTTAAGCAACATTTATTAGTTCATTCATTAACAATTTATAAGTATCTACTGTCTGCCCGATACTGAGGCAGTTACAAACATGAACAAATCAGGTATCCTACCCTGAAGGAGCTAACAATCTAGGAATGGAAGACAGGTGTGCAAATTCTTATTAGTAAGCAATAAGAATATGTACTAAAAGAGTTATGAATGAAGTCACATGAATTAAAAACACAATTCTAAATAGAAAAAAGTGGAGAGAGATAAGGTGCAAAGTTTTATAAAGTGATATTTAAAATATACTTGACATTGGTCAAACCTATAGAAGGTTTTGTGACCAGAAATCATTAACCATGGCACATAAAAGGTAGTAGGTTGAGCAGATGTGGTGACATGTCATTCAGATCACCCCTTTAGGACCAAAGCATTAACCCCAGCTGCCAGTGATATTTTGGGCTGGAGGCTCAAAGCTGTCTTTCCCTGGAAATTGTCTTGCTTTAAAGAGGTAGACCTCAGCAAGTGTCTACCCTCATCCTCTGGGGTAACCTGACTCATCCACTTTATCAATTTAAGGATGCAAAAATTGAACTTCATGCCTTATCTGAGAGGTAATTAGGATGGAGTTATAGATCCTTTCATATGTGGGAAGCTGAAAAATAGCCCTCCAAAGATAATGGGGCCTAATCACTGGAACTTGTAAATGTTTTACTGTATATGGAAACTCAGCCTTTACAGAGGTGATTGAGTTATGAGTTTTGAGATTGGGAGATTACCATGGATTTTCCAGGACGGTCCCTAAATGCAGTCACTGAGGAGGAGGTAATAAAAGAAAACCAAAATCAAGATTGAAGTGATGCATCCACAAGCTAAGGAATGTACACAGCCACCAGAAGAGCAAAGTAGGGATTTTCCCCTAGCACTTCCAGAGGGAGCATGGCCCTGGAGACATCTTCATATTGGCTCAGTGGTACTGTTTCAGGCTTCTGGTCTCCAGAACTATGGCAGATAAATATTGTGTTGTTGAAGTTTACAAAATTCATAGTAATTTGTTACAGTACCTTCAAGAAACTAATACAGCATGGGATCATCTGAACTTTTAGTATAGCTGCATCTCAATTCTGCTTCTCCTTTTGTAATCTGGTGAAGAAAATTAAGTAATCATTCCCTTAAGTCCTCCAGTCTAAATTAGTCTTTGTGCCCTACTTCAACATATTAGGGTAAACAAGAATTTATTAAGAAGAGGGATATGGTGGTTAAATTTATATGCCAACTTGACTGTGATAAGAGCTGCCCAGATAAGTGGTAAAACATTTTTCTAGGTGTTTCTGTAAGGTATTTGAATCAGTAGAATGAGAAAAGAAGATTGCTCTCACCAATGCCACAGGGCATCATTCAACCCACTGAAGGCCTGAATAGAACAAAAGGTAGAGGGGATGTCCCCACTTAAGCTGGGACATCCATATTCTCCTGCATCAGCACTCCTGGTTCTCAGGAAGTCACGGGAAAGATCTTGGGACTTCTCAGCATTCACGTCATGTAAGCCAATCTCTCATAAAATCTCTTCCGTTTATCTCTGTATGTCCCATTGCTATTGTTTCCCTGACTAATACAAGGGATAAAAGCAGGAAGGGAACAATATGTATAAATGAATGAGAGAAATAAGTACATTTCTAGAACTTCTGGGCATTTAGGGTGTAGATATTATGGTGGACCTCACTTCTTGAACCTCACTCGGGCCTCCTTATGGTCTCATTTCTACTTCATTTTTGACTTCTACCAAGTCCAGATCTGGCACTAGAACAGTGGACCCACCTTATCAATATTTTCCATTTTATGCTCAGGTGTTTGGACATTATGCCATAAGCAGTGATGTAGTATTGAAGGACTGTTTTCTGGGAAGTAAAATAAACAGGTATTGTGTACCAGATGTAACCAGATGTGAAGGAAGGAAGAGCCTAGTAACAGGGAAACAAGAGTAGTATAAATGACAACCACAAAGGGTACAATGATACCATGAAATTCATAGGTTGTTTCCTGGACTTTGAAAGAGAATGAGGGTTTGAGATGTGGCTCAAATGTTGGAGCACCTGCCTAGCAAGCAAGAGACTCTGAGTTCAGCCCCCAGTACTGTAGAGGTGAGGTGAGACTGACATCAGAAAAGAATTCTGTCTCTAGCCCCATAAATAAGACACTAATGTTTTGAGAAAAAGGCTATGGTTCAGAGGACAATGTACTTTTCATCGTGGCTGGCAGAAAGCTACAGGGATCTAAATCATATCATCAAGGTTTGAATCCCATCTCTCCCACTTATACATAATACATATCAAACAGTGTTTTTGAACTATGTGTGCACTTTTCTCATCTATACAGTAGGGATAATAGTGACACCTATTTCATGGGGGTCATGTGGAGGATTAAATGCCATAGGTAAATGATAGATAGATAGATGGATAGATGATGTATAGATTTAGATAGTGCTAGAAGAATGTCTGGCACATAGCAAATGTTTAATAACATTAGTTATTATTAGCTCAGTAGTTTCCTCAAATGCTCTGTAGTAAAGGGAGTTACTCTTCATTAATCAGAGCCCTGAGATCTCAGGAAATATTGAGGGAAAAGGAATGTATTTGTTAAAGTTGCTGATTAAAATTGGAAAAGATATACAACCAGATTAACTTCAATCCTGTCAGCCCCATACTAATATCTCCCTTCCCCTTCCTCAGGGTGAATGGCAAGCATGGCAAGGAATTTCCATATACTTAGGAGAAAAGCATAGACACTACCATCTTAGCAACCCCCACCCAAGGCTGAATTTCCACTGTAGCTTTTGGTTTAAGACTAGAACACTTCCAGCAATGGAAAAGTCACATCACCATCCTCCTAGACTCACAGTCTAGTGGAGGACACAGTCATAAATGAACACTGATAAGTTTACATAACAACAAAACGCATGGTGTAATGGACGTCAACTTGAGAGTACTATAAGACTGAAGAGAAAGGAGGGACCAGTATATCTTGGAGCAGGTAGAAAAGGGTTTACCAAGATAATCACATATGTGATGAATCTTACAGGATGAAATTTTGTTAGAATCTGGGGACAGGCATCGACAGAAACTGGAACAGCCAACAAAGGTACAGAGTCTGGAAAGAAACTAGCTTGTCTGGAAAATTTTGGTAGCTAGAACATAACTTGAGAACAGTATGGCTGGAACAGTGATAGGAAAGACAGAAGTTTGGCAGGGGAAGTAGTTATACAAAGCAAATTGAGGTCTTTGCAACATCCTGAAGGCAAGTGGAGACTGAAGATTCCTAAGAAGAGAAACATAGATCAATGACTTAGAAAAACTTCTGTGGAGCAACTATGGATAAAATACAGGACTATTACAAAGTCTCCTGAGAATGAGGAAATTAAGCCTTTGGAGACATATACTTAAAATCACAATGATAACATAAGTACTATCTTAATGCAAATCCAAAGTACAATGTAACTAAATGCTTTCCTCAGGATTGCACATGAAATCAAGGAAGGTTTTAGTAATCCAGGAATTTTATGTTTCTTTATATTTTCTTTATGTTTATTTCATCCAGAACCACTATTCTGTAGACATGCAAGTTCTGAAGACATTTTTGCCTTTTAGTCCAAATCAAATAGAGAAATGAAGAGATCAAACTAAGAAAACTGTTGTATTTTGTTTTTACTGTGAATGTCTAGAAAGGAAAAAGTATATATTGTCTGAAAAGAATTGCTCTATCAATCTCTACAAATGTCTCTGTTCTTGTAGAAAATGCACGTGTTCAACATACATGCCCAGCAATCTGTACTAGTTTGAGTTGAGGGTTACTCCAGTAACATTTCCCAACAGAATAACAAGTGCTAAAATGTCACTTCCTAAAACAGAATTTTTAATTCACAAAGGTAAATTTAAAGAAGAAATTTTGAATTAAAACTACAGCAAGAATTTAATAAAATACATTTTGGAAGTAAAATGTATTAATAATGTTTTATAGGTATTTTCCTTAAAGTTATTATGTATTAAATTAAAATTTAGTGCTTTTTTTCTCTACATAGATTGTATGCTCATAATAAAACACTGACAACTAAAGTATAAAGGAGAAAATTTAGAAAGTATTATAAAGGCTAGACTTAGAAATAACCATCATAAATACTTCACACATCTCTATTTCTATTCATTTAAATTATGTCACGAGTTTTTTCGTATAGCATTAAATGTCTTTGAGAACAATAGTTTTAGTAGTCATATATTATTATACCATAAGGCTCATCCATAAATTATGCAACTACTAATTTACAATTGAGAATTTAGTTTGTTTCCAGTTCTCTGTATTTTGAAATTAACTCTGTATCCTTGTTCATCCTTGTGTATATAAGTCATTCTTCTTCTCTCCAGTTCTCTGTGTGTTTGTGTGTGTGTGTGTGCGTGCACACGTGTGTGTTTGTCTTTCTCTCTGTCTCTCTATTTGCTTGTTTTTTTTCTTGGTGGTGGGACTGGTGTTCAAACTTACTCAGGGCTTCACACTTGCAAAAGCAGGCATCCTACTACTTGAAGTATACCTCCAGTTCATTTTGCTGTAGTTATTGTAGAGATGGGGGTCTCATGAACTATTTGGCTAGGCTAAACTTTCACTACAGTCCTTCCAATCTCAGCTTTTCAAGTAGCTAGGATTATAGGCATGAACCACTGGCACCAGGCTCTCCACATCTCTTCTGACTTCCTAAGGACATATGCCTAGAATTTAAATTATTAGGTCAAAGTGTAAGTTACATTTTAAAGCTTTGGCCACTTAGTGCCAAGGTGCTTTTGGAATGTTTTACTAAGTTGTATCCGAATTAGAAGTACACAGTTTGATAGTTAAAACATGGTATATAATTAATAAATACTTGTCTATATTAAATGTGAAGTGAGATATTTTCATAATACTCATTGCATAATCACATTCTGTGAGTTGTTTCTCTATGTCCTATTTCCAATTCTCTTTCCCATTGTTTAAATTGAAGGAGGAGGGACATTTTTCTTTGTGTTGCAAAGAAAATGTTTCCTGTGGGGTTCTCAGGAAATCTTTTATGGTGGGCAGTTTGGTCTTTCTTCTTTCTGTGTTTGTTGGTTAGACTATTGTATGTCAACTCTAGATATGCAGCCCCTGGGAGTCCATTAAGGACACCTAGATTAAGATCAAGGCCACCAACCATATGGTTATCATATAACGCTTAACTTCCTGTGTCATATTTGTTTAAGTATTTTCTATTAGCTTTGTTTTATTATCCCTCTGACAGAAAGATATTTTATACTGCAATGTAATAAAATCAATATTTTTGACTATATATCTGACATTTTTATTATGATTTCTTGCACAAATTATATCTCTATATGTCTGCTATCATAAGTAAATGAAATAATCATCAGTTTTTCTACTATAATTGTTTTATTATTTATGTTTTGTTTTTTGTATGTGGTTTTTGTTATATTTAAATAATATTTACATCTGGAATTCATTTTGGCCTATTTTAAGTACCTTCCCATTTGTTTTTAGATTATTTAAACATGTTTTCCAACACCAAGCTTCACTGAATATACTTACTGCCAAACTGAAGGTTTTTGCTGAAAGAATTTGGAAATCATCTTATAATCAAAGAGAGAGTTAGAGTGATGGCAGAGATCAGATGAGATGGTAAAATTTCTTCTCACTACTACAGCTGGTTCTCTGCGAGAATCAGACATCACACAATTTTTGCCATTCCAAGGATTATGTATTTTAAAACTAATATTCCTCTTAATATAATTTTGACTGTGTTTTTAACAACTAGAAGCTTAGCTTAATTAGGTTGAAAGAATTCTTCCTTCAGTCATGCCTGTGTTTGCATCACTATACATCCTACAGTAACTTGAAAATAGATTTTGCCAGGTCCCACTTGCTTCTCTCTGAAAAATCAGAAGTGGAAAATTCTCAATTTATCCTCTACCTACACTTAAAATGTATCTTTCCAGAGTAACTTCATTTCACTAACATTTTTTAACTAGTACTCTAAATAGTTGATTGGGTGGATTTCCTTTTTAATTTTTTTTCACTATTTATGATTTAACTCCAACATACTCTTACCACTTAAAAAACAATTTTGATTAGCCAATAAAGTCCCTGATGAGGACTAATTTAATAAACATTTATGGGTATTTGTTGGAAAATTAATTTACCAAAACAACTTTTTACATTATATGGTTTTCTCCTCTAAAAATATACATGCAGAGATTCATGAATAAAGTTGTGACAGATCTTGATTTTTTTTATTTCATTTTTTGGGGTGTTAATACTGGAGTTTGAACTTGGCCTCATGCTAGTTAAACAGCACTTTACCACTTGAGCCATGCCCCCAGCTCTAGTCATATTTTTTTAAACAAAAAAATTGGTCATTTTTATTTAAAGAAAACATTACAAATAATTTTACAAAATATAGATCCTACAATCTACTGTAGTTACCAAATGTTTAAAGAGAAATGTTATATGCCTCTCATAATGCTCACCCAAAAGAACCATTGCTTGAGTCTAGATAAGAAAATATTGAAAAAACATTACAAATGGAAATTTGTCCTACAAAGTAATAAAATGAGTTATTTAAAGCAGCAGTTACTGATATGATACTACTGTGGGATGAGGCAGGAATGGAATGAATAGAAAATGGAGAAATAGACATGTATTTGGAAATAAATTATAACAAAGGTGATGAGATCTATAGAGAACAACAATTAACCAACAAATATAATAACAGAAAAATTATCTAATTTTTTCCCAATATTTTCCAGATTACTTTATTGAAAGATTTTAATAGTTCTTTTAAAATCCATAGAAGATGTTTTTGGAAATAATTTCCTAAACAAATAAGTCACCACATTCACAAAAATAAAGATATCTGATAGATTTGTTGCAAAAAAAAAGAACACTGCAAAACAAACTTTAATGGAAAGGAAAAGGAGAAAAATCACCTTTATAATAATCTTTCTCTGTGTGTTACTTATATGCATACATGTACATATATTTCCTGAAATTCAATAAGAAGAAGATGAAAAGCATACAGGAATGTGGATATCACAAAAAGGAGAAAGATTTGCATGTATATATATAGCATATATATATATGATTCAATAGTCATAAAGCATATGTTTTTCTTAAAATTTACTTTCCATTCCATCTGTAAAGCATCCCTGGGCAAGGATAAAGGAAAAGATGAAAAATAAGAATGAATATATCACAGAGATAATATGTACATGGTCAAGTAACACATTAAAATTGCCAACCATAGTAGTAGCCAAAGAGTTGCAAATAAATATCCTTTTCCTGTCAACAAAAATTTTTATTGCCATGTATTAAACTGTATGTAATAATGGGTTTCATCATAACACTGCCAAACATGCATATAATGCACCCCTGCATTACCCTTTATTATGCCCCCTCCTCTTACCCTTTTTTACCTTCCTCTTCTACTTCCCTAGTAGTCTTCATTTTCTTTCATGACCTGAGTTTCTTATTTTGTTTTCTCTAGCTTCCACAAATGAGAGAAAACATGTGACACTTATCTTTGTGGGACTGGCTTACTTCACTGAACATGGTGATTTCCAGTTTCATCCATTTTTGAGCAAACAGCATAATTTCATTCTTTTTAATGGCCAAGTAAAATTCTGTTGTTCAAACTGACAAAAATTTTAAGAAATAAAAATAACCAGTGTGTTCATGGACAACATAGTCACTTACGCTGCTGGTAAGTTGCTTTAGCTTTTCTAGAAGGAAACTTGGGAGTATCCTTCAAAAACATTAGCAATCGCCATGCATTTTGAGATGACAATTTTAAATGTAGGTCATTATCTAATGTAAGTAGCTGTGAAAGAATTCATGGATTTCTTCACTTAAATGGATAGCTCAGTATTGTTTATAAGACCAAAAATGTATACACTATTTAAATGAGTTATTATTGGGTATTTATCAAAAAGATTATTGTATCCTTCAAAGCTGTACTATGGAGAGGGGTTTTTTGAGAGAAATGGGTACTTATGTATCATTAACCTATGTAGCATGAGGTTATAAAACAAAATATATTTATGATGCCACTTTTATACATACTTTATTTGCACTTATAAGTCTGCCTTCCTACAGAGTACTACTTCAAAGTCAAAGATGTAAAAGATTCAAAGAGAATAGTGGTAGGATTCCTTTCCAAAATTCATTTGGCTATTTTCTCATAGTAATCATTCATCTAGCAAGGATTGTTCTTCCACCATTATGTGCCAGGGATGTTGTAAGTGCCAGAGTGGGAGCAGTAAAGAAAACAGAAAAAGCCATTGCTCTCCTGTAGCATACATTGAGAGACAGACAAGTGTAGATGTAAAACAATGAAATATATAATGTGTCAGATGGGTGATGAGTGCTATGGAAAGATAAACAGAAACTATAGCCTCTTTGATTTGCTAATAATTTACAATTATTACAATTATTAATAATATTATTAATATTTAATAATTATTAATATTTAATAATTATTAATATGTAATAATTTAATTATTACAATTATTAATAATATTATTACAATTATTTGCTAATAATTGTAATAAAGACAGGAGGGGCCAGGGATATAGCTCAGTGGTAGGCTCTTGACTAGCCTACATAAGATCCTAGGTTAGATCACCAATACCAAACAAAAGACCTAAAAGAAATGAAGCAGCAGGCTATGCTGAGCTCAACAGGAAGGGGAGAGCACTGCAAACAGAGATAATAATGACAGTAATGTTCCTGAGCCAGGAGTGTGCTTGGTGGGGTAGGAGCAGCAAGGAAACCAAAGAAACTGGAATGCAGTGAGGCAAAGGAAGAATGTCAGAGATAAAATAAGAGAGAGGTGAGAGCCAGACAACATAATAAAATAAACATAACAAGGAAATTCTAAAATTATGAAACTTTTTATCCAAATTCAACATGAAAGCAAGGTTCTGGACAGACCTATACAACTTGTCAGTTAATCTCAGGGAAAGGGAAAACCCAAAGGCAATCACATCAACAGATGAGCAAAATAGGGCAAATATCTAAGGTCTACTGGTACAAGCAAGGTTGATGGAAGAAACTAAGTCTAAGAAGGTAAGACTAGGGTTTCCTAACAACTCAAAATACTTTAGAAATAATTTGCATGGAGATCCAAGATGGCAGCAAGGATAGGGAATCAGAAATCCTAAACTCCATAACTGCAGAAACCTTCAGACGTTGTAGCTACACTTGTGTAATTCTAATTGCATCTAGCCAAAATAATAACCTCCATCACACTACGTGCAGATAAATTCAAAGACAGACCCTTAAATCAGCCTTTAATTGCACCTAACAGCCATGAAAATCCAGAACAGCACAGCCAGCAAGGCATGTCCAACCCTGGGGAAAAAGTCCCTGGGCATTTCTCATTTTTTTTTCTCTTCCAACAAGCAGAAGACAGAACACCAATCAGAATCAGATTCTGTGATATTCTAGACCCTGAGCCTGTGGAAAACTTCCCTACAATATGCTGCACTGAGAAAAATGGTGCCATTTCCCCCTGCTGGCGTGAATCTGCACAACAAATAGGTGAGCATCATTCACCATGCTCAACTCCCCTAACCACCCACTGGGACAATAATCTAGTGCAGCCCTGGTGCAGACTGAACCCTCCCCCACAGCAAAACTGAAAAACATAAACAGAACTGTAATTAACACCAACAGTGGAGGTGGGGGTGGAATGCTGAACCTGCCCTGGAGAACAGAGGTGGAGCAAGGAGCCAAACTCTCAGTGCTGAACTCTCAGTGAACAAACATGGCTAAAGCAACAAAGGCTGAGAGTGGAGTCAGGGTGACAAGCCAACCTCCCAGAGGAGTTGCTAGTACTCAGCAAAGGTTGCTAGAGACACAAGGCTGAGAGTAGGGGTGGGGCAACAAGCCAACCTCCCAAAACAGGGCAGATGATAGATCCCAGAACTGATCTTGTGCAACAGAAGGCAACATTCAAAACTGAACTGTCCCACCTTGCAGGGGGAAGAGCTGACAAAACATAACTGCAGCTAAAGAGCAATGCAGCTGCTGCATGGAGAAAACAACAGCTCTGACCACCATGCATGAACTGGCAGACTTAACTCACTTCACAATTGCAACTAACTCTGTGGACAGAAGGTCTAAATACTACTTACAGCCTAATCACCTAGTGATACAGCATCAGAGCTTCTGCTTGTACACCAATACCAGGATTGGATGCCTAAGAACTAACTCCAGAACTTTACCAAAAAAGTAAACTTTCTGTTATTCCTGAACCTGGTGGGTTTTTTTTTTTTTGGTGGTTTTTTCCTCTATTATTAACTTCACCATCACTTCTTTCTTATCCCTATTCTTACACTTTCGTTTTCCCTCCTTATCCTGTGCTATAATCCATTGTTCTCCCTCCCAACTACTCTTTCTATCCCATCTCACCCATTCTCTTCCCCATCTTCACTTCCCTCTCCTATCTTCCCCAACCTGTCACCACACTACCCCTCCCTCCTACATACTCATTACCTGCTGACTAGCCTACTGTACCAACTGTACACAACCTGAGCCCCCTGCAATCCCCGACACAAAACCCACCACTACAACAACAGAAATATACCCAAACACACACAAGGGCCACAAAGCCCAGCAGCCTTCATACAACTTCCCCCACCTTTTCCTTTTCTCACCCCTTTTCCTACTTCCCCTTTTAGTGCCACCTTTACCAATTTCCCAAATTTCCATATCTATCCTAATAACTACCCCTCCAACTCCCACTGTTTATAGATATTATCACCAAGGGGTTTGCTATATAATATGCAAACAACTGGTCTGGCATTGAACCTGTGAATTTGTTATTGCTAAATTACACCTCCAGGCCAGGGACAGAAAGAACACATCAACCTAGCTAACAAGCAAGTCAGTCAAAACACAAAACTTAAATTAAGGGAAAGAAAAAACAGGCTATTAAAACTACAAACTAGCCTATTAAGAACATAGTGGCACAACCTACCAGAACCTATGGGACAGAGCAAAGGCAGTCCAAAGAGGAAAGGTTATAGCCATGAGTGCATATATTAAAAGGACAGAAAGATCTCAAATAAATGACCTTACATCTCAAACTCCTAGAAAAGCAAGAACAAGCAAAACCCAAAACAAGCAGAAGGAGAGAAATAATAAAAATAAGGGCTGAAATTAATGAAATAGACACCAAAAAATGTACAAAGAATCAACAAAACAAAAAGCTGATTCTTTGAAAAAATGAACAAGATTGACAAGCCCATGACAAATGTGCTTAAATGAGGAGGAAAAAGACCAAAATTAGCAAAATCAGAAACACAAAGGGGAGATAACAACAAACACCATAGAAACCCAGGGAATCATTACAGACTATTTTGAGAAACTATATCCATTAAATTAGAAAATCCTGAAGAAATGGACAAATTTCTAGATACTTATGACCATCCAAAACTGAACCAAGAAAATATTAACCACCTAAACAGATCTATAACACGTAATGAAATTGAAGCAGCAATAGACTCCCAAAAAAGAAAAGTCCAGGACATGATGGAGTCTTAGCTGAATTCTACCAGACCTTCAAAAAGAACTCAAACCAACACTACTTAAACTTGTCCATGAAACAGAAAGGGAAGGAACACTGCCCAACTCATTCTATTAAGCCAGTATTACACTCCTCCCCAAACTGGACAAGGACACATCCAAAAAGGAGTACTAAAGGCCAATCTCCTTAATGAACATTGATGCAAATATCCTCAATGAAATAATGGCAAACCAAATCCAACAACATATCAGAAAGATCATTCAACACAACCAAGTTGGCATCATCCCAGGAATGCAGAGATGGTTCAACATATGCAAATCAATAAATGTAATACACCACATTAATAGAAGCAAAGACAAAAACCACATGATCATCTCAACAGATGCAGAAAGAGTCTTTGATAAGATTCAACAAAACATCATGATAAAATCTCTAAGAAAACTAGGAATATAAGAAATGTTCCTCAACATTATAAAGGCTATATATGACAAACCTACAGCCAACATCATACTTAATGAGGAAAAACTGAAACCATTCTTCCTAAACTCAAGAATGAGACAAGGGTGCCCACTCTCCCCACTCCTATTCAACACAGTCCTGAAATTTGTAGCCAGAGAAATAAGGCAAGAGCAAGAAATAAAAGGAATACAAATAGGTAAAGAAACAGTCAAAATAATCTTATTTGCAGATGACATGATATTATACCTCAAAGACCCAAAAAACTCCTAGATACCATAAACAGCTTCAGCAATGTAGCAGGATACAAAATCAACTTACAAAACTCAGTAGCCTTGGTAAATGGATGGAATTGGAGAACCTCATTCTAAGTGAGGTTAGCCTGGCCTAAAAGACCAAAAATCGTATGTTCTCCCTCATATGTGGACATTAGATCAAGGGCAAACACAACAAGGGGATTGGACTTTGAGCACATGATAAAAGTGAGAGCACACAAGGGAGGTGTGAGGAAAGGTAAGACACCTAAAATATTAGCTAGCTTTTGTTGCCCTTAACACAGAGAAACTAAAGCAGATACCTTAAAAGCAACTGAGGCCAATAGGAGAAGGGGACCAAAACTAGAGAAAAGGTTAGATCAAAAAGAATTAATCTAGAAGGTAACACACATGCACAGGAAATTAATGTGAGTCAACTCCCTGTTTAGCTATCCTTATCTCAACCAGCAAAAACCCTTGTTCCTTCCTATTATTGCTTATGCTCTCTCTTCAACAAAATTAGAGATAAGGGCAAAATAGTTTCTGCTGAGTATCGAGGGGGTGGAGGGGAGAGGGAAGGGGTGGAGTGGGTGGTAAGGGAGGGGGTAGGGGCAGGGGGGAGAAATGGCCCAAGCATTGCATGCATGTATGAATAATAAAACAATAAAAATTAAAAAAAATACTCAGTAGCCTTTCTATACATCAACAATGAACAAATTGAGAAAGAATACAGGACAACAATTCCATTTACAATAACCTCAAAAAAAGATTAAATACCTAGGAGTAAACTTAATGAGGGATGTAAATGACCTCTTCATGAAGAACTACAAATCACTGAAGAAATAGATCGAAGAAGACTATAGAAGAGGGAAAGATCTCCCGTGCTCATGGATTGGTAGAATCAATGTAGTAAAAATGGCTATACTACCAAAAGCAATCTACATGTTCAATGTAATACCCATCAAAATTCCAATGACATTTATCACAGAGATTCAAAAATCTATCCTAAAGTTCATTTGGAAACACAAAAGACCACGAACAGCCAATGCAATACTGAGCTAAAAGAGCAACGCTGGAAGTATCACAATACCTGACTTCAAACTATACTACAGAACCATAACAATAAAAAGCATAGTACTGGTGCAAAAACAGACATGAAGAGCAGTGGAACAAAATGGAGGACCTGGATATGAATCCACACAGCTATGCCCACCTTATGTTTGACAAAGGTGCAAAAACATACAATGGAAAAAAGACAGCCTCTTCAACAAATGGTGCTTGGAAAAGTGGTTATCTACCTGCAGAAAACTGAAACTAGGTCCATCCTGTCATCCTGTACTAGTATCAACTCAAAGTGGATGAAGGACCTTAATATCAAACCCGAAACCTTGCAGTTAGTACAAGAAAGAGCAGGGAATATCCTGGAAACAATAGGAATAGGCAAGGACTTCCTCAGTAGAACTCCATTAGCCCAGCAACAAAGAGAAAGAATGGACAAATGGGACTTCATAAAATTAAAAAGCTTCTGCAAAACAAAAGAAATGGTCTCCAAATTGAAGAGACCACCCACAGAGTGGGAGAAAATCTTTGTTAGCTATACATCAGACAAAGGACTCATAACCAGAATATACAGGGAGCTCAAAAAACTAAACTCCCCCAAAATCAATGAACCTATAAAGAAGTGGGAAACTGAACTAAACAAAACTTTTTCTAAGGAAGAAATCCAAACAGCCAAAAAACACATGAAAAATTGCTCACCATCCCTGGCAATAAAGGAAATGCAAATCAAAACCACACTAAGATTCTACCTCACTCCTGTTAGAATTGCTAGCATCAAGAACACCACCACCAACAAATGTTGGTGAGGATGAGGGGGAAAAAGGAACCCTCTTACACTGCTGGTAGGAATGTAAGCTACTACAACCATTATGGAAAACATTATGGAGGCTCCTTAAAAAGCTAAACATAGATCTGCCATATCATCCAGCAATACCACTCCTAGGTATATACCTAAAGGAATGCAACTCAAGTCATAACAAAACCATGTGCACACACATATTTATTGCAGCACTATTTACAATAGCCAAGCAATGGAAACAGCCAAGATGCCCCACAAATGTTGAATGGATCAAGAAAATGTGGTATTTATACACAATGGAATTTTACTCAGCCACAAAACAGAATGAAATTTTATCATTCACAAGTAAATGGATGGAACTAGAGAATATCCTCTTAAGCAAAGTTAGCCAGGCTCTGAAGGCCAAAACTCACATGTTCTCCCTCATATGTGGATTATAGATCCAAAACAAATGCAGTAGTATTATTAGACATGGCTGACAAACTAAGAGGAGAACACATGCAGGAGAAATAGGGAAAGGAAAAAAAACCCAAAACTTGAATGTGGTTTATGTGCTCCCTGCTGAGGAATGAATAAAGTAATCTTAAATTAGCAGAGGCCACTATGGGAAGGGGACCAAGAAGTAGTGAAGAGGTCTGGTAGAGATGAACCAGTGTGGGTCACAATACACAAGTTCATGGAAGCAACACTAAGACTCTCTGTATTGCTATCTTTATCCTAAACCAGCAAAAATGCTGTCTTTCTCATATTTGCTTATCTCTTACATTTTCTCTTCAACAAAATCGGAGAAGAAGAGGGCAGAACAGGTTCAGTCTGGAAGCAGTGAATGGGTGGGGGTGTTGGGGGGTGATGTCACAAACAATATGTACACATGTAAGTAAATGTAAAAACAATAAAATAGAAGGAGAAAGAAAAAAAGATAAATACATGAACAATAAAAAAGAAAAAAAAGAGCACAGTTGCACAATACCAAGTGGAGTGATGGGAACAAGAAGAAAGGATAGAAACCACTCTCCTCAAAAAAATAATTCAATACAAGATTCAGTGGGAAATGAACAAAATGGATACCCATTTTCTGACTCCAACAAAACAAAGATAAATGTCACTAAGAAGCCCAGTGACGTCCACAGAAATAATTTACATGAACACATATTTTTAAATGATAGTGTTTTTTGAAAATATGTTAGAAAAATGTCAGTGCATGTCTTCATTGAACAACCAACCATGAAGAATGAACACTCTGTGCTTCACGTCTGCAGTTAGCTAGTATGTACACAGGGCCTTACAATGTCTTGCTATAGAGTAAATGAGTTATTTAGACTTTTCTCTTGGACTTAGAAATGATCCAGATTATTTGGCAGCTTGATTTTTTCCAGTTTGCATTGCATTTGCATTTTAATACAGTGTCAATAGACATGACTATCTTCTTTGAACATTTCATTCCTTTCCTTTACAGAGTAGTAATTCTGATCAGAGGATAAAATAACAAGTTAAAATGAAGTCTCTGATAGAAACCAGGCCAACTGATTGAAATAAATTTAAAAAGAAATCCTATTTCAAGATGTATATGTAATACAGTAAAATGATACACCCCTGCTGTTTCAGAAAAGATGAATTACTATGAATGGTGCCTAAACAAGAAAAGAAACTTCAAAATATTGGCAACTGAAAAACACAGAGCTTAACCAACAAGGGGAAACCCCATGCTATATAGAGATACTATGTCCTTTAAGCTATAGATACCTTAAAAGGTTGCATATTTATTAGTTAATTTGTAAAATTTTGTTGTGTATGCGTTATGTGTCAGGGACTATACTAGGCACTAAGATACCTAAGTCTAATGATAACTATGATAAATGAATTAATTATATTATAAACCTGATGAAAGAATTAGTTACACATGGGGAGGTACTGTAGGAATACAGAAAAGACTGGAAAGGCTTATTGAAAGGAACGTTACTTACAATATCCAGAAAACCAAGATTTGAAAGATGGTCCTATGGGAAGATCCTTGGAAAGGTGTCAAGGCCCAAGTTTCCAGTGTGAGCTCTGCCTTTAATTAAACTTGTGACTTGAAAAGTAATGGGATGTGTGTATGAAGGGAAGACACGGGAAAAGGTAGACATTATGCAAGAGAAGAATGCTTTGCATAGTGAGGTGAAAAGGACTGAGGGCCCCAAGAAGTGTGACTGTGGGTTTTTTAACCAGCTTTGCCTGGGAAGACAACTATATTGGACTCCTTGAACTTAAGAAAGGCAGCACTGGCAACGTGTCGCTGTATGTGGACTTTTTCAGCTCTTTGGCAATAGTTTCCAAATGCAAAGGGTAATTGAAACCATTGATTCTTGATGGAAGGCGCTAGAATCTCCTGCTACACATCCATTCAGGTCCTTATTTTAAAAATGCAGAATCTTGGGTCTTATCTCATGATTGCTGATTAGAATTTCTGAGGTTGAAGTTGGAAGATCTGCTTTTTCACACTTTTTCTAGGTGATTTTTTTTTACACCAATTCATTCTGGTGTTCTTGCCATCCAGAAAAATTGGTACAGACAATATGTCCTCCAACAAGGGCGCTCTGGAGAAATGAAACCCATGTTTCTCAGTTCCAATTGAATAGGTTGCTTACTTCATTATGTAATCTCCCATCTCTGATCCATATTTATTTGTGTTTAAACTTTTAAAATTTGTTTAGTGTTTCCAAAAGCAACATGGAGAAAGTCTTAAGTTACATCATACTAGGAAGCAAAGTAGGACCTTATGTTCTACATTGTGAAATATAGTAGGTTCACTTTATTCACAGATTTACTATACAGTTTTGACCAGGCCCAGTCAAAAATAATATCTAGGGCTGGCAGAGTGACTCAAGTAGCAGAGCTCCTGCCTAGCAAGCACTGAGTTCAAGCCCCAATAGTGCAATCAACCAATAAATAAAAACTAAAGGAAATGAAAAGAAATGTCAAAAACAAAAATTTTAAATTTCTGCATACCTATTATGCAGCTCTCAATCAGTCCTGTGTTAATGTCAGTCATGTTTAAATTGTGTGATCTGTTGAGTGCTTCTCTACTCTTAATTTTGTGAAAATATGCTTCCCCAAAAGCAAATGTTATCAAAAAATCAAGATAAAAATTAATGTGCTTAATATAAGTGACAAAGTGAAACTTTTAGATTTGTTGGAAGGTGACGTGTCTTTAACAGAAGTTGGGAGTTGTTATGGAGAAAATGAATCAAGCATCCACAGTACAGTATTGAACTCTACGCATCCTGAGTGTTCCTAGTTGTCCATCAATGGCAGGTTCCTTGGAATCATATATCCACGGACACTAAAGGTATACTGTACTTGGGTCATATTTATGAGCAAAAATATGCATGGAAAAATATTAAAAGGAAATGTTAGCCATTTGCTCCTTTCACAGGGTAAGATCATTGTCAATTTCATTCACCTTTCTCTTATTCCACAATTTGCATCCACTAAAATAAGCACACATTTCATAATAAAAAATAACATAGCACTTTTATTTAATATTGGATAAAATTAAAATATAAATGCATGAAACTATAAGGGATCTACAGAGACCTTTCAAATTCTCTGATAAATTGTGTTTTCAAGCTTATTTAACAGACCCTGGTGGCTTTTACCCCCCAGATGGCATGGAGCTGCACAACGACCTTTGACTCCATTTGATATCTGAAAATGTTCTTTTATTATCAACTTATGCCCTACTTTTCCTGAAAAAATTAAGTCATCAGAAGCTCTGACTCAGGGCCACCCAGGGCTTAGAAGGTTTTAGTGTAGGGTTAAAGAAAAATCACAGAAGGAAATTCTGTTCACTTTTAAAGTTCTATAAATCTTCTTCATGAGAAATTTTAAAGGCAGGCTTTAAATTCTTAGTCTAGGATTTAAAAGTTAATGAGGATTCAAAAAAAGACTTCCAAATAAAGATAAGGCCAAGATTTAAAGAGATTTTACTTTTGTTATTTCAATTATGAATCAAGAGATTATTTTTAATTTATTGCCTCCAAGTTTCTATAATACACTATTATATACAATATAGAAAATAAAAAAGAGTATTAATCATCCATAGTACTACCATAACTATATATGTATGTACATATATATTAACATTATGGTCTAATTTCTTACACTCTATGCATAAGACTTATCATAAATTACATATAATTTGGAATCCCTGCAATTTTTGCAATATTATAGCATGCATGTTTCTCGTTTTACTATGTAGATTTCAGCAACATCATTAACCCACAGATTGATCTGTTTTGTTCAGATTATGAATCTACCTTTAGATCACTTAAAATAAGTTTCTGGTTCTCATGACACATTTAAATATTCAATAAGCTCTGCTGCTGCTTCCTTATTTCTCCCTGCCCTAATCTCAGTGGCCCAACTGGTCAAACCTAGGGAAAGCAGTGATAAGGGACAAAAGGAGTTTAAGTGAAAAATCTTATTTGTAGTGCTTGTGAAGATGCCCATCTCATGTATGTTGATTCAGAGAAAAAGTTTAATGACTAAATAATCAATAATGCCAGCTTCTTCAATAGATAACAAAACTTGTGATAACTGACAAATTTGCCCAAATTTTTGTGAAAGTGCCATTTTAATACTCTTTTCATCCCCCAGCCTCCTTTAGAAGATGTAGCCCCTTCACTCTTGTATCATGTTGAGAAAGTAGACATCCATTACCTGAGTGTTAAAATATTTTTGGATGGATCACGGCCTCTGAACATCTGGGTATTGATATATCACCAGAAGAGTTCCCAATTTCCTTCACCAATAAATCAGATGACACCCAAAAGCCAGATAAATACTAAAATTGGAGAAAGAAGAAATATCATGAGATAAATGTTATAGTGGATAACTGTATAATACATAAGAGAGCACTGAATGATAGAAGCTTCTAAAAGTGCCTAACCCTGAGGACCAGAAATAATAGCCCCAGGAAATTTACATCAGTTTCTGTGTTCTTCCAGAAGAGAGCACCATTGCTCCCTCAATCTCAGCCAAACTCCTCACAAAAACAAAAGGAAAGAAACAAACATAAGCCCTCCTAATCCAGTTGCTATATTAGAATTTCTCTTACCTCTCTTTTAATGACACATGACCTTTACATTAGTAATTTAGGGCTTTAATAAACGTAAAAACTGATTCACTAAATAAGAGTGCCAAGTGGCTCTCTTACTAACTCTTGAGTTCAGTTACTTCATGTTGATATCTTGAAATCAGCCACAGTGACAGCACTTTATACCAGATAAGTCAAAAAACACTAAAGAGCAGAACACTCACCCGAGGTCTCAGCTGGCTTGGCTGATGAGACCACCACAGTTTGCAGAGCTTCATGCATGGGCATGAAGAATGGGCAAAGTGTGAGAATCATGCACTTGGTGGCCTTGGTCTTCACACAGGTGTCCTTGATTGGCCCCCATGGGCAGTATGGTCTAGAGTCTAGACAGAGCAGCATAGCAGCTTGCAAAGAAAAAAGAAACTAAATTGCTCACTTAGGGCAAGTCCAAAGTGACCCAAAGTGTAACTCAAAGAGTATACTCCTCCCATCTTAATTCAAAAGAGAAAGAAGACAAAAATGAAGAACAAAGAGAAGGAAGAAGTGGAGAAGTTGGTAGAAAATAAAAGAAGAAAACAGCAAAAAGAAAACAAAGAAGAAGAAGAATATAAAAGGAGCTTGTCAAAATCCTGCTCTTTCTACAGTGACCAAAACGTAAGGTCATTTTTCATCCTCATTTCAGAGGCACTTTTACCATGGGTTTTATTTCTCCTTTTTTTTCCTTTTTTACACTAGTACTAGAGTACTTTGCATGGGCTATTCTGGACCGTGCTTTGTCCCTCAAAGTCCAAGACTGTGCACTCCTGCAAGGGCTCTAAACTCAATTAATGAGTCACAATAAAACATTCTACTTCCAACACTCAAGGAGCTCAAATAAAGGTTTCTCAGATGTGAAAGAACTAGACACAGACAAGATTGGTTAAAAAAAAGACTAAACTTAAGTAATTGCTTTTTGATAGAACCTAGAATTTGGATCAGTCACTAAGAAATTGCTTTTGAGGATATTGATTTCTTTATTAAACTGCTAATTTGAGCCTAATTTCTCAAAGATCTTTCCAAATAATTTGTCACAGTTTAGTACTAGTCATGTAATTATCTTCTTTTAAATACTCTATTGAAACTTTCTGAATATCAGAATATCATCAAACAAGTTATCAAACTTTCTCTTAGGCAGTTCAGATTATTTGATTTCATAAATTGCATCATTGATGCAGTTTATCATTGATACTCTGTAGTCTCGAGACATGGGATGATTTTTATTAGTTTATGAAGACTTTGTTGGCATATTGTAATATGCCCATGAATCATAACAAAAAGGTGAATCTGAGACCCAGGCACTGTACTTTGAAGTTCACATCATATAGCAGGTGCAATTTGCCTTGGCATTATGTTCAGATAAGCAAGTAATTCTCAGGTACCCTTGGTGAGACTACAGAAATCTTTTCTAATGAAATATAAAATCAAAAACATGAAATGCAAGTTTCTAGTCAGGCAGGAATATTGGTCTGTTTTCTAATATATTCCTAATGTTTAGGATATTGCTTCAGAAAGTAGGTACTAAATAAATATTTGTTGACTAAATAAATGAATAGAAATGTCAGATTGGTAATATTTACTGTTTTTCTGAGGGCTTCATTAGAATTTGACTGAATTCATCATGGTTGTAATTTTTCTTTTTATTTTCCATGGTAACTATACATTTCTGCCACAGAGAAGTGAAAAAACACTATAGTCACAATTCATGGTTTAAAATTCTACAAATTAAAATCTTTTCTTTATAGAACTCCTTCTCATCTAAATTAAGATCATCATGTCAGAAAATCCCTTGACTTATTCAATTAAAATTACATAAAGAAGTCAACTTACATTTATAATCTTGCATTAGATTTTTTTTATTTATGTTATTTCTACCACCTTTTTGTCCACAAAAGCACAGCCAGTCAAAATCCTAAATAAAAACATGCTGGTTTTCAGTTTCAAATGGCCCATGTTCTTTTGCTGAATAAATACCTCAACTCCTTTGAGACTTTCCACAATCACCAGCAGCTGGAATAGACCCAGACCCAAAGAAGCACCCATTCCTTAAGGTAGCTTCTGAAAAGCAGAAGAATTGCTTTTTCTATTCAGAAGTCTACTAGGAAATATTTTGTAATTGAAAGTAGTTAAAGAATACTTTAGGAACAAATGAATTTGGAGAGGAGAATCAATTCAATTACCATTGTCAACCACAGTCTTAATTGTGCAGTTAATTAATATGCTGCTTAGGTTAGCATACTTTCTATCACATTACCTGTAGAAGTGATTTCTGTTAATCTCAATCTGCCTTTAAATCCCTATAAATACAAGAATATGAAAAATGAGGTTTAATATTAATTTTCAGAGGGATAAAAATCCATGAAATCAGATCTATTTTGAAAATTAAATTCTAAACTTCTAATCAAAAAAAAGAAAAAAACCAAGATCTTTCCTCACTCAAAAATAAGGAAAAGTGATTTATAGAACACCTGAGTTTCCAACCCTATGGTAGAAAAACTTAGAATTTTAGGTAATAAATTTTCTTAAATTACCTTGTATGAATTATTTAGGCCAATATTTCCATAATTTGGCTGTGTATTAAATTCCCTAGGAATCTTTAAGAAAACAGTTCTCAGGAATTCTGCCTAGGTCAATGGAATCAGCACTTTTCTGAGTAGAGCCCAGAAATCTGGCTCTTTAAAAAAATATTTTCTGCAGGTGACTCTATGTGCAACCAAAGGTGAGAATAAAATATTATACTCAAATACCATCACTCTGTTCCCACTTTCATTCTCTCATACACTCCAAGAAGCAGTTCTACATAAAAATTAATCTGAGTGTCGAGCACAGTTGAAGGCTGAGGCAGGAAGATAATGAGTTCTAGGCCAGCTTGAGGAGCACAGGGAAATCTTGTCTCATAAAAACAAAAACAATAACAAAAAAGATAGATAGGTACAAAAAATTAAGGTGATTAATAAATTTGGAGAGCTGAGGTTGGTCTAATTTAACCTACAATTCACAAAAAATGCATAAAATTCATTCTGGATGGCTTCGTGGGCACCAAGGCACAATCTTTCATCATTAGAAACGTGTAACTTCTAATCAGGCATGTATTACAGAGAAAACCGATACTAAAATTTTAAATATGGACTGAAATAACAAGACTTGGTACTCTCAGTTGTCAGCTTTGCTTCGCAATCTTTTGCTTCTCCAACATGAGCAACTCTTTTTAGTGTTCCCCACTGCAAAACGATCTAGGAATTTCACAGTCATCAGTAAGTCCCATAAGACACAATGAAATTCTAGCTGTAAACACAGAACACAAAATATCATTTTGGTAACCTGTGTTCTCAGAAGTTAGTTTGAGACAAGAGTTTAAGTGTAGGTATGTGGAGAGTAATCTCCAGGAACAGACATAAAAAATTCTCTGTAAATACATGCAGACTGAATCCAACAGTGTATCAAAAGGACCAAAGAGAATAATCAAGTTGATTTCATTCCAGGGATGCAAGGAGAGCTCACCATATATAAATCAATAAAGGTAATATAGATTATAAAGGATAAATTAAATTTCAATAGATGCAAAAAAAAAACCCCTTTTTGACAAAATTCAACATCCCTTCATGATAAAAGCCTTACTAAAAACTATATATCAAACTTCAACATAATAAAGACTTCATTGAATGTCTATCTTGGTCACTTTTTCTACACTACAGTTTCATAAGTTTTTGTTCTTATTGTGTTCAAGAGATCTTGATTGTTATGGGTATGATAATTTTTTATTACTATCTTAATGTAATAATTCTTCAACCTTATCTTCAAAATCCTGGATATTCTTCCTTCTGCCTTGTCTAGTCTATTAGTAATCATGATTTCCATTGAGTTTTAAAATTTTATTTATTAAGCTTTTCATTTCCTAAGTTTCTATTATTTTTTAGAATCACTATCTCTGATAGATTTCTCATCCTAGTCTTGAATTGACTTTTCTTTTTAGCTCATTGACTTTTTTACCTCATTCACATATTTATTTGAATCATATTCAAGGTCACTGATCATTTTTGAAATGAGACATTTGAATTCTTTGTCTAAAATTTCAAACATTTCAATATCATACTTTATTTTTTAAAGTTATGACCGTCTGAAGAGTTATGTTGCCGTGCTGTTTCATATTTTTGTGTTTCTGTGTTGTGATTTATACTTCTATTAGGATGGATATCTATTTCAGTTTTATATGGGCTTCTTTTTTTGGTGATACTGGGGATTGAACCCAGGGCAAACATTAGGCAAAAGCTTTACCACTTTTGCCATGCCCCTACCCCTTTATCTATTTATTTTTTGAAATATGGTGTCACCAACTTTGCCTGGGCAGTTTTCAAACTCAAGATCCTCCTGCTTCCACATCTCAAGTAGCTGGGATTATAGACATCATGGTGGTCTTCTTAATGAAAAACTTTCTCTTGATGGCTTAAGCCCCCAGTACCACTCAGAGAAGTGAAAACAAACCGCTATAACAGCAGCACCACCAAAGGGAAACAGACACAAAAATGCAATAAAAACTAATTAAAGACAATAAAGACTGCTATACCACATAAAATCATCAAAAAGAGGAGGATGGCAAAAATAATGTAGAATAAACATGAGGTTAAAAATTAATAAAGATAAAAGTAACAATAAAAAAAGAATGGAATAAAGGAAGGGAAGTGGAAAGGGAAAAATAAGGATGCAAGGTTAAATAAAAGAAAATAAAAACAACATAAAAGGGAAAGAATGTGAGGAAGAGAAAAAGAAAAAAGCAAGGGATAAAAAATCTGATTATAAAACAAAGAAAAATTGCATAAATGAAATTAGATTTTAAAAAAGGAATAAAAAATAAAATCATAAAAAGTAAAAATAGAAGTAAAAACAATAGTTTTAAAACTAGTGCGAGATCCGCTGCTGCTGAGGAGAGGAGTGTCAACAGCAGCACCATGGTAGCTCAACAGAAGAACCCTGAAGGCTATGTGGGATTTGCCAATCTCCCAAATCAAGTATACAGAAAGTCAGTGAAAAGAGGGTTTGAATTCACACTTATGGTAGTAGGTGAATCTGAATTGGGAAAGTCAACATTAATCAACTCATTATTCCTCACAGATTTGTATTCTCCAGAGTATCCAGGTCTGTCCCATAGAATAAAAAAGACTGTACAGGTGAAACAATCCAAAGTTTTAATCAAAGAAGGTGGTGTTCAATTGCTGCTCACAATAGTTGATACCCCAGGATTTGGAGATGCAGTGGATAATGGTAATTGCTGGCAGCCTGTTATCGACTACATTGATAGTAAATTTGAGGATTACCTAAACGCAGAATCTCGAGTGAACAGACGTCAGATGCCTGATAGCAGAGTGCAGTGTTGTTTATACTTCATTGCTCCTTCAGGACATGGACTTAAACCATTGGATATTGAGTTTATGAAACGTTTGCATGAAAAAGTGAATATCATCCCACTAATTGCCAAAGCAGACACACTCACACCGGAGGAATGCCAGCAGTTTAAAAAACAGATAATGAAATAAATCCAAGAACATAAAATTAAAATCTATGAATTTCCAGAAACAGACGATGAAGAGGAAAATAAGCTGGTTAAAAAGACGAAGGACCGTTTACCTCTTGCTGTGGTAGGTAGTAATCCCATCATGGAAGTTCATGGCAAGAGGGTCAGAGGAAGGCAGTGTCCTTGGGGTGGGGCTGAAGTTGAAAATGGTGAACATTGTGATTTTACAATTTTAAGGAATATGTTGATCAGAACACATATGCAGGACTTAAAAGATGTTACCAATAATGTACACTATGAGAACTACAGAAGCAGAAAACTGGCAGCTGTGACTTACAATGGGGTTGACCACAACAAGAATAAAGGACAGCTTACTAAGAGCCCTCTGGCACAAATGGAAGAAGAAAGAAGGGAGCATGTAGCCAAGATGAAGAAGATGGAAATGGAGATGGAGCAGGTGTTTGAGATGAAAGTCAAAGAAAAAGTTCAAAAGCTGAAGGACTCTGAAGCTGAGCTCCAGCGGTGCCATGAGCAAATGAAGAAGAATTTGGAAGCACAGCACAAAGAATTAGAGGAAAAACGTCATCAGTTTGAGGAGGAGAAAGCAAACTGGGAAGCTCAACAACGTATTTTAGAGCAGCAGAACTCTTCAAGAACCTTGGAAAAGAACAAGAAGAAAGGGAAGATCTTTTAAACTCTTTATTGACCACCAGTTACGTATTAGTTGCCAATATGCCAGCTTGGACATCAGTGTTTGTTGGATCCGTTTGACCAGTTTGCACCAATTTTATCCATAATGATGGATTTAACAGCATGACAAAAATTATTTTTTTGTTATTGTTCTCGATGGAGATTAAGATGCCTTGAATTATCTAGGGTGTTCTGTACTTAGAAAGTAACAGCTCTAAGTACCTTCCTACATTTTTTTTTATTATTAAACAGATGTCTTCAATTTAATGCAAGAGAACATTTTACTGTTGTACAATCATGTTCTGGTGGTTTGTTTACAGGATATTCCAAAATAAAAGGACTCTGGAAGGTTTTCATTGAGGATAAATTGCCATAAGATGACACAAACTATGCTTCTATATGATAATTATAATACAAAGGTTCCATTCAATGCAGCCTATACAATAATGTAATTTAGTCTAACACAGTTGACCCTATTTTTGACACTTCCATTGTTTAAAAATACATATGGAAAAAAAAACCGTATATGCTTACAGTGCACCTAGAGCTTTTTATAACAACCTTTTTTTGTTTGTTTGTTTGTTTGTTTTGGATTCTTTAAATATATATTATTCTCATTTAGTGCCCTCTTTAGCCAGAATCTCATTACTACTTCATTTTTGTAATAACATTTAATTTAGATATTTTCCATATATTGGACCTGCTAAAATAGAATATAGCATCTTTTATATGGTAGGAACCAACAGGGAAACTTTCTTTTAACTCCCTTTTTACACTTTATGGTAAGTAGCAGGGGGAAAATGCATTTATAGATCATTTCTAGGCAAATTGTGAAGCTAACGACCAACCTGTTTCTACCTATATGCAGTCTCTTTATTTTACTAGAAATGGGAATCATGGCCTCTTGAAGAGAAAAAAAGTCACCATCTGCATTTAGCTGTATTCATATATTGCATTTCTGTATTTTTTGTTTGTATTGTAAAAAATTCACATAATAAACAATGTTGTGATGTAAAAAAAAATAGTTTTAAAACAGAACATGAAAGCAAAAAAAAGAAGACACATTTCTATCCGGTCTTCTAGTACTAGAATCCAACAGGCCTGTAAGTGTAATGGGTCATTGTAGATTCTCTGTGTTCCCATTGTATAGTCTGGTGCTGTTTGCAGGTTTAGCACTGGGCTGGTCAACATTAGGCTGTCAGCATCAGGGCTATATTCGCTTTAGAAGTTTATCTTTTTTTGTGTACTGAGAGCCACTGCTGACCCTAGTGAGCTTTGTGGCCTGTGGGCTGGACAAATACCCATTCACTCCAGAGGCCCCCATTTTGTGCACCTAATGCAGTGAACGTTCAATCCAAGGGGTGTCCCACAAATGAATCAGAGGATGGGGGAAGCAAGCAGAGTGCTCAGATCTGCACTGGAGGGGGAGAACCCAAAGAACCTGGCATTGTGTCTGCCATTGTCAGTATTTTCAGACCTCCCCAACCATGAGTACACCACCCTGAAGGAGAGAGGAGGCTGTGGAAATCAAATGACCTGCTAGACTTGGGCTCAGAACTCTCAGTCTAGCCTAGCACTAAACCATACACAACAGAGAGAGAAAGAGAGAGGCAGCTCTGTAGGCAGAGCAATCACTAACTATGTGCTCAGTACTCTCAGTCTCAGTAATTCACAGGTGATAAGGCTTGATCCTTGCCAGAAGAGATGGGGCCACCAACCACCATGCCCCCCACAGACTAAACTCACTGAAGCCTGACTCAGTTAATCCACATCCACCCTCCTCCTTTCCATGACTGCCTCTCACAGCTGTCTTCCACTCACACATTGTCATGGTGTACCCAGGCTCTCTGACCTGTCATTGCTCCCTGTTCTCAGGTTCCTAGTGTAGCACCATCTCAATCCATAGGACCCGTTTCTTGATGGCTTCTGGCTATAGCACTCTGAGGCCTGGGGAGTGGTGCAATGGGTTTCTTCTCCAATGCTAGCCTGCTCAGAGGAGTCACTGCCAGATCACATTCCTGCAGTGGATTTAATTAAGGCTTGCAAGAATACTGGGCTTCTCCTGCAGCTAGGACTGCCAGTTTCTTGTCACCAGGACTGCCTGCCCTCTCCAGGCCTACCTTGCGGTTGTGAATTTAGATCCCTCTTCCCCTGAGGAGGTGGGGTTGAAGCTGTGGAGGTTTCTACTTTTCTCTGCTTCACCCTTCTGTTTCTTCATGCTTTTTAGCATGTATATCACCACTTTCTTGATTCCTGGTGTTCCTCCTATCTTTCTTGCCTCAGCATACAGTCTCTCCTTTGTTAGTCTGACTCTTCTCATTCACAAAGTCATCTGAAGGAAAGTTCTACACAGAGCTTGAAGAATGGCCATTGACTATTTGATCTGTAATCCTGTCCCCTTAGCTTGGTCATCCCTTTATTTCTAACAAAACATGGGTCCAGAATCTGGAAATATGTTTTTCAGTCCCTTGGTGGAAGATTTGTTGTTACAGTAAATTGTGCCTTTGAGTAAGGTACACTTGAGCTTGTTCTGTTTTTAAATTGATATGTTACTATGAAAACCTCATCAAATTAAGTCTTATCTAAAATAATTCAAAATCAGAAAAAAAAATCATTCCATAACCTTCTCTTTTTCACTGTTCACATAGACACCTATGCCTTAATGCCATTATTTAATCATATTAGCCATAACTCTCTTTCTGTCACAAGTTGCAGACAGTTATACTTACACAGGCTTAAAATAAAAGTAAATGTTTTAGCTCAAGTAATAAAACAACAAAGGAAGTATTTGACTTTATAGCTTTACCGTACATTCAATAATAAGCATACTGACATCTCTGTCTCCATTTCTTGGCCCTATTTACACAGTGTCTGATTCATTTGCAGCAGACTCTCATCCCTAGATGGTTATAAGATTACTGCAACACTATAGCGCCTACATGCTCTTATCTGGTGAAGGAAAAAAAATGAGAGTATTTCTGAGACTTGACAGTGAAATCTTTAGCAAGCCTCATTGAGTTTAATTGGATTAAACATTGATACTGTTATGGGTTAAATTGTGCTCCCCCAAATGAATATTTCAACGTTCTTGCCCCCAGTACCTGTGAATTTTACCTTATTTAGGAATAGAGTCATTAGACTACAATTTGTTAAGATGAGGTCATATGGGAAGAGGGTGGCTCATTAACCCAATATGATGAGGATCTTTATAAAAGAGGGGCTTTTAAAGATAGGCATACAGGGAAAATGCCAGAAGCTGGTGAGAAGCATAAAACAGATTCTTCTTCACAGTTATCCCAAAGGAACTAGCTCTGCTATGATCCTGGAACCATAAGTGTATAAGACAATTATTTTCTGTTGTTTAAGCTACCTAGTTTGGCACTTTTAAGGGCAATGCCAGGAAACCAAGGCATGGACCCACTTCCATGGCCAGATAAAAGCACCACTGTGGTCAGGCTTGAATCACACAAGGAATGGAATTTTAGCAGTGGGACAGTAGTGAGTTACAGTTGGAAGATGAATGGAAGCTGGGTAAACATCAGATGTCAAGTATATAGTTCCTTTTCTCAATTTTAGGGATGCCAAGGTTCACTTCTCCATTTACCCATGTGATAAATCCTTGTGCTACTTCAGTCCTTCCATCACACCTGCTACTTTCTTTTCTCAACAAAACCAAATGTTTCTCTGGCCCCTGGAAACATTGGAAATGGTTGTGGTTTCCTTCCCAGGTTGAAGGTGTGTTTTGAATGAAATCTTCAAGTTTCTTCCTCAACTAAGGTGCTCGATACTGTCCCCAGGAGTCACCAGAGGCCTAAACAGAATACCAGCAGGGTATTCTCTTGCATGGCTCCCTTGTAATTAGGGGTTGGACTGTAGACAGGGCTTCAATAAAACAACTATAACGTGATTTTTTTAAAGTATTCATATCTTTATTAAATGACATTTCTGCTATATTTTTATAGTATTCATTTAGATATAGAAAAATTTTGGTATGATTCTTAGAATTATCTCAATTTTTCATTTTTATTATTTTATTGCCATACTGGGGGTATATTGTGACATTTGCAAAAGTTCTTACAATATATCATAGTTGAATTCACCCCCTCCATCATTTTCCTTTATCCCTCCTCCCCCATTTCTGGAATAGTTTCAACAGGTCTCATTTTACATCAGTACATAATATTTCCATCATATTCACCCTCCTATACCCTTTCCTTATATCCTCCCCCTCTTACTGGTACCAACCCCCAGACAGGTCCTGTTCTACCTTCCTGTTGTCTGTTTTTGACAAAAGCGTTTAAGAGTTTCAATACTTTTAGACTCTAGAAGTGAGGGTGGGGTGGGAGTGGGTACACATCATGCTTGAAGGCCACACACACAGAAGCCAGGGAGTCCAGACAGAGAGAGAAGAAATGGACTCATAAGCCAAGGCTTTTACAGAGCCCTGGGTATTATCCAAACAGGTTTCCCATGGAGAGTTTTAATTGGTAATTTTAAAACAAGCAGGCACAAATTCCTGGAGTTCATGTGATTGAGAGGTAATCACTAGGATCATGCAGGGTGTGAGGATCAAGTGGCCAGTAAAACAGATGGCATCTAACTGTCCTATAGGCAAGGGGTCACCAAGGAGAAGTTGTATGCCAGATATCTGGGCCACCAACATTAAGGAACTGGGAGGGAGGTATAGAACTGAAAATTATGTCAAGGGTTTTTCAGGACTGCTTGTGGTGTGAGAAAGTCTAATTCATATTTTAAAAGGGTAGTAAGGCAACATAACATTATAAATATTCACTATAAGGTATTAATAAGGAGTAATCATAATAGAAGGTCCCTGGTAAATAGTTATAATGATATTTCAGCAGAGTATTTTATAAAGATTTCTACTTACTATTCGTAACGTATGAGACATTTTGTCATATTAATATATCAAAGTAGTAGACTGAACATCTGTAGATACTGTATAAAAGCTAAAATTTGGGATAAGTATATAAAATAAATACTAAAAAGGAAAATAGTTTTCAGGTTGATACAAATTCTATATAGTACTAATATGTGAGAAGCATAGAATTGTGCTTCAGAGAAGAGTTGAATATATACATATATATATATACATTATTAATGTATGTATTGAGATAATAAAGGTTGAACCATTGTTATATATTCATGAAATGGGTCATTAACATTCTGTTTGTTTTATATTTAACTCTATAGGGTCTACTAATTTACAATTAAATTAAAAAATCTACTAGGACTAATGAACTAATAATTGCAAAGAACTGTAAGCAGGGATAAAAGGCACCAAGGGAAGATAAAGCACTCTTTGCAAAAATCAAAACATCTGAGACTTTAATTACATCCCTTGCTAAAACTGACTTGTAATCAGTGGCAGGGACTAGCTTATTAATGCTTCACTATGGGATTTCTAAGCAATAAGTTATATACCATTTCATCTATCAAATTCGAATTTACTTGAGAGCAGGAATTTCTGATGATTCTGTCTCAATTCATCAGCTTCCCTGTTTGCACTGAAATTCAAGGAATTCTAATTTGTCCTATAATGTAATAGACCTCTGGGTTGTCAGAATTTTCATTTTAGTTTTTAAGCTGAGCAGTGGGAAAGAGAATAGTTGTATCTCTAGGACAGCATATATTAATTGTATAAAAGGGCTTCATTGGGATATTTCCATATATATATATATATATATATATATATATATATATATAATGTACTTTGATCAAATTCACTCCATTACTCTTTCTTACCCCTTTCCTTTTAAAACAATTTTTGACAGTTTTATTATTTTTATTTTCATATATCTCTTATACATAGTTCTGGAACTAGGACCAATGAAATGGGACTCAGACACTTGGTTTTCAGTGCTTTGGAGTCTTTAGCTTGCCCAATGAAGCACTGAAGGCAGTGTCAGTTTCTCTAAGTCTGGTATTGTTAACCAAATATTCTGGAAATATAGGAAGAAATTGTATGTATATGTATGTGTACATACTTGTATGTACATATACATATATAAGTGAATATATTATCTCTAACTTGGAGCATTCCAAACCCACAGAGAAAAGAGTATTGTAATAAATTCCCTTATATCATTCATTTAATTCATCCTTATATCATTCATTAAATCCATTCATTTAATTTCACCAGGTGTATTTTGATCCTTCCTTTTTGTTTTATAGTACTTGGATTTCAACTCACGGCCTTTCACTTGCTAGGCAGGCACTCTACCACTTGAGCCATCTCCTTAGTCCTTTCACTTTTGTTAATTTTCAAATAAGGTCCCCCATATTTATCCACAACCAGCCTGGACTGCAATCCTCTTATGTACCTCTCCCACATAGCTGGGATGACAACCACATGCCATTACCTACACTTTATTTGTTGAGATGGGGGGGTCTTACTAACTTTTTGACTTGTCAGCCCTTAAAACATGATCCTCCCAATTTCTGCCTCCCAAGTAACTGAGGTTGCAGGTGTGAATCACCTTGCCTTGTCTTTGACCTATTTTTGTAAATGTTTGAATCTAATATGTATTACTGTTTATGTTTAGTATTCACATTGGAAAATGTCAATTATTAATCATTGAACAGTGAAAATTTAGATGACATTAATTTGGTTTCAGTTTACTGATACATTTTTTAAAATAACAATCATGTATTACTTATACAAGTTAAGACTAATTAAAACACCCTGGAAAACCATTCTTAGTGGATTATTTGGAAATCAATTCACTAGAGAGTTACCCAAGGATGAATAAACTGACGTAATGTAATATGTTTCAATCTATGAGTAAATTTAGGTTGGTGTTCAGCTGTGAGTTATAGATTTCTGAAAAAACAGTAAAAATTAAGTATTTTATTCTTCTCTTGCACCAGGGCATTTGGAGTCAGAAAGTCCAAGGCTGGTGTCTTGGTTCCATTAAGTCATAAGATACTTACACTGCTCTTATCTTTCTTCCATCCTTACAACACATTCACAGTCACATGGCCTCAAATCATGTTCTCATTTCAGCAAGAAAGAATGAAGACCTCATCTGAAAGTTAAAGGTGTCCTATTTTAAATAAATTTTTCTTTCATTTCAATATATCTCAATACATGGAATTTAATTACATGGACATTTCAATCTGTAAGAAAAATTAGACACAATGCCTCTTCCAACAACACTGGATGTGAACACATTATTCTATGTACTACTGAGAAAGAAAAAGAGCTCTTGCTGGAAACACCCTGGCATGATGTTTTCCACTTAGTGTTTTTTACAATAAGCATTGAAAGAGTACTTTTAGATTTCTTTTTTTATATCTACTTCTTTTTAAAGATTTCCTTCTAATCTTAGAATATTATCATGTATCATATATCATGCTGTCTACCATGTTGTATATACACATTTCACTTCAATTTTAATAGTCTGTGTGTGGGGGTAGGGTACTAGGGCTTGAATTTACTCAGGGCCTCGTACTTACTAGGCAAGTGTTCTGCCACTTGAATTATGCCCCATGTCCTTTTGCTTTTATTTTGCTTTTCAGATAGGTCCTATGCTAACTTTTGTCCAGGCTGGCCTCAAACCATGATCCCTCCTTTCTCTGCCACTTCAGCATCTGGAATTACAAGTATGAGCCACCATCACCAACCTTGTAATAGTTTTTTAAAAGAGATTGTTAAAACAACAAATTCAAAGAGAGTGGTACTATAACTGAATTATACATAATTCAGTTGTTGTGATAACAATATGAACAGCAGTGACCAAATTCATATGAAGTCAAGTGACGACAATTATGTCATATATTCTTGGCCAAAGTGGTGGCAAGACTGAAATAATAGCAAGAGTATGAAACAAAAGCAAGTTTTGTTTGGAACTAGTAACTATGATACCTAAGAGTTAACTAGGCTGTTTTTGGGTAGTAGTTTCTGAAACAAGACTAGTAAAATCTATGCTGCAGAAACTTTAAATTTAACTCAGATTGTTAATAAAAGTGGAGGTACTCTCATCTAATAATAAAGTATTTAAGAATTAAATATAATTATTTATAATAATTAAAAGTCCAGAAACAGAATAGTGTTTTAGCTCTCATAAGCAGAAGTGAGGGATGTAGAGCCTAAAACAAAACAAAACAAAAAAAGGATAAGTAAAAGAGTACAGTTGAAAGAGATATTTTTTCCATGCACCCTCGGAAGAAATAGAGGTACTGGGAGTAAAGTGCATTCAGGCATTCAAATTGCATCCCTGAATGTGTTAGGAGCACAAAATTAAGTTGTGTGAGGCTCATGGAGGCTGACAGGATGATAATTGCTCTGACTTCTGCTGTGATCTTGCATGCTTTACTTCAGTATAATTAAGATTACAAAATCTATCGCCTTCACAGGGTATCTCATATATAATAACATTCAAAATTATTTATTACATTTAATTAGAAAATTGATTTTTATTGGGATGAGTAGTTGAGAAATATTTCAGGGTGTCATCTGTGGGCATTCGTTTTTAGCAAAGTAAGTTAAACACAAGTTATCCTCTGGGGTTTTTATTTATTTAGTAGGTTTTTGGGTTTTTTTCTTTCTTGGTAAGGAGTGACATTCAGGTGGGAACCAAAAAGTAGGAGGCAAACATGTCCATCAAAACTAAAGAAGCTGACCTAAATATTACAACCTGAAAGAATTTCCTAGTTTACTCTTTTTACAAGACAACTGTGGGATATATTGATATATAAACTGAATTGTGAATTTATACTACATGCCACATAATCCCAGTTTAATGTACCTGCTCTCTGTAGCTTCTTGAATTGGGTACCATGGAAAGACAATATGAGAGATTGGCAGAGTGTAAAGAAATGCTGGAATTCAAGGACTAAGTCTTCTGGGCTCCATTTCAGATCTAAAAAGTCAGCATCTCTGCAGTTTTGATACAGCATTTGTAATGTCAAATTCTGCCAGAGTGATCCTGGCAAAATTCTTTTCAACTCTCAAATTGCAGACTTTAACACATTCGTCATGTATTCAACAAACCTACTGTTTTTTACGACAGCTGTCAATCTGCTCACTGTCATCTCTCCTTACAGCACAGAGGAATATGAGAGTCACACAAACCCTCAGATAAGCTCAGATTTAGGGAATTCTAAAGCAAAATAAAATCCTCAGAGATGCAGAGCCTAAAGAATTCCCAGAAGTATGGAAGACTAACAAGAGTGTTCCAATCTTACAGTGTTAATGTTTCCATCTTATATTTTCATTTCCCTCACCCTGAATTTTTCCTCTAACAGTGTAATTCTTTACCTGCTACAATTGTAATTGTCTGTTTGCGGTCTGATGAAGGATGGTCTAGGTTCCATCAAACTAATTCCATAAAAGAATAAAACTGCTGGATCTTTTCATGCTCATCTCATACAACCTGCAAGGAAATCTGCCAGAAGAAGCATAGTGGGTTTGATAACTCATCAAGAGAACACAGGAAACATGTACATATGCTTTTAAATGAGAGGAAAGTTGGTATCTCTCTGTAGTCATCTGAACCTACTTGTAAAAAAACAAACAAACATGGTATTGTCTCCACATCAGGAGGCTGTTGAAGAGACCATAAGAGCATCATATATTCATTGATGTATACAGCTGCAATTACAGTAGAGGTAATAAAAGAGGGGACCTCTACAGATCTTACAGCTTCCAAAGAATAAGTAGAAAATGGCCAGGATGAGATCCTGGCAGATTAGAAATTTCAGATTCATTGGCAAATATGACACATTAGAGAACAGCAAATTGTGAAAAATAGGACTGAGCTATTGGTAATAGTCAGCTCAAGAAAAAGTAATGCATTGAGTTGTTGCTTGCCTTTTCAACAACCCCCCCTGCAGGAAGATATTTCCTATTTTAACTTATTGTATAAAATAATGGGTTTTGTTGTAACATTTTCACACATGCATATAATATACTTAGATCTTATTCAACCCCATTACTGCTCCTTGTCTCCCTCCCCTCTCCCTCCTCCTGGTCTCTATCCTCCACTCCCAAATAGCTCCCTGTTTAGGTTCATGACTGTGTTTGTTTGTTTCTTTGTTTGTATTTATGGATCTAGATACCACTTATGAGAGAAAACATTCAGTCTTTGTCTTCATGAGTCTTACTTATTTTGCTTAACATGATGATCTCCAGTTCCACTCATCTTCCTGCAAAAATCAAAATTTCATTCTTCTTTATGGCTCAGGAATACTTCATTGTGAATATACACCACATTTTTATTATTCATTCTTTGGCTGATCAACACCTAGACTGATTCCATAACTTGACTTTTGTGTATTGTGTTTCAGTAAGCATTGGCTTGTATGTATGGTTATTGTATGCTGTCTTACATTCCTTGTTATGTGCCCAGGAATGGTAACACTGGATCATATGGTGGTTCTATTTTTAGTTTTTTGAGGACCCTCCATATTGATTTCAATGGTGGCATAACTAAGATATGCCCACCAACTGTGTATAAGGATTTCTTTTCACCCTGCATCCTCACCAGAATTTGTTGTTGTTTGTTTTCTTGATGATTGTCATTCTGACTGGGGTGCAGTAGAATGTCAATGTTGTTTTGATTTGCCTAGGAAGATTATATTACATACCACATTGATATTTTTCTGTCTATTACTGCTTTTGACCCATAAAATGGGAACAAAAGATAGGATCATCATTTCCACCAAAGTTTTAGGAACCAGTGTACAGTTTTCCATATTTTTTTTCTTTGTTGCATGCTCAGATTGAGTTTGGTCCTTCAGTCTGGTTCCCACCACAAAAATTTAGGGCAGAGCTGCAGTTAAGCTACTAAATAGCATGTACCATGAGCAAGAAATAAAATTTTGTTACTATAACTCACTGAAATTTGGGAGTATTTGTTTGTATTATAAAACATCACTTAACATGACTGATACAAAGTGTTTTATATGTTACTCTAGGGAATGGATTTAATATAGATGTTTGTGAGGACTCACTGAGTTTTTTGAAATGAAAGAATAAAGTGGATAGATGACTGTTAACTATGAGGAATAAAATGGAAGATAACAGAACTATAGATAAGGAGAGGGTACTTTACTACTAGCAACTCTAATGAAGAATGCTTCCTCTGGAAATGGTCTCACCCTTCATATTTGAGTGTTTCCAAACTGTCTCATTTAAAACACAAAAAATTACTTTGGGAACTGGTCAGAACATACGTATGTAGGTTGTAGATTTCATGCTTTCTCATTGTACCAATTGCTCCATTGCAATCATTATTAAGGACAATTTTATGTTTTTAATTGTTGCATTTGCTAATATTATAGAATCAATAACCTTAAAAATAATTGTTACTTTTCCTCAAAATTGTCTTCATTTTAAGATCAATGGAAGTTCTGTGTCCCTAAAGATTCAGGTGAGAAAATTTGCTCATGTGATTAACAATGTATGGCCTGTGGCTTTGGCTAAGAAAGTCAGTAATTATCTTATGCATCATAATACTATATGAATTTGTAGAGGTTCCTGATGGAAAACAAGTGGTTTAATTTTGTATATTAAAAAAGAGAAAAATGCTGAAACTCTAAGTCATTTTTAAGGTGATTCACTGAAAATGCAAATAATAGAGATATACATAAAAATTATGAAAAGATTTTTTTGTGGAACTGGGGTTTGGATTTAGGGCCTTACAATTGCAAAGTAGATGCTCTACTTTTTGGGGCACACTTCCAATCCATCATGAAAATGTTTTATATTGATAGACATTAGTTTGGGGGTAATGACAGATACCCACATCAAATTGCAGGACAGTTGTTTATATGTTAAAGAAATTCTGAATTCATAGCAGTTTTATGCATCTAATATTTGTATATCTGGTGGAAATTTTCAGCTTTTCTGAATGTGAAGACATTTTATTGGGGAAAAGGCACTATTCAAAAATCAAGAGAAAAATCTATTCTAACTAAAGGCTGGAAAGGTCTTTTAAAGTCAGATTGACTGTCTGGTTTCATTAAGTTTGTCATCCGACCTTATAATGCCTCCTTTCACCTTGTTTAACTGCTCTTAAAGATATAAGGACATGTTAACTTAAATCAGAGCAGTCTAAAAGGAAATTTCTCTAATTGCAAAACAGGTCCTTAGAAATTGAAAACCTTCTACTCTTTCACACATAAATTCTGAAATGGAAAAGTCTGAACAAACTTTCATCCAGTGACTACAAAGGCATGTTTAACTCCATCATAAATAGATTATTGTCCTTATTTTCAAGCATGTCTTCTGAATAATTTTAAAGCATAAAACAACTCCCATTTCTTTTAGTCTGAGTGCAGAGTAGTGTACCAGCAAGAGCCACTGTGCTAGCCTATGTCTGGCAAAGATGACTGAATCTTACTTCTCTCCAAGGCAGAGGTAATCCAGTGTGAAAAGTATTAGGAAAAGCTGAAGTTATTCAGTCAACAGGACTGATGTATCTTGTTTATTCTGTTTTCAACCTTGATTCATAAGATGATTCACAGAGAAACTTGAAAACACTATATAGTTAAAGCTACTGCTGAAACACATTAAGGATCTAAAGAAATATCACAAGAGACTTGCTGATAAAAACAAAGCTATTCAGTAGGAAAAGAGGTGGAAAAGCAGTGGACATCTCTGAAAGTGTGGTAGGAGATATGATATCAGTGCTAAAGAAAGAGTAGAGGTAGCTTGGCAGAGGAAAGTCAATAAAACTAAAAGCTGTGAAAGCCTAAAAGGTGCACTGGATAAATATGTTCGCTGAAAGAATTAGACGTTTTTTTTTAAAGCAATGATTTTCAGAGATTCAAATATCTTTAATATCTCTGCCATCATAGAAGATATATATGTATGGTTGAATGCAGAAAGTAAATTATTTTCAAATATCTAAATCCTTAAACAGGATCTTTTCAAGGGAGAAACAGGAGGAGGAGTCTGAGAATGAATGTGGATGGACAGGCAGAGATGCTCCAACATGAGCGCCACATACTAAAGAAAAGGAAGCAACTTGTCTTCTTTGGTAAACTTCGCTCATTTATGTTTTGAAAATTGTCATTGTTAATTAACTTATATGCTTTTTATTCATTATAATTGTTTTATGAAACTCCATTCTGTGAGTCCATAATAATTTATTAATTCTCTTCATCAATAAATAATAAGAAGCCATATTTCTTTTTTGAAAAATTTTTATTAATATATGATAGCTATACAGGGGATTTTGTTGTGACATTTCCACATTATACCAGAGTTTGGGGTGAATATATGTATATATATTCATATAGATATATATATGACATATATATATATATATATATATATATATATATATTATACTCCAGTTTGAGGTGAACCAGTTTGGTTCATCCTCCTATTATTCTCCCTTCTATCCCATTCCCCTTCTTAAAATAACTTCGACAGGTTTCAATGTTCCATATTCATACATGTATGAAGAGTACAGCAGACACATTCACCCTCCCATTAGTGTCCTCCCCTTAATGTAACCTGTTTTACATTCCTGTCCATTGTTTAATTGTCTGTCCATTATTCATGGGAGTTTTGCCCTGGTATTTTGCCTCTAAATATATTGTGCTTAACTCAAACTTTCTCCACTACTGTTCTTTACCCTTTTCCCCCTACCCTGTATTGTTCAACAGTTTTCAGTGTGCTTCTTTGTGTCTTGTTTGTACACAAATGTGATGTGTTTTATTATTATTCACTATCTTTCTTTCTTTTCCTCCTCCCTTGGTTTCCTCTAATATCCCCATTTTTGGAAACATGTGCTCTGTGTATTTATGTGTACATATGATATTACTTGTATTATTGGATCTGTCTTCCACATATGAGAGAAAACACACAACCTTTAAGATGCTATTTCTAGTTGTCACAAACAAGGCTGCAAAGGCTCTAGATGACATATTTACCTGGTTAGCTGATAAGTAACAGAATATGTACATCCTCAACTTTATTTTCCCCAAAGATTGTTTCAATCAATATTCACACAATAAAGTATAAAAACTTCATTTCTTCACATCCTTACTTACCTGTTTTGTAACATCGTGTTTTATTCTATATTTCTTACTGATTTACAAAGGCAGTGTAGTGGGAGGGGGAGGGTAGTTAATTTTGATTGTCAACTTGACTGGACTGAGAACTGCCTAGAGGATTAATAAAGCAGATCTTTAGGTGTGGCCCTGAAGGCATTTCCAGAGAAAATTTCCTAAAGGGAGAAGATCTGCACTATTGTGAGCATCATACTGTGGGTGCTGAGTACCCAAATGGAGAACTGAAGGAAAAGGAGAAAAACCCCTAGTGCGGTGCTGCCCTCTCCCTTTCTTCTCTCCTTCTCTGTCCTTTCCCTCTTCTCCTTCTCCCTTTCCTGTCTTCCATGATGTGAACTGCACCACCATGACCTCCCTTCCATGATGGAATAAAACCTCTGACTCCATGAACCAATAAACTTTTCTTCCTTTGCAGTGTTTGTTCAGGTATTTTGTCTCAGCAATGAAAAGTCTCACTAATACAGAGAGTTAGTTTACTGGATTCTTTTGCTATAAATAACTTCTCCCAGAGGCATGAGTTGTCTTTATTTGCTATGAATTCTTTAATTTTTATTCTTTTTGCTGTATTCTGGGTAATCTCCTTAAATCTATGATTCAGTCCGTAATTCTTTGTTAAGGTCTATTTTTATGAATGTCACATATAATTAATTTTTTTCATTAGAGCAACACTGATTTCACTTTATTTCACTAAATTTATACTTCTTTCTCGTAGATTTTCTATGTGGTTCTTCTTCAAATAAACTACATTGTTAATACTGTCTTTTTTTTAACCTAGCTTCTATTCATATTTTCATTTTTAGTTTTTCATACTGCTTAGGATCAAATCTAAGGCCTCATGCATGCTAGGTGAACCTTCCTTCACTGAGTTTCACCCCCAGATCCATTTTTAATATTTTTAATTTAAATATTTCCTTTTAGTTTTAAAGTGTTTTGTTACAATTTATTTGGATTATTATTTTTTTATCATCTCTCAATTATATTTATCTCGTGGGTTCTAATTTATGACTTGGGTTCATCTTTACTTAGGTTCTGTTTCCTTACCCTATTCCAATCTTGTTTTCAGTAGGTTTAGAAATTATCTGACATTGGGCTATAGTACTATTTACAACTTTGTTTTCTTGACACTTCAGAAATTTTAGAACTTGGTCATTTTTTTCCTAAAGTTTATAGCTTTGGCTCCCACTTCCATGAAGAAGAATTTCACCCACATATTGCAAAGTTTGTGTATAATCATTATATACATGTTTTTAAGCATTAAAAAGATAAAGGAATTAGAGAAACAAGGTAATTTGTATTTATAGAAAGGGTTTCAGTGGAGATAATTTTCCACTATGTGCTATGAGTCTCCAGTCCAGTGGAAAAAGGATGGCAGTGGTTCACACTTTACCTGAAGCCTACTCATAGCAACTTCAGGCAAACACGGAGTGTATTAGTTGCTTTTGTATACTTGTGACCAAAATGCCTGAAAAAAAAAACTGAAAAGAAGGGTTTAGTCCATGGTTACTTGGCCCTGTGCACTTGGGCAGAATATAATGGTGATATAGACATGTACCTGTACCAGAGGAGAACTGTTCACCTCATGGCAGATAGGAAGCAGAAAGAGAAAGAGAGGGAGAGAGAGAGAGAGAGAGGCAGGAAGGGGCCAGGGACAAGATGCCTCAAAGGACCTACCCCCAGTTATCTACTTCCTCCAGCTAGGTCCACCTCCTAATGTTTCCAGAACTCTTAAAATAGCACCACCAGCTGGGAACCTATGATTTAATAGGTAATCCTGTGAGAGAGATTTCATGTTCAAACCATTACATTTTATCCCCTGACCCCTAAAGGTTGGTGGTCATCTCATATTGCAAAATACATTTAGTCCATCTCATGAGTTCTCAAAGTCTTAACAGTTTCAACGTTGTTTAGAAGCTGAAGTCCAAAATCTCCTCAGGCAATAAAGGGAATCTCTTAACTATAAGGCTCTGTGAAATGAAAACAAATTATATATTCGTCAAGTACAGTGTTACACAATAAATATTCCCATTCTCAAAAAGAAGGAATAGGAGAATAGCAAGGTCAGATCAGACCAAAGCAAGATTGAAGCCCAGAAGGGAAAACATTAAATACTGTTTCTCAATTTCTAGCATCTGGAGCACATGGTGTCATGAAGTGAGCTCCAACGGGCTTGGAGAGCCCTGCCACTATTGCCCTGCAATTTGTAGCCCACCTGGCCTCTCTTGGGTTGTTCCATTTGTTGAATGAGGCATTCCATGTTCCTGGCATCTCCAACATCCTGGGATCACCACTGAATCTTCAGCTTCAGCTTCAAATCTTCACCAATTTCCCTCTCAGTGGCTGCCTCAGGGGTCCTGCCCCTGCCACACATTGCCTGGCCTAACAGGCCTTCATTTGAAATCTGAGTTGAAACCTCTGTGGTCCTCTCATCCTTGCATTCTATATGCCTCCAAAACCAGTATCACATGGAGGATGCCAAGGTCTGCCATCAGTTTGTTTGATGATGGCTGCAGCAGTCTCTGTGTACCTGGATGGCTGGGCATGAGAAAACATTTCCCCAGGTGAAGGTGAACACTGGCCCTATGTGAACAAGATACCCTATTTGGGGCACTTTCTTATCAAGGGAAAAATATTTTAAATTAATTTGCATTTTTATTCCTTCTAGTCTGCAGTGTATGGGATCTGGCCAATTCCTGTGATGCCCACAAGGCTGGTCTAGTGTTACCATACAAAGTACTTGGCCTTCTTTTTATAGGTGCTAATCTCTTCAGAAATCATTGCTTTCCTAACCCTAACTTTACAAGGACCTTTCTGAGAGAACTGTAAATTTTGCCAGTCCCTTTACTCTTATTTTTGTAGTAAATTCTTACTATAAACCTGGCTAAAAACAGCCACCAATAACCATATTGCAGCCTGAATGCTTGAGTGCCTTAAAATTTTCTCTTCCAGATTAGTGCAACAGTCACATTTTATGTCATTTTGACCAAAATACCTGAAATAAACAACTTAAAGGAGGGTTTATTTTGCTCACTGTTTCAGAGGATTCAGTCCAATGTTCACCTGGCCCCATGTATGTGCTTAGATAGGACATCATGGTCAAGGGAATATGTAGCAAACAACTGTTCACTTCCTGGCAGACAGGGAAAAAAAGGAAGAAGAAGAAGGAGGAGGAAGAGGAGGAGGAGAAAGAGACAGAAAGAGCAAGAGAGACGGAGAGAGAGAGAGCTATGACAAGATAACCACAAGGGCTTACCTCCAATGACCTACTTCTTTTAGCTATACTGACTTCCTAAAGTTTCCAGAACCTTTTCAAATAGTGCCACTAGCTGAGAACATAGGCTGCAATAGAGGAGCCCTTCATATTTAACCATAATGCTGCATGAGACTTATATACAATCCCAGAAATTTGTGTTACACAGTGTATGACTTGTATGTGACTACCACATTTTAAGTCTGAAAAAACAAGAGATTATCAAAATTGACACCTGGCATCAGATTGGGAATTTTTCGTTAGGAAGCAGATTTGCTTCTGTTGACATTAAGGTTTAAGAATCAGGTCTCAATGGAGTGGACATAGATTGTTAATGGGAGAACTATCCATCCCCAAACAGACCAAGATGGAGAGACAAGAGCATGATTTGTTTTATGTGATGCTTTCAATTTGAGTGAGGGCCAGATTGATTTTTTTATGAACTAATTTTATTTTTTGAAACTTTGCATTATGAAAAACTGAAAGTTTTTAAAATATTGCAATGAATACCCAAATGTCTGCCACTTAGTTTAAATATTGGCATCCAAGATTGCCCTGAAAGGTTGACATTCTGCAGTAGATGAGGAAAAAGAAAGTAGTGAATAGTTTAGTATATTTTAATCTTGGAAGTGGAGTATATAAATATTACTCATAGCTTATTTGGCAGAATGTATTCACAAGGGCACTATGTAGAGGGAAGATGTACTCCTAGACTACGTGCTTCAACTCAGCAGCAACTCGAGACTATGAAATAGGAGTATGAACCTGTAGCATTTATCTGGCTCTATGCATATTTGCTTTCTTTATAATTATATCTCATACACTTAAAATTTATTTGTAGAGCTGGTGTTGTAGATCAGTAGTAGAGTGTTTGCCTAACATGTGCAAGTCTCTAGATTTGATCCCATGATGCACAAAAGATTATGTGTGTGTAAGAGTTAAGAATCCATAAATTCAAAGCATTGATAATTACTTGGATTGGTTATGTGATTATTGGACTAAGACTGTTGGGAGAACTAGAGTAATTTAAGTTCTTTTTACTAAATGAGAAACAAGAAAGCAATGGAGTCCAAATAGGAATTAAATGAGGGATAAAGGCAAAGTTAACTTAACAATGAGAATTTGAACAGGCAACAGAAGGAAGAAGAAAACTGGTTTTTTTTTTCTGATAGCTCTTATAAGCCCCACTTGTCTGTGCCTTAACATTTTAAAAATACATATAATTCTTCATTTTAAATTTGGTATGGGATTGTTTTTTACCCTCTAGTGATTCTACATTCAAAATCACATAATTAAAAGGATCAAATCAACATGCAACCATATCTACTAATTGAAACTCTTTTATGTGTAGTGATAAAAGGCAAGATCAAATCAAGCAAAACTCATTCTCATAGGATGAACTGTTTGGTCTTTAATTTAGGTGTTTGAGAGTTAGGTGCTCAACTTTTCATTTCTGTGTTGTTTGAAATAAGTAATATTTGACTCTTCAGTTCACAATATTTAAAACATATCAACTCTCAAATCAGCCTGTGCTTTGAAATCTGTCTGTATTATAACATTAGACCCAAATCTATAATAAACAATAAAATGTAAATTGTACTTTTATTTTGTCATCTCACTATAGACAATGTATCTATAATAAGATAATAAAGTATTCACTGCTAATGTCACCAATGTTAATTTCAAAATATTTGTTGGACTCTAAGATCCAGCTAATCTGATACAAAGAATATTTTGTAGGTTCCAAGATATGGATGGCAGACAGGCATCATTTCCTCATGTCTCTATGAATCTGAAATAAAACCTCAGGTACATAGCTGCAAGGAGAGGTGAGCAAGTTAATAAGCTAAACCAGAGGTGTCCAGTATAAGGATGGATAGTAGTTAGACATACCAATCTCTAATTAAATCTCTAAGAGTATAAATCTACCAGGTATGACCTGTACCTGTTTCATCTTGCATCCCTCATAGAGAGTCTTGAATTGCTTCCCATAAGAGCCACTCACAAGGGCCTCCCTGTGAACAAAATAACTGTATGGAGAGCCAAGAGCAGTTCAGCAAACTTGGCCAAAGCCACTGGACAGAGGCATCTGTGTACCAACATTCAAAGCAGAAAAGTCAGCATGGAAACCCAACCAGATGAGCAAACTGGTTTCAGTCCTAAGAGCCCCAGATCTGCCAAGCCCAGTGTACATGCAAATATAAGGAACCCCTGAGAAACTTTTGACTAAAAGGACTGATTAAAGGCTCTCATAACTAGCCTCAGACCAGTGGGGGAGGGGGTGAAGATGTTAAAACTTTACAGTAACCACTGTTATCACTGAGGGCCTCTATTCAGTCAAGTCCATTATGCAGAAAAACATATCTAATTCTCAAGAAAACCACTAGCTAAGCAGGCTGACTAAAGACACCCACACTCAGACCCAGTAGGGTCAGGGAGAAGAGGCTAATCCCACATCACTATCCAAAGAAGGGCAGAAAGTGAGCAGACTTGTTGGTTAGAGATCAGCATACAGGTCTGTATCCAAAGACAAGGTGGATGCAGAAGTGAGCTGACCAGTTATCAAGAGCACTTAACCACCACCTAACTCAGAAATGTATGCATATACACAAACAGCAGGAACTGTTCACTCAATGTGGAGGCCTAGATGGAAAAAAGCGGGGAGGGAACTCATTGTGGAAAAGCCTAGGGGAGCCCCCAGACTCTCTGAATAGAGAAAAGTATAGACTTTGAAAGTAGCAGAGGGCTTTCTGACCCACTAGCTGCGTTCAGAGGCCACACCACCCACCCTCAATTGCAACCTCAAACACCTAGAACTGCCCCACCTCACCTCAGCAGTTATCCTAGTCCAGACCTTCCCCTCTTTCCCACACTAGGTTACTTCTGGCAATCCAGGCCCTGACAGTACATGTGAGTAAACACAATAGGAGAACTGCAGACAAAAACTAAAGCAATTTATGACCACTAAAGAAGCACTCTAGAAAATCCTCAAAGGAATCCTACAAACAGAAGGTGAAGATAAACATTGCCATGAAAGTATGGTAACAAATAAATCTCACTAGATTAGCAGATTCACAAATGAAGAGTAGGAGATAATCACACAGTAAAAAAAGCAACAATAAGGCAAGAATTACTACATGCTTTTCAATATTAACACTGAGACTATTAACACTAATGGTCTCAATTCTCCAATGAAAGGACATATAATGGCAGCTAGATTAAAAAGCAAGACTTGACAATTTGTTACCTACAAGAAACATAACTCACTGGTAAAAGCAAACATTAGTTTAGGGTAACAAGGGTGGAAAAAAAGATTTTCAAAGTAAATGGACCCCCCACAGGCAGGAGTAGTTCTACTCATATCTGATAAAATAGATTTCAAGCCAAAGCTAGTCAGAGGTGATGAAGAAGGTCACTTCACATTAATAAAGGGAACAATATGTCAAGAAGATATAAGAATTGTTGAGTATAATATATATGTTCCAAGTGTTAGTGCTCCCAACCTCACCAAACAAACACTATAAGACTTAAGAGCACAGAGAGACCCTAATACAATGATAGTGGAATAATTCAATACTCCACTATCACCAATAGATAGGTTACCCAAACAAAAAACCAACAAAGAAAGCTCACAATTAAATGACACCATTAGACCAAATGGACCTAACAAATATCCATAAACTATTTCATCCAGCTACTGCACAATACACACATTCTTCTCAGTACCCCTTGGAACTTTTTCTGAAATAGATCATATTCTAGGACACAAAGCAAGTCTTGGGAAATATAAAGTTGAAATAACTCCCTGTATTCTATCAGATCACAATGAAATAAAAGTAGAACTCAACCACAAAATAAACTACAGAAAATATTCAAACACACGGATACTAACAAACACTTTGTTGAATGACCAATGGATAACTGAAGAAATGGGGGAAGTCAAAGAGTTCCTAGAATCTAATCAAAATGAAGATATAATCTACCAGTACTTTTGTGGTACAACAAAGGTAGTGCTAAGGGGAAATTTTACAGCTATGAGTACTTACATTTAAAAAAAAAAAAAGAGAAATATCAGTTAAATAGCCTAATCATGCATGTCAGGTTCCTAGAAAAATAAAGACAAGTTAAACCCAAAATTAGCAGACTAAAAGAAATAATAAAAATTAGGACACAAGTTAATGAAATAGAGACCAAAAAATTATATAAAGAACCAATGAAATGAAAGCTGGTTCTTCAAAGTTGATATATATGATTGATAAATCTCTAGCCAATATGATTCAAAGAAGGTGAGAAAAGATCCAAATTAATAAAATTAGAGACAAGAAAATGGATATCACAACAAATACCAACAAAATACAGAGGATCATGAGGGAATATTTGAAAAGTTATATTCAAACAAAAATTAGAAAATCTAGAAGAAATTGATAAATTTTCTGATGCATTTCACCTACTAAAATTGAACCAAGAGGTTTATAAATCACTTAAATAAATCTATAACAACCAATGGATCAAAGTAGTAGAAAAGAGTCTCCCAACAAAGAAAAGCCCAGGACCCAATGGATTCACTGTTAAATTCTACCAGACCTTTAAAGAACTAACACCACTCCTTTTCAATCTTTGCAATGAAACAGAAAGGAAAGGAACTCTGCCAAATTAATTCTATGATGCCAGTATTACATTCATTCCAAACCCAGACAAGTACACAATATCTTTAATGAACACAGACACATAATTTCTCAGTAAAATAATTGCAAACTAAATTCAACAGCACATCAAAAAAGATCATACTCCACAATGAAGTTGATTTCATTCCAGGGATTCAACATATTCAAATCAATAAATGTAATATAGTATACAAACAAAATCAAGAACAAAGATCACATGATCATCTTAATTGAGGATCCTTTTATGATAAAAGTTCTGAAAAACTAAGAATGAAAGAAAAGTACCTCAACATAGTAAAGGGAATATATGACAAACCCATAGCCAACATCACACTAAATGTGGGAAAACTGAAACCATTGCCTCTAAATTAAGAAATAAGACAAGGGTGTGCACCCTCCCTTCTCTCATTTAATATAGTACTGGAATTCCTTAGCAGGAGTAACAAGGCAAGAGAAAGAAATAAAAGGGATTCAAATAGGGAAGGAAGAAGTCAAACTACCCCTATTTGTAAATAATATAATTCTATACTTAAAAGACCCTGAAGATTCCACCAAAAGACCTCTTCAATCTAATAAACACACTTGGAAGCATAGCTGTATTTAAAATCAGAATACAAAACCCAGCAGCTTTTCTATATTCCAACACTGAACAGGATGAGAAAGAAATAAGGAAAACCCATTCACAATTGTCTCAAAAAAATAAAATATCCAGGTATAAACCTAACCAAGGAGGTGAATGACTTCTACAACAAAAACAATAAAACCTTGAAGATAGAAATTGAAGAAGACATCAGAAGACGGAAAGACCTCCTGTGTTCATGAATTGATAGACTTAGTAGCATGAAAATGGGTATATTACTAAAAGCAATCTATAAATTCAATGCAATGTCCCTCAAAATTCTAAAGCCATTAAATAGAAAAATTAATCCTAAAATTTGTATGGAAAAATAGAAGATCTCAAGTAGCAAAAGTAATCCTGAGCAAAAAATGCAATGCTGAAATCATCAAAATACTAGACTTCAAAATATATTAAAGAGGTATAATAACAAAAACGGCATGGTCCTGACACTAAATCAGACAAGAAGATCAATGGAACAGAATAGCAGACCCAGAATTAAGACCATATAGCTACAATTATCTGATCTTGGATGAAGAAGCCAAAAATATACACTGGTGAAAAGACAGACTCTTCAACAAATGGTGTTGGGAAATCTGGTTATCTACATGCATAAGACTGAATCTAGACCCTGTCACTGACCCTGTACAAAAATCAACTTCATGGATCAAAGACCTTAATTTAAGACAAACTTTGACACTACTACAGGCAAAAATAAGACATAGGCCTAAATAATTATTTTCTGAATAAGACACCAATTGCCCAGGACACAAGAGCAAGAATTGGCAAATGGAACTAAAAAAAACTAGTTTCCGCACATCCTGAGAAACTATTACCAGAATCAAGAGACAACCCACAGACTGAGAGAAAATCCTCGCCAGTTATTTCACAGCTATAGGATTGACATTCAAACTATACAAAGAGCTCAAAACCTAAACAGCAAAAGAATAATACAATTAACAAATGGGCAAATTAATTGAACCGGCAGTTCTCAGAAGAAATTCAAATGGTTAATAAATACTTGAAGAAATGTTCAAATCCTTAGTCATAAAGGAAATACAAATCAAAACTACACTAAAATTCCATCTCACCCCAGTCAGATTGGCAATGATTAGGAAAACAAATGACAAATGCTACAGGGGGAAAGGAAAACTCATACACTGTTGATGATAGCATAAACTGGTGCAACCACTATGGAAATCAGTATAGAGATTCCTCAAAAAACTAAAAATAGACCTAACTTATGACCTTATCATACCATTCTTAGGTATAAACCCTCAGTAGTGTAAATAAATATATACATAGAGATAACTGCATATCCATGTTTAGTGGAGCCCTGTTCACAATAGCTAAACTGTGTAATCAGCCAAGTTGCCCAACAGCAAATGTGTGTGTTTGAGATAAACCACACTACAAAAGCCAAATTTCACATGTTCTCACTCATTTGTGGAACCTAGACCAAAGATGAAGATGACAATGATAATGTAGTAATGGGACAAGAATGTAAAAGGAGGATGATCTGAGGAAGAATCAGCAGGAGGAGGGAGGAGGAAGGAAAGAATATTGAGGGAAGAAGAGAACCTAAATATGCTTTATGTATACATTACAAAGCTGCATAATTAAACCCACCAAAGTCTGTATAAAATGAGGTGAGGAGGAAGAGGAAATGAAAATAAAATGGATGAGCAAAACTGTTCTAATGATACTCTACACATATATGGAATCACCACAATGAAAACCCTATACACAATTAATATACAACTGAAATGCAATAAAAAAGAATATTTTCTATTCCATATTTAAAACCTGTGTTCCTATTTTATTGTAACATATCTAAAATGCCCACTCTACTGGAGGTAGGCAAAGATTTAAATTTTGTACCTCATTCTTCAAAAATGCTCAATTCTAGTATTATTTACCAAAGAAAATTGCAAAGTCTTATTTGACAGTAGGATGTCCTCTCTCCTGACACACTGAAACTTTGTGTTTATCAGGATAATTCCCATGAAATTTTTGATCCTCAAAGAATAATATACAGAAATAATCATATTAGGAATAACCACTCCATCAATACATAAAGGCACAGAATTGGGTTTGTGTTTAAATAAAAAATAATACTATATGACCATACTTGGAAGTGTGCCCATTAACATTACATTGCAAAGTTATTTTAGCCATTATATAGCAGTCTAGACACATGTAGTGGGCTCATCTTCTGCTCAAATTATGCTATTTTCTTTGTAGACATAGGTCCTGACTATATATATATGACTAGACATAGGTCCTAGTCATATCTGACTAGGAGTTGTTTTCTTACATTGTTCTTTCCCTTCACGTTCCATACAATTTTTGATAAGAGGATAAGCAATTGACCTAAGTTTCCTTAATTCTTTTCCGTTAGAGTCTGAAGCTGAAGCAACAAAGAGAAGGAGTGAGGTAGATAGCATCAGACATGGCTTCCAATGATCCTTTTTCCTGGAATACTGCACATTGTGTAAACCCCTTTTTTGAAAGTGGGCTGGATGTAGTGACTTGCTTCTGATGAATAGAATAGGGCAAAAGTGATAAAATGATGAAATGCCACTTCTGTGATTATATAACAAAAAGCTGTGACTTTTAACTTGCTTATACTTTTTCTGTTGCCTTCTCACCTTTTCCATTTTGATGAGGATAGCTCCCATGTTAAAAATATCCATGTGGCACCGGTTTGTGTAGTAGCCTCTGGCCAATGTCCAGAAGAACGGAAGCCCTCAGTCAAACACTCTCCAGGAACTGGATGCTGCTGACAGTCAAACTAGAGAGCCTAGAAGCAGATTTTTTCCTAGTTGAGCCTTGATATAACTAGAAACTTTTTTTTTCATTTTTCTTTTATTATTCATATGTGCATACAAGGCTTGGTTCATTTCTCCCCACTGCCCCCACCCCCTCCCTTACCACCCACTCCACCCCCTCCCTCTTCCCCCACCTCAATACCCAGCAGAAACTATTTTGCCCTTATTTCTAATTTTGTTGTAGAGAGAGTATAAGCAATAATAGGAAGGAACAAGGGTTTTTGCTGGTTGAGATAAGGATAGCTATACAGGGCATTGACTCACATTGATTTCCTGTGCATGGGTGTTACCTTCTAGGTTAATTCTTTTTGATCTAACCTTTTCTCTAGTACCTGTTCCCCTTTTCCTATTGGCCTCAGTTGCTTTAAGGTATCTGCTTTAGTTTCTCTGTGTTAAGGGCAACAAATGCTAGCTAGATTTTTAGGTGTCTTACCTATCCTCACCCCTCCCTTGTGTGCTCTCGCTTTTATCATGTGCTCATAGTCCAATCCCCTTGTTGTGTTTGCCCTTGATCTAATGTCCACATATGAGGGAGAACATACGATTTTTGGTTTTTTGAGCCAGGCTAACCTCACTCAGAATGATGTTCTCCAATTCCATCCATTTACCAGCGAATGATAACATTTTGTTCTTCTTCATGGCTGCATAAAATTCCATTGTGTATAGATACCACATTTTCTTAATCCATTCGTCAGTGCTGGGGCATCTTGGCTGTTTCCATAACTTGGCTATTGTGAATAGTGCTGCAATAAACATGGATGTGCAGGTGCCTCTGGAGTAACAGTCTTTTGGGTATATCCCCAAGAGTGGTATTGCTGGATCAAATGGTAGATCAAAGCAAAGCCATACCTGGGTTTCTCAACCATAGAAATTGTGAGAAATAAATGTTGTGTTTTAAGCCTCTAAATTTAGGAGTATTTGTGAAGCAGCAATAGATAACTATTACATTTGATTCCTTCAGAGATAAGTCTCAGAGATAAAAGCATTCTAAAGTAGTTCTTAATCTCATGCTTTGGAGTCTTCAGAGTGTCTCTAGGTCTCTTCCTTCTTGTGTCTTCATTTTTCAACTTTATTTTCATTCTTTAATATAGCCAATCATTTTTCCTATATATTAATTAAACCAGACTGATTTAATTTCTGTTAGTTACAATCTAAACAGTCTTTGTTAGTTTATCTTAATTTCATGCTATGTTGCATTTTTATCATTATATCTATCTCTGTAATTTAAAAAATAATTTGATAAAATTGACAAGTTTCTATTTTATTACCCCATGAGTACCTATTTTTATCTTAGAAAGACATTAAATAAACTTGTACCAATATAAGCATAAATAATTTGTGTAATAAACCTCAGTTATAATTCCCTTGACGTCTAAGCTTTTATGTTATATTTTGCCAACATATTTTCTAAAACTTGAATACCATTTAATCTGATTTAAACCTTACACAGTGTACACATGTATCAACCATTATATGGTAGCCAATTAACATATAATTACATATAAATATATATTTTTTGTTTTTTGATATACCAATTTAATTGATTCATTAAAGGAAAATTGTACTCCTTCCCTATTTGTGATTATTGGTAAAATTATATGTGGTTTAGTCAATACTTGTCACTAGAGCAATGTGGGATGTGATTCAGAATATAGAAAATAATATCCAGTGTATCCATCAATTAGAAAGACAATTTTCAATTATTTTGACATCAGATTCATAAAAACATAGCAATAGACCTATGTAAAATCACTTAGGAAACCAAAGGTCATTAAAAAAAAAAAAAACCTCAATAGTTCGAAAAAACAAGAAAAATCAACAACCAAGATATTGTGTTCCTTATATTGTGTTCAAATTTCTATACTCATTTTGTTAAATGACATTAAAATATTGCTTAAAATGTTTTTTTCATTTAGGGAAATTAAGTCAAAATACTGACCTTCCAACATTCAAGTCATTTTTTTCTCTCTTAATAGCTAGCTGCTTCTGTTCTCAAAAGCTTGACTATTTCCCTTGATGACATATGCAATATGTCTGTTGATTCAAATAAGTTAATTAACTTGGAAACTATTTCTGTTTCCTCCATTCCAAATTAGGTAAAAGTAGCTCTTCTGTAGATCCATTAAATTCTTTTTAATTATATTACAATGTCAGAAGGTAATGCTTGGGAGTTGAGGAAAGAAAGCATTTGTCCTTGGATCTGAATAGAATCAGAGGTAGGTTCTCTTTCATCTCTGCGTGCATGTGGATCTTGCATTAATTCATGCACCACAAGAGAATAGGAACTTCCTACATCCAACTCCTTGTCCCCTTTGGGACGAACATTGAAAAAGAGGAAATCTTATTAGAAAAGAGAAAATTTAGACTCAACCCATGGAGTGCTCAGAGTTCTGCACACTCTACTCTAACGCATTGAGGCTCCACAATGCACTTGAGGATGAAACCCTAGGTAATAACAAAGAATTACTTCACAAAGTGTTGTTATTCATTCATATATTGAGTTCTTCAAATTTTAGTTAATGGGTACCACTAAATCTTGAATGACTACCATTCTTCTGTGGCATATCAAAACACACATATCTTAAATTTGATGCACTTTGGTGGAAAAGATGAGAATATACAGGACAAAACTCTGAGAGAAAAGAATCAAAATAAAAATAAAGTTTTATTGTTTTTTTCTTTCCTGACTCGAAATCATGAGAATTAGATCATTGTCATCTTTGGTCTGGATCCAAAGCGTATTTTTTTTAATAAGTCCTGTACTGGAAAAAACAAAATAAAACCCAAAACCCTTCCTTTTCCTACTCAGTACATTATTTCATAATTCTTTCTCAAGTCCGTATCTTTTAAATGTCATCATCACAACCTAGTCACCAATTTGACAGTACTCACTTAGAATATTATCAGGAGACAAGAGACGAGACCTCCTGAATTTAGGTTTAATGATTAGCTAATTAGGGATATTTGCTTGGAGAATTTTCTTGAGTTTTTTCTTGTGATTTCTGAATGTTTTGTGATATTAAATTCTATATCTTTAGTTTGCTTGGGTCACTCCCACATGTGCAGCATTAATATAAGCCAGAAAAATTTCCCTCAATGGTAATAAATCCATCTTTGACAAAGAAAAAAACCCCTCTTCTATCAATCTTTATTTTATTATATTATCCAAGGGAGGCTATTTACTCAAACAAATAACTTCAATAACTCAGTGGCTTAGCAGAATAAAGTTCTATTTTTTATTCATGTGCAATCCAATAGGATGGAGGGAAAGGGTGAGTGTTCTGCTCCATGGAGTCACCGGGGAGCCCAGCATCCTCCTATTGTGTAGACCAACAGCTCCCTAAAGCTTTGAAATCCTCAGTACAATCTGCCTGTGACTGGCAGATAAGGGAAAAGAGCCAAGCACACATGGAGTATCACACTGCAAGTTTTTAATGAGCCAGGTCTGTATGTGATATGCTTTACACTCACTCAGAACCCAATATCTTTTCAGCAGCTAAAAAGGAGAATAAAAGTAGTCTCCTGTAGTCTTATTGTGAACCCAGGAGGTGAAAAGATTTGGTGAGCAAATACATCCTGCCATTATTCTGTTTATTGTGGAAATTTTTATATTCATTTCCAGGATCATAGAAGACTCACTGCAAAATTGCCAAAATCCCTGGATAGAGATTTTTGACTTTCAGATTGATGTATTTTTTACCAGGAACTTTTTATCTTTTTTCCCTCTATCTCCTGCCAAGTTCTTTGGGACCAATTTATTACTAAATCTTGATAACAGAAGAGACATACGGGGGACTCAGATCACAGAGTATGCATTCCAGCACTGTTCTTTTCCAAAGTTCAAAAATAAAGAGGAATATGAATCACTAGTATATAGAAGTTGTACCATTGCCTTACAGTAAGGAGAAGAAGAATTGAGTGCATTTATCAAAACTTCAATTGCTGTGAAGGAAAAAAAAGAGGTTTATATCCAATAAAAATGACTCTAGTTACCATAACTGCTGATAGGCACAGGGGTGTCTACCATGAGCTGGTAAGAAAACTGTTGTTTGCATTCTATAAGAAAATAACAGAAACTTAAGGAATGAGGAAAGTCTCCTAAAAAAGGTTTTGATCTTACAGATAAAATATGAGCTATGGGAAATAGTTAAAGAAAGGAAGAGAGACATTCGGACTCAGCAGACATTAATTTTACAAAGTCAAGGAGGGATGGACCAAATTAAGAGCATATTGAAGTGTTAAAAATCTCAATTGGCCTTTTCAAAACCTATGCTGAGAGACACCAAAGGAAAAGAAATGTATTTCTAGAGTCATTGTGATCAGATTGCTCTGGTATAGATAATAAACCATAGATGCAAGGAGTATTTCTTCTGCAACTGGATACAAAATGTCTCTGAAAGTCAAGAAATTGAAGAACAAATGATACGTAAAGATAGAGCATATACGGGTGCTTGCACTGGACCCCAAGGCACAGGCTTGAAAATCAGAAGGAAGAGCATACCTCTGCACAAAGTCCGTTCTGCAGCAGGGACAAAAGTACACTCAGGAAGAACTCCTCCCTGGGATGGAAATTTAGGAGCCCCAAGGGCTGAGGTTACATCGTAACATAAATAACAGCAAATGGCCAAGGAAGCAGTGGTTCTTCTCAGAATGGAAAACCTCAGAAAGAGAAGGAAGAATTTCAGAAAGTAGGAAATGCAATGTCATAAATATACTGGCCCTTATTTTAAATTAAATTCTGAGCTAATGAGAGACTGAGAAATCTAGTCCTACTTGGTCACTTAAAAATTGGGATTCCAAGAACTCTGATCTGAAAGAGAAATGTGAATTAAAACCAAGACTATTTGTGTCATAAAGAGGGAAAATTGTAATCAATAAAGAGAAATTTTTTAATACTCCCTTCTACCTAAGATGAGGATATTTTAATAAACAAGGAATCTAGACCTAAAATGATGATGATGATTATGATGGGACACAAATGAATATGAAGGACTGCCTTGGGGAGATCAGCAGGAGGGAGAGAGAGAAGAAAATGGAAGTATACTGCATATATACATACAAAGATAGCATAATGAAACTCACTGAACACTGTTTGAAAGGAGAAGAGAGCGAGGGAGAATGGGAATATAATATAGAGGGGGTGAACTTGTTCAAGGTACACTGTACTCTTGTGTGGAATTATCATAAGGAAATCCCCTCATATTAATAATGTGTGATAAATAATACATATATTTCATCTAATTTATGCATGACAGAGTAATTTTTAATTATTTCTCTCTCCTTTGTTTTGTTTTTCTTTTAGAATAAGAGTATTGCAATCCTGTGGGAAAGATTTTTCCCGTATTAATTCACAGTCATATTAATTTCACTCAGGAAATTGGTAGATTTCATGGAAAAGCTAAAATCAGCCAGAAAACATTTCTCCCTTAAATGTTATTTTTTTTCTCCTTAGTTCATCTCCTAGGTATGACAAAGTCTTTGGTGGTGTTATCTATAATTTGTAATAGAAATGCGAGTCTGTCTTTTAATATCTCTTGTTTCTTAGGGACATCATTTTTTCTTGGAAAATGCTTTAGTTTGTGGGAAGATGCTTAGATTTTTAGGGGCTGTCAGTGTCACATGGATTCCAGAAATTTTGTAGACAAAGTGTGGGGCTGTTACTGTGATGCTCTTTATATACCGTGTGGGCTCTCTAACACTTTAGAAGAACATAGACGAGAATTTGAGTTGAAGATAGCATGTGTGAAGGTGCTAGAAAAAGCTCTGCTGCCACCAGAGGGGAGCCTGGGGCATTGCTGATGAAGAAAAATCCCTATTTGTCCACCAGGCACCTACATGAGTTCTTTGAGACTCAGTAAAGGAGAAGAAAGGGCAAGAGCAAAGATGCTTTCAAACATAATCTGGGATTTTAATTTAACCTATAAAAAGAGTTGAGGCTTTTTTTTGTTAAATTCCTTAGTGATTTGCAAAAAGGTTTATATAATAACCTGCAATGTTAGTATTTTTTAAATGTATAGGTTTAGTGACAAATTGGGGGCAATTTAAATTGCTGGCTATGTATTATTTGGGCACTGTTAGCTGTCACATATTGTATTAACTTGACTGGTGAATAGGTAAGGGAAGTAGAAACAGAAACATAGATTTTTTTATCCTAATGTATACTATACTCTTGGGATAACTCATTTATTCCTGCACTGACCCATTTTAGAGACTTTGGGGACAACATTAAAGGGATTTTCATGAAGGCCTAAAGGTATTGTCTACCATTCTAATTGGTCCCTGCTAGACTATAAACTGTGAAAATCAAAATTAGAAAGTTTTAATTACACTGACATACTTTAGTTATAAAAATGTAGGTTAAATCATATTTATGGACATATGAACTTGAGGAATGCAAATGTTGAAAATTTCCTTCTGAGCAAGACAAGAATTTGAAGGAATAGGAATAGGAATATATATATATATTTATACAAGAGTAGCATAAATGAAGATGCTAGCCAGACAGAAAGTGGCTTTTTGAAAGATTAAACTGTGCATGATTTATTTCTTGTCATTGTTGATTAGGAGACTTTTTTGTATTTATCAATAATTAATGCAACAAATAAGACTTTCTGAGCAGCTAGAATATCTGATTACATGGCCTAACTGAAAGAGTTTAAGGTTTAATTTTGCAAGCATTTCTGTGATAAGAAGTTATATATTTTTGCTTAAATTATATATTTGTATTAAAATGGGAATTTTCTTCTTTGTAAATGGCCTTGCTAACCTTGCTTTAATGAATTCCTTATTAACCCTGGTGAAATCTCTTTGTAGACTGAGACAAATTTAGTCTCCTACAGCATTCTTGATTTCGTCGTGGTTGTTCTTATTTTTTAAGTCCCCTCTCACTGATTTGATCCCAGCACAATTTGAAGCCTGATTTATTTAGTTGGTCCCTGAGAGCTCAACAGTCCTCTTTGCCCTATCACTGCATTCTAAATTACCATAACACAAACCATGTTCCCAGACTTTCAAACCATGTAACTACATATAATTTTTTTAAATAGTAATGGGACCATCTGAATGTGTAAAGAGACATTCTGTGATAATCCACTGATCTTTGTCTTCTTCCAGGTGGCTCAGTAATATCTCTAGCTGGATATTGGTCTTCCCATAAACTCAACAAATACTTAAAAGAAACAATCAAAAGTAAGAGAAAGCAGACCTCTAAAGACTGTTCTAGCTTTTCTTTGTAGCCCATTGCCACTAGTTCCCTAAGGATGAGTTAAGATCAAGGCTATATATTGGACCATAGTGCTAGGACCATGAGATTTGTATCTTCCACACAGCTGAAGGAATGAGAATGTCAAGTTTCCTTATTCTAAGTGGGCCTGGGTTGGGGACATAGGCACTGATTTGTCAGAGGAAAGTAGACACTCTCCTCTCCAGTAATTATGGCAAACAATTTCTAGTTATCTTATAATTATCTCTCTCATGTGTTAATCCCTGGACTTTATCATACAGACAAGATCCCTTGCCTTTCCATTAATTATGCAGATCATTTAGGCTTACATTTAATATAGGAAATAGGAACCATTCAAAAAGACCAATGCTTACTCACTACACATTAGGTTATAGCTTACAGCAATAGTGTGCAGACCACCTGAAATGTCACTTCTGTCAAGAAAATTTCCCCAAATAACCAGGTCTTCCTTTGAAGCATTCAGGCAAACTTATGTTGCTATATCACATTTACTTTATCCAATATACTGCAAAATATTTATTATATATAAGGTACTGTTCTAAGAGCTTTACCAATTTTAACACATTTAATCATAAATTTTTAGTGCCTTTATTACCCCCAGTTTGAAGATGACAGTAATGAAGCCCAAAGATCTTAAGTAACTTACTGGAAAACTAATATATGACAGGCAAAATAACTCCAGCACCTGTACCCTGAACCACTAAGCTATACTTCATCACAGTTGCCTCATTATGTCTATAGTAGCTGTATATATAAATTCCATAATTTCCTAATTTTTTCAAAGAATACTGTTGTGTCTTTCTCAGAAATATAATCCTTCTTGTGGTATATTTTCACTTAGCAGAATAATAATAGAAGTAATTAAAGCTAAAGCATCTGAAGATGATATTTTGGCCTTTAGCTCTACAGTAAATAAGCAGTATAATCTAGAGGCTTGGACCTCGAATCCAGAGTTATAAATTTTAGGTTCCCCACTGACCTTGGACACACAACCTTCTAAGAAAGCCTAGTTTCTCTCAGGAAAAAAATAATGAGAGAATGGGAAACTAGAATAGTCTCTTTTTTGGGATGTTGTGAAGATAAAAGGAAATTATCCAATTAGAGAGCTTAGTATGTTGCCTGGCCAATCATAAATGTTCAGCAACTATTAGCTGTTGTTGCTTTCATAGTCATTTCACACAACATTGGAACTAATCATTCCCTCAGCTCACATACTGAAATTATCTGGGAAGGTTTAGCAAATATTGATGCTTGGCTTTAACACCAAAGATTTGAGGACTTAGTGGATATATGGTAGATCTGAGAAACTGAATTGATAAAAAATTTTGTTCTTCCACAAAACAGCACTTTGCACTTGGTGGGTGCATAAGCTCTAAATACTCACCAAATAAAATAAGTATATTTAAAAATTCTAGCAGTGGATCCAAAACACTCATCAATCTTTAGCTGCAGATTGAGTGTAGATAGGTAGGTAGATAGATAGATAGATAGATAGATAGATAGATAGATAGATAGATATTTGCAAGTACCCAGCTTTCAGAGGGTTGGAAAAGAGCAGCAGTGGTAGAAGGGAACATATCTAAATGATTACATCAGTAAAACATATACAATCAATAAATCAGATGATATACCATCACCAAGAGCAGTCACAGATACATGGATGAGGGTCCTAAAATGTTCTAAAACGTTATTCCTGGTTATAATTAAAATTATATTAATTACACATAATTAATATAATAGTTGCAGACTAATGGACTAGCTATTTGGGATCCTACAGTCAGAAAACCTGGTTTCTTCTCAGGTCCCAACATTCGCCTGTAAGATCATGAGTAAGTCTCCAATCTCCCTTCAGGCTCAGATTCTTCTTTTGCAAAAGAGGATTAATATCTACTTTACATGGTTTGTGAAATGTGATCACATGAGATATATAGTGTCAACTGTTTTGTACAGTGAGATCATATATAAATATATATATATATATATATATATATATAAAATCATTTCTTCATTATATTTATGTCCTCTGTGTGGTCCTCTAGAGCCTTATTTTCCATCCGTCCACCCTCTACTCCATAACTCCTTGTTTGAATCACTGTCATTGTGGATGGTTCTCTTCCTCCTCCTCTTTCTCTTCAGTCTCCAAAGATCAGGAGCTGGCCTTATTCAGTTCTGTATATCCAGAACCTAGCTCATCGTCTGATACCTAAAATGTATTTCATAAATGTTTGATGAAAGAACAAATGGAAATCAGGAAACCATTATCAGGAACAAATAAATTTTTATCAAAGTCATTTCACTGGAAGAAAAATTGTCAGGTTATGCAACACTGTAAGGACAATAGCAACTCCAAGCCTCTTTTCTGATGTTCAATGGTGACTATTGTTTTGAAGGTAAGATTTTAGAAGCTGTCATATCAGGCTTATAATTCATTTAAGTCTCATTTAGTACGTGTGATAAAACTGAGGATTTAAGACCCTGGCTAATTAAGTGTGCTTTCGAATTCAATCCCTATTACCTACAAATATTTGAATTAGCATTTAATGTTTACTTAGAGTTATCACTGCTATTCTTGGGCTTTTGCAACTCAATTTGCTTTTCATTTTCCTTCCAGCTTAACCAAAGGAGAAGCATTGACTCTCAAGAGAAAAGAGCTATTTCAGGTCAAACATTTCATACCTGAATTAATGTTCAAGGAAATTCAATCCTTTATGACTTGCATAGCTCTTCACTATCCACTGCTTAGGGCCTTCTGCCACTAAATGCTTCTGGTGAGGTCAAATTGCCCTTCACTTATTCCCTAGATTCTCAACAGTGTTTCTTAGGTGGAAACCTTGAACCACTTAGTCAACTCTAGCTTAGATACTGTTTGCTCCACCTCCATACTTAGTAGCTGGAGCTCCCCTATCTCAGTCTTATAAAAGCTGTACCTTCAAGCAGAGTTCCACAAACAGAAGGAAGACACTCGGTAACAGTGAATGCTGAAACAAATCAGTAATCTGAGTCCCAGATCCTTCATGTGTTTTCTTTACAGCAAAACATGTATATAACTTTTATAAACATTCTCTGAATTATTTAAAAATATGCCTTGTCTCAAAAATCGCTAGTTATTCAAATTATCTATATATCTCTTACTGCAATTGTATTTCAGACAAAAATGTGAATGTTTCCAATCTATTTATATTATTCAAATTTTTCATGTGTCTATCACTTTGTTTTCATCTCTAAATTTCAAACACTTTATTTCATGCATGTATACATTTTATTTCCAACTTAAGAAAATGAGACACCTGATAATATGTGTTCTTCTTTTTTTAGTGTGGACATTGGAGTTATAATATTCTGATAGATTTTTATGATGGAAAGATCTCCCTAAAATGCTAAGACATTATCAGTCAGTTATCAGTGGAACAGGCACCCAGAAGATAAAAGGACATGATGAATTAGTAAGAGAGAATTTAAAAGAGACACAAGTCCTATTGAATTAGCTGTTTAGATTTTGCTCTCTTGAGTCTTCACTTCTAAAATAAACAATGCTTTCAATGGTTTCTGTGTGGTAGCTATTTACACATTACTTACCATAGTCCCATTTATTATTACTAAAATTTCACCTTTGATGAGTCCTTGTATAAGAACTTTAGCTTGACTTCACCTGTACAATTGGAAATTAATGATGAAGAAATGGTAAAGCAATAGAGACTTCAGTATAGGTCAAGGGGCATAAACATTTGGGATCTCAAGGTTAGAGCTTTGTTGCTCTAGGTACAATATCAAGGAACCTGACACCATAACATCTGTCCTAATGATTTATGGATTTATATCCTTGTATGTAGTGGACACATACAAGGAAGTTAATAACAATCTTGAGATACCCATCATTCTTTAACCCTAACACTTCAGGTAGTATGCATGCTACCTAAGAGCTTAGGTCACTCCATCTCCTACTACATTCAGAAAAAGACAAAAAGAAAAGGTCAGAAATGATTCAACTATGGTATAAATTAAGTATCTGAAATCTGGTAACAACTTGAAAGAGACTATTTCAAACTGGAAGAGACAGCTACAATGGGCAATTTAATTTTCTCTTCCACAACCATACAAGGATAAAAGGCTCATGAGTTGGGTGAAAGCTGTTTTAGAAGTAAAATTTTCTGGGCTCAAATCTGGATCTACTTCTCCTTTTGCTTTCACCCTCTTTCAATAATCACTGTAGGTATACGGTTAAGTCCCCTGAGGGGTTTTAATAGACATTGATGTCTGGGTCTACTCCCAAAGAATCTAACAGTTGATTTGGGGTAGTCCAGTCAAAGAGATCTTTAAATTTTTCATCAGGTGATTTTAACGTGAAACCAATAATGAGAAGCACTTTACTAGATTATATTTCTTCCTATTAATAGATATTCATTTTTATTTTTTATCCTCCAGAACTCTTCTTAGGATTAGCATTCATCCATTCAGTTGCTGGAGTTCTAGTGACAGTACACAGACTATATCACAATGTCTTCTTGCTGATAACAATTATAAACTTGAACAAAGATAGATACATCTATGTCTGTGTCTAGATTTACATACTCAAAAAGCAAGAAAAACTGGACCCGATAAGATATTTTAAAGAATGAAAACCTGCCAGGAACTGCTGGCTCATGCCTGTAATCCTAGCTACCTGGAAGGCTGAGATAGGGAGGATCACAGTTTGAAGACAGCGTGGGCAAAAAAGATCATGAGACCCAACCCCCCAAGATAACCAGAACAAAATGTAATGAAGATGTGGCTCAAAATGATAAGAGGGCCTGCTTTGCAGGCACAAAGCCCTAAATTCAAACTCCAGTTCCCACACCCCCCAAAAAAAGAAAGAAAACAAACCATGTGAGATCCACATTTAACTAGCTTTTCTCATATCATTCCCAGTTTGCTTGATGAAAGAGTCCAGTGTATGAAAGAATGAGACCACAGAAGAAGTGACCTCCAAACCTACATGTGAGAGTCCTTAAAATTTGGCCACATGTATAGTAAGACTCAAATGAATCTACCAGAAAATGACTTGAAACACTAGAAAGCTGAGCAGGAATTTCATTGGTTACCAGGTTCTGGGTAGATAGAGTTTGAAGTTCAAATTATGCCTGACTAGAGGATTTAAATCTAGGACTTGTCACTGATATGCCAGAAAGGATATACCTTATAGTACTAAGGATCATTCCTAGGACTAAAGTTCACACCCTGGACCTAAGGAAAAAAATTAATTAGAGCCATCCCACCAAAACAAAACAAACTATAGGACCAAGTTAGTCTACTAGCAATTGAATTGTGTGCTATAATACAATTAACATCTTTCAGAAGATTACATAATCCAGAATCTATGAAAAATATTTCATATGCAAGAAAATTATTGAACATATACAAAAATAGAAAACTGAGACCCACATTCAAAAGAAAAGGCAGTCAATAAAAACAGATGCAACCTGGTGTGTTTTTATTGCAGTCAATAAAAACAGATGCAACCTGGTGTGCCTCAGGAAACTGAGGCAGAGGGATCATGAGATTCAAGGTGAGCCTTGCAACATAGCAAGTTTCAGGGTGTTACTTAATTTGGGACAACAGGTCCAGGGTCAGAGGTTCTTTATCTCGTCAGAGAAAGAATTTAAGGATGGACACACAAGAGACTTAAGCAGGATCAGGTTTATTAATATAAAACAAAGTGTGAAAGTATGTCAGATGGGAGGGCAGGTCAGCTCAAGAAGGAGCTATTGCTCTGATTCAGGTCCTGAGACCAAAAGCTTTTATTGGGGTCTGTTGACATGGGGATCATCATTCTTAGAAAATTGGGTATGTGTTATTAATTATTCCCACAAGTGGAGTGGGGAGTTTTGATCTTGAATGGTGAAGGTGGGGCTTTTCTGTGGGTACTGGGTCAAAACAAGACCCTGCTGTATGTCATGAGTCTTTCCATTAATATCAACAGGCCAAGAAGTTCTCCATCACCAGGTTCCTAAATTCTTACCTAACCTCTATATCCAGGCCAGTTTGGGCTATATAGCGAGACACTATCTTCAAAAATAAAGATATAAATATATAAGATATTAGACTTAGTACACAAGAAGTTTAAAATAACTATTATAAATATATTAAATAGTAAAGAAAAGATGGATATAAGTAAAAGGCTCAGGAAATATTAGAAAATATGCTGAAACTAAAAACAGAAGGATTTTCTTGAATTGAAAAATATAATACCTAAGATTCAATTTCTGAAAGACTTTCAGAAGAAAAATACCTTTGCAACTGAAGATAAATAGAAATTACCAAATTCATTCATGGAGATAAAAAAAAAAAAAAGGGCTGAATACATGGCTCAAGTGGTAAAGTGCCTGCCTAGCAAGAACAAAGCCCTGAATTCAAACCCCAGTACTGCCAAAAAGAAAAACAATAGAGGTTCAATGGCTTGTGGGATAATATCAAGAAATGTAACATATCTCTTATTGAAACTATTTGATGAATGGGGGAAGAGTGCTAAAGGAGAAAGATGGAAGGGGTGAATTCAAGTATGCTGTAGTACTTTTGTAAATGTCACAGTGTACCCCAGTACAAAAATAATATGATAATAAAAAATTAATTAAAAAAAGAAAATGTGCCAGGTGACTTACAGCCATGATTAAAAACAGATAAAAATGAAACAAAATAAATCTAGCATATAGATAAAAGGAATTCCAGAAAAAAGGAAGGAGATAAATGGTTGAACATTCCCAAACATGATGAAAAATAATTAATAGATCCAAGAAATTCAATAAACTCCAAGTAAAATATATTCAACAGCTAATTAATCATTTCAATTTAGGTGAGTCCCAGATGTTAAGGCAAACAAGTTCAAGAATGATTCCTTATATTTTTTGAAATTGTCTCACCTTTCAACCTGCCTGCTCATTCCCAAATATATCTTCATTTAGTAAATGATACCACATTGATTCTGTTGTTCAAAACAAATTCTGGGAACCACCTGTTAGTTTCCTAAACCTGCCGTAACAAATCACCACAAACTTGGTGGCTTAAAACAAATTTACAGCCTTAAACTTCTAGAAGCCAGAGTTCAGAAACAGATTTCACTGTCACAATCAAGTCCTCAGCAGGACAGAGTGGAGGCTGAAGGGGAGAATACATTTCCGTCTTTTCTAGCTTCTAAAATCCACTTGTATTATTTGGCTGGTGACCACATTGTCCATCTTCAAAACCATTAGCACAGGGTCTTCTCTCTCTGACTCTGTGTCTCTCTACTTCTGTCACATGTTCTCCTCTGCATCATATTTCCTTCTGCTTCTCACTAATCTGATAAGAATCTCTGTGATTACATTTGCAGCCCAAGATAATTCTCTCCATCTGATGATCCTTAACTGTCATATCTGCACAATCTCTTTTTGCCATATGAGACAATATTCATAGGTTCCAAGAATTAGGGTCTGCACTCTTCAGCTTGCCACATCTTTCTTCTTTCCATTCCAATTTTTTTGGTTTTCTCATAAGTAATTCATTTTGTTTCCACCTTAAAAACACATCTTGAATCCATCCTCTCCATCTCTATCACCATCCCTCTAGTCCAAGGCACAACAAATTATCATCCAAACAAGGTCTCCTCTTGCTGAATACACTTCCTTCAAATCTCCTCATTATTAATTATCTCCTCAGACTTTGGATCATAGCTCAGGTAACTTTGATTTTAAGAGTCTTTAAATAATATGTAAAGAGCCTCATTTTACCCTGCTTATCTCCTTCAAAGCACTTGGCACACTTTAAAATCAACATATTGATTTGTTTTCTCTACCAATTAGGTTCAATTAATAAAGTAAGAATTCCTTCTTAGGTTTTATTTTTGGTTTGGTTTGGTTTGATTTGGTTTTTGGCAGTACTGGGGTTTGAACTCAAGGCCTCACACTTGCTAGGCAGGTGCTCTTACCACTTGAGCCGTTCTGCCTGCCCTTCTAAAATTTAAAATTTTGTCCCACTAATATTGGAAAGATAGAAGAGTAAACACATGGAGGAATACCAAAGGAATGAAATGTTTCAAGGAATGTTATCCAGAGATGAATACTTGTAGAAAACAGATATCTGCCCTAGAGTTGTAGAGCAAAAGGGAAGAAGTGATATTACCAGAGTCCAAGAGGAGACTTACTCCTGGGTACACCACACAACAAGCTCAAGAACCACTCATAATCTAGAAATAATAGAAATAATCTAGAAACACACTTTCTGTTTTCAGTAGTAAACCAATCCAAGTACCCTAATGCCAAAAAAGTAGCACATGTGTATAGACCATATATAGTAAATGAATAGGGGACTGTTTAAATGTGATATGGCATCAAGAGTGCATGAACACCAATTTCTAAAAGGCTATTAGTCCTCAACAGTAAATATGTTTGGAAAAGCTCCCTTTAAAAACATCAGATGTTCTGTTTCCTCTCAGAATCTATCCATAACAATTGACCTTGTTGTTCTAAATGCTGTTTTTAGAGTTACATTTTCTGAGAAGAGCCTTAGAAAAATAGAGAGGTTCAAGCAGCATGAGCAACTCAGGTGAATTTATCTTGTTTCCCAATAAACAAAAATTACAAATACCAAAACAACTTTGGAATACTGTAGACAGGGATCAAAATGTATCTGTTCCCACCACAAGAAGCCATGCTCATAGCAGGAGCCCCATGGGTGTGGAAAGGTGGAGGAGTGGATGCTTTATAATGTTGCTAGGGGTGCCCCTTATAGCTTCCATTCCTGTATTTTTCAGTATGCTCTTTACTTCTTAGTAGCTACTTTTTTGTTACCCTTATCTCCTGTTATTGTTAATGCTCTTTTAATTGAACCCTATACTCAAGTCACCCTGTGGTTTCCATCTCTTGATTATACTATGACTAATACAGTCATGTTTGTGTAGGGTTGGCACTACTCAGGAGAGACGAGGGAACTAATATTTATATTGAGCATCTGCTATACATGAACCTTGTTGCTAGGCACTTCATCTCACTATCTCATTTAAACATCACAGAAACTGAATGTTGCAGAATACTATCACTGGTGTGATTTTACTGTTTAAGACACTGAAGCTCAGAAAAATAAGTGACTTGCCAAAGTCCCTTACCTATTAAACCACAGAGTTTTAAAATCATATTTGTCCCAAAGGAAGCCCATGCTAGATAGATCCATGCATTTCCAATATTTTCTTGAACTATCATTTAGGTTAGCACAGAAAATATCCTAGATACTTATTTATTGAATAATGTTCTTTCTAGTCCTCACTGAAATAACAATAACATTCCTTTGTAAAAAGATGAAGCTAATCTTTACTAGAAGTTAGATATGCTTATGTCTATAAGGACCCTTTAGGAAAAGCATGGATTGAGCTATCAATAGCCAGCCTTCAGAGCTACTGCTATTTTGTTCCCTTGCTTGACTGATATTTTAACTCCAATTGATTTTTCAAACTTTTCAGTTTCTGCTTGATTCCCTGTTTTCTTGCATGCTTATCTTTCTTCAGAACATCACAAACTTTGATAGGCCTTAGCCCAGTGGGGTGATTTCTCAGATGCAATAACTTGTTTTCTTTCTCTAGTCCTAAAATTATCAGAGGAACTCGTAGTATGAAAGGGAATTGTTAAATGTATTTTGAGGATCATAAATGACTCATTGGAAAGAAAATGATGGATATGTTTTTCTATTTTCTTAATATATTATATATTTTCTCCAGACTCATTTTTAAACTGCTTTCTCTTATAAAGCTGTCCCTTAACATTTCAAATATTGTTGGGTGGTCCCTAATTTATAACTTCTTCTCATATCCATTCTTGTCAAGCTGTACAGGATTTACATCAGACATACCATCACCAACATAACAACACTTGTTAAATGAGTATTAAAATTTCATCTTCTCTTATCTGAATAAATTACATATATAATATCACAGAAGGAGAATTTAGATATATTTTTTCCCATTTCACAAATAAGCAAATGAAGCAAAGGAGGAAATTGCCTTGCAGAAAGACCAAGAGCTAATCAACAAAAGGACTTCTTGCCTTGGTTCTGTCTTCTTTGAAAAACTGAAGCTGAAATGATTAATTTCAACACAAATGCACTTAACACTACTGAGTTTTACACTTAAAAAGGATTAAGAGGGTAATTCTAGTTATATATATTCTAACACAATTAAAACAATAACACACTCTCCACCCCAGAGTTTTCTATAATAATTCCATTCCTGACTGCTCTCTTTTTTCTTTAATATTTATTTATTTATTTAATTAATTCATTTATTCATATGTACATACATTGTTTGGGCCATTTCTCCCCCCCACTTGCCACCCTCTCCTCTCCCCCAAACCCCCCTCACTTCCAGGCAGAATCTGTTTTGCTCTTATCTCTAATTTTGTTGAAGAGAGAATATAAACAATAATAAGAAAGACAAAGCATTTTTGCTAGTTGAGACAGGACTGGATACTGACTGCTCTTTCCTGTTTCTTGACCACTAACACTCGTACTCTTGCTTACTATTTTTTCACTCTGTTATATATTGTTATATCTCAAGTGGCTTCACAAAGGATGGGAGAACTTGAACACATAGTGAAAATCTCATTCTTTTCTTATTTCTACCATAATCAAATTGACATGGGAGTCTCGATGAACAATTGCTGACTGAGTTAAAACCAACATAATCAAAACAGATTTTGAAATTTCTATGGCTATGATAAAATCAGTAATTACACTTTACATTTTAGTTTAATGCAATCTGGGCAGATGTTTTTGGAAATGGTTTTACCCAAGCTAATTTGTGCTTCCTATCCCCAATTGTGTCCATTTCACCATATGTAAGTGTACAGAGATAACATAGGAAGTGTTAGAGTCACTGTATCAGTCCATATTCATCCTGTACTGCCACAGATTTAGAAGTTTAAAACAGAGACTGGCACTCCCACTCCCACTGGAAGAGGTGACGAAGAGAGGTCAGAGGAGTTACCATCAACAGTGCCAGTCTGAATTGCTGCATTGGATGGTTCCTATTACTACATAAGGAACTGTTGAACCTTACATCTATCTATATGTCTTCTTGTGAGAGTCTCTGGGAGTAGTGGCCTCTCCTCATCCACTTTCGAAATCACAGGTGAGTGTTTTCCTTGACATGTTTTAAATTTGAATCAATGGAGAAGAGCATTCCAGAAGATAAATTTTCTATTTGTCTTCTTCTGTCATTAGAAGAGGAGATATTTGAAGCAGGTAGTGGTGATGCATATACAATAATGGACAATTCTGTATAGTCTCATAGATAATGTGGTCACATACAATACATGGAATATAATTTATCCTCTGCTTTGTTAGCTATTCCTCTTATACCTAGTTATACCATAGTGTTTTGCAAATATATAAATTCTTCACCTTTCAGGGCTTCAGAAATACCAGCTTTCTTCCCTAGTCATTGATTTAGCCACATGGAACCCATGCCCCAATAGTCATTTCTCACTGTTGTCCCTTATATTTAAGATATCTAATATCTTGCAAGATGCATGCCTTTTGACAGATCCCCTCTCCAGTTAGTAGCATGTTTCCCATGTGAGGCAAACACTCTAGAGCCCCTCCCACATTATGACACATTCTCACCTCTCTTTGGCCACTATAATGGAGTCAGTGAAACCACAAATGCCAGTCACCAGATTAATTCTGTAATCACACTGAACACTGGCATACCTTCTCACAGCGAAGCAAATGAGCCCAACACATGCTCTACTATATCTTAAATAATCCTAAAGAAGGCTACAAATACCAAACTTCTGTCCAGTGCTTAAGACAGAACACACTTGCCAGCCAGTGCTTCAGAGAATTTCTCCTTTCTCCAGAGCTGAAGAGGCTCTACTCATCCTGAATCATGACGCAGAGAGATGGACCCCACCCCACCCCTCCATAATGTTGGGCATACTGTGTCCTTGGCCATTCATGCTACAGTCATTCAGTCTCCTCCACAATCTAGTTCTTGAGACCCACTGTGCTCTCCCATTTCTGACAAATTTGAACCTTCCCATTTCAGTCCTGCCTCATTTAGGGCTGCAGACACACCGGCCATTGGCCTGCTAGTTCTTCAAATCTCCTAAAAAGTTTTGCCTTACACTACCTGTGTATTGTCTCTCACCACTAGGAATTATCATCCATTTCCCCATCGAGTGCTACAGAAACCTGGTTCTTCTCATCTTCTATTCCACAGACCTCTGACCATACCTGTGAGCTTTCTTATTGTTATCCAATCTTTGGTGATCTCACTCCATTCCCAGCTAGGTAGGAATTGCATAGAATTCCTAAGTACTGTATTGCCAAATACTACAGAAAAACCAATTATGGCCCTATCAGTGCTACCGATATCTGGCCTTTCAATCCAATGTGTCAAACAGACGTGGCCTCACCTATCCATTATACATGATCCACTCTCTTCTCACCATTTCCCATCCAATGCTTCAAATAGCATCTACTGAAGATTGAGTGCAAGAAATACTGACACACTTTGGCTAATCTTCCAAGTTGTGAATATTAGATTTACCCAAGTTTATAAAAGCCATTCATAGGATCTCCATTGGCTATTAAGAACATATTAACTTAAGAAAGCCTGATCTAGGCCCTGCCTGCCACTGCCATTAACTTTGTCATTTACCATTTCCCAATGGCAGTCCATGAAGCCAAGCTTCTTGTACTCCTATACTTGTACAGTTTGTAGCAGAGTTCCTTCATTATTTAACTTCTCTCTCTTCCAACCAACAATCTTCTGTTTATTCCTGACCAACAGAACTCCAGGTATATTCAGGTGACATTATACCTAGATCTACAGAAAGGCTTATGATTGGTCAAAGAGATTTTTAAAGAGATTCAAGGAAACCCTATACATTTCTCCCACGGGTTGGCCTAGAAAAGGGAAAGGCCATGAGAGAAACATGAGCTTGGAGGCACCTGAAAACATTACTTTTTCTGGAAAAGAAAGAAAAAAACAATTGCATAAAAGGAAGACCCCCTTCCCTGTTCTCATTCCAGTCCTGGGCATTGTTACATATTGTTACATGAGGCACAATGCTGGAGAATCTGTGTGAATTTGTTGAACGGATGAATGCTCTTTCAGAGATACCACATTGATGCTAATTGATTTGGTCACTTTTTAAAAACAATTTCCAACCACATTTTGTTGTACGTAGTCAAAATATTTTGGATATTCAATCCCAAAATAATCCTTTAGTGTTCCCTGTGGAAAAAAAATAATTAAATCTAGATGAGATGGGATTTAAAGAAAATAAATTCAGAAAGCATGAGGGAGATTAGCCATTTAGGTTATTTTCCACTGTAAGACAGCCAAATATAGCCTTAAATAAACTGTGTATGGGGGGAAGATTCCTGTGGGGTTTTACTTCTTCATCCCTAATATGTGTCTATGTCTAATTTTAAGAAAGAAATACTTGGGGTATTTTAGCACCTCCCATATATATGTACACACATACATATATGTGGGGAGGGTGACAGGAGGCAGTTATCACATCAAAGAAATATGCTAAAATAAAATTACATTTCTAAATGTATATTTACCAAAAGGTATTCAAGAAACAATAAATCACAATTTCAAAACTTGATCTTTCTTAGAATGTAATTTACCCATTTCATTCCCTAGTATCAGATTCATCTAGCACTAATGGTTGACAAAGTTTAGAAAACAAAGAAATCTAGGTCTCATCTCTGAGGGTTTTATATGCAGCGAGGTAGTGATCTCACATAACCCAGGATATTTTGTATGGTTTCTTTCCACCCCACTGCTGTGGTTACAGGAATAAATTCAAACAAAACAGCCCATGAAAGCATTGATTCATATTGCTCTTATTTCAAAGAAAATTATGTGGTTATTTTTCCCAAGGTATTGAGCTGAAGAAAATTTCATGCTATATAGTGGTTACTCTGTTTTTAATTCCGTGATTTTTTTTTAACCAAAATCACATAAATTTTGCTGGTTTTCTTTGTAGATCTGTTCTATGATAAAGAGACTAGATGGCTAACAGTCACAATTAGGTGGCTTGCTTGTGAATACACAGCAATAGCAAGGGAAAAGAGCAAGCTAGAATTCTCACTTCTGCCTTCTATGTATTGGTTCCAACACAATGAGGTTAGGGAGAAGGAGGGGTCAAAGGAAGATATTGGAATGCAATATAAAAAAACTTCCAATTATCTTAAAATTTCCATATGCAGACCTTTATGGACTCATGGTTTAAAATAATTTTGTATTGATTTTGTAAAATGATTTACAGCTCCAATATAATCAAATTGGTGGATAAGCGTTGCAATAGTCATAGACATGCAACAAGAAACAAACACACAAATGCGTTTTCATCAGTAATATCAATCTCAGAATTCCTAAAACCAATATGATTTCTCTTGGCAAATATCTGCAGCGATAACAATCATTCTTAGTGCCACCTCTAATACCAGTAGGGAAGGATCCCAAGGAAGAAAGGAAATGAAGAGTAATGTAGAGCTATTGCCATCTAGTGGTAAATAAGAGACAGCAGATGCTTTTTCACTGGCTTAACAGAAACAAATCTTTTTACAAAGGTATAAAATTTTACAACTTTATTCCACTACTTTGTGCATATATGGTTGGATTAAAAACATATGTGAAAGAACTCATGGATTCTTATTCACATATGAGAACAATTCAAACCTCTAGCCAGAATGAAATTTTTATCCCATGTATCAAACATTTATTGAGCACTGCCAGACCTTAGCATGAGAGATAGAGAAATGAGCTATCATGAGAACTCCTAACAAAAGTTATGGTTCAAAAGCTACATCCAGGTATTTTAGAAGTCATGGGCATCCCTGCATATTTTTTGATCCTCAGATAGATATGTAGATATGAATATGGACATAGCTAGATAGATACACTTATGAACATGTACTAATATATGTAAAGCAGTACTAGATATTCTGTACATTACAAATCATTTACCAAAATATATGCTGTATAAAAACATAATAATGTGAGTTAAGAATATTTAAGCATCTAAATTATATTTCTTAATCAAGCAAAGATTTACATTCAAGGGCTCACAGATACAGATATTTTTAACATTATGACCTTATAGAATATGCTCCATCATTCAAACAAAATTTTGGTCTTTATGTTGCAGAAATTATTTTGATACTTGGTTTTGATGACCACCATAGCTGCAAAATCTCTCTCAAGAGCTCTGAGGATCCAGTGGAAGAGGTACATCATTAGTCATACTTCCCAAATTACAATATTAATGTCTTAGTCCTATTGACAACATGTCTTGGTCACTTGCATTGTTAAAATTTAATGCATTCCCTTTTCCCTGATGTCAAATAAGACTTTAATATATTTTTCAAGTTTTCATAATTTTTTATTGACAAATATTAACTGTATATATTTTGGAGGTACAATGTGGCCAATATATGTATATTTTATGGAATCTGATTTTTTGGAATGAATCAAAAAGGATATTTCATTTTAATATTTTCATCAAATGGTTTCAAAGCCTTCTGAAGCTGTTCATTTAAAAGATCTTTTTTATTATATGCTATTATTGCATTAGGAGTGCATGGTGACATTTACACTTTCTTACAATATATCATAGTTAAATTCACCCCTTCCATCATCATCTTCTCCCCCCATTCCTAGAATAGTTTCAATAGGTCTCGTTTTTTCATTTTCATACACAAATACATAATATTTCCATCATATTCACTTTCCTGTACCCTTTCCTTATATCCTCCCCCACAGTCACTGGGGCTAACCCCCAGACAGGACCTGTTTTACCTTCCTGTTCTCTGTTTTTGAGAAAAGACATTATTGTTTGTTTGAGATAGCTATACAGGGAGTTTCATTGTGACATTTCCATGTATATATGTATTATAGCACAAATTGGTTTATCTCCTCTATTTTTCTCCTTTCAACCTTAGTTACCTTCTTATGGTGATTTCAGGAAGTTTAAATATTTTCTGTTCATTCTTATATAGAAAGTATCAACCATATTCACTTCTTAACTTCCTTCTTTTATCCCCCTTCTTTTGGTACAACCTATTTCATTTGAAAGATCTTAAAGCAGGCTAGAGAATTCTCTTTCATTTTTTTTAAATGTAAGAAATGACAACAACAATATCTTTTTTGATAAGAATGATGTAAACATTTCCAAACATACATTTTTAACATATTTTTCTTATAATACAATTAATAACAAATGTTTACTTTCTCACTCATTGTTAGATTGATGTCTTTATCATGAAAGGAGACAGTAAGCAGCAAGTGTCTTTATCTTTTCAGAGGATCTGTTAGGTGGCATGCCATTGACAGCCACTTGTCATCACAGAAAGGTCAACAAATTTGGAACTCCTGGCACATAGTATAAGAAAGATGTTACACTTTCATACCTTTGCCAAAAGATAAGAGAACTGTATTGTGCAAACAAAAATAAAACAAATTGATATGGTCATACCTTGTCATTATAAAATGCAGTGCCATGTTATAAAAATTCTACTCTATGATCCCAAATTCATAAATCCACAAAATCAAGCATATGTGAGATGAACTACAATCCTGTGAGTTTAAATAGATGTATGAATGTGTATCTGTCAACCTCTTTGAATTCTGGCATTTATATTCTACCCTCAAGATACAGCTTATACTTTAAGTGACACATGGATCAAGTGAGAAAGCCACTGCCAAACAAACATTCTATTAAAGAGTAATTTTTAGTCTATTAGACAAAAATGAATATAAATAGTAGAGTTAGCATTTTCTTCCTATACATCATTTTGGAGACCTTTGAAGGGCCTTTGAAATTTTCAGGTTTTAATGCTATTTCCTCAGCCCTAGGGGACAAGGAAGTCTCAGAATCCTTTATGTTGGTTCCCAAGTAAATGCAGGTATCCCTGGGGGTACCAATATACCCAAGTATATTTGGGTATCACCCATACACCTAGTTGTATCTGTAGGTAGTTTTGTGCTCCATAAGATTTAATTTTATTTTAAGTCTTCATGACAGCTTTCCTTCATGACTGGTTCAAGGGAACACAACTTCCTCCAGTTAGAAAGCAGGCATCCTTAGAGGTCTTCTCCAGGCCTCCCTGGGTGATGCTTTGACTTCCTTCAGTTATACTTTCCTTCATCCAGGGTGAGACAGAGTAGGAGGGTCCAACCTTCCCCCAGAGGTGCTTTTGATTTTTAATCTTTTTCTCTTTCCATTTTTGAGAGTCAAAGCTGCCTTCTGTGAAAGTGTATGACAACGTACCTGTTGCTGCTCATCCCCTCTCCTACACATGGCTATTTGTGCCCAGCTGCCACCTGGAGTGCTGCCAAGTAACAACTCCTTCAGTTGTATACCCAGGTTATCACCATGATGGCCTCAGTTATATCACATGTCTCATGGAAGCTCTTAAAGAAATCCTGTTCCAGACACAGCTATATCAGAGGTAGTTCTGGGAGACTTTGCTTTGGCTGTGGCAGCTTTGGACACTTGCTGTCTCAGATGACTCCACCCACAGCCTTTCCAGATGACTCTGCCCCTCTGCAACCCCTTCAGATGCCTCACTGGAGACCTTGAAGAGCATCTCGCCTATGCATGACAGCCAGAGCAGACCGGCCAAGTAAGCCTGTACAGACTGGAATAGTTGACTGTGCAGAAGTTAGCAGACAGAGGATGGTGCACATGTGTGGTCCTGTCCTTTTTGTCTATGTAAACAGCACTCCTCTCACCCTCATCTAGTCAGCCTTTATCCTGTGAACTGTTTCCCGTTGTGTTGCAGCATAAATCCTAATAAAACCTCTTTGGGCTGGTTTTATTTTGCCTGTTTGTATAGCAGGCTAAGTTGGTTGCACCAAGAAATAGTAATACCAAGGGCTGGCTTGCCCTGGTAACCACCAGCAGCCAGATAACTGTTAAAGGTGCTGCTCACTCTAAATCCTAGGAAAATGGTGGGGAGAGCTACTAACACTAAGAATGCACTCAAGGTTCTGAGCTGCTAACACTGGGATTCAGGAGCTGCTGGAGCTCAAAGTTCAGAGCTGCTGATACTAAGCAATTTGCCTTTTCATTATTTATATCCTAATGGAGCAAAAAACAAAAACAACTCAGACAATTGGTAACAAGGGTAGATATCTAGTCTGGAAGAAGAAGCCATGTTGGCTCAGGCTTCTGGGCCTGCTCAGCTGTAGGTTCTATGGCAGAATCAGAAAGAAGTTAGCAACTCAGAAGTATCAAGCCTGACAGCTCTTGGGCCCCAGGAAGAGCAAGAATCTAACCCTGGAGCCCTGCACATGGCTAGTGGGGGAAGGAGGAAGTTCAAGATATCAGGACTGCTGTTGGAGATAGAAGTTGGATACCAGAGCTTTTTATCTGAGTTTGGAAATGATACCCAGTCTCCCACCAGAACAGCTTCTTCTGTTATGGTGGAAATAAGTCAACAGGATTACCTGCATCTAACAGATTTAGTGGCTCTGAGATTCTAGTTAAATCCCACTTCTGGGGTTAGGGGGTTAGCACAGTTGTAGAGTGCTTGTCTAGTACACATGAGGTCCTGGCTTGAATTCTGAATCCTGCAAAGAAAAAAATCACACCTCTGTTCCCAGCAGAGATTTTCCTGGAACTAGAATAAGCTGAAATGTTTTACAAGGTTTTGGTAAGAAGGCTATAGAAACAAATACTGGCCAATACCTTTATTGATAACAAAAGATGTGTCTAGTTGTTTCAAAGTATTAACATACCTCCACAAAAGCATAACACATTTGTTCAATTTCTGTATGAAGATAACTGCATTAGTATATTTTTATTTCCTATAGCTATTTATATCAAAAGTGTTTGTAGAATCGTCATCAAAAGCAGGTCACATATGTTACCACATCTCCTTTGTAAGCCCATGACAGGTACTGCTCTGTAGCTACTCCCTTTACACTGCATCCTTCAGGCTTTTCCTCACACAGCCAGGATGGACCAAGAGTATAGATCATAAAGGTGTGAGAACTGTTACCTAACTTTATTATCCTTTAAAAATATTTTATTATGAAAAATTTCAAAAATATTTTAAAATAGACTAGCACGAGTCCCCATTTAACCTTTGTTCTTTGTCACTAATTCTTCACACTTTACCAAGTTCACTTCATTTACCCAAGTCAAGCCCAAGATACTTTATTATTTTTAAATAAAATTAAATCTAAATTCAAGACTCCAGCTAGTCTCTGTACATAAAACCAATCTATTTGAGAGTCTTCATCCTGTCTCTGCCTTGATAAAAGATGGTGATGGGCCTCCTGTAAAGCCAGATGTTCACAGAGGCCTCTTCTGCCTTTAGTAATTAATGCAAGCTAAACAGAACTTCAAACTTCCATGACTCTGGAGCTTTTGTGCAGACTGAGGTGCCTAAACCCAAGTGTCTAGGGTTCAGCCTCCAGAACCTCCTTATTCCTTCTTGGATGTCTTTCCTGCTCCCATAAATGTTGCAATGGAGCCAATGTCGCATCCCAGATATTCCACAAATTAGCAGATTACTATTCTCCTTTATAGCTTGTGGTATATTCCAGCAATTTCAATGCTTTTTCTCTATTTCTCCTGAATCCTCCCTCTCATGTTATCCTCCATTAATTTAAGCCTCTATAAAGACCATAAAAAGTGATTTTCTTCCAGTAATGTTGCTTTGACTCAGCAATTACACCCAAGGGAAGAGAATGCAAAGTTCTGTTGCCTTTTTGGAATGAAGGGAGGAAAATACAAAACATAAAACATAAATTCTGCTCATCCTTTTTTTATTTTTTTATAGCTGGAAAAGGAAAACACAATTTAATATTTCAAAAAATTACCTGTCATACCAGCTTTTCATGATTAAAAACAATGCCTGTATAAGTGCAATTTGTGCTTTACCTCAGTGTCTGATGTATGTTTTGTTTCAAGCCAGCCAATAATCAGCTCTTGTAGTCACGTTGGCAACTTTTTGAAGATAGTTATTCTGGAGAGACTTGCCAAGGAAAAGCTAGAGTGATTGCTGGCAGTATCTGAGGCACAGAGGGAGAATAGAAAGAGAGCAGAATTTACAATGAAAGAGGGTCCTTCCAGCTGCTACCTGTATGACTTGGCAAGTCACTTTATAACTCTGAGCCTTAGCTTCCTTATAATTATAATACCACTGATTATGATGATGATGTATGCTATGATATCACTAAAATTATCAATGAATTCATGTATATACAATCATCTTTAAAAGGCAAATAGAATATTAAAATTAGTTATCATTTTTGTGAGATTTACTGTGTTATCTTTCTTTACATCTATAATAAAGTATAGTAAAATAAAAGTTTGAATGCACAAAAATATAAGCTTTTCTGATTCTGAGTAATATACTAGAGTTTGGTCAGCACATACAAGTAGTCAATATACACAAGTAGAGAATGTTTGAACTGATCGTGTGCTAGAGATGAGCTTTAAGATTCATCATTTGTACCAAGGGCATTCTGTCATTGCCAGGAAATGAACTGGCACAAGAAGGAAGGCCTTATTCTGTCATATGTGCTATATCAAAGTCTTTCTCATTAAAATGTATGTTTTTGCCTCCTGTTAGACAAAGTTTTTAATTCTCAATATGAGGCTTTAAGAATTTGAGATCACACAGACCTGTGTTCAAGTTTGATCTCTAGCTCTTCCTAACATTGGAAAGTTATTTGAACTCTGTAGAGATTGTAATAGTTACTAAATCAGGATTGCTATGGGTATTAAATGACAAAATACATGTAAAGCATGACACATACTCAAAACAATCCATTGTTGTTGTTTGCAACCTGTGCAAGAGGATTTCCTTGCCTAGCTCCCAAACTGGATGAAAAATTAAAAGACAGAGGCCATGTCCTAGCCCAATTCTTATTTCATTCTGTACTTTTCCCAGATGACTAATGTTTCTTGGGATGGTGGCTTGCAGACCACTGAGATTCCTCAGCATATCTATTAAAGATACTTCTTTTTCCTACTAGATTCCAAACAACATGAAAAATAAAACAATAAGATTGAAGGCCAAATATTATGTACCATATTGATTAAGGTAGTTAGAAAAATGTACTTGGTGTTGATAAAGCTAGTTAGAAAAATATGCTTGGTGGAAAAGTTATGTATATCTCCTAAAACAAATCTAACATTGGAAAAATTTATTTACCCAGTTTCAGGCAGCATGGACTAGGATAGCAGAGAGGCCTGACCAAATTATATAAAAATACAAGGACAGTTCATGCTCCCTGTAGGCAAGTCATTCCTGATCCCAGCAAATACTGCTTCATGAGAGGTAGCCTAGACTTCCAGTTTGAGGGCAAAATGTGAGGTCAGATATAATCCCTGTAGACTACCATAAACTCAAGTGTTTTAACTAAACTTAGAGTTTTTATTCTCTAAGATTACTATCAGAAGTGGTGAGCCTATACTCCAGAGAGTCTTTGGAGGCTCTTTCAGAATCCAAGAACCAAAGAGGAAATAAGCGTTAAGCAATGGACACCTCACTCACACAAAGGAACTTCAAGTAAGAGGTTCCTGGTAAGTATCCAAGAAGCCCTCAATGTCCTATATCAGAAAAGAGTAAGCACTTGATCACCTGCCACACTCAGAGTATACAGATGCCAGACTATGGTTGGGCAATCCCAGAACACCTTTCTTGTCCCTTACTTTTTCTTGTTTCCCCCATTCCAACAGAAAGAGAAAGAGCAAGAGGAGAAAATGGTGTAGAAAGGAGTGTCACCTGCATTTTGCTATTGCAGAATTTCCAATCTGAAGAAGAATCAAGCTGGAGAATGGAGGACATTTTAAAGTGATTAACATAAGCTTGATTTTTAACACTTGGAAATAAAACTACTTGTTATTACCCAACAGCCATAGGACATGTCTGAGATTTCATCCAGGGATGATGAGAGATGCCTCTCAATAGAAGGTTGGAAATGCTGGCAAGATGCTGCAAAACAGGAACACTTATATGCTGTTAGTGGGAATGCAAATTAGTACAACCACTATGGAAAGCAGTATGAAGATTCCTCAAAAAGCTAAAGATAGAACTGCCATAAGATCCAGTGATACCATTCCTGAACATCTACCCAAAAGAACATAAGATGGATACAACAGAGACACCCGTACACCAATGTTCATCACAACACTATTCACAACCTTTGGAAACAACCAAGGTGCCCTACAACTGATGAATGGATCAAGAAAATGTGGAATATATATACAATGGAGTATAACTCAGCCACAAGGAATAATGACATGTGGTTCAAAGTAAATGGATGCAATTGTAGGACATCATGTTAAGTAAGCTACAATCAGAAAGACAAAGTCCGCATGTTTTCTTTCACATGTGGAAGATAGATCCAAAGATAAACATATACACAGGGATTCCAAGATGGTGGTTAGAGGGAGGAAGCAGAAAGCGAGCCTCCTATAGTGAAATCTTGGAGAGACGCCAGAGACACACTTTGCAGGCATAATCACTGAGAAAAGGCATAACTTTGACCCCTCCACACCTCCAGCAGGCACAGAGAATCTCCACTTCATGTTAAACGGAGAAACAAGGAGGGCTTCTGGGCCATCAGTCACCGGCGCCCAGACAGCTTGGGAAGATGCAGACTAGGTGAGCTTCACGGTACCGCGGTACTCCCACAGACAAACCTGGGCCACAGCAGCATAGCCCCATGGACAGACTGACCTCCACCCAGGGTAAAAAGAGAAACTGAGTAATAAGCAATAAGAACAAATAAGACACACAGGAAAGAGGATGGGGTGCCCTGAGTGCTGAAGATTGGGGGAAGGGAACCCTTCCTGGGACTGTAAATAAACAAGCCAGGCTGGCAGGAGAGCCTCTGGCTGGAGCAGGGGTGGGGCGCACGCCCAGCAACCAGGAGCAGGGAAGCTTGTGAAAGTAGCAGAGGGAGGAAAACTCCACAGGAGAGGAGGGAAGACCCACTTCCCACATGAACTGTAAACAAACATGGTGGCTGGCAGGAGCAGCAGCACCACCCAGTAAGCAGGAGCAGGAAAACTTGTGAAAGTGGCAGTGGGAGGAAAACTCCACAGGAGAGGGGGGAAGACCCACCTCCCACATGTACTGTAAATAAACACACAGGCCTGACAACACAGGTGCAGTGTCACCTTTCCCAGTGATTGGAAAGGGGAAAGCCTGTAGCAGAGGCTCCTGCACAGGAGAACCATGAGCAAACAAAGCCTGTGGGGCCAGGTGAGTGCTAAGCTCACCCCAGAGATCTGCATAAATAACGCCTCCAGCAACAGCAGGCTGACAGCAGGGGGCAGGCAAGCCACAGCTGCAGATACCATTCTCAGAACTCTCTCCGGATTCTTTTTCTTCTTTTTCTCCCTACCTTTGATGAGAGAACAACTGAATTACACCTGCAAATGGAAAACCTTACTGAAACTGTATTGCATTTGAACTTGGGACACTAGGTGGGGTTTTTTGTTGTTGTTGTTGTTTTTGTTTGTTTTGTGTGTGTGTGTGTGTGTAGTTTTGTTCTACTTTATGCGTCCTCTTTGATGAGACAACTACAGAAAAACATCTGAGGCACCATCTCCAGGACTGGAGACTGAGATGGACAACCAAATTATTAAGACAGAAACTTCACTGCATTTGAACGTGGAGGGTTTTTTGGGATTTTTTTTAATTTTCTATTTTCCATTTTATTTTAATTCATTTTTAATATATAGATATTTCTTTCATTTACTTATTTTTTATTTTTATTTCTATCTTAATTTTTTTTTTATTTTTGATTTTCAATCCTATCTCTGTCCCTCTAATGTCTGTTCAGATTACTGTCAATTAGTACACTAATGCTCCCTGTTTATACCTTTGAAACTTTCTTGTCTGAAACTTTGTTGTGCTTTCTCCCTCTTGTCTGTGTATTTGTTTTCCCTTTTTCTTTAACTTCTTGCTTTCCATCTCAGTTCACCGTTCCATTCTAAATATTACCATTGTTATTATTACAAGCTAGAAAATACTTAATTGCACACAGTACAGGGACAGTAACAGCACCAAAGACAATGACAGGAAGACAGAAAAAAAGGGAAGCCAGTTTCCCCACAGCAAAAAATTAGTACAGGAACCAGAGGGGAATGAAGAAAACAGGTACTCAGATCCAGACTCCAACAAAATGAAGATAAACTATGCCAAAGGACCCAATGAATCCCACAAGAATAACTTAAAAGAAGACATACTACAAGTACTCAATGAGATTTTTATAGAGATGATACTGGATAGTGTCAACCAAAATGTACAGGAGACACTCAAGAAATTTCAAGACAACAAAAATAGAGAATTTGAAAAAGCAAAAGAAGAAATAAAGGAAACCATAGAAGCACTGTATAAACACCAAAGTGAAAGAGAGAACACAATGAATAAATGGATAAATGAACTCAGGGCAAAAATAGACAACATTAAAGAGGAAACCACCCAGGACATGGAAAACCTCAGAAAAAAGAATGAAACAGAACTGCAAAACAAAACAGAAGGCCAATCCAGCAGAATAGAACAAACAGAAGACAGAATCTCAGAACTTGAAGATGAAATGGTAATTAAAGGAAAAACTGAAGAACTATTAATTAAACAACTAAAGACCTGTGAAAAGAAAATGCAAGAACTCACTGACTCCATCAAAAGACCAAACTTGAGAATCATGGGCATCGAAGAAGGAGAAGAGGTGCAAGCGAAAGGAAATAATAACAGAAAATTTCCCAAATCTTGGGAAAGATATTCCCATACAGATGCAAGAGGCCTCCAGGACACCAAACAGACCAGATCAAAATAGAACTACTCCACGACATATCATCATTAAAACAACAAGTTCAGAAACTAAGGAAAGAATATTGAAGGCTGCAAGAGAGAAAAAACAAGTAACATACAAAGGTAAACCCATCAAAATCACAACAGACTTCTCAACAGAAACATTAAAAGCAAGAAGAGCATGGAGTGAGATCTTCTGGGCACTGAATGAAAATAACTTCAACCCCAGGATACTCTACCCAGCAAAACTATCATTCAAAATAGATGGAGCAATAAAAGTCTTCCATGATAAGCAGAAACTAAAACAATATGTGACCACAAAGCCACCACTACAAAAGATTCTTCAAGGGATTCTGCACGCAGAAAGTGAAACCCAACTTAACCATGAAAAGACAGGTAGCACCAAACCACAGAAAAAGAAAAAGCAAGACAGTAGAGAGTAACCTCGACTTACGTACACACAATCAAACCTTCAAACAACTAAGACAATTAAATGACAGGAATCACCACATACCTATCAGTACTAACGCTTAATGTTAACAGACTTAATTCACCCATCAAAAAGCACTGCTTGATGAAATGGATTAAAAAGGAAGATCCAACAATTTCTTGCTTACAGGAGACCCATCTCACCAACAGAAATAAGCATATGCTTAGGATGAAAGGCTGGAAGAAGATTTACCAAGCCAATGGCCCCCGAAAACAGGCAGGAGTAGCAATACTTATCTTTGACAAAGTAGACTTCAAACCTACATTGATCAAACGAGATAAAGAAGGACATTCCATACTAATAAAAGGGGAAATAGACCAAAAGGAAATAATAATCGTCAATCTGTATGCACCCAATGTCAACGCACCCAATTTCATCAAACATACCCTGAAAGACCTAAAAGCATATATAAACACCAACACAGTGGTTGTGGGAGACTTTAACACCCCATTAGCATCAATAGATAGCTCATCCAAACAAAAAATCAATAAAGAAATCCAAGATCTAAAATATGCAATAGATCAAATGGACCTAGTAGATGTCTACAGAACATTTCATCCAACCTCTACACAATATACATTCTTCTCAGCAGCCCATGGAACCTTCTCCAAAATAGATCATATCCTAGGGCACAAAGCAAGTCTCAGCAAATATAAGAAAATAGAAGTTATACCGTGCATACTATCTGACCACAATGCAGTAAAAGTAAAACTCAACAACAAAAGTAAAGACAAAAAACATGCAAACAGCTGGAAACTAAATAACTCATTACTTAATGAAGAATGGATCATCGATGAAATAAAAGAGGAAATTAAAAAGTTCCTGGAAGTCAATGAAAATGAAAACACAACCTACCAGAACCTATGGGACACAGCTAAGGCAGTCCTGAGAGGAAAGTTTATAGCCATGAGTGCATATATTAAAAAGACTGAAAGATCCCAAATCAATGACCTAATGATACATCTCAAACTCCTAGAAAAACAAGAACAAGCAAATCCCAAAACAAATAGAGGGAGAGAAATAATAAAAATAGGAGCTGAAATCAATGAAATAGAAACCAAAAAAACCATACAAAGAATTGATGAAACAAAAAGTTGGTTCTTTGAAAAAATAAACAAGATTGATAGACCCCTGGCAAACCTGAACAAAATGAGGAGAGAAAAAACCCAAATTAGTAGAATCAGGAATGCAAAGGGGGAGATAACAACAAACACCATGGAAGTCTAGGAAATCATCAGAGACTACTTTGAGAAACTGTATTCAAATAAATTTGAAAATCTAAAAGAAATGGACAGATTTCTAGATACATATGATCATCCAAAACTGAACCAAGAGGAAATTAATCACCTGAATAGAACTATAACACAAAATGAAATTGAAGAAGCAATCAAGAGTCTCCCCAAAAAGAAAAGTCCAGGACCTGATGGATTCTCTGTTGAATTCTATCAGACCTTTAAAGAAGAACTGATACCAACCCTCCTTAAACTGTTCCACAAAATAGAAAGGGAAGGAAAACTGCCAAACACATTTTATGAAGCCAGTATTACACTTATCCAAAAACCAGGCAAAGACACCTACAAAAAGGAGAACTATAGGCCAATCTCCTTAATGAACATTGACGCAAAAATCCTCAACAAAATAATGGCAAACCGAATTCAACAACACATCAAAAAGATTATTCACCACGACCAAGTAGGCTTCATCCCAGGGATGCAGGGGTGGCTCAACATATGAAAATCAATAAACGTAATAAACCACATTAACAGAAGCAAAGACAAAAACCACTTGATCATCTCAATAGATGCAGAAAAAGCCTTTGATAAGATCCAACATCATTTCATGATAAAAGCTCTAAGAAAACTAGGAATAGAAGGAAAGTACCTCAACATTATAAAAGCTATATATGACAAACCTACAGACAGCATTATATTTAACAGAGAAATACTGAAACCATTCCCTCTAAAAACAGGAACCAGGGAGAATTCCAAGATGGCGGCTAGAGGTAGGAAGCAGAAAGCAACCCTTCTATAGTGAAATCTTGGAGAGACGCTCAAGACACACTTTGCAGGCATAATCACCGAGAAAAGGCATAACTTTGACTCCTCCACATCTCCAGCCGGCGCAGAGAATCTCCACTTCACGTTAAACGGAGAACCGAGGAGGGCCCCCGGGGCCACCAGTGGCCGGCGCCCATACGGCTTGGGAAGACGCGGACCAGGTGAGCTTTGCGGTACCGCGGTAGCCCCACAGACAAGCCTGGGCCAGAGCAGCATAGCCCCCTGGACAGACTGACCTCCACTCGGGAAAAAAAGAGAAACTGAGTACTAAGCAATAAGAACAGTTAAGACACACTGGAAAGAGGGTGGGGCGCCCTGAGCACTGAAGATTGGGGGAAGGGAATCCTTCCCGGGACTGTAAATAAACAAGCCGGGAGGGCCGGAGAGGCTCTGGCGGGAGCGGGGCGCACCCAGCAACCAGGAGCAGGGAGGCTTGTGAGAGGAGGGAAGACCCACTTCCCACGTGAACTGTAAATAAACAGGCAGGCCTGACAACGCGGGGGCAGTGTCACCTTTCCCAGTGCTCGGAAAGGGGAAAGCCTGTAGCAGAGGCCCCCGCACAGGAGAACTCTGTGCCAACAAAGCCTGTGGGACCAGGTGAGTGCTAGCTCACCCCAGAGATCTGCATAAATAACGCCGCCAGCTACAGGCTGAGAGCAGCAGGCAGGCAAGCCACAGTTGCAGATACCACTCTCAGAACTGCCTCCAGACACTTTTTTTTCTTTTTCTCCATACCTTTGATGAGAGAACAACCGAATTACACCTGCAAGCCGAAAAACTTACTGAAACTGTATTGCATTTGAACTGGGGACACTTGGTGGGGTTTTTTTTTTTTTCTTCTTCTTCTGTGTGTGTGTGAGTGTAGTTTTGTTCTCCTTTATGCATCCCCTTTGATGAGACAACTACAGAACAACATCTGAGGCACCAACTCCAGGACTGGAGATTGAGACGGACATCTAAATTATGAAGACTGAAATTGCATTGCATATAAACTTGGAAGTTTTTTGGTTTTTTTTTTTTAATTTTCTATTTTCCATTTTATTTTAATTCATTTTTATATATAGATATTACTTTCATATACTTATTTTTTATTTTTTTAATCTTTGATTTTCAATCCTCTCTCTGTCTCTCTATTGTCTGTTCAGCTTACTGTCGATTAGTACACTAACACTCCCTGTTTATACCTTTGAAACTCTCTTGTCTGATACCTTGTTCTGCTTTCTCCCTCTTGTCTGCATATTTGTTTTCCCCTTTTCTTTAACTTCTTGCTTTCCATCTCAGCTCACTCTTCCATTCTCAATATTACCATTGTTATTATTACAAGCTAGAAAATACTTAATTACACACAGTACAGGGACAGTAACAACACAAAGGACAATGACAGGAAGACAAAAAAAAGAAGGAAACCAGTTTCCCCACAGCAAAAAATTAGTACAGGAACCAGAGGGGAATGAAGAGAACAGAAGCTAAGATCCAGACTCCAACAAAATGAAGATAAACTATGCCAAAGGACCCAATGAAGCCCACAAGAATAATTTAAAAGAAGATATACTACAAGTACTCAATGAGAATTTTATAGAGATGATACTGGATAGGGTCAACCAAAATGTACAGGAGACACTCAAGAAATTCCAAGACAATAAAAATAGAGAATTTGAAAAAGCAAAAGAAGAAATAAAGGAAACCATAGAAGCACTGTATAAACACCAAAGTGAAAGAGAGAACACAATGAATAAATGGATAAATGAACTCAGGACAAAAATAGACAACAATAAAGAAGAAAACAGCCAGGATATGGAAAACCTCAGAAAAAAGAACGAAACAGAACTGCAAAACAAAACGGAAGGCCAATCCAGCAGAATAGAACAAACAGAAGACAGAATCTCAGAACTTGAAGATGAAATGGTAATTAAAGGAAAATCTGAAGAACTAATAATTAAACAACTGAAGACCTGTGAAAAGAAAATGCAAGAACTCACTGACTCCATCAAAAGACCAAACTTGAGAATCATGGGCATCGAAGAAGGAGAAGAGGTGCAAGCGAAGGGAATGCGTAATATATTCAACAAAATAATAACGGAAAATTTCACAAATCTAGAGAAAGATATTCCCATACAGATGCAAGAGGCCTCCAGGACACCAAACAGACCAGATCAAAATAGAACTACTCCACGACATATCATCATTAAAACAACAAGTTCAGAAAATAAGGAAAGAATATTGAAGGCTGCAAGAGAGAAAAAACAAGTAACATACAAAGGTAAACCCATCAAAATCACAGCAGACTTCTCAATAGAAACATTAAAAGCAAGAAGAGCGTGGGGTGAGATCTTCCAGGCACTGAATGAAAATAACTTCAACCCCAGGATACTCTACCCAGCAAAGCTATCATTCAAAATAGATGGAGCAATAAAAGTCTTCCATGATAAGCAGAAACTACAACAATATGTGACCACAAAGCCACCATTACAAAAGTTTCTGCAAGGGATCCTGCACACAGAAAGTGAAATCCAACTTAACCATGAAAAGGCAGGCAGCACCAAACCACAGGATAAGAAAAAGCAAGACAGTAGAGAGTAACATCAAGTTAGGTACACACAATCAAACCTTCAAACAACTAAGATAACTAAATGGCAGGAATCACCACATACCTATCAGTACTAACACTTAATGTTAATGTTAAGTGGGACTTAATTCACCCATCAAAAGACACCGTTTGACAAAATGGATTAAAAAAGAAGATCCAACAATTTGTTGCTTACAGGAGACTCATCTCACCGACAGAAATAAGCATATGCTTAGGATGAAAGGCTGGAAGAAGATTTACCAAGCCAATGGCCCCCGAAAACAAGCAGGAGTAGCAATACTTATCTCTGACAAAGTAGACTTCAAACCTACATTGATCAAACGAGATAAAGAAGGACATTCCATACTAATAAAAGGGGAAATAGACCAAAAGGAAATAATAATCATCAATCTGTACGCACCCAATGTCAACGCACCCAATTTCATCAAACATACCCTGAAAGACCTAAAAGCATATATAAACACCAACACAGTGGTTGTGGGAGACTTTAACACTCCATTATCATCAATAGATAGGTCATCCAACAAAGACTCAATAAAGAAATCCAAGATCTAAAATATGCAATAGATCAAGTGGACCTAGTAGATGTCTACAGAACATTTCATCCAACCTCTACACAATATACATTCTTCTCAGCAGCCCATGGAACCTTCTCCAAAATAGATCATATCCTAGGGCACAAAGCAAGCCTCAGCAAATATAAGAAAATAGAAATAATACCATGCATACTATCTGACCACAATGCAGTAAAAGTAGAACTCAACAACAAAAGTAAAGACAAAAAACATGCAAACAGCTGGAAACTAAATAACTCATTACTTAATGAAGAATGGATCATCGATGCAATAAAAGAGGAAATTAAAAAGTTCCTAGAAGTCAATGAAAATGAAAACACAACCTACCGGAACCTATGGGACACAGCTAAGGCAGTCTTGAGAGGAAAGTTTATAGCCATGAGTACATATATTAAAAAGACTGAAAGATCCCAATTAATGACCTAATGATACATCTCAAACTCCTAGAAAAACAAGAACAAGCAAATCCCAAAACAAATAGAAGGAGAGAAATAATGAAAATAAGAGCTGAAATCAACGAAATAGAAACCAAAAAAACCATACAAAGAATTAATGAAACAAAAAGTTGGTTCTTTGAAAAAATAAACAAGATCGATAGACCCCTGGCAAACCTGAATAAAATGAGGAGAGAAAAAACCCAAATTAGTAGAATTAGGAATGCAAAAGGGGAGATAACAACAAACACCATGGAAGTCCAGGAAATCATCAGAGACTACTTTGAGAACCTATATTCAAATAAATTTGAAAATCTAAAGAAATGGACAGATTTCTAGATACATATGATCATCCAAAACTGAACCAAGAGGAAATTAATCACCTGAATAGACCTATAACACAAAATGAAATTGAAGCAGCAATCAAGAGTGTCCCCAAAAAAGAAAAGTCCAGGACCTGATGGATTCTCTGTTGAATTCTATCAGACCTTTAAAGAAGAACTGATACCAACCCTCCTTAAACTGTTCCATAAATTGAAAGGGAAGGAAAACTGCCAAACACATTTTATGAAGCCAGTATTACACTTATCCAAAAACCAGGCAAAGACACCTCCAAAAAGGAGAACTATAGGCCAATCTCCTTAATGAACATTGATGCTAAAATCCTCAACAAAATAATGGCAAATCGAATTCAGCAACACATCAAAAAGATTATTCACCACGACCAGGTAGGCTTCATCCCAGGGATGCAGGGGTGGTTCAACATACGAAAATCAATAAACGTAATAAACCACATTAACAGAAGCAAAGACAAAAACCACTTGATCATCTCAATAGATGCAGAAAAAGCCTTTGATAAGATCCAACATCTTTTCATGATAAAAGCTCTAAGAAAACTAGGAATAGAAGGAAAGTTCCTCAACATTATAAAAGCTATATATGACAAACCTACAGCCAGCATTATACTTAACAGAGAAAAACTGAAACCATTCCCTCTAAAATCAGGAACCAGACAAGGATGCCCACTATCTCCACTCCTATTCAACATAGTACTGGAATTCCTAGCCAGAGCAATTAGGCAAGAAGAAGGAATAAAAGGAATACAAATAGGTAAAGAAACTGTCAAAATATCCCTATTTGCAGATGACATGATCCTATACCTTAAAGACCCAAAAAACTCTACTCAGAAGCTTCTAGACATCATCAATAGCTATAGCAAGGTAGCAGGATATAAAATCAACATAGAAAAATCATTAGCATTTCTATACACTAACAATGAGCAAACGGAAAAAGAATGTATGAAAACAATTCCATTTACAATAGCCTCAAACAAAATCAAATACCTAGGTGTAAACCTAACAAAAGATGTGAAAGACCTCTACAAGGAAAACTATACACTTCTGAAGAAAGAGATTGAGGAAGACTATAGAAAGTGGAGAGATCTCCGATGCTCATGGATTGGTAGAATCAACATAGTAAAAATGTCAATACTCCCAAAGTAATCTGCATGTTTAATGCAATTCCCATCAAAATTCCAATGACATTCATTAAAGAGATTGAAAAATCTACTGTTAAATTTATATGGAAACACAAGAGGCCACGAATAGCCAAGGCAATACTCAGTCAAAAGAACAATGCAGGAGGTATCACAATACCTGACTTCAAACTATATTACAAAGCAATAACAATAAAAACAGCATGGTACTGGCACAAAAACAGACATTAAGACCAGTGGAACAGAATAGAGGACACGGATACGAAGCCACACAACTATAACCAACTTGTCTTTGACAAAGGAGCTAAAAATACACGATGGAGAAATAGCAGCCTCTTCAACAAAAACTGCTGGGAAAACTGGTTAGCAGTCTGCAAAAAACTGAAACTAGATCCATGTATATCACCCTATACCAAGATTAACTCAAAATGGATCAAGGATCTTAATATCAGACCACAAACTCTTAAGTTGATACAAGAAAGAGTAGGAAATACTCTGGAGTTAGTAGGTATAGGTAAGAACTTTCTCAATGAAACCCCAGCAGCACAACAACTAAGAGATAGCATAGATAAATGGGACCTCATAAAACTAAAAAGCTTCTGTTCATCAAAAGAAATGGTCTCTAAACTGAAGAGAACACCCACAGAGTGGGAGAAAATATTTGCCAATTTTACATCAGACAAAGGACTGATAACCAGAATATACAGGGATCTTAAAAAACTAAATTCTCCCAAAACTAATGAACCAATAAAGAAATGGGCATTTGAACTAAACAGAACTTTCTCAAAAGAAGAAATTCAAATGGCCAGAAAACACATGAAAAAATGCTCACCATCTCTAGCAATAAAGGAAATGCAAATTAAAACCATACTAAGATTCCACCTCACCCCTGTTAGAATAGCCATCATCAGCAACACCACCAACAACAGGTGTTGGCGAGGATGTGGGGAAAAAGGAACCCTCTTACACTGTTTTTGGGAATGTAGACTAGTACAACCACTCTGGAAAAAAATTTGGAGGCTACTTAAAAAGCTGGACATCGATCTACCATTTGATCCAGCAATACGACTCTTGGGGATATACCCAAAAGACTGTTACTCCAGAGGCACCTGCACATCCATGTTTATTGTGGCACTATTCACAATAGCCAAGTTATGGAAACAGCCAAGATGCCCCAGCACTGACGAATGGATTAAGAAAATGTGGTATCTATACACAATGGAATTTTATGCAGCCATAAAGAAGAACGAAATGTTATCATTCGCTGGTAAATGGATGGAATTGGAGAACATCATTCTGAGTGAGGTTAGCCTGGTCCAAAAGACCAAAAATCGTATGTTCTCCCTCATATGTGGACATTAGATCAAGGGCAAACACAACAAGGGGATTGGACTATGAGCACATGATAAAAGCAAGAGCACACAAGGGAGGGGTGAGGATAGGTAAGACACCTAAAAAACTAGCTAGCATTTGTTGCCCTTAATGCAGAGAAACTAAAGCAGATACCTTAAAGCAACTGAGGCCAATAGGAAAAGGGGACCAGGAACTAGAGAAAAGGTTAGATCAAAAAGAATTAACCTAGAAGGTAACACCCACGCACAGAAATCAATGTGAGTCAATGCCCTGTATAGCTATCCTTATCTCAACCAGCGAAACCTCTTGTTCCTTCCTATTATTGCTTATACTCTCTCTACAACAAAATTAGAGATAAGGGCAAAATAGTTTCTGCTGGGTATTGAGGGGGGGAGCAGGAGGGGATGGAGTGGGTGGTAAGGGAGGGGGTGGGGGCAGGGGGGAGAAATGAACCAAGCCTTGTATGCACAAATGAATAATAAAAGAAAAATGAAAAAAAAAACCATAAAACTATCTTAAATGAGTAAATAAATGGTTCTTGGTTAGGAAGACTCAAAAAAATAAAATAAAATAAAATAAAATCAGGAACCAGACAAGGATGCCCACTATCTCCACTCCTATTCAACATAGTACTGGAATTCCTAGCCAGAGCAATTAGGCAAGAAGAAGGAATAAAAGGAATACAAATAGGTAAAGAAACTGTCAAAATATCCCTGTTTGCAGATGACATGATCCTATACCTTAAAGACCCAAAAAACTCTACTCAGAAGCTTCTAGACATCATCAATAACTATAGCAAGGTAGGAGGATATAAAATCAACATAGAAAAATCATTAGCATTTCTATACACTAACAATGAGCAAGCTGAAAAAGAATGTATGAAAATAATTCCATTTACAATAGCCTCAAAAAAAATCAAACACCTAAGTGTAAACCTAACAAAAGATGTTAAAGACCTCTACAAGGAAAACTATACACTTCTGAGGAAAGAGATTGAGGAAGACTATAGAAAGTGGAGCGATCTCCCATGCTCATGGATTGGTAGAATCAACATAGTAAAAATGTCAATACTCCCAAGAGTAATCTACATATTTAATACAATTCCCATCAAAATTCCAATGACATTCATTAAAGAGTTCGAAAAATCTACTGTTAAATTTATATGGAAACACAAGAGGCCACAAATAGCCAAGGCAATACTCAGTCAAAAGAACAATGCTGGAGGTATCACAATACCTGACTTCAAACTATATTACAAAGCAATAACAATAAAAACAGCATGGTACTGGCACAAAAACAGACATGAAGACCAGTGGAACAGAATAGAGGATCCAGATATGAAGCCACACAACTATGAGCAACTTATCTTTGACAAAGGAGCTAAAAATACACGATGGAGAAATAGCAGCCTCTTCAACAAAAACTGCTGGGAAAACTGGTTAGCAGTCTGCAAAAAACTGAAACTAGATCCATGTATATCACCCCATACCAAGATTAACTCAAAATGGATCAAGGATCTTAATATCAGACCACAAACTCTAAAGTTGATACAGGAAAGAGTAGGAAATACTCTGGAGTTAGTAGGTATAGGTAAGAACATTCTCATCAAAACCCCAGCAGCACAGCAACTAAGAGATAGCATAGGTAAGTGGGACCTCATAAAGCTAAAAAGCTTCTGTTCATCAAAAGAAATGGTCTCTAAACTGAAGAGAACACTCACAGAGTGAGAGAAAATATTTGCCAACTATACATCAGACAAAGGACTGATAACCAGAATATGTAGGGAACTTAAAAACTAAATTCTCCCAAAACTAATGAACCAATAAAGAAATGGGCAAGTGAACTAAACAGAACTTTCTCAAAAGAAGAAATTCAAATGACCAAAAAACAGATGAAAAAATGCTCACCATCTCTAGCAATAAAGGAAATGCAAATTAAAACCACACTAAGATTCCACCTCACCCCTGTTAGAATAGCCATCATCAGCAACACCACCAACAACAGGTGTTGGCGAGGATGCGGGGAAAAAGGGACCTTCATACACTGTTGGTGGGAATATAAACTAGTACAACCACTCTGGAAAAAAATTTGGAGTCTACTTAAAAAGCTAGACATTGATCTACCATTTGATCCAGCAATACCACTCTTGGGGATATACCCAAAAGACTGTGACACAGGTTACTCCAGAGGCACCTGCACACCCATGTTTATTGCGGCACTATTCACAATAGCCAAGTTATGGAAACAGCCAAGATGTCCCACCACTGACGAATGGATTGAAAAAATGTGGTATCTATACACAATGGAATTTTATGCAGCCATGAAGAAGAACGAAATGTTATCATTCGCTGGTAATTGGATGGATTTGGAGAACATCATTCTGAGTGAGTTTAGCCTGGCCCAAAAGACCAAAAATCGTATGTTCTCCCTCATATGTGGACATTAGATCAAGGGCAAACACAACAAGGGGATTGGACTTTGAGCACATGATAAAAGCGAGAGCACACAAGGGAGGGGTGAGGATAGGTAAGACACCTAAAAAATTAGCTAGCATTTGTTGCCCTTAACTCAGAGAAACTAAAACAGATACCTTAAAAGCAACTGAGGCCAATAGGAAAAGGGGATCAGGAACTAGAGAAAAGGTTAGACCAAAAAGAATTAACCTAGAAGGTAACACCCACGCACAGGAAATCAATGTGAGTCAATGCCCTGTATAGCTATCCTTATCTCAACCAGCAAAAACCCTTGTTCCTTCCTACTATTGCTGATATTCTCTCTACAAGAAAATCAGAAATAAGGGCAAAATAGTTTCTGCTGGGTATTGAGGGGGTGGCGGGGAGAGTGAAGTGGCGGAGTGGGTGGTAAGGGAGGGGGTGGGGGCAGGGGGAAGAAATGACCCAAGCCTTGTATGCACATATGAATAATAAAAGAAAAAAAAACTTATACACAAAAACATGCATGATCATATACAAATTCAGATGTTGAACATGTTTGTAATAGTGGAACTACCCTATGGAACTTGGGGAAAGGGGTAAAGTAAAAGTGAATGATAGAGCATGAGTAATATTGCATAAGATGTGTGGGTAGATGATATAAGGATGTGTATTGAAAGCTGTTAAAAATGGGGGTGGGAGATACAGGGATAAAAGGAGTAATGGAAGGGACTGAGTGGACCAAAGTAAAGTATACTCACAGTGGGCATACATTGAGACACCTTTTTGAATATCAACTTAAATATTAATAACAAAAACCAGGACTATAAAACAGGCACAGTATTTGCAGGGGGTAAAGTATTAGTGGGAGGGGGGAGGGTGAGTAAAGGAGATTAAGGTGACTGTATATGGGAGATGGACCTATATAAAACAACTAAGAAACTTCTTGTAATTCCTTTAAGTGGGGTGAGGGGGTTGGGGGGAGAGACAATGGGGGCAATGTAATGTACAATATAAGTCTAATCAGAATTGTTACTATGACTCTCTCCTGTATAGTGAATACATCCTAATAAAAATTTATAAAAAAAATAAAGAGAAGGTTGGAAGAGGCAATTAACTACAGAAACTGATTTTTTTATAAATTATTTTGTTTTAAAACTGACATAAATTGCGCATATTTATTGTGTACAATAACACATCATAGAATGATTAAATCTAGCTAGTTAACAAATGAATTACCTCACATAGTTGTTATTTTGGTGGTGAGAACATAATGTACACTCTCCTAGCTTTTTTCAAGAATATACTACATTGTTACTATCTATAGGAACTATATTCTACAGTAGATCTACTGCACTTATCTCCCTATGGAACTGAAATATACTATCCTTTGACCAAAAATCTCCCAATCCTTACCACCACTGCCTCAGCCAATGGTAATCACCACTCTATTCTTTGTTTCAATGAGTTCACCTTTTTTAGGACACTAAATCGCATTCCATTGTGTATATACACACATTTTCTATATTAATTCATGCATTTATGAACACACTTATGATGATTTGATATCCAGGCTATTGTGAATAGTGAGTACTCCACTAAATATGGAGAAGCAGTTGTCTTTTTTTACACAGTGATTTCACTTCACATATACATAGTGGGTAATATGGTGGTTCTATTTTTAGCTTTTGAGAAACCTCCACAATTGTTTTACAAAATGTCTCTACTTACACTCTCATCAACAGTATGCAAGTGTTCTCTTTTCTTTACATCCTGACTAGCATTTGTTACCTTTTGATAATAGCCACCTTTAGCAAGTGTGACATGACAACTCATTCTGGTTTTGATTTGTGTTATTCTGATATTAGTGATATTGAGCCTTTCTCATATACCTGTTAGCCATTTGCCTGTCTTCTTTTAAGAAACATCCTTTAGATCCTATGCCCATTTCTTTTAAAATTGGCACATAATTATATATACTTAGAAAATATGATATTTTGATTCATGTATACATTGAATAATGATCAAATCAAGGTAATTAACATATCCATCACTTTCAACATTTATCCTTTCTTTTAGTTAGTACATTCAAACTCCTCTCCTCTTGCTACTTTGAGATATGTGATGGACATTATGTCAAGTGTAACAAGCAAGGTACAAACAGAAAACACTACTTGTGCTCATTCATATTTACTATCTCAAAACGTTGAAGTCACAGAAATTGAGAGTAAACTAATGGTTATCAGAGGTTGGGGAGAATATGGAGGAGAAAGGAGGGAGAGAGGTTGATCAATAGGTATTTAGTTACAGTTAGGAGGAATAACTTCTGTTGTTCTATCACACAGTAGAGAAAATATAGTTATTAATAGCACCTTTACTCATGTTTTAGTCAGATTGTTTGTTTTATTCCTGTTAATTTCCCTACATATTTTTATACAAACCTGTTATCAAGATCTATGATTTGGGAGGATTTATAAATATTTTCTTTCATAAATATTTTCTTCTACTCCATAGATTTTCTCTTCACTCTGTCAACTGTTTCTTTGATTGTGTAGAAATTTTTAGTTTGATGCCATCCCATTTGTCTATTTTTGCTTTCATTGTCTGGATTTGGATTTCTGGAGTTTAACCTAAGTGTACATCAATGGGTAAATGGATCACATGAGATATATAGTATTTAGTACACACACATACATAATCCCACAATGGAATACTACAAGGCCTTAATAATATAAACCTGGTTTGGGGCATGGCTCAAGTAGTAGAGCGCTTGACTAGCAAGTGTGAGGCACTGAGTTCAAACCCCAGCAAATAAGTAAATAAATAAATTTTGACACTTGTAACAATATGAATGTAGAGAATTATGCTAAGTGAAATGAAATAGGCACAAAAAGATAAATAGAGTCCAGGCATGAAGACATGCACCTGTAATCCCAGCCACTCAGGAGCTGGAGGCAGGAGGATCATGAATTTGAGGAGCCTGGGCAAATCATGTCTCAAAACCAAAATAAAAACAAAAGCTCTGGGGAGTGGCTCAAGCAGTAGAGCACTTGCCTAGCATGCTCTAGGTTCAATTCCCAGTGCTGGAAAATAAAAAAGACAAACATTACATGATCTCACATACATGTACTATCTTTGCAGAAACAAAGAGCATAATGGTGATTACTACCAGAGGCTAGGCTGGGGGCACAAACTGGGAGGATATTTGTCAAGGTGGGCAAAGTTTCAGCTGTAAGGGAAGGATGAGTCCTGGAGATCTCTGCCCAGCAATGGGATTATATTAATAATAATGTATAGTAGAAAATTGCTAACAGAAGATGTCTTAAACATTCTCACCACACGCAGAAAAGTAAATTAACTTGGTCTAATCATTCATGCATACATAAATCAAAGCATCCCATTGCATACTATAAGAGTGCATAATTTTTATTAGTGAATTAAACTTTAATAAAGCTGAAAATAAAATAAATTAGCAAATGTAGGAAAGAATACATCAACTGAATGTGGTCCTGATTGCCAACTATATCCTCTATTTATTAAACAGATAAAGAAATTCTTGTGAAAGTTTCCAGATCATAACTAGCTTTCTCAATGACTTGAAATAATCACCATAATTACCATTTATAATCATTGTGTTTTATTTGTATTATTTTAAATTTCGATGAATATTTTAATGTACTTTAAATGATGACTTCAATTTGCCAAAGTTTTGTCTCATGCAATTACAGAAATTTCTGTGTCTTTAAATAGGGTTCATGATGATGGTGTTTTAGTAGAACTTGTGGCAAGAAATCAGTACTATTTCTTCCCTATCTAAGGCCTAATTATATAGTAGATTCTTTATAGAAATCAGTGACTGAAATGTTCAGAGCATGGAGGAATACAAATTCCAGTGTGGGTTTTCAGAAAAGTACACACTTTCTACATTAAGTAGCAATCAGACATCATCCACTCTGAGTTCTCAGTATTCTGATAGTGAAGATTTTCTATGTTGAGTTTCAAAAATCTGAGCAGACCTTGACAACATGTTATCTTATCTTGTCAATTACTCAGCTACAACTGACTGCAGAGAGGTGGGTAAACAAGGTTCAACATAGGCATAACCTTGTCAGTCCTTCTGTCCATGAAGTAACATTCCTTCCTGTGCAGCCAAAGACAATGACATCATATGGGATGGAGAAGCAGCTGATTATTTCACTAATGGAGCAATTATAAGGTAGCATAACGACACAATAAAAATATATTAGAAAACTGACATGGTCTCATTCCATTTCTTGTTATGACAAATAAATTCCTTCAATGGAATGAAACAAACTAAGACTTGCTGTGCAATGGAAGTTTACTCAGATTTGTTTATTCACAGATGAAGGATGTACTGTCACATGGCAAATGACCAAAAAAAAAAAAATCTGATGTGTACAATCAGTTTTCAGCAAGAATTCAAGAATTCCTGTATACCAAAGTTCCAGAATCCCAGTGATTACTTGATGGCTTAAAAGTTTTGTGCTGTTTATCAAATTTATTGTCTCAAAAGAACACTTGATATATGTTCTAGAGAGTCTGCAATGTTTATTGTGTTTCATCCCTGATAGTGGTGGTTTGTATCTTCTCCCTTTTCTTCAATTGTCAGTCTTGGTAGAGGTCTGTTAATTATATTAATCTTTTCAAGGGACAAGATATTTATTTCATTGAATTTTTCTATTATTCTATTTTCAGTGCATTGGGTTTCTGATATTATCTTAAGTATTTCCTCCATCTGCTTGCTCTGTATTTATTTTGTTCTGTTTTTGGATTCCTGATCAAGGTTCTTAGTGAGATAAGATATTTCCTCATCTATCTATCTATCTATCTACCTATCATCTTTCTTTCTTTCCTTTTTTCTTTCTTTCCTTTCCCTTCCTTCCTTCCTTTCTTCTTTCCTTTCATTTCTTGTTTCTGTGGTGCTAAGCATTGAAAATAGGGCCTCCCTGTATAGCTATCCTTATCTCAACCAGCAAAACCCCTTGTTCCTTCCTATTATTGCTTATACTCTCTCTATAACAAAATTAGAGATAAGGGCAAAATAGTTTCTGCTGGGTATTGAGGGGTGGGAGCGGGAGGGGGTGGAGTGGGTGGTAAGGGAGGGGGTGGGGGCAGGGGGGAGAAATGAACCAAGCCTTGTATGCACATATGAATAATAAAAGAAAAATGAAAAAAAAAAGAAAATAGGGCCTCATGCACCCTAAGCATGTTCTCCAGTGCTGAGTTGTACCCCCAGCCCAACATTTCTTCTTTTCTATTAGGTACATTTAATGCTTTAAATTTCTCTCTCAGCTTTGTTTCAGCTATGATTGGAATAAGTTTTTATTGTGATAAAATATGCATAACATAAAATTTACCATTTTAACTATTTTAGATGCATAATTTTCTGAGTTAATTTCATCTATAATATTATGCAACCATCATCCAAGTCCAGAATTATTTATCTTCTCCCACTAAAACTCCTATTTCCCATTCTCCTACCTTCAGATCTTGGATACCACTATTCTACTCCATGAATTTGATTATTGTGGGTTCCTCATATAAGCAGAATCATAAAATGTTTGTCTTTTTGTCTCTGATGTATTTCACTTAGCATACCTTCAGAGTTCATCCATGTTGTGAAAATCTTCCTTTTTAAGAATTTCCTTCCTTTTTAAGGTTGAATAATACTTCATTATATGTGCCACATTTTGTTTGTGCATTTATCTGTCCAAGGACACTTAGGTTAGCTTCCACCTTTTGGCTAATTCTACTGCTAAGAACATGGTGAATTCAATTGATACAAATCATGGGTGTACAGTTATGTACTCAAGTCTCTGCTTTCAATTCTTTGGGTATACACCCACAAGTAGAATTGTTGGATCATATGTTAATTACATGTTAATTATTTTATGAACAGCCATATCATTTGAGGAACAGCTATACCATTTTACATTTTCACCAGCAATGCTTAAAGGTTCCAGTTTTTTTTACATCTTTCCCAACACTTGGTATTTTCTATGTGTTTGATAAAAGCCATCCTAATATGTAAAGGTGATCTCTCATTTTGGCTTTGATTTTCATTTTCTTTATCATTAGTGTAGCTAACAATATTTACATGTACCTGTTGGCCACCTGGATGTCTTCTTGGATAACTATCTACTTAAGTCATTTGCCTAGTCTTTTGTTTTATTATTGATTTTGTCCTATAAATTTTAATATACTGTATTTTAATTTTCACTGTTTTATGTAATTTTTCATTTACCGCTAGATGCTTTCTAATTTCATGGATTATTTAAGCATATATTGTTTCATTTCTGAGGGAGATTTCCCTGTTATTTCTTTGCTACAGATTTTAACTTTGCATTCATATGGTCAGTGAACATACACTCTGTATAATTTTAATTCTTTTAAATTTGGTAAGTATTTGGGGGGATAATTTGTGACCTATATTTGTATGAGTTCAATGGCCACTAAAAGGAATGTATATCCAGATTTTATTGAGTATAGTATCCTATAAATGTCAACTACATACTGTTGGTTGACAGTGGTGTTAATTTCTATCCTTCTCAATTTTCTGCCTACATGTTCTGCCAATTGATGATAAAAGAATATTCAGATTTCTAACTGTAATTGTGATTTGTCAATTTCTCCTTTTAGTTTTATGAGTTTCTAGACATATTTAACAACTCTGTTGTTTGATGTATTTAAGATTGCTAAATCTTCTTTGTGGAGTAATCTTTTTTTAGCATTGTACAATATCCCTCTCTGTCTCTGAATTGTTTCTTTCATTTTAAAGTTCATTAATATACCCATTACTTATTTCTTTGGAATAACACTTGCATGATATTTCTTTTTCTATCTATTTACTTTCAACTTTCCTATATCGTCATATTTGAAGTATCTTGTTCACAGCATATTTTTAGAACATGCTACTTAATTTACTTTGCCAATCATCCTCTTTTAATTGGCATATTTTAGCCATTTTCATTTTATGTATTTATTGTTATGTCACAGCTTAAATCTGCCATTTTATTTGGGATTTTGTTTCTTTTTAAGTTTCTCTTTCTTTTTAAAATTTTCTTTTGCCTTGCCTTTCTGTGAGATAATTGAATAATTTTTAAGATTCCATTTTTATTTTTGTGGTCTTTTCAGCATATCTTTTTGTGTAGCATTTTGGTGATTTTTCTGCATATTGCATTATGTATGCATAACTTATCATGGTCTTCTGGTAGAATTGTTTTGCCTGCTTTAAAAATCTTATTCCCTTTACATGCATTTACCTTCCCCCAGCTATAATTATTTCAAATACTTCCTTTATATACCTTTAGAAATATAACAATCAATATTATAATGCTTGCTTCCACTATCAATTGTAGTTGTAAAGACCCAAGACAAGAAAATTCAATGTATGTAGCCACATGTTTGCCTACAGTGCTCTTGCCTTGCTGATATTCTAGTTTCTTCTTTTAACACCTCTTTCCTATGCAAAGAATGTTGTGTAGTCACTCCTTAGAGCATATCTGCTGTGAGAAATTCTCTTAGTTTTCTCTCATCTGAGAATGTCTCGATTCCTCTTTGTTTATGAAGAATATTTTCACTGGATATGGTATCATTTATTGGAAATTCTTTTCTTTCAACACTTGATGTTTTCTCTTTCTCATTGGTTTCAAGACTTTTTTCTTTTTTTTTTCTTTTTTTTTTTTTTTAGTTTTCAGATGCTAGAGTATAAGGTAGTCAGTGTGAATTTGGAGGGCTGTTATTCTGTTTGGGGTTTACTCAGTTCTTGAGTCAGTAGGTTTATGTATTTTGCTGAATTGTGAATGTTCTCATCCATTATTCCTTTGAATACATTTTCAGCCCTGCTCTTTCTCTTTCTTTAGAGGAGTCAAATGTCAGAACTTTTTGTTACAGTCTCATAGGTTCCTTAGATTCTGTCCTTCTTTTTGTTTTTCTCCAGCCTACTTTTCCTCTGTTGTTCAGATTGAGCAATTTCTGTTGCTGTTTCACACAGTTCACTTTTTCTTTCTTCTTTCCTAGCACTCTTGGAGTCAGTTTTGGAGTTTTTAGATTTCAGCTATTGTACTTTTTCAGTTTTAAAATCTTCATTGGGAGGAAAAGGAAGCATGAGTAAAAGTTAATCAGTGGATACTAAGTTGCAGTTAGATGATGGGAAGAAGTTATAGTGTCCTGTCTTAGAGATAGTGACTATATCTCAAAAAGCTAGAAGAAAGGATTTTGAATTCTTTCACCATAAACCAGTGATGTTTGAGGAGACGAGGTATGTTTAATCTGATTATACAATATATACATGTATTGAAACATCTCATTACTATGTTCAAATTTTATACATCAGTTTATAAATAAATTTAATTAAAAATAAATAAGCTCCTCATTTGCTCTTCTTTGTATCTTTTATTTCAATTTTAGGTTTTAATGCTTTTTCATATTTTTTAATTGAAAATCAATAATTGTATATATTTGTTGGGTACAATGTCACATCTTGAAAATACCCAACTCATAAAAGGGCTGGTGAAGTGGCTCAAGTGGTATAGCATCTGTCTTGCAAGTGTGAGGCTCTGAGTTCAAACCCCAGTACTACCAAAACAAAGACAGAGAGAAAAAGAGAGTGAGAGAGAACAAACAAATCAAAATAATAAATAAAAATAAAATCATGAAAATAATTATAACCATTATAAATATCAGCATGTTAGTCACCTAGGGTGCCTTAACATAATACCCCTGCTCTGGGCCTGCCAGATGTGATAAAGCCCTTCTTCCTATATGTACAGAAAGACTGGGAGATGTAGGCTTCTTAACCCAGCTGCTAGGTTCCTGGCACCACCTGGTGGCCTATTAATCAAAGCAACTTGATGCAGTTTGCCAAGGCTGGCTGCCCCGGCAGGTGGCTGAAGCAGACAAACTTACTTTGGAACAAAAACTCACAGTCCAAGTTCCCCACTCTGTTTTGATTCTCATGACATATAAAGGAAATTATTGGTTAGCAAACTCCTGAATAGTCAAATATCAAAGCATGTTATGGGAAAACCCGTGTATCGGCTAGAGGTTGTTAGGACTTTAAACACAGTCACCCTATTACACATTAATTCAGGCCCATTGGAGCGTTACTGTTTAGAGATTATGGATGAGGTGTTCTCCAGCCAGTCAGACTTGACCGACCAGCCCATTAGTCATCTAGATGTTGAGTATTTCATGGATGGCAACAGCTTTCTCCAGGACAGCACACGTTTTGCCAGAAATACAGACTCTAAATATGCCTTCACTACGACTCATGTCCATGGAGCCCTATATAAAAAGGAGGCTCATTAACTCCAGAGGACTAAAAGCTGTATGGGCCCCTAAGTGAGTAGAAGTCATGCACTGCCAAGGGCACCAGAAGGAGGAGACAACAGCTGTTCAGGGAAACCAAAAGGCTAATAGGAAAGTCAAGCGAACAGCCCTCACAGGCAGCCTCACTGGCAGCTGCCTTGTTCCTGTGCCCTTATCTGAATGGGACTCACAGTATACTTCACAAGAACAGGCTTGGTTTGAGATTAAAGGACTGGGCGGATGGTAGCAGTTTACTGATAGCTGCATTGCCATACTTGAGTCCCTGGCTCCCACATATGTCAAGCAGTTCCATAAAGGAACTCACTCAAGGCAGACAGCTCTCAAGACCACCGTGGCCTAGCATTTTTATGTTCCCAAGCTCTCCAGCATAAATAAGGCAGTATGTGAAAGGTGCAGTCTGTGTGCTAGAACAATCCCTGACAAGAGCCAAGATGTAACTATTTACTGGTATTTGTCTACACCTTCTCAGAATGGATGGAAGCATTCCCCACTCAGACTGAGAAAGCCCAAGAAGTGGCCAGATGCCTGATAAAGGAAATCATCCCTCGATTCAAAAGACCTGTGTACACTGGCTCAAACAATGGTCCAGCTTTCATGGCTGAGGTGGTACAGTTAATGTCTAGGTGATTAAAAGTAACTTAAATGCTACACATGGCATAGAGCCCCCAGAGTTCAAAAAAAAATAATAAAATGTAAAATGTATAAACAGGACTCTAAAATTACAATTAGAAAAACTATGCCAGGAAACCCACCTACTATGGGATCAGTTAATGCCCATAGCTTTGCTCAGGAGTAGGGCAAGCCCCACCAAGAAGATGTGTCTCTCCCTTTTAAAATTCTTTTTGAGCATCCACCCCCTTTAGTAAGGGCCTGCAAGGGCACCTGAAGGAAATGGTGACCTCACCCTGAGATAACAGACACAGGCCCTTGGGTTGACTCTCTCAAAAATCAATGAAGTAAGAGAGAGACTCCCCATTAACCTAACAATTCCCACACATGCTTATAAACCAGAGAGTACTATTTGGGTAAAGGAATGACTGCTAAAGCCTGACTGGAAGGTTTCTTTTGTTGTTGTTTTGTCCATTCCCACTGCAGTTAAAGTAATAGAGATTATTCCCTGGATCCACCACAGCCAAGTGAAGCCAGCTTCCCGCAAATAGGAGTGCATCCTTGACCCAGCCTCACAGTACAATGTCTGAGCCCTCTCCCATCAGGACCCTGCTTCCCAGGAGACTAGTCTATGCAAGGCGGAAGCTTGAGGAGTTGCCCATGTCACCTTTGAGGATGAGTCTGTTCCATGTATTCTTCTTGCTAATCTTAGTCAGCAGTCTACCTGGAGACCCCTAGACTTTGGAGTGTAACTCATGTATGCAGAGTACCAGAACAAGGAGTGCTGTAACAGAAACTCTGGTCTTCTATACTTACTATTCCTGTGCAGGCACCATTGTTGGGTCATGCACCCAACCATACCACCTCAATGAAACTGGCTGAGAAGTTGAGAAAAACTATATAAAAAGAAAGCAGACCCCAGTACTTTGCTACATTTTCAGCTCATGATCACTTATGAGAGCTCCTCATACCAGATCTTTCACTCCTTTTATGAGAAGATACAAAGTAAGTTTCCTATCTCAGCTAAAGCCAAAAACCTGTTCCTCTCATTAGCTGAGTCCATAACACAAACTCTAAATGTAACTTTGTGTTATGTTTGTGTGGGAACGAATATGGGAGACCAGTGGCCATGGGAGGCAAAAAACTAAACCCACAAGAGCTAAACCCTTTGATGAAACCACTCTCCCTAGCCTCAAGGAGAGTGTTTGGCTCCTAAAAAAACCTCTATATTGAACATTACTGTATCTCCCATCCAAGAGGCCCAATTCTCCACCTGGGAAGGGGACTCAATCTGCTTGAAACAAAAGTTTTACATAATGATGCTACTCAGGAGGCTCAGTGGTGGGAGGGCTCCCAATCACAGGGAGCCCCACTGGCTAACTTCCCTAAGATTGCAGTAGCCTGAAATAAATTCAGTCTGAGTACCTGTTGCTTACAGATTAATCATGAGAAAAGGTAATTAAAGAGATTACCAACAAGATAAAAGAGCTTGCTGTGTTCCTATACATACTTGGAAGGGATGGAGTCCCAGTGACCTGTTCAGGGACTGGTTCTCAACCCTAGGTGGGTTCAAGACCTTAATAGGGCAACATTCCTTGTCTTAAGAGCATGCCTGATATTACGCTGCCTAATCCCCCTAGTTCTGCAGTCTTTATCAAGATGGTTATTTCGTTTCTCAATCCAGTTTTAACTACTTCTGAAGGCTCATGAAAATTCCTCTGGGCCTCCTTCCAACAGCTGACATATATCCTTAGTTCTCAGAATGATTTTTAGGCATTATCTTTAGCTGTGTTTATGAGAGTTTTATTGGAAAAGGTACTAATAACTTTAGAATACAATCTCAATTTAATTTCTGTTTAAGATTCTTATTAAAGCTCTTAAATAAAGGTAAAATTCTCTCATGACATGACCTTGCTTATTCATTATTCCTCTCCTAAGGCAGACCAACCCTAGTCTCTTAATTTGCTTTGATGTATTGTTCATTTTTTATCTGTATCATAATGTCATTCATTACGCAATGGTTCCCATACTAGTAAGTTCATGGAACAGAACAAAAGAATGACCTCAGAGACATTTCTTATTTTTCTCACACTCCAGTCTAATAGCCTCTTGGAACTATATGTCCTTGACATACTTGAAAACCAAGGTAAATTTTAATGAGCAATTAATCATTTTTGTTCCACTCCCCATTTGCCCCGCATATTAATTTAGTGTCAAGAATTTCTCTATAGTATCTCCACTTAAAACCTCATCCTCCTTCCATCTTTCATTACTTTTGGCCTTTACTAAATTCTAAAACAATAACCAACTGGTTGAGATAAGCAGTTCAAGAAAAAAAAAATACCACACACACAAACAAAATCTCATTCACTCCACTGGTTGGCTTGTCTGACATGCTGCCAATAAACTTTCCCTCTTAAGTGGCTAATTTTTTATCTTTTAAACTAAATTCAGCCAAGCAGACAGGTTGGCTGCCATTGTAGCATAATGACAAAAATAAAAAACTACTCTAGAGTCAGATAAATATGAGTTAGAATCTTATCTCTGTCACTTCAGCCTCCATTATCTTCAAACTTCAGTTTCCCCATGTAATATGGAATGATTGCGAAACAAAAAAACCTCATTAGGTGTGCCAAGCACTTCACAGAGTACCACTTTGTTTTTCCTTCTTCTCAAAACATATTTTTGTGTAGTATACTTTGAGAAGGTAACTATCAATATGTCTGTCTTGTCAATTTCTAATTATAAATTACACATAATGTCCAATCTAATTGTGTAAATATGACAAAACTGGGCACATGGTGTGCTGGGACTTCATTCTTATGGATACATTAGGAGAAAGATGAAAGAAGGACCCAAAAACAAGCTAGAGCCAGGTAGCTAACACCTATAACCTTAGCTACTCAGGAGGCAAAGTTCAGGAGGATCATGGTTCAAAGCCAGCCCTGGGCAAATAGTTCATAAGACCCTGTCCTGAAAAAACCCACCACAAAAAGAAAAGGGTTGTGGAGTGGCTCAAGCAGTAGAGCATCTGACTAGTAAGGGTGAGGCCCTGAGTTCAAACTTCAGTGCTGCTCCCCACCCCCCCCCAAAAAAGTTAGAGGTATGAGGTGCTCAGGGAGCCATAGTGTTTAACTTATTTAAAATCCAATCCAAGTATCCAATGAAGATAGCATTAGAACTAATGTTAATATTTGCATTCAATACATGGACAGATAATCACTAGCCTTCATTGTACACTTTCTATATGCAGTCACAGTTCTAAGTATGGTAGTTATTCAGCTGTTCACTGATTAAATAACAGCATTCCACAGCAGTGTGCTTCCTGCTGGTAAGTCCCTTCCAAGATGGAAGCTAAATGATGAGTTAACCCAACAAGGGCAATTCAATATCCCTAGGAGAGGGCTAGCAAGATATAGCAGGGTTTGATGGGTGTTGCATCCTCGATTGGATCTAGTTTCAAGAAGTGAAAACAGGTGAAAGGTGAGGAAAATGAAGTAGCAAATGTAGATTCACTCAGAAATGTGGTGGCTGAATCCATGATAGCAGGCTTACCTCCAAACCTCCCCATTTAGAGAACTATCAATGTAATACCCTCCTCAGTTAATAAATTTCTTCCTTTGCCCTGCTCAATATTGAGAACTGTAAAGGAGTATGTTAGCATATGGAGTCAGTCTCTTCCTGATGAGCTGAAGGGGAAATAGAGGCCTGAGGACACAGGAAATAAAAATGATTAGTGTGTGTAAAATTCAGTCTACCATATTTTAACTTGGGGCTGGACAAATGATGAGATGAAGTGTATTCCTGATTTCTTCTATATTTCATATTTGTGGGCAGACCACAATATCACCCACTAACCTGTTACCATGCCTCCAACAATTATAACCTACCTCAGAATCGCTTGAGAACGCTTTGCTTAACATATAAAATCTGGAGCCCTCGTTCAGACTGAATACAAATCTCTTGTGGAGTTCCTGGGAGTGTGGATTTTCAGGAAATATTTTATATGATCCATTAACACACCATAATTTGAGAATCACTGTTCAATCATCTCTGTGACTCAAACTGTTTTAATTTTCACTGCTCCTTTCCAGACTCTGCCCCAAATATATATATATATATATAAAATTCTTATAGAATTGTAACCATAGTATAGGCACACATTTATATTCTGCTTAAGTGATCCTTAAAAATGTTCTTGTTGCTAGGCTCTTTAATAGTCATTTTAATAACTACATATTATTTTATTGTGATATACAACATATTATGTTATTCAACTAATCATTTAACAATTCTTTTGTTCCAGATATTCTTCTTTGTATGCTTTCAGATTTAAAATGATAAAGTGCCTCATACACTCATATTCCAGCTGAACACTGACTTGAAAGTTCTACAACATGCTTTGCTTTATTGTAACTTCATCCTATGAGTTTACTATTTCCTCTAATTGCTTCCCAGGCAATTAGTTGACTCATTCAGGACACCACAGGTCTCACTCTTCAAAGATGTTCTTATTCTCAGTCTGTCCCTCTTTTTTTTTTTCCTGTAACACTTTGAACATTGCATTAACATTTTTCCATTTTATTTTCTTTCTCCTACACTAGTTTGTACATATCATGAAAGAAGAAAGAATTTTTTTAATACCTAACTCCCAGCTTTTCCTATTGTAGAGTTTAGTGTACAGATCAACTGCTAATTGCTTTCTTATTTAGGATGCTGGGCTGCTAAACTGTACAAACCAACGTGTGAACTGAATGTGTTAAAGAAACTCTTTTACAACCACCAATACTATTTTACAGTCCCTAGTAAAACCAGATTGCATAGTATAGTGAAGACAAAGGTGCTTTCTAATCTATCTTCCTTTCCCTGAGTTTCCAGTCTCTCACTAAACTGTCCAAGTTTTGATATCTTCCATATATCTCTCAGGAAGCCCCATGACACATGCAAGAGAGGCCACTGTCCTCTTCCTCACGCATTTCTCAGTCTGAGTCCTGCTACTCAGAGGTGTCTGCTAGACGTTTAATTAGATCATCAATGATAGCCTTTTACACCTGAGTCCCACAGAATACTGTGAGGTTGGGGTTTGAAAAAAGAGCTGTGAACCTTCAAGTCTCACAGACTGACCTGTAATCCTAGCTACTTGGGAGGCTGAGGTCAGGAGGATCACAATTTAAGACCAGCCCAGAGAAATAGATTGCAAGACCTTCATTTCCAAAATTACCAGAGCAAAAAATGGGCTGGAAGCATGGCTCAAGCAGTAGAGCCCCTGCTTTTCAAGCACAAAACCCCAAGCTCAAACACTAATCTCACCAAAACAACAACAGAATAAGAAACTCAGTGATAGATTATATCAAGTTACTTTGTTATCATTTCTAGTCTAGTCAAAAAGCACAACTGATAGAGAAACTAAGATGCTTTATTCTCCTTTTACTATATCTGAGATCATTATTATTCAGAATATGTTATAAATTTTTCTTCCTCATCCTGGAAAATAAGTATTGTATCATTAAGGATACAATCTCATCATTACCTTAATGGGGCCTTAAGATCAATTGTTCCGGTAAAATCCTAATTAAACCAGCTTGATTAAACTACTCTGATTATTTCAATCTTGTTCCTGAGGGATAAGAGGAAGTAGTAGTCAAAATTTCCCTACAACTGCATTAATTAAAAATATTTATCAAATAAATTGTATTGTTAGATTTTAGAGTTTCTGTAAGTTAAGTTCCAAGTGTCTGGGCAACAAAGATATTGTATATATGATTTTACTTTTTTTTTTTGCCTAAACTTCATAAAAAGTAAACTTTCTTATCTAAACCCTAACTCCCATGGACATAGAAACTTTCTAATGATAAAAAGTCTAATTTGTTCAACTCATTTTGAGTATTACTTTACGCTCAGAATTTCTATAAACACTTGTGTGTAATCACCTTGTTGAATTCTTACAACATCCTATAAGATAAGTGATAATGATTTTATTTTATAGATGTGAAAACTGGAGATAATGCTTTAGGCTTTATTTTTCTACTAATCCAGACAATTCATCAGGACAGCAAGGAAGAAGGGATTAAGGACTGTCAGCCTTTCCAAGACCACATATGTGTATCATAAGTAATATCTTTCTGGTCTCTGAAGAGGACATCCAAGCATATCAGAACAAGGTCTTCTGTCTCCATACTTACTGAAACAGAGTCAAATGAACAGAAGTCACCTAGAAATAGAATAGAAAGCTCCTTCTTTTTATAAACTACTGATTTTTTTTCTGTTCTTCAGGTGAGTGGATTTTGAAATTTTTCTGATGAGTTTTAATTATCTGATTTTAATCAGTGAGAGGTTGCCTGTGTGTCATGTGCTCTCAAGACATGTAGTTCTATTTGCTAATTTATAATTAGAAAAACTTTTGATTCACAAAACACATTTAAAACCACAAGGAGAAAATGCAGCATTTTCTTTTTTACAGATATGGTTACAAAAGGACGTGTGAGTGCACGCGCACTTGTGCTGCAGTAATTGTTTTGCCCTCAGAGCACTATTTAGCCAGGAAGAGGTCAGTTCCAGTCCTGAACTCATCCTTGAAGTGTTAAGCTTAATTATCTTATAACTGTGTGGGAAACCCAAGCAGTGTTTACTCTTACAGAAACAGCAGGATGGTATTCTGTCTGTAGGGTACACTGCAGACAGAAACTGTCTTCGACATGTGTAGCAAATGGTGGTGAGAGAAGGGCAGAACTGCAAATGTGTTGTGTACTGGACTTTAAAGTTTTTATTTTTTGACCTACTTTTTTATACATAAGAATATGCATTGTCTCAGTGTTAATTTTCCTGGACATTTTAATAAAAGAACATCATTAAAGCAATGCAGCAAATGAACTTGGGGGTTTAGAGGAATTTGCCTCTGGGCAAAATCCCAGGGAGCCATGGGAAATTGACTTTCTCATTTAATTTAAATTTAAAAACATGCTTTATGGGAAAACTCACTAAGAGAAAACATCTCATTAAGTGGGGCATCCAATGGGACTGAATTATGGCTCCCTAATATAGATATAAACACAGACTGATTCAATTGTTAATTTGAAGATTCATAGTGCTATTATTTCTTTCCTTGAACTTAACTAGGGTCGTTTAAGCCCCAAAATTGTATTCACAAAGAATATAAGGATAGTCAGCTATGGATCCCATATTTTTAATTCTGTTTAGGAAAGCATTCTATGAATTTTTCCTTTGTACTTGGAATCTGGCTGTGTTAATGATAAATATTACCTCCTCTTTCACTTATTTTAATTTATACTATCCACTGCAAATGTATGCTTTCTGCCATTTACACATTGCTTTCCTCCATCTTCTACTTCCCAACTCCTCAAGACATATTTATTGAGTGTATATTAAATGCTAAACACTTTTGATCCAAAACATTCATCTTCTCACTTAACCATTAGAAAAACCAGGGATGATATCACACCCATTTAAAATATAGAGTAAATTGTGACTCAGGAAGACTAAGACAATGAGGTCATTATAAGGAAAAAATAGGAAGTATTGGACTTTCTGTCAGAAAACTTTTTCTTTTTATGGTTCTTTTTTTTATTGTGCTGGGAGGAAGGTGCATTGTGGCATCCACAGAGTTCTTACAATAAATCAAATATATCATACTTGAATTCACCCCTTCTATCATTCTCCTCTATCCCATTCCTGGGATACTATCAACAGGCATCATTTTTCCAATTACACACATGTGTACACAGTATTTGCACCATATGCACCCTTCCACACCTTTTCCCTACCTCCTCCCACTGGTACCAACTTCCACCATACAAGACCTGTTCTGCCTTTCTGTTCTCTGACTTTGTAAAAGAAAGAAAAATGACATTTTTGTTTATTTAAGATAGCTACACAGGGAGTTTCTTTTGACATCTATATATATACAAAATAACCCAAATTGGTTCATCTCCTCTACTTTTCTTCTTTCTACCTTACTCTACTTCTTATGGTGATTTCAACAGGTTTAAAAATTCTATATTCATTCTTGTATAGAGAGTACATCAACCATATTCACCTTCTTAACTTTCTTCTTTTATCCCCCCTCTTTCTTATGTGACCTTTCTTTAGCTTGACTGTTTTAAGGCCAAAAGCAGCATGTTTTCTATCATATGTGAAATATAGACCTAATACAAATACAGCAATATTATAAAAAACAGAAAACTTTCAATAGCAACATAATTCAGCTCCTTAAGATTCCTCCTTAATTTGCCCCATTCCTTTTCCTGACAGAGAATTCTTCCTTGGCAATCTTTTTCTTACATTTTACATCAATTTCCTTTTTTATTTTAATTTGCCTTCTTACTTGTTACTCCCATCACTACCTATAAATTAAGTCCATCACATTGATCCACTTAGATCTGCTCTATATTCTGTTTTCTAAAATGCGTGATATTTGAGGTAACTCATTAAGAAAACATGCTTTATTTTTCCAAAATACTAATCATGATTTATGTGTACTAATACCTGGTAGTATGTAAAAAATATATTTAATATAACAACAATTTCATATTTTGCTTAGCTTTTCCCAGCAATATCTCCTGATGCCTTATTCTAAGTTTTTATAATATAACACCAATATTGTTGAAATACTGTTTTAACTGATCTTTTTCCTTCCAAGATAGACTATTTATACTAATGAATTATTTCTCTTAAAATTCAACCCGGATACTTTCTGGTTCTGATACTTTTAATGACTCCAAATTGCTTATTTGATAAATTGCTGAATCAGTACTTGGCCTTTTAATGACCTATCAGTTTGACTCCAAGGGTTGTTTTCTGTTGTTGTTTTTTTGGTACTGGAGTTAGAACTCAGGGTCTTGTGCTTGTGAGGCAAGTGTTCTATTACTTGAGCATGTCTCCAGTCCTTTTTCTTTTTTGCTTGGGAGTCTCATGTTTTTGCCAAAAGCCAGCTTTTGATCTTCCCAATCTCTACCTGCCGACTAGCTGAGATTACTACCTTCAGCTACCATGCCAGCCTCCAAGTTTCTTTTTAAACCTTATTTTGTGTCTTTTCTTATACATCTAGATAGACCTTCCTGATCTCTCCAAAAGTGGAAAATAAATACTAAGCACATTGATGCCACTCATATTTTGGCAATTTCCTTAATGCTCACCCCTTGGTTTCTCACATCTTAATCAGACTGTGTCAGATAAACCATCTGGTGTTCTGCAGAGTTTACTTTTCCTATTTAGAAAAAAATTTGTCCTACCTCTAAATTTCTATAGTATTGTCTGCATCACTTTTATAAAATTTGCAATTTTCTATTGTTGACATCTTAGTTCTATATTAGAAATAGAAGAAAGATATATCTAATATTGTTTTTTAACCTCTGGAGAGTCTAAAAAGGTCCCATGTCATTTTATCATATATCTTCATTAAAACAATCATCCAAACTGCAATCATAATAAGGTATTTATTCCCTTAAATAGAAAATAATATTGAAGCTCCCAAATTGCAAAATCCTCTTTGTGAAAAGGACTACAAGTTTTTACAACCTTCTGATTCTCTTCTATACTACTTATATTGCATTATAGATCTTTACATTTGTCTCTCCTTTTAGTTATTCATATTATGAACACCTCAAAAACAAAAAACATATGTTAATTTTGTATCTGCAGATTAAAATACAGTCAGATCTTACTCGCTACTCAGATAAGCATTTAGATAAAAAATTTAGCAACAAAATAAAGGCACTTTGGTCAAATCTGACTAAATGTTCAAAAGTTATCAGAAATAATATTAGAGTTAATTATTAATTAAAATCTCAGAGCAATAAGCTTAGTGAAAATGCTGAGCTTTTAAATGTCACCAAATATGAGTTTGAAAATAACCAAAATGGAATCACTGACAATTTTAACCTTCCCAGGCAAATGCTCACCCTAAAAATAAAATAGAGACTCGGTTTGGTGAAAAATCATTTTTAATATAACACAACAGGATATATTCTCAGTAGAATAACCCCAACTATTATCACCAGAAGATTCCAACAACCAGCAGAATAAAAACTTCTTGGAATATTGCAATACCATTTTAGAAACAAGTTCAAAGATTCCTGAATTTAGGGTCAGAAGGTCTGAATTGCATCTTCCTCTTGTAACTGCAAACTCTTTAGTCTTAGAAAACCATTTATTTTCTCTGATTGCTTTCTTGTATATAAAATGAGGTGATTTACTGATATTACCTTTTTTGATTTGCACACTCTTGCTAGGGATGTTATGTGCCCAAATGTAGGACTGTATATTAATTTGTAAGTGGAAAGCTGCTGATTTTTAGAGTCAACCGACTTACTTGTAGAAATCTTCCTTAGGTTAGTTGTTTAGTCTACTTCCATTCATTGGTTCACTAATGTTTTTAGGTTTTATTTACTTGTTTGTTTGAAAGAGACATAAATGTGTGTGAATAGTGTGACTTAAGTTTCCATGCCTAACAGTAGCAGCCAAGAAAGTGGCTAATAAGCTTCCCTAAGACATTGTGAAGTATTTGAGTGAAGTTACAGACGCAGTCATTACAAAAGCATAGGCATTTTGTTAATACTTTCTATCAGCAGAATTTTTTTTTTAAGGCTGATCTTTGCTTCTGTTTGTATTATGTAACCCTCCCTACACATAAGGGAAGGAGAGGGTAGATTCTTAACAAATGTTGATGAAACCAGAGTTTTGGACCCAAGGCCCAAACTCCTGGCCTTCCACATGTCAGATATAGCCACTCACCCATATACACCAAATAAAGAGGCATGGTGAAGGGCAGAGAAAGTAGTTTTATTACATGGCCCAAAATGTGCTGTGGGAAGAGGCAAAGTAAGCCCTCATCCCATCTTCAGCCGTCTTCGGGGTACAGTCATGCATTTTAACTAGACAAAGAATTAGAGCAAGGGACAAAAGTTATGCATAGTTAAGCAGTCCCAGTCACAGGTGTGATCCAGGGGTCCAGTGGGGCCTGGTTGACCATTATCTCAATCCTTGTTGTCTAAGAGTTTTAAAGAAGTTATTATGGCTCTTATCACTTTAGGGGAGCAATACAGTTCCCATGAGATAATTACTCCTCCTCTAGGGTGCAGCCTCATTATTATAGGTAATTCCCTTCATTTGGAGGGATGATCTGTCCTGCAAGGCTCCACTGTTACTTAGGGAAAATTTTAGTCCTTTGTCATGAAGATGTTATTGATCATTCTTGTCCTTCCTTGAGCCCAAGATGGCTGCAGGAGAGAACGCCTCAGAACAAAGGACACCAGATATAAAACAGAGTCAGAGAGGTCAAGATTTTCTCCTGTTTTTAGTTAATACATGGGCCCAACTAAGGAATCAGTGCTTCTCAGCAAAGCAGTTTAAGCACCTCTTACATGGAGGAACTGAATAACTGTCTTTAAGAATTTGGAAAGGATATAGCCAATAGGCATCAATAAACCCATTTCTTTCCCTGAAAGATTGATCAACACTTTCTGCTTGGGAATCCTGCTGCTTCCCTATTTACCATTTAATATTCTTTCAGATATACTAATATACCCCCAAATCTTTTTTGGAAATTCCACTTCTTTGAGTAAGTATATCTGGATTGAATTTTGTTCCTTAAAACAAATAGAGAATTTAATTACTACAAGGATACAACATCAGAGGGAAAAGATGAATGATGACTATAAAAGGTAGTTTGCTTTCTCATTGGCTGACTAAAAACTTCAATACTCCATATGAACTCATATTTGTAGACATGGTCTAAATTTATATTTCTGTCTGTTAAGAAAATATCACCCATTATAATTTAATCTTTGTTGTTTAGTCTATCCACTCTGCTAACCACAGCTACTAGTTGTATCAACCTGGTTCAAGAAGATCTATAGATCCCTTATTAAGGATCTATAGACAGCAACAATAAGGTGCTTCTTATCACAGATAACAGATAAAACACACAATTTGTTTTTGCCACCTCCCAAGATCCTGTAAGAATACCTATAAAACTCAGTTTTAATATGTATATAAATCATAACATTGATTAAAACAAAATAAATTTCAATGAACAACATATATTTTATGAATTTCTAGGACAGGGAGATTGGGGAGCATCATATTAATATGCATAGAGAAAATCCTGAGTACACATTGGGAAAAGGTTGTGATGGATACAAGCAAGCTACTGCAAGGTGAGAGACAGAGAGGCTTAAAGAGTGGAGTTGGTTGTGGGTAAATAGTGTAAAATTTGACCACATAGAAACCTTACATAGAGAAAGACACCTGACTTCTTAACATTAGAAAGGTGGAAGATGGACACTATCGGGTAATGTCTTTGAAAGAATTTTACCCTTAATTTTCTACCCAAACTGGCAAATAAATATGAAGATAGACTAAAAATATCATTGCAAATAAAGTTTACACATCTACCTTCCCTGTCTCTGAAACTCATTCAGGATTCTGCAACTGAAGGAAAAGTTATCCATAAAAAGAAAATGACATGGAATCTAAGAAAGAATGAAATTCACCTAGGAGTGCACTAAACAGCCAGCTGTGCAATGGTGTGGAAAACAAATAGCTTAAATTAGAACCAGAAATCAGAAACGTGAGCAGGGAAATGAATACACAAAATATATAACAATGTATAAGTGAGAATTTAGAAAATCTTTTTTTAAAATCACTTGTGCATCTTTATTTTTTTCTCCTTTTATCATTTTCACATTTACTAACATGTGTATACATTGTTTGTGCCATCTCCTCCCCACTGCTCCAATTCCCCAACCCCCTTGCTCCCGAGCAGAACCTGTTCCATCCTCTTCTTCTTCGATTTTGTTGAAGAGAAAACATAAGACATAATAAGAAAGACATAGCATTTTTGCTAGTTTGAGATAAAGATAGCTATACAGAGAGATTCCTAGCATTGATTCCATGCACTTGTGTACTGCAACCCACATTGGTTCATCTCTACCAGACCTCTTCACTACTTCTTGGTCCCCTTCCCATAGTGGCTTCTGCTAATTTAAGATTACTTTATTTGCTCCTCAACAGGGAGCATATCAACCACATTCAAGTTTTAAGTTTCCTTTCCTTTCCCTATTTCTCCCATGTGTCTGTGTGACCCATGTCCAGTAATATTACTGCATTTGTTGTAGGTCTATAATCCACATATGAGGAAGAACATGCAATTTTTGGCCTTCTGAGTCCGGCTAACTTCACTTAAGATGATGCTCTCCAGTTCCACCCATTTACTTGTGAATGATAGAAAATCTTAATGATGAAATGTCATCTTTATCTTATCTATCAAAAACAGCAAGCAGAAAGACAAGTAGACAATATCAGTAAGACCAAAAGCTGTATGAAAATGAAAACTAAAATGTGGTCCAATCATGAATAATGGATAAGGTATGGGAAAATATTCCTTTTAATTCTTCACTAGCTGGAACGATCTTGGAGACTTACAATTACACTTCCATTTTTATAGGCTCATAACACTATTTCATTCTACATTGATTAATAGTTTCTATGGTCTGTCAGATTAACTTTTAATTGATATGATTTCTAATTTTCATTTTAGTCTATGAGTTTATTTCTTTTCAACTTTAGAATAACAAATCAATTCATCCATTGCTTATTATGTGATCCAAACAAGTTTCTTAAGTTTTATTTGCTACACTTTTTTTTCATGCTGTATATCTCAGAGTTTCTTATGAGGACAAAATAAAAATATGTAGCACAAAATTTCACATATGGAAAAACACTCACTAAAAGACAATATCAATATTTGTTCTTTAATAGGATGATTGAGGTACAAATTACAACCAATTTACACCCACAGTTAGCTGATCTTTGGTAAATATCCACAGACATGTTATCACCATTACAATACAGGTATAAAATGTCTCTGTCACCATAAAGTATTCTTGTGCTCAACCATTTGCCCAAGACAGTGACTTTTTAGGATTCATGGTTGCTATCCAGGTGCTTTACCACTTATGCCAGTTTCCAACCCTTTTGGTTCTGGTTATTTTGGAGATAGGGTTTTGCTTTCTTCCAGGATGACCTGGACCATAATTTTCCTATTTTACATAATAGCTGAAATGATAGGCACCCTGCCACCATATCCAGATTTTTTCCGTTGAGATGGAGTCTCACAAACTTTTTTGCCCTGGTTGGTCTGGAAGCACAGCTCTCTCCATCTTACTCTCTTGTATAGTTGGTATAGCCGATGTCACCAACATGTCCAGATATTGGTTGAGAAGGGGTCTCATGAACCTTTTATCCAGTCTGGACTCGAACTGCAATTTGATGTAAGATTTTTAGTTGATCCTGCTTTTTTAAAAATTCTTTTAGTATTTTAATTATGACATTGCAATGACTGCTTGCTTCCACTGCTTCTGACAAAAAGTCAGTCAGAGATTATATTAATGTTCCCTCAAATTTAATAAGTCATTTGTCTCTTGCTGCTGTTAGGATTTTTCTCTGTCTTTACCATCTAGTAGTTTGAATATAATTTGTCTATGTGTGGTTCTCTTTGTGTTTATTTTACTTGGGATTCATCAAACTTTTGAAACTGTAAGTTAATGTTTTTATCGGGAAGTTTGGGTTCCTATTTACTTCAAATATTTATTGCCACTTCTTTTGGCAGTAACCCATTTAATGTTTGCTGGATCACTTTATTTTGTTCTTTAGGTTTCTGAGTCCACTCATTTCTTTTGTTTAATATTTTCTCTCTTTTATCCTGAATGGAAGAATCTCTACTAATCAATCTTTAAATTTACTTGTGTTTCTGCTTTTTCAAATCTGCTACTAACTCCATGTAGTAATTTTTTTCATCTTGGTCATTTTATATAATTTTCATTTGGTTCCTTTGTAAATAGTTTCCATTTCTCCATCAATATTCACCATGTGTTCACTTGTCAATACCAATATCTGGGTCGATCAGAGTCAATTTCTATTGACTATCTGTCTTAGATATAATCTTCACACTTTTCTACATATTTTACCCCCAGATTTTATGTCCTAGTTTCTATGATCAACTTTTTAAATGACCAATATATCCAAGGAGATAGTCACCTCCCAACTCATAGAACTTATTAATATGAACTTAAGTGGAAAAATGTATGATTAAGTATCTTGAGAAGAAGAGTTAAGAGTTAACCTGGATTATCTGGTTAAACCCTAAGTGCAATGATATGTATACTAAAAAAAGAGAGAGAGAGAGAAGCAGAGGGAGTATTACAGTGTGGATCTGAAATGTCTCCCAAAGGCTCATGTGTTGAAGGTTTGGTCCCCAATACAACAATGTTCAGATCCAACAATGTTGGATCATGAGCCTCTGATCTCAGTGGATTAATACATTGATGGGTTCATAATTTGATAGGCTATTGGGAGGTTTTGGAAATGTAGGAGGTAGGACCTAACTGAGGGAGTGGCCTTGGGGATGATGTCTTGTCCCCTGCCCCATCTCTCAATCTCTCATCTTTCTGTCTCTCTCTCTCTTTCTCTTTCTCCCCTCCCCTTGGATGTCATTCATAAGGTGAATAGCTTTGCTCTATCAATTTTTTTCCCCTGCCCCTTGATGTTCTCCATCACCATGGACCCAGAAGCAATGGAGCTAAGTAGCTATGGACTGAGACCTCTGAAACTGTGAACCAAAATAAAACTTCCCTCCTTAAATTGTTTATCTCAGGTATTTTTCAGGTATCTTGCCATAGTGATGGGAAGCTAACTAGCATAGAGAGATTCAATAGGACACGAAGAAGCAAAAACTGATGTGAAGATGGAGAGAAAGGTATTATAAGATGCAACACTGCTGGCTTTTAAGAGAATGTAGGTCACCTGAACTGAAAAATGTAGCTCCAGAAGCAGGAAGAGGCAAAAAACAGACACCCCCTTCAAGCCTTTGGAAGGCATATTGCCCAACCAACACTTTGATTTCTGTCCACTGAAACTGGTGTTGAATTTCTGGTCTTTAGAACTGAGGGAGATGTTGTAATTTGCTAAATTAGTCACAGAAAACTAATTCACTTTCCTTTTGATTTTCTTTTTTTAATTGACTTTATTGAATTAACAAATAAAAATTATATGTATTCAAGGTGTACAATGTGATTTTATGATATACATACAAATTGTGAAATAATTACCACAATCAAGGTAATTAACAGATTTGTCATCTTTCCTTCACTATGATTTTCTTGTTTCCACACCTCCCTAAATTTCCAAGTTTTGACCACTGATACTTCAAAGCAATAAAGCTTCCACTTTCAGCTGCTGAGAATGGGCTCTGAGTCAAACTGTCAAAGGCAGAGCAAACTTTCAAATCTTAGCAGAAGTCTTTCTGTCTTTCGAGAGTAAAACCTCTCCTCCTCCCCAGTTTCCATTTTCACTGCCAGGATCCCTGGGTTCTCCCACATTCATGTCTAACTTAACACTATGCAAGCAATTCAAGCAGGGCTAGCATTCTGATTTTTGGTCTCACCTTTATCATTGCTTCCCAAATTGTCTCCTTAAATATTTAGCTGCTTTCTTACCCTAAACTGTTATCTGCTACCTCAGGTCAGTAACACCATGGTTTTCCATTGTCAGAGCAGGAGTAGTTATAGAGTAACCCCAGGCCAATGAAAATTTAAATAGTGTGAATTTGCAGTTCTTATTTGATACAGAAAAAATTTCAAGAGTAAAAGTGTGGCCATTTTCTCCTTGTTTTTTGTCTTATTAGATTGCTTCTATGTCGTGTTTTTAAAAATTTTTTAATTTTTATATTTGCTATCTGATATAAGAATCTTCATTTTGTCAATCTAATTGTTTTTAATGTATAACATGAGTATTTATTTCTAAATTTAGTCCAGGTTCAATCTTTACAGTATAGATTTTACCTATCATATTTACTGTCTTACTTCCTCCTGCACAGTGTATACACTTAAGTACTAATGCAACTCTTATCCCAAAGTCCTGATAAATCCTGCAAATATGACTATGGCCCTTCACTTATCCTTGCTTTCTGCCAGTGAGACACCAACCTGATTGGCTGCTCCTTGAGTCCTATCTAATTTATTTAAAAGTCTTACTCTCTAATGTTTTATATAGTGCATGTCACATTTGACTATAGATTCTTCTACCATGATCTTTAATCAAAGTTCTACCACTTACTAAACTGACCCATGAGTACTCATACAGAAAGTGAACATTATCAAATATGATTATCCTGAGATTTAGTAGGTTAATTTCATCAACTACTTAGAACTCAAAATCAATATCATATTAGATAATTAATAAAGGTTTGCTTTTAACTGCCCCTCTCCTATTTATTCTCATGCCCAAATATAGCCAGATGCTAGCAATAAGAGTTAATTATAATCTCCTTGAAGCTTTATTAAGGTTTTCAGTTTGATCATTTCTTATCCATTTGCACACAATTATCAAAACAAGAAATGTTACGTATGTCGACCAGAATTCTATTACTTTAAATTGCAGCTAAATTGATACCCATGTTTTTTTCTTTTGCTGGGTCTAAAGTTTACTGGATTAAAATGATAAAATAAAAATATGATAATAGGTTCATATTGAGTGATTGCTAATAGTGTACTAAATAATCTTATGTTAAATAACAAATGGTTTAAAGTAAGTTTTCATGTTCTATGCTTATTGAGATCAGATAGATGTCATTAAAAGAAACATGGAGCCAAGTGCTGGTGGCTCATGCCTTTAATCTTAGCTACTTGGGAGACAGAGGTCAGGGGAATCACTGAATAAACCCAGCCCAGACAAACAGTTCATGAGACCTTATCTCAAAAAATACCAAACACAATAAAAGGCTGGTAGAGTGGTGGAATGACTCGAGTGATACAGTGTCTGCCAAGTAAGCACGAAGCCCTGAGTTCAAACCCCAGTATAGCCAAAAAAAAAAAAAAAAAAAGGAAAGAAACATAGAAAATATTTTACTGCTATACAGATGTGATACCAATAAAAACTAATGGTAGGGGATGTATAATTGGGCAAGGATGATTCAGTTCAAGATGCAGATCTGGTCAAATCTCATTGCCCAGTGAAGAACTCCAGAAAAAAAGGATTGTGCAAAAAGAGAGTCCTACATTGCACAACATAGGGACCAAAACCTCTTTGGTGTTCAGTTAAGTGTTTCTCTGGAGCTGATCCTGCTGAGTTCCAGTGCACATCTTTTCGTGAGGAAGACCTTAGAAGCAGAAAACTATTCAGACAAGTCCAGTTCTTGCCACTGGAGTTGGTCTTTGAACCACAGCTGGCATCATTGGCACTGTCTTCTATATGCATTCTGAATTTCCCTAGCCTTCAGCTACCACCTCTGCTGGTCTTGGTAATTTATCACAAAGTGAACCTAGCTCTCATTAAAGAGGTGTTTGTAAAAGTGAGGCGACTCTAGTTCCCAGTTTTGATGGAGTATCTTACATCATTCCTTTCATCCTGGACATTTTATGCACAGTAATGACACTATGACACAGCATTACTCCTTCTTCTTAGAATGATGACTTGATTTTCTCTTTTTGTCACTATGGAAGGTCCATGATCCATTCTGATATGAGTAGTAGAGGAGGTCACGAGGGCAAGTACAGCCATCTTAATTTAACTGAATCATTTGGCAGCAAGTCTGAATCTTGACATTATTAGAATTTCTGGTATAAGAACAGTCATTTGTAATTCTCTCTAGAAGAATTTCCTTGGTTAAGAAATTCTAATAAAATCCTTCTCAAACAATCTCCATTATCTGGCAATTTGCCATCTATATGCCCTCTCACACATACATGGAAGAATAATTCTCATTGATTTCAGGTCACTAGGATAATTTTAATTTCATCTACAATCTACCCTTAATTTAGATCCATTAAACTTATTATTGCAATTATTCTTGTCCTGGCAGCATACATGGTTATAATTATTATCCTATGCTATTACATTAATGATAATGTTAATAAGAAATTTATGATAGTTCATTCTATATCACCTTAGTTTGGGACATATTACTACTTACAGCTTTATGTTACTATATAGATATCGTTCTGTATAAATATCTGTGTACATGTTTTTTCACTTTTTTTAAAAATGTATTTCTTTGGAAGTTTTTCTCAGCATGGTATTATTGGATTAGAAAATGTTAACATTTTTAAGAATAGATATCTGTTCCCAAATCAGTGTCTATACCATAGGCATAAATTAATAATAATTAGCATCTAACTACTACAGAGAAAATCTGAATAGATTATTGAATTGAAATGACAAACTGTGTTTTTGGGTAGATCACTTTTATTATATAGGTATTTTTCTCAAGAAATGGAATAGTTTCAACTGTTTGTGCTCAACTATAGAAAAGCAAAACAGATGTCACTCTAGTGCAAAAGGATTTAAGTTCACTAAACTAAAATAGTTTTGACTTTTTAATAATAAATCTTTATTTCCTGCTTGGTAGACTATATTAGTAGTACTTTTCATCACTGTGACAAATGCCCAAGAGAAACAAGTTAAAGGAGGAAAGATTCATTTTGACTCACAGTTTCAGAGGTTTCAGTTCATGGTCAACTGGCTCCATTTTTTTTTAGGTCCATGGAAAGCCAAAAATGTCATGTCAGAAGGACATGATAGAGTAAAGCTGTCCATCTCATCACAGCCAGGAAGAAAAGAGAAATGGATGCCTGTGCTAGTGTCTTCATCCATTTTATTCCCACTAGGTTCCCAGAGTATTGGATGATGCTGCCTCTTAATTAACTGTTTCTGGAAACACTCTCACAGACACCCAGAGATGTGTGTTACTAAATTCCTAGGTCTCTGAGTCCAATAAACTTGGTAATCAAATTTAACTATCACACAGACTATGTTATTATAGGACGAAAAATTCAATTTCTAATATGCTCCCATCTGTTTCCTTTAATACTCAAGAAGGAGCTCACATGGAGGAACCAGGCTTATTCATTTTTGTGTTCCAGGTTCTTGGCCTAGAGTCAGTGTTCAATATGTTTGTTGAACAAATAAAAATCTTCTCTGTCTCAGGTACTGTGAACATACGATTCAGGATGACTGAGACAAACCTGGGTGATGGCAGATCCTGTCATTGTCAGAACACAATAGCACTTCCCATGGCTATCATGACTGATGGGAAAATTTGAGACTCTACAAGCAGAAGTACTAGAATTACATGGTTAGCTATTGCCTTAACTATTAGCAAAAAGCAGCCCTGTGACCTGGGGCAAGAATTTTGAGAGTTTCCTTTTGTTCATATCATTGAAATGTTTGAAACATCTTTGCTAAGATTTTCAAATTATTTCCAATTTTCCAAATTCAATGAATGATCTCTTTTCATTTCTTTACGAGAACACTATGAAGTCTCTAACAGTAATCATCACTTCCTACTGTTAGAAAACCTTCCTTTCTGTGTTTCAGTCATGTATGCTATTATGTTCTTTCTTTCTTTCTCACCATGTTTATTTTTTTAAGTATAATCCACTCATTTTTAAACATGTTGCTTTCCCAGGGGACTATTATTGGCCTCCCTGACTCTTTCAGGTAGTTTGAAATCATCAACTCACATAAATTGAACAATCACTTCTATCATTTGCATGTTGGTGATTCTTTAAGTGATATTTTAATAACATAACTCTTGTAAATCAGACTTAAATGTTCAACTTCTCCACAGAACATCTTGTTTTAGATTACTTCAAAGTTCCTCAACTTCAGTTATCTAAAACCATAACTTTTAGTTTGTATCCAGACAGAACTCTGCTTCTTCACCTTTATTTCTTCTATAAATGAATGATTATACATTGATAAGTTAAAAAGTCTAAAAACCTTTGAGAAAGCCTATGAAGTACCTCTGCTAATCCTGTCAGTACATCTAATCATCTGTAGTACTTTAGTTTAACTTTTCTAACATAACACCCATCCTCTCCTTTCTAGTCCCACTATCATTGTCCCTGATGGATTCATTACCTTGATTATTTTATCTTTAATAAATGATGGTTTTTATTATCTTATTTATAAAGTTTCCAGTCTCTAATAATATTAGAGAAGTCTTTTAAAAACTAAAATGGTAATCATCTTTACTAAGAAACTTCTTTCCCTGCATTTCATATAAAAATGGATTTCCCCAATTTTATATGGAAATGAATTTGCTGTACTTTTTATATAGAAAGGTTCACAGCATTTTCTTTCCTTATTTTCTGCAATAATTCAACTACATCAATGATTTTAAGTGGAAATTGACAAAATGCTCCCTTTGGGGAGGAAACAGTATTGTCACAATGTATAAAAATACAAAAACTGGGTTCAAAGGGCACATCTAAAATGCAAAAATACAAAAGATTTAAAGTGTAAGAATGGAAAAAGAAATACCAAGGTAAAGACAAAATGAAGTAAAACAGAAACAAAACCAAAGAAATAAAGTTGAGACTTGATATGTTTTAAGAGCTCAATAAATATTATTTTTATTAAGAGAAGTTTCCAAGGCTGTACAGTGACAATTACAGGATTTTAACCCCAGCAGTAATAAGTCCATGGGCTCTAAGGAACTAAAATGAGCTGCATAGATACCAATTAAACATTGTAAAGTGAGAAAGGTTATGAAAAAGAAAAATTACTGACAGATTTTAATATATACTAAAAATGTCTGTAACCAAAAGGTTTCATTACAAAAGTTAAAAGAAGAGCTATACTTGCCAAATTTTTCTAAATTCAGTACTATGTCCACATGTAACTACCAATTTACAGGTACTATAATCTCAGAAAAAATATGTTAAGTGACCCCAGAGATGAAATCCTCAAAATACAGCTGTAGTGGTTTTTGAAATCCATCTCTGCTTGCCACCATGAGCCATGCAACATCTGGGCTTTTATCCATCATGTACTAATACAGACCTCTTCCTCCTGGGAGACAATATTCTTTTGTCTGTGGAGTGTGGTGCCACATACACCAAAAGCTTTATTGAAAATTCCTTGTGGTGAATATCAATCTAAAATGCTCTTAGCCAATTTATGTCATGGTCTAAAAGTTCACCCAGGTTTCTGTGACTCCTTCTTATTTTCTACCGCACAGTCACTACAAAAATAAACCCTGTTTTGACACCTGTTTCTTTGTGGATGCAGACTAACACATGCCACTTACAAGATCCTACATGATTTAGCCTTTATCTACTTCTCCATCTTCTCCTTAGTTAATATTTTCTCTAGTATTCTCTTCTCTAAAGACACTGGTTTTCCATTACTTCATCTTTGAATTAATTCTTTCCCATCTTTTCCTAGTTAGTACCTACTGATTCATCAAATCTCAGCTTACAAGTATTATTTTTCAGGGAAGTTTTTTCCTTTTACATGCGATGAATATATCTTGTATCTATTACAGTACTGTAGTATTTGAAATTTAATACTTTATTTTGTATCATTAAATTATTAATAATTCATTAACAAATTAATTAATTTTTAAAAATTACTCTCTTCCCCACCAGACTACAAACTAAATGAATCAATAGTTATTTAAACAAACAACGAAGGAAATAATTTCCTCACCATAACATTCTGGGTGCATTGTAAAGCATTTGGCATACAATAAGTGTTCAATAAATTTATGCTGAATGAATGAATGAACATCAGCAATACAAAAATCCCCATTTTCACTACTGACAAATCACCATGCCATCTAGCAAAGTACTTGTTCTCAAATGACCAAGTGGTGTTCTTTATCCCTCTCCATCCCCATACCTCTCCTGGTTTACCAAACTCAAGTTCATATTTTTAATTACATCACAAGCATACCTTCCTCAGAAAATCCTTTAGTGACATCTGTTCTTCCCCCATCTACAGGAAGTCCCTCCATTATTTATTCCTGTAGTTCTGAGAGTCTTTCTTCATATAGTTCATTACATTTTTAATATTTTTTACACCAGCTTATGTAGGTTTTAATTGCATAATAAACATTTCAACGTATTCATTTCAATCCCTTCCAGTGATCTCTAAGCTCCATGTAGACAGAGATGCAATAAATATTAATTGATTAAATGAAGAAGGTTGTCTTTTCAGTCAATAGCAGATTTATGAAGATGTTTGCACCAGTAAAGAATAAAATGGTCAACTGCTAGCTGGACAGATTACCTGAGGTGAAAATGGAATGACAGATGTAAAAGTTAAATCATTATTATATTCATAAATATAAAAAAGGTATAAAACATATGCAAAGAAACAAGTTGTAAGGAACTGATTTTAAAATATTTACCAAAGCTATAATTCAAATAACAATAAATCCAAGAAAATAGATTTTTTTATTTGGACCCAAAATATGCTCATAGCCACAAGAAACAAATACTGTCTGGCATGAGTTTATGAGGAAAATTGGTCATAGGGCATCACAGTCTTAACCATGCGTCCAACCACTTTATGTTTTTTCCATTGTTATACCATATGGAATTATTTTTTTCATTAATTTTTTATTAAGATATGTTTGTTGTACAGAGGGGATACATTGTGACAATTCCAAATAGGCTTATATTGTACATTGGTTAGATCACCCCACCATCTCTCCCGCTCTTTATATTAAGGTCTTTGATCCACTTTGAGTTGAAGGTGAAAGGTAGGGATCTAGTTTCAGTCTTCTGCATGTAGATATCCAGTTTTCAAAGCAGCATTTGTTGAAGAGGCTGTCTTTTCTCCATTGTGTGTTTTGGGCTCCTTTGTTGAAGATCAGTTGGCTATAACTGTCTGTATCTTCTGTTCTAATCCATTGGACTCCCTGTCTGTTTTTGTGCCGATACCATGCTGTTTTTATTGTTATGGCTCTGTAGTATAGTTTGAAGTCGAGAATTGTGATACCTCCAGCATTGGAGTTTTTGCTCAGAATTACTTTGACTATTTAAGGTCTTTCCTATTTCCATATGTATTTTAGGATTGATTTTTCTATCTCTGTGAATAATGTCATTGGGATTTTGATAGGGATTGCATTGAACATGTAGATTGCTTTTGGTAGTATGACCATTTTTACAATGTTGATTTTACCAATCCTTGAGCACGGGAGATCTCCTCATCTTTTGATGTCTTCTTTGATTTCTCTCTTCAGGGGCTTATAGTTTTCATTGAAAAGGTCTTTGTTTCCTTCATTAAATTTATTTCAAAACTTTATTTTTCTCAGACTATTATAAATGAGATTGTTTCCCAGATTTCTTTATTTTTAAAATTATTTTTCCAAAATGAATAACATACTTCAAAATAATAATAATAATGATAGTCAAGACACCATTTATGAAGCATCATATACTTGACTCAGTAAAAATATAACTGAGATGCTTATTCAGCCTTATCCCGAGAGCAACTTCTCTCGCCTGTATCCAGAAGAGAGGGTCTACATGAGATCCTGAACTGGTGAGCGCTGTAATACAGTTGCTGAGTGTCCTCACAGCCTAAGTCATTTGAGACTTGGCAAACCGTCAGGCCATAACCAAGAGTAAAATACATGCTAAGAGGTCTCTGGGTTAGATTCAAACTGTGGATGAATGCAAGTCCACATTAAAATTTGACAGAGAATACAGCCAATATCACAGACAATAGGTATAAGTTCAGTGAACGATACATGCTATGTTGTGAATGACTCAGCTTCCATGCAGCTCTGGGTACCCAAGCAATGACCCATACAGTTCTCCCATTTCACCAATCTGCTTTACCAGGTGAGAGGGGTTTTAGGTTAGACTACATAAGCAGTGAGGTTACTAGATAGCTAATTGGCTTTGTCCTTGTATGACCAGCATTCCAAGGAATAACTGACAGCAATGTACGGAGGCAGGTTCCTTCTGCATATACTGCTAGCTTGCTCAAGTCCCAGGGTACTTGAAGAAACCTATCTCCAGACATTCTGTTTCTTACTTGGCAAGACCCTTGGAGATGGAAAGGGGACATTTCAGGAACATGGGAGTTAATGTTGATGACATATTTTTCTCAGGGATCATATACATACTAAGGACAGATGATTTTCTGCAAGACTATATAAGAACAATCTGCCCATGTGTCTACACTCATTTCTATCTCAGAACTTGCCACATTCTAGTATTCTGTGAATATCTGCACTTCTAGAACCCTCCAATCCACTTTTTCTTTTATGTTAACCACCAAACTCTAGGCTAAGGAAATATATGAGTTTTCTGGGGAAACTCGTCAGAAACATTTAGCATATTTTTTTTTTTTGGTAAGACTAGTGTTTGAAGTCAGGGATTCACACTTGCAAAGCAGGTGCTCTACCACTTGAGCTACATCTCTAAGGCATAATCTTTTTAGTGGACTTAAGTTCTTAGAACTTTCCACTGGAAATAACTCTGGGTATTGGTGGTGTTCTTAAATAAATTTAACTCTTGATTCAAGGGCTTTGAAGATGGCAAATGGTCATGGATTCTTTATTCCCCATTTTCTTGGAAAGTTTTACGACAGTTTTTCATTTATTTTCCTGTCTTTGTTTTGTTAACCAGTTTCAGACTTTGCTATTTCTTATTGTCACACCACATCTTTTTGACACTGTAAATGTAAGTGATCAACAGCACAACCATGCACCAGCCATTCATCAAGTTAATAGTGCTTTTGCCTTGAAAAGAAATGGAAATATTTCTTGTTCATTCTCTGTCCCCTTTGCAGACCCCTTGAGCTGTCCTGATTTCCTCTCTCTCATCATTGTTTCTCTGGGCAAGTGATCCAATATGCTGGATCATTCCTTTTAATTTTTACTTTTTACACCTTTGCACCATTAAAATTTGAACATACGACTTTTTACTAACATACACCTCTTAGATTTTGACCTTTACTTCTTCTGACCTCTAATTTCTGTTTTACAACTGTTATTTTATTTCAAACTCTCTTAGGCTTACATTAGTTATGTGGTCCTTTTTGTTAATGTAACAGATTTTTAAAAGACTAAAATTTATGTCATAAAATGTAATGAATTCTATGTGCCCACAGAAAACTCTTTCTTTGTTTCATAATTGATATTTCCTAAAGAAATCAGTGGATATTACCAATGAACTTGGAGTATGTGGTGGAATAATGTTTTAAATACTAAAGAACAAAAGACAGCAATTTAGAATGAATATATTCATACAATTGTCTTTCAGGGAAATCTGAGTAAGAAGAGGTAGCTACTCTAAGAAACCAGAAGCCATGGCTAAGAAAGAAATCCAGGGTTCAAAAGCCAAGTCAATGTGTATCTATCACCAGCTACTTCTGAAAAAAAAGGACCACGATCCTAACCATAAATAGGTCAAGAGTTCAGGAGTTTTGTGAACAGAAGATACAGGCAAGAAGGTTAAATATGGAGAACTGGTTGAGAACTTCGATTATATAAATATGGCTGTACTTTCCAGAGTGCTCTACTTTTGAGTACTAGCTCCTTGACATCTGGATGGCTTAGACATGTAAAAAGGAACAGGATTGCTTTGAAAGTAAAAAATATATATAAATATTGTCCTTATAGCCTTATACAAACTACAGTCAGTCATAATGACTGTACTTTGTTGGCTTGATTTAAGTTATTATACTTTAAGGCAATTGAATTGAAATACCTATGTATATACACACATTCATATATAACATACTTCAGAATTACTTGCATAACTTAACACTGTACCCATAACAGTATAGTTGCAATATTTTTTATTTCTTCTTGTCTGCTAGTACCAGCTGGGCTATTGTCTAAGACTCTTCCTTCCCAATCATTGATAAACTCTTTGACCTAAAGATAGAAATCCCTGTCCTCAGAGTTTACTTGCTGTAAAGCAGACAATAAGCATTGATAGATAGAGAGGGAGATATATATATATAGATAGATGATAGATAGATAGATAGATGATAGATAGATACATAGATAGATAGATAGATAGACAGATAAATGATAGGAGAAAAATGAATGGATAGACAAAATATTTAAATAAAATAATTACAGTATAAGTACTATTTTAAAAGTAAAACAAATAAGGAGATAGAAAGTAACAAGTGTACTATTTAGATAAGGTGATCAGAGAAGGTCTCCTTGCAGATGATAAGTGACCAAAGACCCAAATGCATAAAAGAAATGCTAATGAAAATATCTGGGGAAGAGTATTCCAGGAAATAGAATGTTAAATATGAGTTTGTCTATGTAGCCACAGGTAGTTTGGAGTCCAGCATGACTGGAATGAAAGAATGTGGAAGAGTGTTAGAAAATAATAAGGTCTAAACTCTAGCTGAGGAACACGTAGTACAAGACCTTGTAGAAAAGGGCTATGGCTTTTAGTTTGAATGACATAAGAAATCACTTCAAATAGTTTTATATTTTAAAAATATACCTCTGGATATTGTGTGAAAAATGAAATTTCTTGGCTATTAGTTGAAGAATGAAGCCAGTAATCCAGACAAGAATTGATACAAGCTTAGACCAAGGTTGTTGAGGTAAAGATTAGATTTTAAATACCTATTAAGCTGATATGTTTGTTGCTGAATAGCAGGTGAATTCAATGAGAAAAGGAAGGCACATAAATGATTCCAAGTTTAGGTCTGAATAAATGAGAGAATGGAGATCTGTCCATTAAATGAGATGCAGTCTTCTCCTAATTCATACGCTATTAGCATTAACATGCTTTAAGTAGATTACCTAAATATATGCATCTCTCAAAATGCTCCTCAGGTCTCTATCTTTTTTAAGAAGTGAAACAAATTTTCAATTTGTTCTCAGAATCTTCCTCATTTAAACCTACTTTTATCCTGCATTGACGGCACCTTGGTTAGCAATGGAACATCTACCTCGATACCCAAGTTAAGCACCTTGGAATTGTCCCATTTGCGTGTCTCACTTTTTAATCATGCACAAGAGTCTATAGTTTCCTCTCTTAAGTGCTCTGGACCCCTATGAAGAAACTAATTTAGACAATTCCACATCCCTTATACAAACTAGGTTGGATCTATTTCATTTAAAATCTTACACCAAAGTGTGCTGCCAAAGCCCAGACTATCTTACATTCAGAGGACAATAAAGCCTCTATTTTATTTTACCCTGATGAAATTATTATGCACCATTCTCAAAAACCACTAATTTTTCATCATATTTATCTGCTCTTTAAAGAGACTTTGACCTCCATCATAGTTTAGCTAGAGCAGAGAAAAGGTACAAGGTTACCCACATAGTTGGTTTATATATCATATATATTAATAATCTAAGTCACCAAAAACAAAATGGAAAAATAAAAAACCCACTATATAATCAAATCCAATATAGTTTCAAATAAATTTAAAAATTTTTAAGTTGGGCTTAGACCATACTAATCAATCTTGAGAGCAAAGATGTGATCATGCCTTTATTAGCTAAAGTAAACCAGGGAAATTCTTGTGCAGTGCAACAAAATTTGGGGTTCTTGATCGCAGAAAAGTCACACAATCAAGAACTCAGTCCTGGTAATTGCCAAGTGCCTTTCTCAGCAACTTTTCACACACACACACAAAATATTATTTCAGTTACACATTGAGTTATTTACCAAAAAGAGTAAGAATAAAATATTGAGGAACTTTTGACTCCTGGAATTATAAAGAAAAGCCATAATGTGGCATTAGTTAGTGAAAAGTAGAGCTCCATCTTCAGGCATGCATTATGTTGCTAAGTTCTTTATGAGCCTGAGTGAAAAATTCTCAGAAAGTTTCAAATTTACAGTCTTGGCAATGACAAAGCATTGGTGCACATGGAATATTAATTTAACACACATCAATGCCAACTATATACTCCGTGGATCAACTCATCACCTTTCTTCAACAAAGCAGCAGCTGTTTGTTTTTCAAGTAATCACATGCAGGGGGGAGGAAGTAACTTACAGGAGCACAAAATCATGTATATACAAACACAGATTGATGTGACCATTGTGATTGAATGCACTTGCATCTTGAAATTCCAAGCAATTATGTAACTCTTTGCTAGTTATCATTCAGCCCTTGCATATGTTGAAGAAATATAATTAAAAATAAAATATTTTTCCAAACCAGAAAATTTCTTCACAACGTTAAAAGAGAAAGGAAACTATTTTATTATTAAATAGTCATCAGAACAGACTGTGACTCACATCACTAGAGTTTGCTAAGAGACTGACTGCAAAAGGAGAAAGAAGACTGACTCTTTTATACAGGCAGAAGATACAATCCATTACATACACCTTCTCAAAATAAACTATACTGACTCCTCAAGTAAGATGACTTAACAGCATAATTTGTCACACAAAGTTCATCTTTTTTTTATTGTTTTATTATTCATATATGCATACAAGGCTTGGGTGATTTCTCCCCCCTGTCCCCACCCCCTCTCTTACCACCCACGCCGCCCCCTGCCTTTCCCCCCCACCCCCTCGATACCCGACAGAAACTATTTTGCCCTTATCTCTAATTTTGTTGAAGACATAATATAAGCAATAATAGGAAGCAACAAGAGTTTTTGCTAGTTGAGATAAGGATTGCTATACAGGGAGTTGACTCACATTTATTTCCTGTGCGTGTGTGTTACCTTCTAGATTAATTGTTTTGATCTAACCTTTTCTCTTGTTCCTGGTCCCCTTCTCTTCTTGGCCTCAGTTGCTTTTAAGGTATCTGCTTTAGTTTCTCTGTGTTGAGGGCAACAAATGCTAGCTGATTTTTTAGGTGTCTTACCTATCCTCACCCCTCCCTTGTGTGCTCTCGTTTTTATCATGTGCTCAAAGTCCAATTCCCTTGTTGTGTTTGCCCTTGATCTAATGTCCACATATGAGGGAGAACATACGATTTTTGGTCTTTTGGGCCAGGCTAACCTCACTCAGAATGATGTTCTCCAATTCCATCCATTACCAGCGAATGATAACATTTCGTTCTTCTTCATGGCTGCATAAAATTCCATTGTGTATAGATACCACATTTTCTTGATCCATTCGTCAGTAGTGGAGCATCTTGGCTGTTTCCATAATTTGGCTATTGTGAATAGTGCTGCAATAAACATGGGTGTGCAGGTGCCTCTGGAGTAACCTGTGTCACAGTCTTTTGGGTATATCCCCAGGTGTGGTATTGCTGGATCAAATGGTAGATCAATGTCTAGCTTTTTAAGTAGCCTCCAAATTTTTTCCCAGAGTGGTTGTACTAGTTTACATTCCCACCAACAGTGTAAGAGGGTTCCTTTTTCCGCACATCCTCACCAACACCTATTGTTCGTGGTGTTGCTACTGATGGCTATTCTAACAGGGATGAGGTGGAATCTTAGTGTGGTTTTAATTTGCATTTCCTTTATTGCTAGAGATGGTGAGCATTTTTTCATGTGTTTTTTGGCCATTTGAATTTCTTCTTTTGAGAAAGTTCTGTTTAGTTCACTTGCCCATTTCTTTATTGGTTCATCAGTTTTGGGAGAATTTAGTTTTTTAAGTTCCCTATATATTCTGGTTATCAGTCCTTTGTCTGATGTATAGCTGGCAGATATTTTCTCCCACTCTGTGGGTGGTTTTTTTCAGTTTAGAGACCATTTCTTTTGATGAACAGAAGATTTTTAGTTTTATGAGGTCCCATTTATCTATGCTATCTCTTAGTTGTTGTGCTGCTGGGGTTCCATTGAGAAAGTTCTTACCTATACCTACTAACTCCAGAGTATTTCCTACTCTTTCCTGTATCAACTTTAGAGTTTGGGGTCTGATATTAAGATCCTTGATCCATTTTGAGTTAATATTGATATAGGGTGATATACATGGATCTAGTTTCAGTTTTTTGCAGACTGCTAACCAGTTTTCCCAGCAGTTTTTGTTGAAGAGGCTGCTATTTCTCCATCGTATATTTTTAGCTCCTTTGTCAAAGACAAGTTGATTATAGTTGTGTGGCTTCATATCTGAGTCCTCTATTCTGTTCCACTGGTCTTCATGTCTGTTTTTGTGCCAGTACCATGCTGTTTTTATTGCTACTGCTTTGTAATATAGTTTGAAGTCAGTATTGTGATACCTCCAGCATTGTTCTTTTGACTGAGTATTGCCTTGGCTATTTGTGGCCTCTTGTGTTTCCATACAAATTTAACGGTAGATTTTTCAATCTCTTTAATGAATGTACACATAGTTCATCTTAAATTCACTTAATAATTTGGCTGACCATCTGTGGTAGCTAGTTGTCTTTGTCTTAAGGAAAATTAAATTTCTACTATCTTTATGAGACATAGCAGTTTTGCAACTTGGGGTCAAACATTTGCCAAAGTAAGGCTTCTATCGTTACAGTGAGAAGTGGGGGTGCTACCTTCCTTGTTGATTACATTTCAAAGAGATGGTCCCTAGGTCAATGAGATAGAGTTTCTGTGTCATAAAGTTTTCAAGAGATTTATTTTAGCTTTGTATTTTATTTCTTTTTGACAGAACTGGGGTTTGAACTCAGTATATCATGCTGATTAGGCAGATGTTTTACCACTTAAGCCACTCCCTCAGCCCCTTATTTAACTTTTAAAACTCTATGCACTTCAAAAAAGACAGAGAAGAACTTAACTTCATACTGTCTAAAGAAAATAACTCAAGTGTTTTATATGTGCCCTAACAAAACCTGATGCATAATGGTCAATATATATTTATTATTAGTACCTCTTGACGTGTTTAACAAGATGAATAACTCTCAAATTTATAGAAAAAAATAAGCAAAAAACTATAATCTGTAGAACAAAATATAGAAAATTCAGCACAAAGCAAGAAAGCATACATAGGCACTGTACAATGAGATGTAAGACAGTGTGTTTTATTTATGGGGGTAATGATCTTGGGATTCCATGTGAGGCTTATGTGTGTAAGAACTCTGTCACTTACCTACAATGTGACCTTGGTCATATTGCTAAACCTGGCCTTCTCTATTTCTTCACCTGTGAAGTGGTTATGATGTCTAATGCAAGGTATCATTGATTAAGAGTAGAGCCATTTTTTATGTATCATAAAAAGGAAAAATATTTACTATTATAATTGTACAATGCCATTTATTGTGAGAACTGTCACAATTTTAATGACATTAAGGTGTGGGAAAGACATATGTCTTCAAATCAGTGAAATACACTGATGACCTCGTAGTGAAGTTTTAGTAATTTAATGGCTCATGCCTGTAACCTAGCTACTCAGGAAGCAGAGGTCAGAATGATCATGGTTCAAAGCCAGCATGGGCACATAGTTCATGAGATCCTATAGCAGAACAAACCCATTTAAAAAAAGGGGCTGGTGGAGTGCCTGAAGGTGTAGGTCCTAAGTTCAACCCCCAGTACTGCAATATATATGTATATATATGTAAAGAGTGTGGCAGAGTTCCTGGTACAGAATGGAGGTTCAGCATATGTTATTAATTACTGTTGATCATCACATTTAATTTCCCTATTGCAATAAAAGTTCCCAGAATATTTACATAAACCAGGACTCAGGAAGAATTGTCTCCTTATATATAAAACATTCATTTTTAATATATTTACAAACAGTGAGTTAACAGGTAAAGGATAAAGTAAAAATGCTCATTTTAGACAAATTTTCACAGAAGAAAAGACTAGTGGGAGAGAGAGAGTCTGGAATGTTGTCATTATTGTTTTTCACAGCAGCATTTAAATAGTTTATTTTGACATATTTAACTTTTTGAAAGCCCTTTAAGTATTTTTCTCCCTCTGTGGCTTATTTTGCTCAATTGCAATTCTTACAATATCAGCTATTTTACTCGATTTAAAAAATTGATTTTGATAGATTTAGCAAAGTCTTCTCAAAACCCATTTTTAAAATTCCCCTTAATTTTGTGGTTATTTTCCCATTTCATCTTTATTTTTATTGGCATTTCATTTTTCCTTGCTTAGAATATTTAATGGCTTATGTGTTCTGTTTTATTATTTTTAATGTTTCTGAATTTATGTACTGATTCAGTTAGGCTTTCATTTGTTGGTTGGTTAGTAGGTTTTCTGACTCACTGATTTTCTAATTTCATTGATTGTTTTTGTCTTCCTTCGCTTTGCTTGCTTATTTATTTATCTGGTTACTTATTTACCATGTGGAAAGACCACATGGTGGGAACAAAATACCAACAGCCAGGTGGAATGAGAAAGGAGGGGCTCATTTCGGGAGATGTCCACATGCACATGCAAAATTCAATTCTTGATCTGAGGAAGAGACAACCAATCAGTAACGTTCACAAAAAGGGAGACAGCCAATCAAAAGCAGCCTCACCAAGGTATAAAACCTACTCGCAACTCTGTCTCAACTACAAAACTCTTTTGCATAGTCATTTGCCATTCTCTCCACTTTTAAAGGCATCCTAATAACTCTTTCTCAGTCTCAATAAATTCTTTTACCAACCTATGGCTCCTCAAATCTAGGACACAATAATATGGTAAACCCCATACCTTATACAGGAAATCAGAGAACTTTCTTTTCATATCAGAACCTTTGGTAGTACTGCACTGGTATTTAAAGAAATTTGTGGGTCTCTGGCCAGCGAGACTTCCCAGTGAGATCCAAAGGTCTCCTCTTCCCGCGTGTCTAGAACCCATCACCCTTAGGGGTGAAGGACTGAAGACATACAGACTCTTTGGTAGAATGACCTGTCTCCCCTGAAATTTGTGGATCTTTGGCCAAGACAACTCTCTGATGAAACCTAAGGAATTAGGGAAAGGGGATCTATCTGCCTACAGTCCATGAGAGTGAAGAGCCTGTCTGTCTTCTCCATTTTTAGTCCCTACTTCCAACACACCATGCAATTGGAAGTAGAAGCTCACCAGGGGAACCCATGTGTGGTATAGAGGATCAAACTTCTCTCCTCACACATTTTCTTTCAAATCCTCTCATTAACTCCCTGCACAACATCATTTCTGCCCTGTGGAAGGAGTTTTCTGTACCACTGGTAAGTACCCCTTATCCTTTGTCCCTCCACCTCTCTGGACCCTGACTTCATGTTTGGGGGTCCTCTCAACCTTGAGAGTGGCATTCCAGGGCTCCTCTCATTCTTGAGAGTCTCACCCTGTCTTTGGAGTCCCTCTGACTGAGTGAAAGCCCCAGAAGAACAGGCACTCTGATTTGTCCCTCTCTGTGGGTATTCTGGGTCCCTTCTCTTTGTGTGACATCCTGAAGAGACTTAGGGTTGGGACACAAATAGTCTTTTGGGTCCTTGTTTTTTTTTTTTAATTCAAGAACTGCACTCAGTCTCTAGAGGTCCTTCTGCTTAGACCGGACTGAGGCTATCAGAAGTCGTGCCTCAGTCACCCACAGATGTTTAGGTTGAGCCCCTTCTCTATCAATGGAACTCCCCGACAATATTTAACACCAGAAAACCCCTGCCCAACTCCTCGATCCCCTCACACTCATCCCTGGGCTTCATTCTCCAGCACTGGGCTAAATTTGATCCTCAAACACTTAAAAAGAAATGCTTAATCTTTCTTTGTAATGTAGCATGGCTGGCTTACAAACTGCCCTAACTCTCTTCTGCTTTACCTGCTGCACTATATAGTCACCTAGCCTTTCTTCTCTCTCCTAATATTATATGGCTTCTGCCATGCACCTTATAGGACTAATTTGTCTGTCACTAGTCAAAAAGTGGCTCACGATATCTTTTTATGGAGATCTTCTCCACATTTAAAAATCTACATAGATCCAATGAACCTTTCCTGACTCAGAAATTCCATCCCTCTCCTTATTTTCTTTCCTCTGCACACCTCCAGGGAATATTTTGCTGTTCTGACTTCTGCCCAAGAGAAAGTCTTTAACCCTCCTCAGACTCTCTTTCCTTTGTGCTGCTGGTTTGAGTCCAGGAAGATTCACAAGTCTTTCGTTTGTCTTATCATGCTCACCAGGCTATCAGAAATTAAATTAAACCTTTCTGGTTTTAGAGAGCCCCTTAAATTGGTTCCACTGGACTTTGGGAGCTCAAACAAAAGAAAAAGGAAATTTCTCATTTGTTGTCTGTTTTCTGCTTGTATGACATATGTAATGTATCATCTAGAAATTCTTGTAAGGACATCTTGTGGTTCTGGACTCAACAGGATGGGGCAGAAAAATGCTGCCACCGTGGCAGGGGCCACCATGCCTTCTCCAGCGGCCCAAGTCCACAGCATCTATCTCCACCACGACGGCACTAGGAAGGCAGGCATAAAGTCCATGGCATCTTGTTATCCCCTAGGGAAAATTGTAATTAATCTATGTCTAAAAGATTTGGAAAGTACTCTAAATTAATACACTTGTTTATATGTGTTAACTTTTTTAATTTGTAAAAGCTATTGCCACTTCAAAAAAATCAGTTCTCTTAATTAAGTCTATACCTAAAATGCAGACATTCAGGAATTAACTCTGAGACTCTGCATTAAAGAAAAAAAATGGCCATTCCAACACCTATGTGACTGTTTGGCTACCTAACTAGGGACCTGTAAACAGGGCCCTAAAGTTTTGTTATTTTATTTAAAAGAAAAAGCAATTTTGTGTAAATTCAAAATTTTGTAAAAATATACAAAATTTTAAAAACATGAGTAAATATGCTTGTTAACTGCTAAACTGTTTTTCCATATTTTAACCAAGGCTATTCTTTTTTGTTGTTGTTGTTAATTTATTTTATTATTTTTACAATTATTTATATGTGAATACATGGCTGTTCTAAGCCTTTTGTCATTACAGGTTTAGTTCTTTGAAGCATTTACAATTAAACACATAAAAAATGACTCTGGAAAGTACTTATCTGTCAAATGGGTTAGGTTTTAGATACTTCTGTTGGATTTTGATTTGTATTTTCATTGTAAAACTTTGGAACTTTTGTCTTTTGACAGTCTTCAGAAGTACAATAACAACTTAAATGACATTTTTTTTGAGATACTAGGATGACACCTATGAAACAAACAAAATTAAACAATGGACTCCAGGTAAGCCCAACTTAAGAGCCACTTCTTCTAATCCTCTTTGTTGCTTAAATTTGTCCAAAAGTGTTCTTATTGGCACTTGCTCCACCTGACCTGTCAATTCCCCTTGATGTTGGATCAGATCAGACTAACTTAGATATCGTCCCAGCAATAAGGAAAAACCTCTGGCACAAAGTTTATTACAGCAACAAGAGACCGTCAGAGATAAACAGTTCAGAAAAATCTGTTGAGACAAGAGATAAAGTTTTCAGATAACAAATGGAGTCATTTGTGCCAGACCATCCAAAGCAACTAAAGCTGAAAGGTTGTAAAGAAATGGTTCCTGAGAATGGTTATCTAACTCTAAGCACATGCCTACCTATTTTCCAACTGGATACAAACTAGCCTTTCTATCACCTGTTAGTCATATAATTTACAGGAAAATCCAGATGTTCTTCTCATCTATTTATGGACATTCACAACTTTTTTTTTGGTGATACTGGGATTTGAACTCAGGGCCTCACACTTCTTACACTTGCTAGACAGGCACTCTACAACTGGAGCCATTCACAACTTCTTAAAAACAGGAAGGTCATTCAAGTCATGCCTCTACTAACAGGCTTCAAAATTATATCAGCCCTAGGGACAGGAACGGGAGAAATTATTTTCCCACCATAACCTACAAAATCCTGTCACTAAAGATGGCTGGTGCTCTATATATGCTAGCCCTCACTGCTGCCCAAGAAGGAACCTATGCTGAGGGAAGATTGCTGGCTTTGAATTAGTAAAGCAGGGCAAGTTCAAACTAACATTCATAAACGAACTCACCAAGCCTCTCAACTTACAGAATGAGCCACCCAAGGATGGATGTCATGGGAAAATATCTTGTCATGTCCTGGTTTTTCCTCTTCTTGGGACATCTAGTATCTATTTTACTCCTTTTCACTACTGGGGCTTACTTTATTAATGTTCTTACCAGATTTGCCTCTTCTCTCCACCAGGCCATAAAGTTACAAATGATGCTACAAGATGGGTTCCATCCTCTAATGACAGACCCTCCAGTGCCTCTTAGACCCTTGGACCATCCAATTTTATCCCAATATTCAATTACACCCCATTGTCATTATGTCCCCATGGACTACTCCATAACCCTCTACCAGAACAACAAGTAGGCAGGGATATCTCTATGACCCTATCCAACTTGAAGCAATTCCCAGATGAGAAAAACCAGGACAAAAACCAGGATTGTTTTCTTTTTGTTCCATCAAGAGGGAATGTGGGAAAAGGTCTACTTCTTACCAGGGCACGGCAAGAGCACAATACCAAGAGCCAATCAGAATGAGGAAGGAGGAGCTGAGCTCAGAAGGTGTTTCCACCCACGTATGTGGAATTCAAACTATAATCAAAAGAATAGAAAACCAATAAGGTCCACAAAAAGGGAGGCAACTAATTAAAAGTGACCTAACCCAAGATATAAAACCTACTCCCAACCCTGTCTTAGTGCATTATGCTCCTTTGCATAGCCATCCACCATTCTTTCCCCTTTTAAGGTTGTCTTGATAAATCTTTGCCTTCTTCTACTCTCTGTCTTGCTAAATTCTTTTACTGATCTGTAGCTCCACAAATCCATGAAATTTGCCTCATTTTACTATTTAAGTTAAATATATTTTACTTGTTTCTGCTTTTAGCAATATTCTAATATGCTAAATATATAGATATTTTAATTTTTCTTTTACTTTTTCTTTCTTTTTTTTTTTCACTAGTACTGCAGTTTGAAGTCAGGGTCTCACAGTTGGTAAACAGGCATTGTATCACTTGAGCCATGCCTCCAGCCCTAGAGTATTTTTAAAAATTACTTTTCCTAGATATTATTGGTTTTGTTTTAACTGTTTGAATTTAGACTTCAGTTTTGAGAAAGTACTTTTGTAATATTCAGGAGCTACAGTATTTCTAGAAAGTCACAGGATTTTTCCATTATCTATATTAAATATATACATAAGGATATATCCCTATCTTAATAATGCTGGGCTCATTATCCTTGGATTATATTGTATTCTATTCTTGTCTAGATTCTGATCTTTTATTATTACCTTTTTCTAATAGGTTTAAAATATTTTATCTATGTCATTTGACTGTACGATTAGTCAGTGGTCCAATTCTATGAATTCTTGGTTTCTTTTTTCTGTTATTCACATCTACTATTTTCTTTAATCACTTTAGCATTTTAATTGGTAACTAATTAATGTACTGTAAAATACACAGATTTGTGGGAATAACAAGTACAGTGCTCTAATGTACAGCATGATTATTATAAGTACCAAAATTATACTGTACTTAAGTGTTAGTTGCTCTTGCCACAAAAAATAATTATGTAAGGTGATGGATATGTTAATTTACTGTAGTAATCACTTCACTCTCTTATGTGTATCCCATTACATTGTGGTCTGTTCATCCAATATATATGATAAAAGTTTTGCTGACTTTTGCACCCATGTAGCCACCACACAAAAAAAAAGAGAGGGAGAAATAAAAGAAGATTAAAAATTAAATAATAAAAACCAGGTGTTTTGGCTCATGCTGTAATCCCAGTACTTAGAAGGTTCAGAAAGGAGAACTGCAAGCCTGAGGCTAAACTGAGCCCCATGGTGAGAGTCTATCTTAAAAAACAAAACAAAAGAAGATAAAATGAAACAGAGGAATTAGGAATTAAAAGGAAAGGAGATGAGAGAGAAAGACAAAGGAAAAAAATAATGAAAAATTACATGTAAATACTCAAACCAATTATGCATGACCAAAAAAGTCTCAATGAAAAAGAAACAAACAAATAAAAATACATATTCACCATACCTAAGCTATGGAAACAGCCAAGATGCCCCACTACTGATGAATGGATTAAGAAAGTGTGGTATTTATATGTGATGGAATTTTATTCAGTCAAAAAGAAGAATAAAAATTTGTCATTCACAGGTAAATGGATAGAACTGGAGAACATCATCTTAAGTGAAGTTAGCCAGGTTCAGAAAACTAAAGGTCATCACATTTTCTCTCCTATGTGGAATACAGACCTAATACACATACCAGCAATATTATGAAAAACAGGTCATGCTAAGGGGAGGTCACATATGAGAGAGAAGGTATAAAAGAAGGAAGTTAAGAAGGTGAATATGGTTGATGTACTTCCTATACAGAAATGAATATAGAACTTGTAAACATGTTGAAATCACTGTAAGAAAGGGACTAAGGTATAAAGGAGAAAAATAGAGAAGTTAAACCAATTTGGTTTATAACACATAGAAATGTCACAAGGAAACTCCCTGCATAGCTATCTTAAACAAACAAAAATGTCACTTTATTTTTTTCAAAACTGAGAACAGGTGGGCAGAACAGGTCCTTTCTGGGGAGTTGGTACCAGTGAGAGGAGGAAAGATGTGAGAAAGGAAGAAGGGTGAATATGGTACAAATACTGTGTACACATGTGTGTAAATGGGAAAATGAGACCTGTTGAAACTGTTCCAGGAATGAGGGAAGGAAAATAAAGGAGAATGGTAGAGGGGGTAAATTCAACTATGATATATTCGATATATTGTAATAACTTTTGTAAATGTCATAATGTACCCCAGCACAATAAAAAATTTAAAAAGCAAAATAATAAAAATAAAAATACACAATAAAAAAGATGAACTAATATCTGTTATGCAAATTCCTTGATGATAAAATAACTGATCTTTTACACCTTGAGATTTAAAAAATGGTGCATTATAAGTTTCAGCAAAATGCCCTCCCTTGAATTTTCTATTCTTGAAAGTTATAATACAAAACAACAAAAAAAAATTCAACAGTTAAAATAACATTATGCGTTGAAATAATTCTTGTTAGTCCAGTCCTGACCTCTATTTTTTTAATTTATTTTTATTATTGCTGTACTGGAGGTACATTGTGACATTTACAAAATTTCTTACAATATATCACAGTTGAATTCACCCCTCCATTATTCTTCTTAATCCCCTCTCCTCCCCATTCCTGGAATAGTTTCAACAGGTCTCATTATCCATTTACATATACTTACAACATAAATATGAATCAAATGATTATTCATCACTTATCATATGATGCAGAATTCCAGCAAAAATATAGTGGTATTAATAACTTATCTTCACCTGTAGATTATTAATATAATTTCAATGTAATCTGTTTACCAAGCATATACATATACATATATATTCTCACTCTTTATTCATTCTAGTGTATTGTTTTCCTTCTGAGCTATTATTTGTAATGATTTTTCTCTTTCTCTTACCATCTCACAGCATTTTTCAGACTCCAAGTTGTTCTTTGAGTACCCTTATGAGTAAGCCATATTGGCATTTTGTAGAGAAGCAGAATCCCAAAGTGAAGATATATAAAACAAGTCAATATCCTGCCAAAGTTTGTTTGTGAGCCAGAGAATTTAATGATCCTGCAAAGAAAGTATATAATACATACAAAAATGGTTGTTTGGTCCTGATGAAAGTTTTGTCATTTTAGTCTAATAGAAAAATCTAAGTAGCCGTGAGAGATATAACTTCTAATCAAATACACTAATGAATTCTTATAGTTACTCTTGCAGTAAAAGATTGAAATTTAGACTAAAAACACTGATTCAAATACAAACTCTATCATTTGTAAGCTTCTTAAATATGTAAGCCTTCAGGATTATTTTGGGATATTTTCTTTAAATTGTTTTTTTGGAATAGAAAATGGAATTATAAGAGATATTGTGAAAACTCAAGCTAGCTCAAAGTAATAAACATTTTTCCAAAGACTTAGGTGTAATAAACACTTGAATAGTTCATAAATTCTCTTCTAATTGCTTTTCAATCCAGCCTTCCTGTCACATAACAAATTGTACCTCATAATAAGTATAAGCATGCTCTGAAAACACGGAAACAAAAAGTTTTAAGTGTTTCTTCTATGGTACTATCAGATATCTTGCATTATTTTTCTTGTGGCAATTATACGTTTTGGTGATTGTTAAATAGTGTCAAGGAAATTCCACATGTATCTAGTCAACACTGGTTGACTACAACATGTTGACATACAACATGTTGTTTAAATAATACCTGCCTTCACTTATCATCTGAGAGTCATGTATAACTAAAAGAGCTTAAGCTATGTGAGCCATAGCTAACAAATATAACAAAAGTAAAAATGCTCTTTGAAAGAGAATACCTCATCCTATTTTGCTATACCTAAATAAAGGTGGAACTAAAACTTACCTTATATTCCTAAACCAAAAAGAAGTGCTCATTGGCCCTGTGGCTATCTTGTATGAATAAGTGCAATACTGAAAAGTTTTCTAAGCAGTAGAATAGGGGTGAGCAAAGACTAGCGCAGGTAGATTTAAAATTTTACAATCCATAATCAAATGCTATACTTTCCTTATGAACGTTTTAGACTTTCCTGTCATGAAGTTAAAGTTTTCAAAGCCATAGAAGCTGAAAATACTATGTTTTGGTAGTGTAAAACCAAAAGCATGTAGCAACTGTTGACTGCAGAGAAGAAAACTTTCCTCCATGGAATTAATGAATTTCCCTTATATAATCAGTCCAAAAACACTGATTATGTTGGTATTGAAATATATTTCTGAATAGCCTTTGCTTTGTTTTGTTTTTTGGGTTTTGTCTGGTGGGACTTACTACTTGCAAAGCAAGCACTCTACTGCTTGAGACACCCCTCCAGTCCATTTTGCTCTAGTTATTTTGGAGATGGGGTCTCACAAACTATTTGACTGACCTGGCCTCAAGTTGTGATCCTCTCAATCTTAGTCTCCCAAGTAGCTAAGATTACAGGCATAAGATACCAGTGCTTGGCTCTGAATAATCTTCAAAGCTTTGAAACTATGGAAGTAGAAATGAACTTAAAGTTCATTTTGAGACAGCAATCTCTTCAACTAGCTCTCATTTTCTTTATTATAATAATTGTTGATTGAGATTTCTTTCATTTTTTTGTAGCAAAAGCTCTAGTTTTCATGAATGATTAAGTACAAGATTAACTATGGTTCTTTAAGAATCAATAATGTGCTTGCTTTTCTTTAATCAGGGACATGCTTGATCAGTGAAGAAAACTGTTATTCACCTAGGAGTAAGTATGGTAGAAACAAATTGCAGAAATAATTGGAACAGTCATCACTTAACTTATCTGGAAAAATATTTTTTTTTCATTTTGTGGACATTTTTGTCAGTCAACCTAGACTTTTTCTCATTAGTCACCCAAGAACTCAACAAATCACTAAATCCTATGTATTTTACTTTCTAGAATCTCTTTCTCCCTACCCTGAAGGCCAAAGCCTTCTGGACCTTAACATCCATTATCTTACTCTTACAGCCATCTTTTTAACTGCTTTACTGGCTGCCTATTCTTGTTCTCCCTGTTCCAATTATATTAATGGCCAACTTGATTATGTGAGTTCTTTAAAATACTCCTTTTCTATATAGTAACCGGGATCAAGACCAAACCACTTTCATGTCATTCAGGGATATGCATTATCTGGCCTCTGTCTGTCTTCCAACCTCAGCTCCCATCCAAATGACACATCTAACTTGAGCTAGAGAACCGGAAGTATAGGTCTATCAAAATACTTGCATTTATCTGAGCATCTTTGTCAGGATGACTTCTCCTTCATGATGTTCTCTCTGCTGGAAATGTTGTCCCAAATCAGGAAAGACTCCTCATGATTCTTCCTTGAGTCATCTCAGACAGTGGCAACTTCCTATAGGAAACTGAACAGATATCTGCAAAAGGAATATCTAATGACAATATCCCTCATTATTGCCAAATATATATTAATTCATTTCGTAGTTACAATTACCTAGGAAGCAGGATCTATTGCTCTCCTCATTTTAAAGACAAGAAAGTTATTTTATGCTACACAGGTTTTATGTGGTATGAACTCTGGCAGTATTAACCCAGCACATCCACTTGTTTTATCATCCCTCCACTCTATTTTGAATTTTTATCTCAGTACATATAAGAGTCTTGGAATGGTACAGTTTATGACTTTATCCTCTACTAGACCATGAATCCTTCAGAGCATGGACAATGTCTGTTTTATACCACCACTATTGTCAGCATCCAGTATGAACCTGATACATAGTAGATACTTAAATAAATGAAAAAGTGGCTCATGAATTATTGAACTTACCTTCTTCTTACTTTCTCTGTGTTTATTAATTGTCTCATGAGTATAGCCACCTAACACACAAATTAAAAAGTGGAGTAATACTTACCTGGCAGGGGAGATACCATGATCACGAAGGTGGTTTTCCCAGGGCAAGGCTTATCCATTGCACTCCAGATGTGCTGACCCCTGCCATTTCCCCAAATGTGGGAAACTCTACTGCATAATTTGTGGTAGTGGAGGACTGCATTCGCACTCTTCCCTGAATAAAAAAAGTGGAGTAAATAGGAGTTTCAGATCAGGCCAGTTATTAACTGTTAGATACAAAGGTTAATGAGGGGAAAATACACTAATTTAAATGATATATTTTTGGATGTCTCCTCTTTTGTTATCACAGATTTATATTTATATTTGGCCTGTATATATTTTGTATTCTCAATTAAATCAGTAATTCCTAGATAGAAGAGACTGTGTCTCTTGCTTCTCACATTGCTTAGTAATATGGTATGCACATGGACTGTTTAGCAAATATTTGAACAAATGAGCCAACTATTTAATTAATTGTAGTATATTATTATAATAAACTCATTCTATTAACACATTTATAGTATTTAAATAGTAAAATATGTGTTTGTATCAGGAAGCTATCCTGCTCTTGCACTCTTTTTGCTTTATAGAGAGGTTCTCTTTTTTATTGTACAAAATAATGTGTTACATAGTGAAATTTCCACTCATGCACATATTGCACTTTAAATTATTCACCCCCATTACCACCTCTTGTCTCTCCATGCCTCACATTCAAATAGCCCTCCATTTAAGTTCAGAACTTTTTATTTGTTTATTTGTATTCATGTATCTAGAATACGCATGTGAGAGAAAACGTGGTATTTATCTTTTTGAGTTGAATTTATTTTGCTTAATATGATGATCTCCAGGTCCATCCATTTTCCTGCACATAACTTAATTTCATTCTTTTTATGAATGAAATTCTTTTATGGCTAAATACTGTGTTGTGTATATATACCACATTTTCTTTATCCATTTATCAATTGGTGGCTACCTAGACTAATTCTATAACTTGGCTTTTGTGAATTGTGCTACAATGAACATGAATGTGTGTATATATCTATTGTACACTGTCTTAACATTCCTTCAGGTATAGGCACAGGAGTGATACAACAGGCTCGTGTGATAGTTCTAGTTTTAGTTTTTTAAGGAACCTCCATACTGATTTTAATTGTGGCAATATTTTTCAATATAATTGACTTAGAACCAATGTATGCCTGGGATGATTCTATGAATTATTATTGTTATTATTTTAGTGGTACTGGGGTTTGAATGCAGAGTTTTGTACTTGGTAGGCAGGTGCTCTACTGCTCCAGCTATTTTTGCTTCATTATTTTTGGAGATAACATCTTGCTTTTTGCCCAGACCAGCCTGGACTATGATCTTTCTACTTTACACTTATCACTGTTGCTGGGATGACAGACACTGCACCCACCTATTGGTTGAGATGGGGGTCTCATGAGCTTTTGCCCAGGCTGGACTGGTACCATGACCCTCCCCTCTCCACCTCCCCAAGAGCTAGGATAGCAGGTATGAGTCCCTGGTGCCCAGCAATTTTTTAAAGAATATTCTGACTGGTGACAACTGATTATAGCTACTGTTTTCTCAACTTCTGTTATCACATACACTTCTCTCATAGACTTTTCAGTTACATTTCAAGGATAGTAAAATTTAATTCATAAGTTTTTGAATTTCAAGTTAAAGGATATCTGATATAAGAGAAATTGCTGGGGACCTGTGTTTTTCAATAGTGACTGAAATGAAAGATGGTAAATGGGGTTTAGGGCACCATGCTCATTATTCTCCATTTCCCCTGTTTCTCTCCAAGATTGATTAATCTCTGCCTTCTCTGTCCTGCCCTTCCCCTGGAAGACTGACATTAATGGACTACATTTACCAGGCTTCCCTACCCAAAAGTTTCCACTTGGGTTTAGTCCCAGGAGGCAGAGGCATGCAATTTGATTGCAGGAAGAGAGAGGCTAGCTCTTCTGTGTTTCTTTTCTTTTCTTGTTGTGCTTCTGTCTGGCTGTGACTCTTTAGGCTCTACCTGCAGTAACTTCTCCAATGGCGTCACTTCTCACTGGATAGGATAATTTCTCCCCTTATCCATATGTTTTTAAGAGTGATTATTGTCTTCTCCTTCTGAAGTTTGAGTATCTCACCATCCCTTATTGTTTACCTTAGACTTACCCAGTATATGTGATTCCTTCTTTAAATTATCTTTATTTGAAACTTTGCAAGTGAATTCTGATTCCTGCTGGGATCCTGACTGAAATAGACATGGTGTCTTAATAAATTATATTTGCAAAATCTCTAACACAGAAAGTGTATTAGGTAAGATTCTATCTAGTGGCAAATAATAAAACACTTTGCTCAAAAGACTTTAATGAGAGCTAGAAATGTATCTCGGTGGTAAAACAATGTATACATTGTTTGTGCTATTTCCAACCCACCCCACTTTGGGGCAGAACCTATTCTGCCCTCTTGTTCTCTGATTTTGTTGAAGAGAAAACATAAGCGATAGTAAGAAAGAGATAGCATTTTTGGTAGTTTGAGATAAAGATAGCTATACAAAGAGATTCCTAACACTGTTTCCATACACATGAGTATTATAACCCACATTGGTTCATCTCTGCCAGACCTCTTCACTACTTCCTTGTCCCCTACCCATAGTGGCCTCTGCCAGTTTAAGATTACCATATTCACTACCATTAACAACACCAACAACAGGTATGCGGGGGGAAAAGGAACTCTTTTACACTGCTGGTGGGAATGTAAACTAGTACAACCACTCTGGAAAAAAATTTGGAGTCTACTTAAAAAGCTAGACATTGATCTACCATTTGATCCAGCAATACCACTCTTGGGGATATACCCAAAAGACTGTGACACAGGTTACTCCAGAGGCATCTGCACACTCATGTTTATTGCGGCACTATTCACAATAGCCAAGTTATGGAAATAGTCAAGATGCCCCACTACTGATGAATGGATTAAGAAAATGTGGTATCTATACACAATGGAATTTTATGCAGCCATGAAGAAGAATGAAATCTTATCATTCGCAAGTAAATGAATGGAACTGGAGAACATCGTTCTGAGTGAGGTTAGCTTGGCCCAAAAGACCAAAAATCATATGTTCTCCCTCATATGCGGACATTAGATCAAGGGCAAACACAACAAGGGGATTGGACTTTGATCACATGATAAAGCGAGAGCACACAAGGGAGGTATGCGTATAGGTAAGACACCCAAAAAACTAGATAGCATTTGTTGCCCTCAATGCAGAGAAACTAATGCAGATACTTTAAAGTAACAGAGGCCAATAGGAGAAGGGGACCAGGAACCAGAGAAAAGGTTAGTTTGAGACGAATTAATTTAGAATGTAACACACATGTACAGGAAAGCAATGCAAGTCAACTCCCTGTGTAGCTATCCTTATCTTAACTAGCAAAAACCCTTGGTCCTTCCTATTACTGCTTATACTCTCTCTTCAACAAAATTAGAGATAAGGGCAAAATAGTTTCTGCCTGGTAGCAAGGGGGTGGGGGGAGAGGGAGGCGGTACGGGTAATAGAGGAGGTGGGAGGAAGGGGGGAGAAATGACCCAAACATTGTATGCATATATGAGTAAAAGAAAAAAAAAAGATTACCATATTCACTCCTCTAGAGTAAGCGCATCCACCATATTCAAGTTTTAGGTTTTCTTCCCTTTCCCTATTCCTCCCGTGCGTTATCCCCTTAGTGTGTGACCCATATTCAATAATATTACTGCATTTGTTTTAGGTCTATAATTCACATATGAGGGAGAACATGTGGCTTTTGGCCTTCTGAGCCTGGCTAGCTTCACGTAAGTTGATGTTCTCCAGTTCCATCCATTTACCTGTGAATGACAAAATTTCATTCTTCTTTGTGGCTGAGTAAAATTCCATTGTGTATAAATACCACATTTTCTTAATCCATTCTTCAGTAGTGTAGCATCCTGGCTATTTCCGTAGCTTGGCTATTGTGAATAGTGCTGCAATAAACATGGGTGTGTAGGTGCCTTTGTAATAACTTGGGTCACATTCCTTCGAGTATATCCCTAGAAAGATATTGCTGGGTCTATGGCAGGTCTATGTTTAATTTTTTAAGAAGCTTCCATATTGTTCTCCAAAGTGGCTTTACTAGCTTACATTCCCACCAGCAGTGTAAGAGGGTTCCTTTTTCCCCCTCATCCTCACCAACATTTGTTGGTGGTGGTGTTCTTGATGCTAGCAATTCTAACAGGAGTGAGGTAGAATCTTAGTGTGGTTTTGATTTGCATTTCCTTTGTGGCCAGAGATGGTGAGCATTTTTTCATGTGTTTTTTGGCTGTTTGGATTTCTTCCTTAGAAAAAGTTTTGTTTAGTTCAGTTTCCCACTTCTTTATTGGTTCCTTGATTTTTGGGGAGTTTAGTTTTTTGAGTTCCCTGTATATTTTGGTTATCAGTCTTTTGTCTGACAGATAGCTAGCAAAGATTTTCTCCCACTCTGTGGGTGGTCTTTTCAATTTAGAGACCATTTCTTTTGTTGTGCAGAAGCATTTAATTTCATGTAGTTCCATTTGTCCATCTTTTCTCTTAGTTGCTGGGCTGCCTGAGTTCTACCGAGGAAGTCCTTGCCTATACCTATTGCTTCCACAGTATTCTCTGCTCTTTTCTGTACTGCCTTCAGAGTTTATGGTCTGATATTAAGGTCCTTAATCCAGTTTCAGTTGATACTAGCACAAGGTGTTAGGCATGGATCTAGTTTCAGTTTTCTGCAAGCAGATAACCACTTTTCCCAGCAACATTTGTTGAAGAGGCTGTCATTTCTCCATCATATGTTTTTGGTGCCTTTGTCAAAACCAAGTTTGGGCATAGCTGTGTAGATTCATATCTCGGTCCTTTATTCTGTTCCACTGGTCTTCATATCTGTTTTTGTGCCAGTACCATGCTGGGTTTTTTTGTTATGGCTCTGTAGTATAGTCTGAAGTTGGGTATTATGATACCTCCAGCATTGCTCTTCTTGCTCAGCATTGCCTTGGCTATTCATGGTCTTTTGTGTTTTCAAGTGAACTTTAGGGTAGAGTTTTCAATCTCTGTGATGAATGTCATTGAGATTTTGATGGGAATTGCATTGAACATGTAGATTGCTTTTGGTAGTATAGCCATTTTTACTATGCTGATTCTGCCAATCCATGAGCATGGGAGATCTTTCCACCTTCTGTAGTCTTCCTCAATCTCTTTCTTCAGTGGTTTGAAGTTCTCCTTGTAGTGGTCATCCACTTCCTTTATTAAGTTTATTCCTAAGTATTTGATTTTTTTGAGGCTATTGTAAATGGAATTGTTTTCCTGTATTCTTTCTTAATTTGTTCATTGTTGATGTATAGAAAGGCTAGTGATTTTTGTAAGTTGATTTTGTATCCTGCTGAAGATGTTTATGATATATGGAGTTTTTAGGGTCTTTGAGTTATAAAATCATGTTGTCTGCAAACAGGGAAACTTTGACTATTTCTTTACCTATTTGTATTCCTTTCTTTCTTCTTCTTGCATTATTGCTCTGGCTAGGGACTTCAAGACTATGTGCAATAGGAGTGGGGAGAGTGGGCATCGTCTCTTGATCCTGACTTTAGGAGAAATGGTTTCAGTTTTTCCCTATTAAGTAACTCTTGTGATGTAATTTACATTGAACTGAAATGTTTTAATTTCAAAATCTATAACAAACTCCTATGTTGATGATAGTTTTAATATTAAAAATAACACTTATTTGTTTTGATCCTTCCAAACAAAACAACACAGGGGGGAAGTTGACCATTTTTGAAAGAAGGTTATAAACCATAGTTGGTGATGCCTTTTCAACTCAAACAATGAGATGAAATATATTATGCTATCACCAAAATACCCTCTAAAAAGGAACTTAATAAACCTCCTCTACAAAAAGGTGAGAACCTGAGGTGATGAGAGTCTTGAAGAACCAAGGTAATGGAAGAGATGGTTACATGTCTATGCATGAAAAAGTGAAATAAATACATTATCAATCTAAGAGTGAGAAGAAGGGAAAAGAGAAGAAAAGTTACATAATGAGGAAGGCAACTATGACTCAAATGTTATGAATGAGGTTGAATACCATGTGTTGCAAAATTGTCAATGCTCATTGAGAAATTCTAGTAGTTGAATGATCAACAAAATAATTTTAGAAATATATACTATGTATATTTAAATTATTGATGTACCTCATGTCCCATCATCTAAAAATAATCCCCAAAAGCTCCAATACATACAATAATTAATACTGAAATTTCTTTTAGGATGAAGTAACAGCTAAACAAATTGGTTCTCTTTTGTGTTTTTGTTGGCACAAGGATAAGGAAATACCATTGCAATCATCAGAGAAGCAGACAAAAGTTCAAGGCAGACAGGAAATTAAAACCCTAAGTGGCTATCAGAGTACAAGCAGAAATGTTAGAAAAAGACAGGCTTCTGCAGTGTGACAAAGAGCTTCCACAAACATCTGCATTCTAATCTTCAGGACCTGTGAAAATGCTGTTACTTCAAAAAAAAGAATTAAGGTTGCAGATGGGATCAAGTTTGTTAATCAACTGACATTAAGATAGGAGGATTGACTTGGATTATTCAGGATTCTTACCCCCTTTACAAGATTATAACATCCTGACAAATAGAACAGAGAAGGCCTTTTATTCATGTTTATAATTCCTGGCACACAGGAAGTACTAAGTATTTTACTGTGTACACTTTGTTTTGTTACTAACAATAAATGTGATAACAATATAATATAATATAATATGTGTGAAAATTTAATAGCAAATAGTCATAACAGAATATAATATTTATATAGAAAACATTCTGGCTAAACATAAGAAGGAGCCATTAACTATGATAAGGATAGCCAAGTTATACCAGGAAGACTTCACATTCAGTATTTGAGTCTATGTTGAAAAATAAGAATTTTGCTAAACATAAAGTTAGAAAAGATTTTTCAGATAATATGAAATAATTTGTTGCAAATATAGTATACAGTATGAAGCAAGAAGGGACAAAAATTTGTAGAAGTTTTTCTACTATGCACAAATGTTTAGATTATTATATGTGAAGGTGAAATGGGTAATACCAACAGAGAGATGGAATAATATATACATATATATATATTCTTATGATATTCATGTCATCAAATGTTTCTTTAAATGTAAAGAATAAAAATTTACATTTAAATGACATAAAGTCCTTGCAATAAGTGTAGACTTGATTTTAACTATTCTTTTGTATCACTGAGATTTAAAAGAACAGATAGACCTGGAAAAATTTTTTTTGTAATTGCCAGCATTTGGTTTTTCAGATCAGGCACGATGTATTGAATTTTAACCTTGACATTTGCCCATAGTTTCAAGACGTTCTTTAGTCTGGACCTGGTAGAAAAACAAGAAAATTAAATGAGTTAAAAAATACACACACATAAGTTAACTTTGAATCTTTTTGGCAGATTTTTCTCATTTGGTCTTTCACATCCTCAGCAATAACCTATTATTTGACAATAAAAATGATCAATCAGACTTAGTTATAAATCAAAATTTACAAGTGGAATAGCATACATCTTCCTTGGCTGATCTGGTCTCCTTTGATCACACTTTGGCATATATTTTTAGATAGTAGTAATGAGAATATTGGTCCTGATAGTCTGCTCAATATCTCTTTGTATGTCACCATCTACTGGGTTGAGAATATCTTCACACAATTAATTGTACTTACGATAGAGTTGACTGAGTCTCTTTTACTCCTAAAAGAAAGGAGGACCTGACCAGAGTATAGTTAAAACCCAGTGCCAGGGGATGAGTTCTCAGAGGTTAAAGCAAAGAGGGGCACAATTTCACCACCAGAAATTAATCTCAAGGGATACCAAATACTCTTCAAATTAAAAAATCAGAAGTCGAGACAGAGACTTCCCAAAAGTGAAGAAGGGCAAGAGAGGGGAGAGAGAGAGAGAGAGAGAGAGAGAGAGAGAGAGAGAGAGAGATCCTGAATATTCACTGAAAAGAATCTGACAACTACTGCTGACATTATTATAGCTAGCTTTACAGTAGGTGCATGAAGCTTTTAGACTGACTTTTAGCATGATAGTTGAACGTAAATATATAGTCAAACCTAATTTTATATGATTTTGGTAGTCACTATGACCTACAGAATTCTTCTCATTAGAGTGGCACTAGAAACATGCTACCACCCCATTTCAATCAATTAGAATGGAGAACAAAATAAAGAGGTGCTACTAGAGAGGTGGAGGGGCAAGGAGAGGAAGGGGATAAGAAAGATCAATAGAGGGAATGAATGCAATCAATGTACACTACAAGCATGTATGGAAAAGTCAACATGAAACTCCTTACTTTGTACAATTCAATTGATTCTAATGAAAACTGTAAAGATGAGGAAACACATCTCATGATAAATAGTGCAAACCAGGCATGGTACCATACAACTGTAATCCCAGCACTGAGGCATGAAGATTGTGAGCTCGAGGCTTACCTGGGCTACATAGTGAGATGTTGTCTAACAAGAAAAAGAAAGAAGTGAAATAAAGAAAAGGGCCTCTCTTATACCCTCAGTTTCAGTTGCCTCAGGTTTCAGGATTGCGGAGGTATTGGGGGGAGGGCAATGACAATACTATTGTAGATTGATCAGAAAGGCAGAGGCACAGCCTTTGACCTGTTCTGTTAACCTTTTCTATAAAGATGGAGATCTAAAAAGAAATCTAATGATTACTTTTTAAGAGATTACTATTAATTAATGATTATAAGATTACTATTAAAGAGTTTAAAAGATTAAAACTTAAACTGTGCAGATTGTGTTAGTCAGACTAATACAAGATTATGTGGCAAATACTTCAGAAAAACAGTTTAAAGGAGGAAAATTTAATTTGAGTCATGATTTCAGAGGTTTCAGTCCTTGGTTTGCTGGCTCCACTGCTTTCAGCAAAATATCCTGGTGACATGAGCATATGGTAGAGACCACTGACCTCATGGTGGCCAGGAAACAGAGAAATAGATCAGGATCAAGGAACACCTTTCAAGGGCCCAGTGACCTACTTCCTCCAACTCGGCTCCACCTCCTAGTTTCTACCACCTCCCAATAACACCATCTAGTTATGAATCTATCAGTGGATTAAACCATTGATTAGGTCAGAGTCTTCATGACGAATCACCTGTTAATAGTGCCATCACTAGGTACCAATCCTTTAACATGTGAGTCCTTGAGGGGAAACTTCACATCCAAATGAAAACACAATCCATCCAGTGTCACACCTCATAAACACAGGGAAACTTAAATGATGTATCTTGACTGTGTACAGTGGTCATTTTTGGGGGGTGAACAAAATCAGTTTACAGTGCTGTTTTGTAGGTCCTACAGAATGATTAGTGAGTTTTTGCTAAGAGTGTCCTTCTTCAACCTCTCTGCAATTAGAAGAGGGACCTAATTGTACTAAGAAATTTTGGAGTTTCAGAATGAAGCTTGAGATTCTATACACAATTCTTTGCCAACTGTTGGGGATGCATCCAAGGTCTAATTAGTAAAATTCAAGGTGTAGAAACAGATAGTAGATAATGTATGTCTATCCTTCTTCCCTTGAAGTTATGTAGGTGTCTCTATTTTAGTCTATCCTGTCTAGTGTGTAGTCATGAGCTCTCCATACCCTCCTGTTTCCACATTAACACTAAACTGTTGTCCATTTTTCTTAATTTGGGCTTCTTCTAACACATTTACTCACCTATTCTCTTTGTTCGTAGGAAATATTCTGTGTAGTTCTCTAACAGAGACACTGACAACTTTGCACAAGAGCTTCAGTCTATTAAGCTGCTAGGAGCAAATGAGCTGAGAAAAAAACTAAGGATTGTTTTTTATATTGGGGGTGGTCAGGGCAAGGAGCTATCTAAGTGTCATATTAAATTCATAAACTACTCTTACTTTTCTTTATTTCTACTTCAGTATTTTGCTGGAGTAGTACACTGACCATTTACATCTTTCAAGATTACATTTTGAACTTCAAATTATGTTCTTTAATTGCATGGCTCTTTTTCATAACTATATTGTACATACTGGTCTCCAACTTTTGATGCAATTAAATATTTTTCTTTTATTTCTTAACTAATATGCTATTTCTGTAGTTTCAGACTCTTCTAGTTGAAGTGGAAAGAGCACTGAATTTATAGACATCTGAAAATAGATGCTAACTTTTTGTTTTGTATTTATGTGACCTTGGGAAAGTAGTTGAATATTTGAATACATCAGATTTCACTTTCTCACTCCAAAATGAGCATAGAGTTGTTGTAAAATTAAACTAGATAATATAAATGAAAGTTCCTGACACATACTGGGTGCTTGATAAATATTAGTAAACATTTGGTGGAATGCTTTCATTGTGCTTAGTGCTGCTTCTGAAATGTTTAGAGCCATTATGATGTAAAGGTGCTTGCTCAGACAAGACTAAGGAGAACTAGAAATTCATTCAGGCATTTATAGGGAACAAATCCAAATTTTTCTTCAAAATTATGGCTGTCAATGTGCATAATTATTGCTTAGGATAGCGGTTCAATTTAAACAAAGTTTCTCCAAAGGGTAATGGCATTCTTACAAGGAAGGGAAAAGAAAAGTTATCACCCTAAGAACCATCCACCTGCTAAGCATCCAGCAATGCTCTTGCTTTCCCACCACACTCCCCCTTTCCACCTCCCTTACACCCACAACCCTCAACTCACATTTTTTTCTATATTTGCAGTCTCTATATCTCACATAGAGCCCTGTGAATTTCAAAATCCAAGGTCTCAGTCAATAACAGCTCATATATTTAGTCCTTTGCAACTCCAAGGGCGGTCCACAGATGACCAACCTTTTCACCAATCTGAAACTTGTTAGCAATACAGAATCTCACACCCAACCCTAGATCTGTGGAATCAGAATCAGCATTTAACAAGATTCTCTGGAGATTCTTGTGCAAATTGAAGCTTGAGAAGTATTACCCAAACTGGTAATCAACTCTGATTGCAAATTAGAAACCACTTGGAGGGCAGGAAGCCTGGCTCAAGTCGTAGAGCACCTGCTTAACAAGTACATAAAGCCCTGAGTTCAAATCTCTGTACTGACAAAAGAAAGAAAAGAAATTGCTTGGAGACTTTTTAAAATTTGTATCTATCCCTTACCCTCATAAAAAAAATCCTTATTTAGTTGGCATGATGTTGGAACTGATCATTAATATTTTCTAAAAGCTCTCACTTGATTCTACTGTGCCAAGTATCTCTTTCTCACACTAGTCATGCTTGAAATACTTGAAGTTACAATAATGCTTGAAAAATCTTCAACTCCCTTTTCTGTAAGCAAGTATACATGTAAAAAACTTTAGCTGTCAACTACCTAACAAACACTGAAACTGGTAAACAGAGATGCACTCGAAATCACTCTGTGTATCATTACACACATACGAACACACAATTATCTCAAAAATTAGGATAAAATCATTTAAATATACTTACACACATGCTTTGTTTATTAATTTATATAATAAAAACATTCTACAAACTCACAGTACACATATCTTGTGTTGCCATTTTTTAAAAATAAATAAAAAGTTGGATTTTGAGACCAGAAGATTTCAAATGAAAAGTAAAAGCCTTTCTTCTCCAACAACTAACTATCTTCCCAAAGGTAGTAACTATTAATGTTTATTGTTATGTTCTTCTAGAAAAAAACTATACTACAGAGACAGCTTCTTTTCATCTGCACACAAGAATCCCACTATACATTTCCATTTAATATGTGTTATAAAACCTTCCTTTTTCTTATATGCCTTGTTCTTTTCAATAACACATTTTTCAGTTTTCTGTTGGATGAAGTCCTCATTGTATTCAGTTCTTTTTTATGGCTTTAATTCTTTGTAGGTGGTTTTTTATTTTTTTTAACATCACAATAGTAAAAGAATATTTAATACATATATCTTGGCATGTTTTGGTGCACTTGTCTATGAGATATGTTTTAGTGGTATCTTTCTTGAAATAAACTGGCAATTCTAATTCATACACATTTTACTAAATTGACACAAAGGAGAAACAAATCTAATCTCTCAGCACCAATATGCTTCTGGACAATCATGTTCTTGCTAGTTCAAGATATCACCAAAACATTTATTTCATTTTTGTTAATATGATCAATAAGAAATGAAATGCTATAGTTGTTTAATGTATTACATTTCCTTCTGTCTAAAGAGGCCAAACGTCTTTCATATGTTTTCTTTGATTGTCTGCCCTTCTTTTTTCTTTAAAAACTATTTGATTTTTATATTCAATCCAGATAAATTAAGCTCAGAATCAGATGTTTTGGAGCAGTGCTGCTTATTCTGTGCTGATATATTGTAAAAGAACATTAGATAAGAACAAAAGCAGAGAAAGAGGCCATTGGAAGGTGCCCTCCAAACCTACATAGAAACATGTTGAGAATCTCGAGTTTCAAAGAGCTAATTCTTTCAACTCTTTGATTGACTATGAGCAGAGTCTGAAGCAGAGGCTAAAGAAAGTCTGCTAGGGAGAGAGGGGGTACATGCAGTTGTGAAATCCAGTTCTATTTTCTCTGAGACAACAACTCAGCATTAGTTTCTATACCACCTCAGGCATGAGATAGCCTGCCACAGAAACAGGGGCATCTTGCCTGAGGAAATGTTATGAATGCCTACGTTCATAACATATTTCAAGAATGGGAAATGCCCAGTTAGAAACTGAAATCCCCAAGACGAAAACCAAGAAATATGTTACTGCAAAAATTCATTTACATGTCAAAATTCATTCATTTATAAAACCCAAGAAACATGGTTACTGCCAAGATTAATTTACTTATGTAAATTAATTTTCCATTTAGCAATAGTTGGAAAATGATTGTCTTCATCTCTGACATCCTGTCCAAGGAGTAAAGATAAGAAGATTCTATTTTAAAACTTTCCATTCCATCCTCCATCAAGAGTTTATTAATAGGTATTAGTAAGAAACTTTCAAGGAATCAGAAGGACTTAATTGGAAAAAATATACAGAAATCTTAGTTTAAACCTAAATACTATCCTTTCTTGTGTGTATATTGGCCCAGAAAAGCAAATATAATGATTGAAAGAATCCACACAGCAGGAAGCTGACTTAACAAAATCACAGTCATTGACGAGGCAGAACAATTCCAAATAAAACAAATTGCCTATTGTAAATGTATTTTCTAGCCTGGATCCAATTGTATGTGTATATAATTCCCATGAGAAAACCATAAAAAGGAAGCTACTTTATAAAAAATTTCCTATAACAGATTGAGGTACATATTGCATTCTTCTGTGAACCTGGACCCTAAAATGTAATTTTAAGAAAGAAAAAAATTCTTTTGCTTCTAAGAATACTTCTCTTCTTTTTTAAGAATATTTTTTAATATTTATTCATTTGTTTAAGCATCAGAGTACTCAGAGATGCTTTGCATCATGACCCCACCACAGTAATAAGGCTCAGGAAGGACTATGACACAGGAGATGTGAGGCAGTGTGATTCTGAAGCCAGTGTCCCCTCAGAAGAGGAGGAACACTGTGGAAGTGAGCACATAGCCAGAAACTGTTGACAGGTAATTAGGTAGGACCAAGCATTAGTATGGTACTTGGGAGGAGGCAAGACATGGGAAGCTATAATAGCCTGCTGGCAGGACCACTAGACCATTGGAATCTGGACAAGCAGACAGAAAAGAATGATAATGGATGTCAGCAGGAGACCTTCAGTGATAAGCGCACCTGATACATACTTATTAGGCTGCAGAAATGATGGAACCAAGGGAAGGTGGGATTCTATACTAGCAAGTGTGGAACATAAACCTGTGGAATAAAATATATTACTTATTACCACACTACCAGGGTACACTAAACAAATACATGTACATGTATAAATAAATATATACACATACACATTTTCTTATGGTTAAATATGTAATAAAATTTCAAAAAATATGGCTGTACAACACCTAAATATTTAAAAGTTTAAGAAAATGTTTTATGGTAAGGAAGAAAAGTATATTAAAATTGTACATAGTATACACAAATATTTGTTAAAATATAGAGGCAGACCTCTAGAAAGTATATCAGAATATTAATGCTAGTAGTTTGTCATAGTGGAATTATACTGTTTGCTATGGTGTTTGGTTATACTTTTTCAATACTAAAAATAATGATACTGAAAAACTAAATGTGAAAAGTTGGACAGATAAAAAAGAGTCATGTAAACAGTACTGTGATCAATACTCTTCCACATGCCTTCTGCTCGTTGAATTCATTATTACTTTATGTAACATGGCATTAGGTTAAAGCAAAAGAAGTGTACAGCTGATTTTTATGGATTTTAAATTTTTTCTTTTCTTCTCTTCCTCCCTCCTTCTCTCTTTCTTCTTCCAATTAATCAAGAAAACTAAGTGGTATTAGTCCATTAAAGTATGTCTACATTTTATACTTCACAAATATACTTCTGCCTAGCTGTTTTCTTTGTGTGACATTGTAGGAATCAAAGCTACCATATTTTTTAAAGCAAATTTGAGTCTCATCCAGTGCATGAAGTGTCATGGTTGACCACATTTCCCAGATCATACAACAGTCCTGGGGAGAGCAAATGTGTAGCATACTGTACTGAGTCTTATATTGACTCCAAGATACAAACTCTATGAAGATGGAGTTCTTCACTCAGCCTCATTTCATGAGATAAATAGCTGCCTAATATCGAGTAAGCAATTAATATTGGTCAATGCAAAATGTAGATTGCTAACCCTAGGCTATCTTTAAAATCAGTTAATTTAAAATTAGAATTTTAAAAATTCATGATTTTGCCCCATTGATCCAAATTTAGTGTTGTAAAAACATTTACCAAGTAGATAATTTTGATGCCCATTAAAATCCAAATACTCTCATTCCACAATTCTAGCCATCCTTAGCCCTTCCCTATACCCTAGAAGATAGGAAAGATTTTCTGGGTTCCTACAGAGGGAAGCCTTCTTTACTTTTCTCTCTATGTCCTGTGTGCCATATGGAATGGGTGTTTTAAAAGCATTTGTTAATGAAATGTTTTGCACTTCAAATGTTGATTTTGTGTGCACTTATTGACTTACAATACAACTTATATTGAGTCTTCATGTCTGACGTATTGTTTTAGAGATTCTTCACATCCATTTCTCTTTCTCTTATTGCATTTGCCAAGATTAGAATGACATTTACCCAGTTCTCATGATATTCCCCCACTTTTAAGCATCTCCATAATGCTATCAGAATGGCAGAAGAGGCTTCAAAAATGCAAATGGGATCCTTTCAGTTTGGTCCTTAGAATTCTTCAGTAGATCTGTTCTAAGTGTAGGAGAAAACTTGAATTTTTAATTTTACCAAGAAAGACTTTCATGATCTACTCTTTCTACATTTTGCACTCTTCTGACATGACTATTACTCTGGTTATATAATTACTATATTTATTTAATATTAATTAAATATGTGGAGAAATAATTAAAACAATACATTTAACTTCTTGTTTTTATCCCAGCTACTTCATGCCCTTCAGCCTTTTAACTTGATCCTTTGTAACTGAAACTTGTTCCTATAGACAACCCTTAGTTAACCTTACTATAAAATCATTGCTCAAGATTTGACTTAAGCATCATTTGTTCTGAGAATTGCCCTCTTTAATTTGACTTAAAGCTCTTATCCTCCAACCCTCGTCCTCCTATAACACCCTATGAATACATCTATATTAATGTCCTGTATTGTATTTTCTGGTTCATTGTGTATCTCTATATTTAGAATGTGGGTAAATTGAAGATAATTTCAATTGTTTGATTCATCAATTTATTGCCAACAGGAATTATAGTTGAATAAATGTACATATAACCAACATAAAATCTTCAAAAACTGCTTTGCTTCCAGATGTGCTAATAAAATTTCTATTTCCTATTAATTAGTATATGTGGTAGGAGAGAAAAAACAACATAGAGCTGTCCTGTTAGAATTCAGAGTCTATTTCCTATTGCCTGTTAAGTGAGGTGACAAAAACTACACAGTAGCAATTCTCACACCATGATTTGCATCAGACTTCCCCAGTTGCTCTCTCAGGAATTCTCAGTTATCAGGACTAGTGTCTAGCTTAGGATTCTGCATTTTAATAAGTGATCCTGACACACAGACATGTGAGAACCAGTATAGAGAATGACTGAATATATTCTATTTGTTTCTCAATATTTAAGAGCTCTTGAATAGACATAGAGTGCTGCTCTGTTTTCATTAAGATATTCGATTCTATCTTCTGTCACTGTCATCTTATCTAGTCTAAAGTCAATAAATTCTTGTTTTGATGCTATAGAAAAAAACCTCCTTTAACATCTCCCTCCATGCATCTCAACTACACCATAGATACCAGGTCTTAAATATTTCCACATCTCACATTAGCCTTAGCTATACATTCACTGACTTTATCTGTGGGTCAAAACATCTCTTGGATGACCCTCTGGGACTCTGCTGCTCTCTTGCATACACAACAACATAAGTTGTTTTCAAGATGCTTTCAAAATAGCCAAAGACTATAGGGTGTCTAAATGGAAGAGACTCGGTGAATTTTGGAACTTTTTCTCTATAACATATATCTTATATAGCACCCACACCAGAAAAAGCTTCATTAATTTATAAAACTCACACAAAGTGATGAAAGGGAACACCTGGTCTGATACCACAGCATAATGCCTTAAGGGAAAGTACTTTCAAAAACAAAAATCAATTATATTCTACTTTGACTACCTTTGTAGACTTAAAAGATGATGAAAAGAAACTCCAATGGGTTTATTTTTTGTATCTTAGCTTGTGTGGGAATGAACGGTTTGGAATTTCATTATCACTCTTATTATAGTACTTCAGAGTACTTGTAAATCTATTATACATAAGAGTAGCTCTCATGTTTCATTTGGAAGCATGAATGCCTTTCCTTTACCACAGAAGAGAAAAAAAAATGGAAAGGAATCGGAAATATTGTTACTGTCGAAAGCACATTCAGATAAGGTCTGCATTTTGCTCTGAATATATACGTTGTGTTTGTAAATATACAAACATTACCAATTCAAAATAGTACAGAAGATTTTCATTTTGTTTTGTTTTGTTTTGTTGTTTTGTGGGGAGGGTTGGTTTGTTGTTGTTTTTGATGGGACTGGAGTTTGAACTCAGGGCTTTGTGCTCACAAAGCAGGTGCTCTACTGTTTGAGCCACACCTCCAGTCCATTTGGGCCTGATTATTATGGAGATGGGGTATCACAAACTATTTGCCTCTTTGGCTGCCTTCAAACTGTGATCCTCCTGTTCTCAACCTCCCAAGTAGATGGGATTATAGGCATGAGCCACCAGCACCCAGCTCAAAGTCAATAGTTCATATCATATTTGCATTAACAAGTTCTTTGACTTGAAATCTATGCATTTCTTTGTCAGAAAAGGGGGGAACCATGGCACTTCATTTAGACAAGATTAAGAAAAGAGCCTGCTTTCTGGGAAAAAAAAAATTTGAATCACCCTCTGGATATATGAGCCCCTAATGCAAGACTTGGTGCCCTAGCTACTGGCTTCTCAACTGGGGATATAGGAATCCTAAGCACCAAAAAGCCTGCCCTTTAAAAGTTCTCCGAAAATGAAAAAATTAATAATAATAGCAACACTTAGAATAATGGTAGGTATATTTTGTACAAACTAAGTCTGTTCTGTATGAAGTAGACATTTTATTATTTTCATATTGTAAGCAAAAAATGAACACCTAGAGAACCTAAGTGGCTTGCATAAAGTCACTAAGTTGGAAAATATGGAAGCCAAGATTGCATTTTAAGCTATCCAACTGCACCTTCTAAACTCCTAGCCTCTGAGGAATGTTCCAACTTTGCTCCGAAATAGCCCAACTGAGGCCCTATGGCAGACAATGAACTGTCTTCTCACTAGAATAAAAGTATGACCAGTGGCATTTGTGTTTTCTTATTTCTAAATTATTCTTTTATTTATAAATTAGTTTATTTCCTTTTTGCTTATTCTGGTATTCTAAAAATATTTCTTCCATCTAGCACTGAAATTTCTTTTAAACTTAAAGAAAAAATCCATTTTCTCAATAAGGAAATTGGCTATCTTCTCTTCTTAGATAGCTCTCTGCTATCCTTTAGTGATCTACTTTTATGTAGATGAGCTACTGAAGGAGAGTGACAGGAAATGTAAAATTTCAGTGCTTTATTTGTGAAAGGTAAATCATGGTGCATAGGATGCATTCTTTAATTCCTGTACATCACACTGAAGCCTTCCTCTTCTCATAGACTGGTACAGAGAAGCCTTAGGCTCTTTGACTACAAGGAATGTCTTGCTTGAGTTATATCCAAGCCATAAGAATACAAACATTGAAATTCTCCAGGAAAACTTTATGGGGAAGCAGAAAAGTATGCTCTCAATATGTGCCAGAAAATTCAGGAATTTTCTTTCTTTTTTTTTTTTTTGAAGGTACCAGGGTTTGAACTCAGAGCCTCATGCTTGAACTCTGCCTCCTGAGTAGATAGGATTACAGAAGTGAACCACCTGGGCCTAGCAGGAATCTCCTTTTGCGTTTACCTAAATGTCATGGCACCATTTTCTCTTTCTGCCAATGTCATTTTGAAACAAAACTATAAATGAAAAGTTTTCAAAACATTAACAGTTGGATTTCTAAAATTCAGACTCGTGGGCAAATAATGCTTAAGTTTGTATGAAATTCTAGCAATTTGTCGATCTCTAGTTAAGTTTCAGTATTGACTCATAGCTAGAATGAAGTTATAATTTGGGTATAATTCCAAAATTCAAAAAGACCAGGAAAATACAACTTTGTGGGGTTTAGTGTATTTTTAGTGGCCTATATGAGAAACATCCAGTTATTTGGAATAAGATCTAAATTTCCCAGGAATTCCATGAGATACACATTATACCTATTTTAAATTAAGGAAGATGAGGCACTGAGAAGTTAGTCACTTTGTCAAGGAACACAAAGCTAGTACCATCAATGTCTTCTGTTTCTCTGTTTTAGTTCCTTATTCAACCTGCAAGCCAAAAAACTCAGCTGCCAAGGACAGCCCCCCAAGCTGCATCCCAGGTGTCTGGGGCTTGCTTCCCCAGGGAATTACAATATTGCTCAGGTTCCAGTGTCTTTACAACCTGGGCCATAAGCATTCTAGACAACACTTATAAGGAGCTGATACACAAAACCCAAACTCCCTGTTTATTCCTCCCTTGATAAGGCATCTCTCAAGTTCACCCTTTAAGAAGGAAGACCCCTAAGCTTTAGTTTTGGTATACTATTCTGTGCAATGAGATATTAGGGGACCATGTGTGTTTCTGTGTTGCTGATCTTGCCTTGTGAGATTTCTCTTTCTTCAAAAGCTTATTCTGTGTGTTTATCCACCATAAAGTGATATGAAATTCATCCCAGTCCTTTACACGGCCACAACAGCCTTAAAGAGCCCATTTGACACCATACTGCCTTATTTGAATGAGGGGTTTCGAGAAGAAGTTATTTTAAACTTCTTTTGGTAGCAGAAACATTCCTAATTCAATTCTCTAAGCAAAATAAATCTACATTTTTCAGAAGCACTACTATCATAACCATGCCTGGGGTAATACCATTAAAATACCCTACTAGTTCTCTACTTGCTCTATTGCCCCACTACAAAATAAAGCTCATATACACACTTGCGAATCTTGATTTCTTTTTTGTTAATCTATTAAAATTATTTCATCCCCTATGGAATTTAAAAGATAATCACAACAATTCTGTGGTGAATTGTAACAATCTTCCACTCCCTTCCTCATCTTGCAGTTGTTTCATTTTCCCTTGCACTTGACTTTAAGTTACCTTCACAATACCTTTCTATCTTGTGTTATGCAGATATTTAGGACATATACTTCCAGAACTTGAAGATGTATTAATTTCTCAATATTTCCTTATTTTGTTGAACAACTGTGATGGTTGCTGAGTATATATTTTAAAGTAAAACTATCAGAATTCTCAAATTGTTGGAGCTCACATTCTAACAGGGAGAGATAATTAATTAAGCAAATAAATGTTAAAACAATTTTAAATTAAAAATGTCCTATGAAGGAAAAGAAAGAAGTAATAAAGAGAAACAAAAGTAAAAAAATCATTCCAACCTGGTGGCCCCTCCATTCTCTCTCACTCTTGAGGACTTCTAATCAGATACTTTCTCTTGTCTGTGTCACTTTACACCAGTGCCACTGCCTCTAACCTCGCTTCTCCCTCTCCTCAGGCTGTCTTTGCCTTCAAACAACTTCAAGAAATATGCTTTAAATTAATTCACCCAGTTAGTTTTAATGGTCCTGAGATTATTTCAAAAAATTAAATGCTATTACACTGGCAACAATTCATACAGGAAAGAAATTTGATCTGTGAAACATCATGGTACAATCGTTAGACTCCCAAGCTTGTAATGCTCTATAAATTCACATGCACAATTCCATCTGGACAATAAACTTTGAGCCAAACAGGTCCAGATTTATACATTCTCTCAGGAACTGATGCTGAAATAGTAATTCCAAACGTTTAAACTCAGCATCACCTTTAAAAACATGATGTGTGCAAGTGCAATTGAAGTGCATTAATGACTGTCAGCATATCTTTAACAGACATTAATCAGAAGTGCTCTCATTGTTTGCAGACAGACTTCATAGAAATAGCTTTGCAAAGTTTTGCTTAACCTATCTGGCAGTTGGAAGCAGCATAATTTATTCACATAGCATCCTGTATGCAAACCGTATCCATTCCCCAAATGTTCCCTTGAATTAAATAAGGCAAGAGTGTAGACAGAATAAATTAAAGAAAATCTTAGCGTGCAAATATTGTAGAAGGAATTAATTAAAAACCACACAGCATTTGGCCAGAATAGGAAAGGGAGAAAGTAAGTATATTCAAGAACAGGGAAAAAAATAAAATCTCAGATGATATTTGGGGGAAATGGAATGTTGAAAATGATGGTGAATAGCTGAACTGAATCATCATGAAGTGGGCAATAGGCTACTTTACTAAAATTAGTTTAAACAGAATTTAGAGTTAAATGTGATTTCAATGTTAGATAAGCCTGTACTTAAATATAGAACAGGATTTTCTTCTAAGAAATTATCACAAATTGCATTCAGCTAAGATGCAATTGTAGTACATTATGATAGGAAGAATTTTAATGAAGTAGGCTTTAAGTCTCCTATGACATATTCAACCTCATTTCAGAAGTGTAATCACAATAACAGAACAAAGAAGAATACAGTGCACCTACTTGATGAACTCTGCCTAAACATTTCTGGTAAAGCCAAAATACCTATGTTTTCTTCCAAAATGATGCTATAATTTTTATTACTAAGAAAATGAAGAGCCAAGTATGAGGGATTTATTAAATCTTCTGGCTAACTGTGGATTCCAGATGATCCTTTCTACATTAACTCTAGGTAAAATTTTCTTTTAACTATAAAGAACGAATAATCTCGTGGTCTACTGATGGGGATGTTCAAGTAAACAACTGATCATAGAACAATGTGGTAATAGGTACAGAGAGTTTAACAATGACTCTGAAGAGCACAGGGGAAGAATTCCTAAAGGGTCTGGAAGGAGTCAAGGAAAATTACACGGGTTAATATGGCACTTCTGTTGACAAAGACATTTAGACCTAAGTAAAAACATGTGCAAAGACAAAGAGGAATGGAAGTCTCTGTCTATGGCCTCCCAATAATTGACAGTGCTTAAGCATGAGAAGCTAGGAAAGAGCAGGGAATCAAATTAGAGGGCATGAAATGGTCAGGAGTACATCAGCCTCATAGCCAGGAGATAGGCAAGGCAAGGGCCTAGGATGATGAAGGCAAGGTGGGTCTATGGTGAATTAGAAATGTTTGCTCTTTCCCAAAGGAGGCAGCCACCAACCAGCTCCAGCTCTATGTTGCATTATAAGAATATAATCTTTTCTATGAACCATCCCAGTGTTTAAATGTAAGATTTAATTCAAACTTTTAGAAATTGGACTATAAAACCAAAATAAGCATTTCTGTGGGCAAATTCTAATGAATGGGCTGCCACTTGTAAGTTTTGCTCTAATGTATATAAAATAATACATAAATTGAATTAATAGTTCTCATGTTTTATTTCATCTTCTAGATCTAGTTCTAGAAACTACTCATTTAACTCACCATTAATGTTACCAATATATTGTGAAAACATTTGAGTTAAAAAATTCCAATCAATCAATATAACTCTGTGTTTTAAATTTTTTGACCTACAGTATAAGACTCTGCACATTTATGTATCTAATGAAATCTTACAGAATGCTTGTTAAAACCTTAGATTTCTGGGCATTATTAATCTTATACCAATAATGTTCAAAGTCAAAGAAACCAGAATTAATTGGGCTTTAAAATTAGAACCTACTTGGTGATAAAGGACCAAAGTCTGTCTGAGAATCTCCTCCTTTAAATTGGCAGTGAGGCATTGATAGACAATCTGTAAGCAACACAGTCTGACTGTGGATTATAAGCTACCAACCTTAACCTTTAAACGTGTTAACAATTGCCAAAAATAAACAAAAAGCCACCACACTGAATTTCTTATCATTCTATGAACGTACAGAATTTTAATATGTTAATATTTTTGCAAAACCTAGGTCTACTTCCTGCAAAGCTCTTCCCTCCATTCAAATTCCCAATATATCCTTTTTACACCTGACCCAAATGATACCTTCTCACTGATAACCTCTCGGGCCCAAGAGATTCATTACCCTCCCTCTGGTTCCCACAATTTGTTAATATGGTTGTACCAATACATTTCATTGCAATTATATTTATCTCACTATCTTTTTGTTAGACTTTGAGCTGTTAAGAATACTCAATCTAAATGGTAAATCCAGAAGCCCTTCACAAACACCAAATAATGAGCTCAACTTTAAGTGTATTTGTGAAGACTGCCAAAGCAGAGAACCCTACAGCAATTAAGCTACAGACAATCAACACAGGCCAACTATGGCTAAGTTAATTAAATAGTCAAAAATCTTTTAGTCTAATGGAATTCTATTAAGAAATTCTAAATCAGTTCAATGACTACATGATACATTCTATATTGTCTTAATTGGTGAGCTCTATTGAATTATAGCATCTAGATCATTTGTAATATAGGAGTTTGTGTTACTAGAAAGTTATTGCACTAGTAAAGGACAAAACCTCTATTGAACCTCATTTAATAAATTAGAGAGAGACAGATGGCCACACCATTAAAAAGCAATGGATCTTGGAGTGAGATAAACCTAGGTTCAAACTATAAATTTTCCGCTTTGTGACTTTGAACAAGTTACTTTATTGTCAAAAGTCTTTAATACTTAATCTGTAAAATGGAAATTGTTTCACAGGGTGAAGAACTAATTAGATAATTAAATGTGTATGAAAGTACCCAGCATCTTGTCTAACTCTGAATAATCACTCTCAAGTTTGTTGTTGTTTTTTATAATTGCTGTTATACTGAACCATTTCACCAGAGACAAGCCCTTTCCAGTATAGACCCTGGAAGAACTGAGGCATGAGACAGGATGTGCTAGTTGACTGAGCCCAGCTTTACAAGGGGGACTTTAGCAGAAAAATTAAAACTGGCATGCTAGGATGTGTCGTACCACAACATAACTTGCAAACTATAAGATTTATAAAAGAACCTTAGTTCATCTACATGCTTTTAAATTGACAGGTCTGTTTTAAATATAAAAACAATCTATTTTTTAGCACATTTGGATGTTTAAAGTCATATATTAATCAATGCATGGACATGATTAGAACATGTGTCTGTGGAAAAAGCACCATATCAAAGAAACAGACAAGTAGCGGGCCACACAGGTCCTCAGAGCCTCCCTCATGACCTCATCAGGGCTCAGAGTCTGGCCCTTGACTCTTCAGTTCCAGAAATTTTAACTTAATGTACCAAGAGTCAATAGGTCTCTTAGGAGCTGGTATATGACAACAAAATTCTCAAGAGACAAATGGTAAAGCAGACGCTAGCAGATTTACCATGGAAGAATAAACACATACAACAAATCCAGGGCACTCTTTCCCTGTTATTATTTGCCAGATTTTCTTAGGGAGTTTGAAAATGGGTATTTTGTGGGAAGGTTGCTTAGAAACAAAGGATCAGAGATAAGGAAGAAGATGCTCTTGAGGAATATTCCTACAAAGATATAGAAAAGCTATTGGTCTGTCCTTTTCCCCCAATTCTGTTCATTTTCTAGTGGTCAGACTGTACCTTTTGTATAAAGTGTCTCTATCTGGTACAAGATCCCTCCCTCTCTAGACTCAAGTGGATCACACTCCTCTTTTGTTAACAAGAATGTGCACACTGCAGATAACTCATGGCAATTTCCTCCTGTTATAGTCAGCTCCCTTTAGCAAAGCTTGGACATGGTAATTTATCTTGGTACTAGCTCAGAAGCTACATGGTTATGTCTGTTTATGATTGAAGTCTTGGATAGGATACTTGTGATGAATCTTACAAGTTACCCTCACAAAGGATGATTTTATCTAACTCAAATATTGAAGGTATCTTATCATGAATCTTATAAAATTACAGCAGTAGAAGTGCTCGTGGCCAAGCCTGTAATCCCAGATAAATGGAAGGGACAGGTAACAGGATCAAAGTCTAAAAGCAGCCTTGGAGTCCTTATCTGAAAAATAACTAATGCAAAAAAGGACTGGCGTTGTGGCTCAACTAGTAGAGGAGGCACAAGACCCTGAGCAACTCAGTACTGTGCCTCACCTACCAATGCTCATTGGTTTCACTGGGAGACATAAAACATTCTCTCTTTGTTCACTCCACAAGGACTAGCAACTCCAACTCTGTAATGTGACCTCATGGTAAATGTCACTATCATTCCTAAGACCCTTGTTGTAATGGGTAGTCTTCTCTTCACCTTTAGTAGATGGTTTATAGAAATATTTGAATGTGTTTCAGCAAGTTAAACATGTCAGTATATGTCAAAACACTGAAATTATAATGAGAGTCTATGACCTTAGCACAAACATGATGTCAGTACCAAGGACCTCTTGCTGTAATTGTCCTCCATTAATTGAACTTCTTTGAAATGACTTTTTACCATCTCCTCAATAAGTTAACTACTGTACATATTTCCTAACTGAAATATTGATAGCATTAATTTTATGAAATTAAAGAATTATAAAGGCTAGAAATTATTTGATCTTTGTCATAGTAGAAAGGATTTCATTTCTAACCAGAATTTAAGAACAGAAACTCCTTATCTGTACTAACAGATAATGCTATACAATATAACTTTGTATCAATGTGGTAAAAAGTCTGTTTGAATAATGAACAAATTTCATCAAAGGAAGTTGCATTATAAGTCTGGATATTTGGTCCAGAGTAGGAACTCAAATAATGCTAAATGCAAGCTTCTTACTTGTAATTATGGTGCAAAGTTATCAGTAGGAAATGCTTTTCATTTATTTTGATTTCAGATTATCTTTTAGACAGTTCTTCAATTTAAAATTAAATGGTTCATGAGCATTGGAAAATAAAAAATGTCATGTATTGGTCAGACATTCTATGTTAGGCACTATGATGAATTAATAACTAAGTTAGGCTTGCAGAGAACACAAGTTCATCCCATGTTATACAATTTTTCTGGTGTATTGAATTACAGATTTACAAATTTAATTTATTTGATTGGAAAATTGAAGGCCATACTTCAATTATTGTCAATTTCTAAATTATTCTTAAAAATAATAAAGTTAATAAAATCATCTTAAATTTTTGCTTCTGACCTGCCTGCAAATTATTGTCAAATGAATTGTTGGTCCTTTAATCATTTTTTTCTTGAGACCTGGTCTCACTATGTAGCCCTAGCTGATCTCAAACTCTTACCTCATTCTGAGTGCTGGGCTTACAGCTGTGAACCTCTATACCCGTTAATCAGTTCTCAATAGTCCTCCAACTTCAAAACTACTGAGTTAACTATTTCAATCTGTTTAGTCATATAATCAGCAGACACATATCTATAAAGTGCCAACAATGCACTGAATGCTGAGAACACAGTGTGAGTGAAAACAAATGATAAGTCATCTTTAGTTCATGTGACTCTATGAAGACTTAGTCTATGTCTTATAAGCATGCCCACCTCCATTTTTAGCTATGTACTGTTACAAGGGCTCCTATTGCTGTTTGTAGGAATATATTTTTTACCTGCCAGTTCCACATCCATCTCTTTGGACATGTTTTCTCATATCAGTAGTTCTCATATTTATTCCATTGTGATAGCACTTGAAAGAAACAGTCTCTGCAAATGAACAGGTAATCTGGCATACAAATTAGGAAAGATTTTTCTACAAAAACATGAATCTCTTGCACTACTAAGTTATACATTTATAATGAGGAATATACTGTTTCATACTTTAAAAAGCTGTTGAGTGAATCAAATAGAGTTTTGAAAATAATTTTAAGCCAGCAAAAAAAGAATTAAGCACTAAAATAATGTTATTTGGGAATGCTAATGAATTGAAGAACTAATGAGCATATTAAAGTTAATACAGGACATTCAAGGGTTGTCCTTCACTGGAAAAGGGTACAATCATCATGATGACAGTCATGGTCAGCAGATATGCTCAAAGATATGTCCAGGTGTTCTGCCCACTCTCACCTGCCTGACTCATAAACATGGCCAGCAGAGCGTCAATGAGGTTTCAGGAAAGAGGCAATGACAAGTTCACAAAGATTACCTAAGACCTGGCAAGACATCCCCATCAACCACCTGCAGGCTATCTGGATCTTGCCCTGGTTTCTGGCACTGGTCTCAGTGGACATTTGAATCATTCGTGCTGCTGCAATGCACATGTGTGTGTTCAAGTTGTTGAATGAGCTAAATGTTGTGAGACAGTTCTCTTTCTAAATAAGAGATTGTGCCTTTTTGAGCTCAGAGTTCTCTATGCTGCAAACCAGGCTTTCACACAGAAAGTGCTCTTCAAAAGTATATTATACACACTATTTACCCCACCCAGCACAACAATAATGGGGAAAAAGTGTATTATAGTGCTGGGGATGTGACTTAAGAAGAAGCAAACTTAGCAAGTGCAAGGCCCTGAATTCAAACCGCTTACTGCCAAAAATGCATGTTTATGTTTTAATGAACAAAGTCTCTTTCCACTTATATAATGTAAATAACACATATGGAAGTAAATTTAATACAACACTAACATCTTGCTGCAATACAACTGTAGCTGACTTGTACTCTTGTTAAGGCAGAATCATTTGGTAACATCCTCTTTTGGGGCATTCTTCCTAGTGGGCAGTTTGGCTTCTATATGCTACATCATTGCCTAATAGAATTCATCCAATACAGCAAATAGAATGTAGAATGACATTACAAGGAGATTCCTGTCTTATTTATGATGGAAGAAACTAGTGCCCTGCAAGACTCAAAAAAAAAATTGGGCTCATATATTAAGAGGACTTGGAAAACTTGACCATTTGTCCCTTAAACAGGCTCTATGTCATTGTGTTTTTCTTTAAAACATGAAATATGAGTGGTAAACTGTTGATAAATTATAAACTATCTCCTTTATTGTATCTTACTTCTATACCTCTCCTATCTTCTACTGATTCTGCATTTTCCAGTTGTGTACCAATATAAATATGACATCATTGTGTGACAAAGGGGAGAGGAAGAAGGAAAGAAAAAAGGAGAGAGGAAGTAAAGAAGGAAGGAAGAAAAACAAGGAAAGAAAGAAAAAAGAAGGTAGGGAAGCAGTTACCATTGCTTTTTATTATAAAGATTTAATGATTATAAAGGCAATATATGACAAACCTAGAGCCAACAGCATACTTAATAGGGAAAAACTGAAATCATTTCCCCTAAAGTCAGGAATGAGACAAGGATGCACACTCTCACCACTCCTATTCAACATGTTCATGGAATTTCTAGCCAGAGCAATAAGGCAAGAAGAAGAAATAAAAGCAATACAAATAGGTAAAGAAATAGTCAAAGTTTCCATGTTTGCAGACAACATGATTTTATACATCAAAGACCCAAAAAACTCCACCTAAAAATTCCTATACATCATAAACATCTTCAGCAATGTAGCAGGATACAAAATCAACTTACAAAAATCAGTATCCCTTCTAAACACCAGCAATGAACAAATTGAGAAAGAATATAGGAAAACAATTCCATTTACAATAACCTCAAAAAAATCAAATACCTAGGAATAAACTTAACAAAGGATGTGAATGACCTCTACAAGGAGAACTTCAAACCACTGAAGAAAGAGATAGAGGAAGACTGCAGAAGATAGAAAGCTCTCCCATGCTCATGGATTGGCAGAATCAATGTAATAAAAATGGCTATACTACCAAAAGCAATCTACATATTCAACACAATTCCCTTCAAAATCCCAATGACATTCATCACAGAGATTGAAAAATCTACCCTAAAGTTCACTTGAAAACACAAAAGACCATGAATAGCCAAGGCAATACTGAGCAAAAACAGCAATGCTAGAGGTATCAACATACCCAACTTCAGACTATACTACAGAGCCATAGCAAAAAAACCCAGCATGGTACTGGCACAAAAACAGATATGAAGACCAGTAGAACAGAATAAATGACCCAGATATGAATCCACACAGCTACATCCACCTTATTTTTGACAAAGGTGCCAAAAACATATGATGGAGAAATGACAGTCTCTTCAACAAGTGTTGCTGGGAAAAGTGGTAATCTGCTTGAAGAAAACTGAAATTAGATCCATGCCTAGCACCATGTACTAGTACCAACTCAAAGTGTGTTAAGGACCATAATATCAGACCCAAAACCTTGCAGTTAGTACAGGAAAGATCAGGGAATACTGTGGAAGCAATAGGTACAGGCAAGAACTTCCTTAATAGAACTCCAGCAGCCCAGCAACTAAAAGAAAGGATGGACTAATGGGACTACATGAAATTAAAGCACTTCTGCCCAACAAAAGAAATGGTCTCTAAATTGAAGAGACCACCTACAAAGTGGGAGAAAATCTTTGCTAGCTATCCATCAGACAAAGGAATGATAACCAGAATATACAAAGATCTCAAAAAACTAAACTCCCCCAAAATCAGTAAACCAATAAAGAAGTAGGAAACTGAACTAAACAGAACTTTTGCAAAGGAAGAAGTCTAAATGCCCAAAAACACATGAAAAAATGCTTACCATCCCTGGCCCTAAAGGAAATGCAAATCAAAACCACACTAAGATTCTACCTCACCCCTGTTAGAATAGCCATCATTAGAAACACCAACAACAGGTGTTGGTGAAGATGTGGGGAAAAATGAACCCTCATACACTTCTGGTGGGAATGCAAACTAGTACAACCACCCTGGAAAAAAATTTGGAGGCTTCTTAAAAATCTAAACTTAGATCTGCCATATGATCCAGCAGTCCCACTCATGGAGATATACCCAAAGAAATGTGACACAGGTTACTCCAGAGGCACTTGTACAACCATGTTAATTGCAGCAATATTCACAATAACCAGGTTATGGAAACAGCCAAGATGTTCCACTACTGATGAATGGATTAAGAAAATGTGGTATTTATATACAATGGAATTCCACTCAGCCATGAAGAAGAATGAAATCTTATCATTCACAAGTAAATGGATGGAAGTGGAGAACATCATTCTGAGTGAGGTTAGCCAGGCTCAGAAGACCAATAATCATATGTTCTCCCTCATACACAGACTTTAGATCAAGGATAAATACAACAAGGTGATTGGACTTTGGTCACATGATATGGCAACAGCACACAAGGGAGGTATGAGGATAGATAAGAAACCCAGAAAACATAATAGCATTTGATGTCCTCAATGCAAAAGAACTAATGCAGAAACTTTAAAGTGACAGAGGCCAATAGGTGAAAGGGATCAGGAACTAGAGAAAAGGTTAGTTCAGGAAGAATCAGGGAGCTTGTAGTCGGGGACCGGGGTTGGAGGGAGGGAGAGCCGAGTGAAGCTAAGAGGCCAGGGAACCAGGTTAATTGAAACTATTACAGCATAGCAGAAAGATTCAAATGACTCAGAGAATCAAAAGATGGCAGCTAGAGGGAGGAAGCAGAAAGTGAGCCTCCTATAGTGAAATCTTCGAGAGATGCCAGAGACACACTTTGCAGGCATAATCACTGAGAAGAGGCATAACTTTGACCCCTCCACACCTCCAGCCAGCACAGAGAATCTCCACTTCATGTTAAACGGAGAAACAAAGAGGGCCCCCGGGCCGCCAGTCACCAGTGCCCAGATGGCTTGGAAAGACACAGACCAGGTGAACTTCGCGGTACCGCAGTACTCCCACAGACAAGCCTGGGCCAGAGCAGCATAGCCCCCTGGACAGACTGACCTCCCCAGGGAAAAAAGAGAAACTGAGTAATAAGCAATAAGAGCAATAAAGACACCCTGGAAAGAGGGTGGGGCACACTGAGCGCTGAAGATTGGGGGAAGGGAACCCTTCCCGGGACTGTAAATAAACAAGCTGGGCAGGCCGGAGAGGCTCTGGTGGGAGTGGGGGCGGAGCGCACACCCAGCAACCAGGAGAGGGAAAGCTTGTGAGAGTGGCTGAGGGAGGAAAACTCCACAGGAGAGGAAAGAAGATCCACTTCCTATGTGAACTGTAAACAAACATGGCGGCTGGCAGGAGCAGCAGCACCGCCCAGTAATCAGGAGCAGGAAAGCCTGTGAAAGTGGCAGTGGGAGGAAAACTTCACAGGAGAGGGGGGAAGACGCACCTCCCACATGAACTGTAAATAAACACACAGCCCTGACAATGTGGGTGCAGTGTCACCTTTCCCAGTGCTTGGAAAGAGGAAAGCCTGTAGCAGAGGCTTCCCCACAGAAGAACACTGAAACAAAGCCTGCAGGGCCAGGTGAGTGCTAACCTCACCCCAGAGATCTGCATAAATAACGCCTCCAGCAACAGCAGGCTGACAGCAGTGGGCAGGCAAGCCACAGCCGCAGATACCATTCTCAGAACTGTCTCCAGACTCTTTTTTTTTTCTTTTTCTCCCTACCTTTGATGAGAGAACAACTGAATTACACCTGCAAGTGGAAAAACTTACTGAAACTGTATTGCATTTGAACTTGGGACACTTGGTGGGTTTTGTGTGTGTGTGTGTGTGTGTGTGTGTGTGTACTTTTGTTCTACTTTATGCATCCCCTTTGATGAGACAACTACAGAAGAACATCTGAGGCACCATCTCCAGGATTGGAGACTGAGATGGATACCCAAATAATTAAGACGGAAACTTCATTGCATTTGAACTTGGAGGGTTTTTTGGTTTGTTTGGTTTTTTTTTCTATTTTCCATTTTATTTTAATTCATTTTTAATATATAGATATTTCTTTCATTTACTTATTTTTTATTTTTATTCCTATCTTAATTTTTTTAATTTTTGATTTTCAATCCTATCTGTCCCTCTAATGTCTGTTCAGCTTACTGTCAATTAGTACACTAATGCTCCCTGTTTATACCTTTGAAACTCTCTTGTCTGATACCTTGTTCTGCTTTCTCCCTCTTGTCTGAGTATTTGTTTACCCCTTTTCTTTAACTTCTTGCTTTCCATCTCAGCTCACCCTTCCATTCTAAATATTGCCATTGTTATTATTACAAGCTAGAAAATACTTAATTGCACACAGTACAGGGACAGTAACAACACCAAGGACAATGACGGGAAGACAGAAAAAACAGGGAAACCAGTTTCCCCACAGCAAAAAATTAGTACAGGAACCAGAGGGGAAAGAAGAAAACAGAAACTCAGATCCAGACTCCAACAAAATGAAGATAAACTATGCCAAAGGACCCAATGAAGAACACAGAATAATTTAAAAAAAGACATACTACAGGTACTCAATGAGAATTTTATAGAGATGATACTGGATAGGGTCAATCAAAATGTACAGGAGACACTCAAGAAATTCCAAAACAACAAAAATAGAGAATTTGAAAGAGCAAAAGAAGAAATAAAGGAAACCATACAAGCACTGTATAAACACCAAAATGAAAGAGAGAACACGATGAATAAACAGATAAATGAACTCAGGACAAAAACAGACGACATTAAAGAGGAAACCAGCCAGGATATGGAAAACCTCAGAAAAAAGAATGAAACAGAACTGCAAAACAAAACGGAAGGCCAATCCAGCAGAATAGAACAAACAGAAGACAGAATCTCAGAACTTGAAGATGAAATGGTAATTAAAGGAAAAACTGAAGAACTATTAACTAAACAACTCAAGACCTGTGAAAACAAAATGCAAGAACTCACCGACTCCATCAAAAGACCAAACTTAAGAATCATGGGAATCGAAGAAAGGGAAGAGCTGCAAGCAAAGGGGATGCATAATCTATTCAACATAATAATAACAGAAAATTTCCCAAATCTAGAGAAAGATATTCCCATACAGATGCAAGAGGCCTCCAGGACACCAAACAAACCAGATCAAAATAGAACTACTCCATGACATATCATCATTAAAAGAACAAGTTCAGAAACTAAGGAAAGAATATTGAAGGCTGTAAGAGAGAAAAAGCAAGTAACATACAAAGGTAAACCCATCAAAATCACAGCAGACTTCTCAACAGAAACATTAAAAGCAAGAAGGGCATGGGGTGAGATCTTCCGGGCACTGAATGAAAATAACTTCAACCCCAGGATACTCTACCCAGCAAAACTATCATTCAAAATAGATGGAGCAATAAAAGTCTTCCATGAAAAGCAGAAACTAAAACAATATGTGACCACAAAGCCACCATTACAAAAGATTCTTCAAGGGATTCTGAACACAGAAAGTGAAACACAACTTAACCATGAAAAGACAGGCAGCACCAAACCACAGGAAAAGAAAAAGCAAGAAAGTAGAGAGTAACCTCAACTTAGGTACACACAATCAAATCTTCAAACAACTAAGACAACTAAATGACAGGAATCACCACATACCTATCAGAACTAACGCATAATGTTAACAGACTTAATTCACCCATCAAAAGGCACTGCTTGACAAAATGGATTAAAAAGGAAGATCCAACAATTTGTTGCTTACAGGAGACCCATCTCACCGACAGAAATAAGCATAGGCTAAGGATGAAAGGCTGGAAGATTTACCAAGCCAATGGCCCCCGAAAACAGGCAGAGGTAGCAATACTTATCTCTGACAAAGTAGACTTCAAACCTACATTGATCAAACGAGATAAAGAAGGACATTCCATACTAATAAAAGGGGAAATAGACCAAAAGGAAATAATAATCATGAATCTGTATGCACCCAATGTCAATGCACCCAATTTCATTAAATATACCCTGAAAGACCTAAAAGCATATGTAAACACAACACAGTGGTTGTGGGAGACTTTAACACCCCATTAGCATCAATAGATGGGTCATCCAAACAAAAAATCAATAAAGAAATCCAAGATCTAAAATGTGCAATAGATCAAATGGACCTAGTAGATGTCTACAGAACATTTCATCCAACCTCTACACAATATACATTCCTCTCAGCAGCCCATGGAACCTTCTCCAAAATAGATCATATTCTAGGGCACAAAGCAAGTCTCAGCAAATATAAGAAAATAGAAATTATACCGTGCATACTATCTGATCACAATGCAGTAAAAGTAGAACTCAACAACAAAAGTAAAGACAAAAAACATGCAAACAGCTGGAAACTAAATAACTCATTACTTAATGAAGAATGGATCATCGATGAAATAAAAGAGGAAATTAAAAAGTTCCTGGAAGTCAATGAAAATGAAAACACAACCTACCGGAACCTATGGGACACAGCTAAGGCAGTCCTGAGAGGAAAGTTTATAGCCATGAGTGCATATATTAAAAAGACTGAAAGATCCCAAATCAATGACCTAATGATACATCTCAAAATCCTAGAAAAACAAGAACAAACAAATCCCAAGACAAATAGATGGAGAGAAATAATAAAAATAAGAGCTGAAATCAATGAAATAGAAACCAAAAAAAACCATACAAAGAATTAATGAAACAAAAAGTTGGTTCTTTGAAAAAATAAACAAGATCGATAGACCCCTGGCAAACCTGAATAAAATGAGGAGAGAAAAAACCCAAATTAGTAGAATTGGGAATGCAAAAAGGGAGATAACAACAAACACCATGGAAGTCCAGGAAATCATCAGAGACTACTTTGAGAACCTATATTCAAATAAATTTGAAAATTTTAAAGAAATGGACATATTTCTAGATACATATGATCATCCAAAACTGAACCAAGAGGAAATTAATCACCTGAATAGACCTATAACACAAAATGAAATTGAAGCAGCAATCCAGAGTGTCCCCAAAAAGAAAAGTCCAGGACCTGATGGATTCTCTGCTGAATTCTATCAGACCTTTAAAGAAGAACTGATACCTACCCTCCTTAAACTGTTCCACGAAATAGAAAGGGAAGGAAAACTGCCAAACACATTTTATGAAGCCAGTATTACACTTATCCCAAAACCAGGAAAAGACACCTCCAAAAAGGAGAACTATAGTCCAATCTCCTTAATGAACATTGATGCAAAAATCCTCAACAAAATAATGGCAAACCGAATTCAACAACACATCAAAAAGATTATTCACCACGACCAAGTAGGCTTCATCCCGGGAATGCAGGGGTGGTTCAACATACGAAAATCAATAAACGTAATAAACCACATTAACAGAAGCAAAGGCAAAAACCACTTGATCATCTCAATAGATGCAGAAAAAGCCTTTGATAAGATCCAACATCATTTCATAATAAAACCTCTAAGAAAACTAGGAATAGAAGGAAAGTACCTCATCATTATAAAAGCTATATATGACAAACCTACAGCCAGCATTATACTTAACGGAGAAATACTGAAACCATTCCCTCTAAAATCAGGAACCAGACAAGGATGCCCATTATCTCCACTCCTATTCAACATAGTACTGGAATTCATAGCCAGAGCAATTAGGCAAGAAGAAGGAATAAAAGGAATACAAATAGGTAAAGAAACTGTCAAAATATCCCTATTTGCAGATGACATGATCCTATACCTTAAAGACCCAAAAAACTCTACTCAGAAGCTTCTAGACATCATCAATAGCTATAGCAAGGTAGCAGGATATAAAATCAACATAGAAAAATCATTAGCATTTCTATACACTAACAATGAGCAAACTGAAAAAGAATGTATGAAAACAATTCCATTTAAATAGCCTCAAAAGTAATCAAATACCTAGATGTAAACCTAACAAAAGATGTGAATGACCTCTACAAGGAAAACTATACACTTCTGAAGAAAGAGATTGTGAAAGACTATAGAAAGTGGAGAGACCTCCCATGCTCATGGATTGGTAGAATCAACATAGTAAAAATGTCAATACTCCCAAAAGTAATCTACATGTTTAATGCAATTCCCATCAAAATTCCAATGACACTCATTAAAGAGATTGAAAATCTACTGTTAAATTTATATGGAAACACAAGAGGCCACGAATAGCCAAGGCAATACTCAGTCAAAAGAACAATGCAGGAGGTATCACAATACCTGACTTCAAACTATATTACAAAGCAATAACAATAAAAACAGCATGGTACTGGCACAAAAACAGACATGAAGACCAGTGGAACAGAATAGAGGACCCAGATATGAAGCCACACAACTATAACCAACTTGTCTTTGACAAAGGAGCTAAAAGTATATGATGGAGAAATAGCAGCCTCTTCAACAAAAACTGCTGGGAAAACTGGTTAGCAGTCTGCAAAAAACTGAAACTAGATCCATGTATATAACCCTATACCAAGATTAACTCAAAATGGATCAAGGATCTTAATATCAGACCACAAACTCTAAAGTTGATACAGGAAAGAGTAGGAAATACTCTGGAGTTAGTAGGTATAGGTAAGAACTTTCTCAATGAAATCCCAGCAGCACAGCAACTAAGAGATAGCATAGATAAATGGGACCTCATAAAGGTAAAAAGCTTCTGTTCATCAAAAGAAATGGTCCCTAAACTGAAGAGAACACTCACAGAGTGGGAGAAAATATTTGCCAACTATACATCAGACAAAGGACTGATAACCAGAATATATAGGGAACTTAAAAAAACTAAACTCTCCCAAAACTAATGAACCAATAAAGAAATGGGCAAGTGAACTAACAGAACTTTCTCAGAAGAAAAAATTCAAATGGCCAAAAAACACATGAAAAAATGCTCACCATCTCTAGCAATAAAGGAAATGCAAATTAAAACCACACTAAGATTCCACCTCACCCCTGTTAGAATAGCCATCATTAGCAACACCACCAACAACAGGTGTTGGCGAGGATGCGGGGAAAATGGAACCCTCTTACACTGTTGGTGGGAATGTAGACTGGTACAACCACTCTGGAAAAAAATTTGGAGGCTACTTAAAAAGCTGGACATCGATATACCATTTGATCCAGCAATACCACTCTTGGGGATATACCCAAAAGACTGTGACACAGGTTACTCCAGAGGCACCTGCACACCCATGTTTATTGTGGCACTATTCACAATAGCCAAGTTATGGAAACAGCCAAGATGCCCAACCACTGACGAATGGATTAAGAAAATGTGGTATCTGTACACAATGGAATTTTATGCAGCCATGAAGAAGAATGAAATGTTATCATTTGCTGGTAAATGGATGGAATTGGAGAACATCATTCTGAGTGAGGTTAGCCTGGCCCAAAAGACCAAAAATCGTATGTTCTTCCTCATAGGTGGACATTAGATCAAGGGCAAACACAACAAGGGAATTGGACTTTGAGCACATGATAAAAGCTTTAGCACACAAGGGAGGGGTGAGGATAGGTAAGACACCTAAAAAATTAGCTAGCATTTGTTGACCTTAATGCAGAGAAACTAAAGCAGATACCTTAAAAGCAACTGAGGCCAATAGGAAAAGGGGACCAGGAACTAGAGAAAAGGTTAGATCAAAAAGAATTAACCTAGAAGGTAACACACACGCACAGGAAATCAATGTGAGTCAATGCCCTGTATAGCTATCCTTATCTCAACCAGCAAAAACCCTTGTTCCTTCCTATTATTGCTTATACTCTCTCTTCAACAAAATTAAAAATAAGGGCAAAATAGTTTCTGCTGGGTATTGAGGGGGTGAGGAGGGAGAGGGAGGGGACAGAGTGGGTGGTAGGGGAGGGTGTGGGGGCAGGGGGGAGAAATGACCCAAGCCTTGTATGCACATATGAATAATAAAAGAAAAAAAAAAGAAGAATCAACTTAGAATGCAACACATATGTACATGGAAGCAATGCAAGGAATCTCCCTGTATAGCTATCCTTACCTCAACTAGCAAAAATGCTTTGTCCTTTGTATTATTGTTTATACTCTCTTTTCAACAAAATTAGAGATAAGGGCAGAACAGTTTCTGCCTGGAAGCAAGCGGGTAGTGGTGTAGAGGGAGGGGGCGGGCAGGGGAATGGATGGGGTGGGGGGTAGGGTGGAGAAATGACCCAAACATTGTATGCACATATGAATAAACGAAAAAAAAAAAACAACAAATGTTGACAAGGATGTGGGAGAAAAAGGAACCCTCATACACTGCTGGTGGGAATGTAAGCTAGTAAAGCCACTTTGGAAAACAATATTTAGGCTTCTTAAAAAACTAAACATAGACCTGCCATATGATCCAGCGCTCTCTTCTAGGGATGTGCCCAAAGGAATTTGACTTAAGTTATTACAAAGGCACCTGCACACCCATGTTTATTGCAGCACTATTCACAATAGCCAAGCTATGGAAACAGCCAAGATGCCCCACTACTGATGAATGGATTAAGAAAATGTGGTATTTATACACAATGTGATTTTACTCAGCCACAAAGAATGAAATTTTGTCATTTGCGAGTAAATGGACAGAACTCAAGAACATCATCTTAAGCACAGTTAACTAGACTCAGAAAGTCAAAAATCACATGTTCTCCCTCATCTGTGGATTATAGACCTAAAACAAATGCAGTAATATTATTGGACATGGGGTCACACGCTAAGAGGAGAACACACAGGAAGAATAGGGAATGGGATAAAACCTAAAATTTGAATGTGGTTAATGTGCTCACTGTATAGAAGTGAATAAAGTAATCTTAAACTGGCAGAGGCCACTATGGGAATGGGACCAGGAAGTAGTGAAGAGGTCTGGTAGAGATGAACCAGTGTGGGTTGCAATACACATGTGCATGGAAGCAATGCTAAGAACCTCTTTGTATAGCTATCTTTATCTTTTACTAGCAAAAATGCTATGTCTTTCTTCTCTCTTATGTTTTCTCTTCAACAAAATCAGAGAACTAGTGGGCAGAATAGGTTCTGCCCAGAAGCAGGGTATGGGGGGTGGGGTTTGGGGTAGGTAGCCCAAACAATATTTGCACATGTGAGTAAATGTAAAAATGATAAAATAAAAAAATGATTTAATGACACATTTCATTCATTGCTACAGAGTGGCCATGGTAATCAGCTCATGAAATTTAATCACCTCTGCAGTAAAAGAAGAAAAAGAAACCAACCAGAGAATATTTATGACCCCTTTTTGGGTGACAAGCTTTAATGCCTTTCTGTATGGATAGAATTGGATCTACTAAATATTCATATGTTGAAGTTATGATGCCAGTAACCCAGATTGTGACCTTATTTTGAAACAGGTTTATTGCAGATGTAATTAAGATGAAGTAATTCTGTACAGCATGTCTATGATCCAATATGACCAGTGTCCATATAAAAATGGAAAAAATGTACACAGAAATGAACACAGAGAGAGTGCATGTAAAGATGAAAGCAGGGTTTAGAGTAATGCTTCCTCACACCAAGGAATGTCAAAAAAGGTGCCAGAAAGCCACCAGAAGCCTGGCTAGAGGCATAGCACAGATCATCTCCCACAGCCTTCAGAAGGAGAATTCCCATCAACAGCCTCCAGAGCTATAAGGCAGTAAATACCTGTTCTTTAAGCCACCCAGTTCATGGTACTTTGCCATCCCCAGAAAACTAACATGCCTTCTTTAGAGGTATTGACTGGAAACTACAGTGAGTATCTTGTCAGGGCAGGCCATCCATTTCTTATCCTCACTGAAAACAAGCCATGGGACAGGCTTGAGTGGTGTGTTGGCTAAAGCTTGAAGCTCTCTTACCCCAGAGAAAAACTCTTTCTCCAATATTGCTCTCTTGGGATCACACAGAGCAAGAACTGGGTTACCATTTCTGCTCCCCAGAGAACTTTCTGATATTTACCATAAGCAATGGCCAAGAAAGGCAGATGATACATTTAAATAAGAAACAATGACAAGTTCAAGGACAGGGTTAAAGCCTTCTTTTTATTTCTATTGCCTACAACCTCCAGTTCAGTGTTATAAACTATTTCTTTTCTTTTGATATAAAAGATTAGCATCCATCTCTGATAGTTTTTCTCACTTTATATTAATTAGAATAAAAATATAATTTTTTCTGTTTGTAATTATCAATAACCACAGGTAGAAAAACAACCTACTGAATTTCTTCTTTCTCAGAAATCTTTTCAGTGAGGTGGTCTCAAATACCAAGTCTTTTCTGCCATCTAGTGATAACAAAGGATTATAACATCCTAGCTGTATTGAAATAAAATTGGTAAATAAAAATTCTATCCTCATCTCTCCAAAGGAATAATTACAACTATGATTAGAAAACATAGTGGTAAAGAGTTCACACATAGAGTTGCCTCCCAGTTGTACACAGGATAGGTGAAATCAGCATTTCTGGCCTGTTTTCAGGAGCATGACCTTTGTGATGAGCTACTTTATATTCACTTAACAAATCTCTATTTTGTCACTACTACATTATAGCTTTGAGTTTGCTCCTTGGAAACTATCAGAAAGTTTACCAGGTATCTGTGTTCCCTGGTTCCTAGGGAGGAAACTCGCACTTTGAGAGCAAATCATCATGAATTTTGATAGCCAGGTTACCGTACAGAACCCAAACTTGCCTCCATATCCAAGGTACTAGCCTTAATGATAGGCCCTGAAGAGGTGTAAAATACCAGTGCCAAGAATTTTGGCTGTCAAGGTTCATTTGACCCAATATACCTCAGAATATAACTATAAAGATAAGGACCTTAAAGAAGTGGTTGAGTTAAAATGAGACTTTTAGAGAGGAACTAACCAATATGATAGTTTCCTTATAAGAAAAGGGGAGAGAGAAAGAGGGAGAGGAAGGAAGGAAGAAAGGAGGAAGGAGTGAAGGAATGAAAGGGAGAGAAAGAGAAGAGAGAAGGAAGGAAGGAAGGAAGGAAGGAAGGAAGGAAGGAAGGAAGGAAGGAAGGAAGGAAGGAAGGAAGGAAGGAAGGAAGAAAGAAATGGACACCAAAGGAGACTGTTGTCTGCTAGCAAGCAAAGAGGCCTTAGGAATAACCATGCCTGATGACACCTTGACCTTGAATTTCTAACCTCCAGAAGTGTGAAAAAGTAAATTTCTGTTCTTTAAGCTACCCAGACTGTGGTGCTTTGCTATGGCAACCCTAGCAAGCTAAAATACTCTCCTATGCTATAACCCTAATCATGGTTCAACACTCTTTCTCCTCTAGGAAATTTGGACAGCTCCATGGTGTCTTCAACTTCATTAATAGCTTTACCTCTTAGAAGATGAAGTTTTCTTTCTCTTAATCCTGACTCACCTTTGGGGGAGTGAGGCGAATTTTCAGTCAGACTGATTTTGATCCAGAAATGAACAACAGTTTTCTTTAGAGGATATCAGTAAAGTATCAAAGCCCCTGTATTGACTAAATCATGTCTGTCATGATTTAACCAGGTCTTACTGACACAAGCACCCTTCTATGCACACCCCTGTCAGTGCCCTTTATCAATATATCTTTGCTGTCATTCCCACAAGCTTCTAAAGTGAGTCAAAATAAATCATTAATGAAGCTCCTGTTAGGTCACATTATAATCTTGGCTGCAAGCTCATTTTAATGTCTTCCAAATTCTCTGGAATTATGTTCAACTATTTCGCTCTAACTCTTGAATCAAGTTATGCTGTACACTGAACCCCAGATGATGGTATAACCCAAGTAATGTACATCTCTATCTCTGTTTTACATACCTCTGTCTCTATATCAAGACACAATCTCATCTCATTTACTTGGAAAAAGTTTTAATTGCAGTCTTACCTCATTTACAATTCCTTTGCCTAATATTCCATCAAAGTGATTTATTAAAAATTCAAGCTATATTTAGGCTGCTTTCATGCTACTAAAGATCCCTTTTTAGTACTAAAATATTAATTATTATGCCCTCTATCAGCATAGACTACCCCATGTGATGATTCCAGCTTTACCATAGTCAACTCTCTCTTTTGCATTTAACAATCCAGTCATAACAATCTATTTTTCTTGAGTGCAAATGTCATTCATTTCACAAATCCAAGTTTAAATACATGTTATTCTCCTCCTTGTCTGGAAAGATTTTTATTTCAATTATTCTTAATAACTTTGCACTTAGTAATTTTCCTAATTGAACTCTGGTAGCAATTCTGTGATGTCCTTTTTAACCCGATCTCAGACCACTGCAAAGGTTACTTGCTCACCCCCATGCCTCATAAGCATTTCTATTGTTGCACTCTATTTTTCTGGTTAGGCTTAGAGGATGCTCAGGGAAGAGTTACATCTTTATTATCTCCTTATCCCTAGCACCTAACACAGTAATTTAAAATTAGTGCCTGTGAATTAAATGATTTATTTAAAATCAGAGATGAATCAGGAGGAACATGCTCTTTGTTATTTTCTTGCTTGGGTTTGTGTTTTTCTTTTTTTTTCAGAGAGTGAGTGAAGACATTGTAGTGAGAATATAAGAAATATTGATTTTTGAAACAAAAGGAGTTCCTCAATCCAACAGCTCCTATGACCACCACTGTCCTCTCCTGGAGTTTCATACATCATGAATGTGGCCTCAGGACAAACATTTGTTTATCCTCAACACCATTGCTTTCAATGAGGTCATTTGATTCACTTCATGCTCTTCTGTATCTGATAGCTTTTCAGCATGTTATATCACAACCACAGTTGGGACATCTAGTGGCAGCATGCCATTGCTAGAAAATCTCCAGTTCATTTAGGTTTATAGACAATTTCAATGGCTGTTGCTAGTTCATCTCTGTGCCCTCATTACATACACATTCCTCTGCCTTAGACAAGGTAGGCTTTCTCTGACCCCTCAATAAAGAAGAGAATATTTGACTCAGGTTTAGTCTCTTCTTTATTCCTCCAGGTAAGTGGTTTAAGTCTTCCTGGTTTTTCTTTGACTAGATAGCCAACTGATGTTTCAACTGCTCATTCTTGTTCCTCCTCTGTTCTTCCAATGTAATGTGTATCTTCACCATTTCAAATCTTAATCATTTTCTAATACTTTTCATATTGATTTGATTCCCTATTATTTTAGCATGGAATTATCTATGCTAATTAGTCAAGTCACTCTTTTTCCACCTTTTTTTAAAATTATTTATTCATATGTGGCATACATTGTTTGGGCCATTTCTCCCCCCGTGCCCACCGCCCATTGCCCCACCTCCTTCCACTCCCCCCACCTCCCTCTCTTTCAAGCAGAACCTGTTCTTCTCTCTTCTCCAATTTTGTTGAAGAGAAGGCATAAGCAATAATAAGAAAGACATAGTGTTTTTGCTAGTTTGACATAGGGATAGCTATACAGAGAGATTCCTAGCATTGCTTCCATGAACATGTGTATTAAAACCCAAATTAATTTATCTCTACCAGAACTCTTCACTACTTCCCAGTTGCCTTCCCATAGTGATCTCTGTCATTTTAAGATTACTATATTAACTCCTCTACAGTGGACACATCAAACACTTTCAAGTTTTGGGTTTCCTACCTTTCACTATTCCTCATGTATATGTTCTCCCCTTAGCATGTGACCCATGTCCAATAATATTACTGCATTTGTTTTAGATCTAAAGTCCACATATAAGGTAGAACATATGATTTTTGGTCTTCTGAGCCTGGCTAACTTCACTAAAGATGATATTCTCCAGTTCTATCCATTTCATTCTTCTTCATGGCTGAGTAAAATTCCATTGTTTATAAATACCACATTTTCTTAATCCATTCATTAGTAGTGGGGCATCTTGATTGTTTCCATAGCTTGGCTAATGTGAATAGTGTTGCAATAAACAAGGGTGTGACAATAGCCAAGCTATGGAAACAACCAAGATGCTCCACTACTAACGAATGGATCAAGAAAATGTGGTATTTATACACAATGGAATTTTATGCAGCCATGAAGAAGAACAAAATGTTATCATTCGCTGGTAAATGGATGGAATTGGAGAACATCATTCTGAGTGAGGTTAGCTTGGCCCAAAAGACCAAAAATCATATATTCTCCTTCATATGTGGACATTAGATCAAGGGCAAACACAACATGGGAATTGGATTTTGGTCACATGATAAAGTGAGAGCACACGAGGGAGGTCTGAGGATAGATAAGGTACCTCAAAAACTAGATAGCATTTGTTGCCCTCAACACAGAGAAACTAAAGCAGATACTTTAAAGCAACTGAGGCCAATAGGAGAAGGGGACCAGGAACTAGAGAAAAGGTTAGTTCGAGAAGAATTAACTTAGAAGGTAACACACATGCACAGGAAATCAATGCGAGTCAACTCCCTGTATAGCTATCCTTATCTCAACTAGCAAAAACCCTTGTTCCTTCCTATTATTGCTTATGCTCTCTCTTCAACAAAATTATTGATAAGGGCAGAATAGTTTCTGCCTGGTAGTGAGGGATAAGGTGGGGTAAGTGAGGGAGTGGGAGGGTAAGGAAGGAAGCTGGGGGAAGGGAGAAGAAATGACCCAAACAATGTAAGCACATATGAATAAAATAAAAATTTAAAAAATAATAACAAAAAAAATAAACAAGGATGTGCAGGTGCCTATGGAGTAACCTGAGTCACATTCCTTTGGGTATATCCCTAAGAGTGAGATTGCTGGATCATATGGTAGATCTAAGTTTAATTTTTTAAGAAGTCCATATTGTTTTCTAAAGTGGTTGTACTACCTTGCATTCCCACCAGCAGTGTACGAGGGTTCCTTTTTCCCCACATCCTCTCGAGCATTTTTTGTTGGTGGTGTTTTTGATGATAGCTGTTCTAACAGGGGTGCGGTAGAATCTTAGTGTAGTTTTGATTTGCATTTCATTTATGGCCAGAGATGGTGAGCATTTTTTCATGTGGTTTTGGCCATTTGGATTTCTTCTTTTGAATAAGTTCTGGTAGTTGCCCATTTCTTTATTGGTTCATTGATTTTGGGGGAGTTTAACTTTTTGAGATCTCTGTATATTCTGGTTATCAGTCCTTTGTCTGATGGACACATAGCAAATATTTTTCTCCCACTCTGTGAGTGGTCTCTTCAGTTTAGAGACTTTTTCTTCTGTTGTACAGAAGCTTTTTAATTACATGCCGTCCCATCTGTTCATCCTTTCTCTTAGTTGCTGAACTTCTGGGGTTCTATTGAGGAAGTCCTTGCCTATGCCTATTGCTTCCAGAGAGTTCCCTGCTCTTTTCTGTACTAGCTTCAGAGTTTCAGGTCTTATATTAAGGTCCTTGAGCCATTTTGAGTTGATACTAGTACAGGGTGATAGGCATGGATCTGGTATCAGTTTTCTGCAGGCAGATAACAACTTTTCCCACCACCATTTGTTGAAGAGGCTGACTATTTTCTATCGTATGTTTTTGTGCCTTTGTCAAAAATGAGATGGGCATAGCTGTGTGTATCCAGGTCCTCTATTCTGTTCAATTGGTCTACATACCTGGTTTTGTGCCAGTAGAATGCTTTTTTTATTGCTATGGCTCTGTAATATAGTTTGAAGTTGGGTATTGTGATACCTCCAGCATTGTTCTTTTTGCTCAGTAGTGCCTTGACTATTCAGTCTCTTGTGTTTCCAAATAAACTTTAGGGTAGATTTTTCAATCTCTGTGATAAATATCATTGGGATTTTGATGGGAATTGCTTTGAACATGCAGATTGCTTTTGGTAGCATAGCCATTTTTGCTATTGATTCTATCAATCCATGAGCAGAGAAGATCCTTCAACTTTCTGTAGTCTTCCTCTGTCTCTTTCTTCAGAGGTTTGTAGTTCTCCCTGAAGAGTTCATTCATACCCTTTGTTAAGTTTACCCCTAGGTATTTGACTTTTTTTGAGACTATTGTAAATGGAATTGTTTCCACATATTCTTTCTCAATTTGTTCATTGTTGGTGTATAAAAAAGCTAATGATTTTTGTAAGTTGACTTTTTATCTGCCACCTTGCTGAAGCTGTTTATGGTGTCTAGGAGTTTTTGGGGCCTTTGAGGTATAGGATCATGTCATCTGCATATAGGGATATTTTGACAGTTTCTTTACCTATTTTATTCCTTTTATTTCTTCTTCTTGCCTTATTGGTCTGGCTACGAATTCCAGGACTATGTTGAATAGGAGTGGGAAGAATGGGCACCCTTGCTTTGTTCCTGATTTTAGGGGAAATAATTTCTCCATTAAGTATGATGTTAGCTATAGGTTTGTCATATATAGCCTTAGTAATGTTGAGGTACATTACTTCAATTCCTAATTTTCTTAGAGTTTTTATCATGAAGTGGTGTTGAATCTTATCAAAGGGTTTTTCTGCATCTATTGAGATGATCATGTAGTTTTTGTCTTTGCTTCTATTAATGTGCTGTATTACATTCATAGATTTGCTTATGTTGAACCACCCCTCCATCCCTCGAATAAAGCCCACTTGGTCATGATGAATGATCTTTCTCGTATGTTGTAGGATTTGGTTTGCCATTATTTTGTTGAGGATTTTTGCATTGATGTTCATTAAAGAGATTGGCCTATAATTCTCCTTTTTGGATGTGTCTTTGTCTGGTTTTGGGATGAGTGTTAATACTGGGTTCATAGAATGAGTTAGGTAGTATTCTTTCCCTTTCTATTTCATGGAAAAGTTTAAGGAGAGTTGGTATTTGTTCTTTTTAAAAGGTCTGATAGAATTCAGCACAGAATCCATCAGGTCCTGGACTTTTCTTTTTTGGGAGACTCTTTATTGCTGCTTCAATTTCATTTCATGTTATAGATCTATTTAGGAAGTTAATATGCTCTTCATTCAATCTGGATGGTCATAAGTATCTAGAAATTTGTCCATTTTTTCAAGATTTTCAAATTTATTGGAATTATGGTTCTCGAAGTAGTCTCTGATGATCCCTTGATTTCATGGTGTTTGTTGTTATCTCCTCTTTTGCATTTCTGATTTTACTGATTTGGGTTTTTTCTCTCCTCATTTTAGTCAGATTTGCCAGGGGTCTGTCAATCTTCTTTATTTTTTCAAAGAACCAGTTTTTTGTTTTATTGATTTTTTTTTTTTTGTATCTTTTTTGGGGTCTCTCTTTCATTAATTTTGGCCTTTATGTTTATTATTTCTCTCTTTCTGCTTATTTTGGGATTTGCTTGTTCTTGTTTTTTTGAGGAGTTTGAGATGTAGCATTAGGTCATTTATTTGAGATCTTTCTGTCCTTCTAATATATGCATTCATGGCTATAAACTTTCCTCTTAGGACTGCCTTTGCTATGTCCCATATGTTCTGGTATGTTTTGTTTTCATTTTCATTAACTTCCAGGAAAGTTTTAATTTCCTCTTTTATTTCATCAATGACCCATTGATCATTGAACAATGTGTTGTTCAGCTTCCAATTGTTTGTGTATTTTCTGCTGTTATTTTTGTTGTTGAGTTCTAGTTTTAATGCATTGTTATCATATAGAATGGAAGAGATTATTTCTATTTTCTTATATTTGTTGAGGCTTGCCTTGTGCCCTAAGGCATGATAAATTTTGGAGAAAGTTCCACAGGCTGCTGAGAAGAATATATATTGTGCAGATGTTGAATGAAATATTCTGTGGACATCAGCTAGATCCATTTGATCTATGGTGTGATTTAGTTCTAGAATTTCTTTAATGATTTTTTGTTTGAATTACCTATGTATTGGTGATGGGGGTTATTAAAGTCTTCATTACCAATGTGTTCAAGTCTATATGTACTTTTAGGTCCTTCAGAGTATGTTTAATGAAATTGGGTGCACTGACATTGGATGCATATAGGTTGATAATTGTTGTTTCCTTTTGGTGTATTTCCCTTTTATTAGTATGGAGTGTCTTTCTTTATCTCATTTGATCAATGTAAGTTTGAAGTCTACTTTGTCCAAGATAAGTATTGCTACTCCTGCCTGCATTTGGGGACCTTTGGCTTGGTAAATCTTCTTCAATCCTTTCACCCTAAGCCAGTGCTTATTTCTGCCGATGAGGTTGGTCTCCTGTAAACAACAGATCGTTGGATCTTCCTTTTTAATTCAGTTTGCCAAATGGTGTCTTTTGATGGGGGAGTTGAGTCCATTGACATTCAGTGTTAATATTGATAGGTATGTGGTGATTCCTTCATTTAGTTGTTTTTGTTGTTTAAGGGTTTGATTGTGTGCAGCTGAATCAATGTCACTCTCTGATTCCTTGTCTTTTCTTCTCCTGTGGTTTGATACTGTCTGTCCTCTCATGGTTTTGTTTGCTTTTATTGTATGTGTGTAGAATTCCTTGGAGAATATTTTATAATGGTGGTTTGGTGGTCATATATTGTTTTAGTTTCTGTTAATCGTGGAAGAATTTTATTGCTCCATCTACTTTGAATGGTAGTTTTGCTGGGTATAGTATCTGAGGGTTGAAGTTTTCATTCAGTTCCCAGAATACCTCACTCCATGCCCTTCTTGTTTTTAAGATTTCTGTTGAGAAATCTGCTGTGATTTTGATGGGTTTTTTTAATATGTTATTGTTTTTTCTTACAGACTTCAACATTCTTTCTTGTGCTTGTTGTGTTAATGATAATATGTCATTAGGAAGTTCTATTTTGGTCAAGTTTGTATGGTACCCTCGAGGCTTCCTGTACCTGAATGGGCATAATTTTCTCTAGATTAGTAATTACTAATTATTAGTAATAACTAATTCACAGGTTTAATACACATTCAGTGGTTTAAATGTTATATAGAAGACCCTTTTGTGGTAACAGCCATAAGCAGTGGGAGTTGGGGGGTTAATGTTTGTAAGCTTAGCTATGAAATTTGGGAAGTTCGATAGGGTGGCACTAAAGGGGGAGGTGGGAAATGGGGTGGGTGAGTGGGTGAGGCAGTGTGGGGGCTGCTGGGTTTTTGGTCTTTGTGTGTGTTTGGATGTATTTCTGTTGTAGTAGGTGCTTATTTTATGGATTGCAGAGTTTGGGGTTGTGTAAAGTTGGTATAGTAGGTGGGTCAGCAGGTGATTAGTGTGTACATGGGAGGGGTAGTCTGGTGATAGGTTGGGGGATAATGGGAGGGGAAGGTCATGGCTGGGGGAAGAGAATAAGTGAGAAGGGGCAGAATAAGTTCTTGGGGTGGGGAGCAATGGATTTTAGCAAGTTTTCTCAGTGTAACGTGTTGTGGGGAAGCTTTCCATGGGCTAGAAGTTCAGGATGTCAAAGGTTTGATTCTGGTTGGTGCTTTATTTCCACCAAGTGTGGCTCCAGCATCTCAGCAAGGTTTTGGAGTCAGAGTTCAGGCTATCTGCTTTCACACCATAGTTGCCATCTTTTATCTCTCCTCTAGACACTTTTGATTCTTGTCATTCCAGGGTCTGTATCCTAATATTACTATATTTGCATGTGTGATTAATAAAGATTTAGTAAAAGAAAATATATGTATATAGAGAGAGATTTATACACAGAACCAAAATTATTTAAATAACAGATTCATAATCTCATATTTTTATGTATGTACATTAATTAGCAACTCCAATATATTCAGCACAACTCTGTAAGAGTAATTATATAACTGAGATGATGCTTGTACAAGTGAACATCAGAGTTCAGAGATGTTAAAGGTGATCAATTTCAGTCTCCTCCAATTAGATGCAAGGAAAAAAAGAAACTGAATATGAGGATATGTCTAAAGTATAACATCTGTATAAAGTCAGTTAAAACTGAATGTTCTCCTCCCAAGACCAGGAACAATGCAACAATGTCCACTATCCCCACTTCTGTGTAGCCTTGTATTGGTTGTGATAGCTAGTGCAATAAGACAAGGAAAAAAAAAGAGTTATACTGGAAGGAAAGACAGAAATTGTCATTATTTTAAAAAACAAAACTTAAATACTGAAAGAATAAATAACCCAATTAATAAATGGACAAATGAATTTAACATACAATTTTCAAAAGAAGTACAAATGGCTAATAAATAAACATATGAAGAAATACTCAACATCCCTGGTCATAAAGGAAATGAAAATCAAAACCACATTAAGATTCCAACTCACTCTTTTTAGAATGGCTACAATCAAGAGCAAAAACAACAACAAATATTGATGAGGATGCAGGGAAAAAGGAACCCTCACACATTGTCAGTGGGAATGTAAATTTGTACAACTACTATGGAAAGCAGTATGAGGTTCCTCAAAAAATTAAAAATAAAAATACCATATGGTACTGCCATACCACTCCTGGGCATATATCCAAAGGAATGTAAATCAGCATACAATAGAGATACAAGCACCTCCATATTTATTGTGACATAATTTACAAATTATGGAACTGGATACCACTATGTTAAGTGAAATAAGTCAGACTCAGAAAGACAGCTACCACATCTTTTCTCTCATATGAGGAATGTGGATCCACAGCTAAAAAAGAACTGTTTGGAGAAGAACCCTTAGGAGGGGAGGGAAAGGAGAAAAGGGAGGGTGATGGGGGTAAATAAAATCAAAGTACATTATATGCATGTGGAAATGTCATAATTAAACCCACTATTTTATACAATAAATTAATTTACAAATTCCTAAGGAGTTCACAAAATTGCTAATAAAACTAATAAGACAATTTACCAAGCTATCAGAATGGGTCAGAATACACAAACCAGCTCCATTTCTATTGACCAAGAACAAATAATTAGAAAATATTTCTTTTTAATTTATATTTGCAATAAAATTAAAAACATAAAAC